>NC_138067.1:42739157-43410863 GCF_964194185.1 Rhinolophus hipposideros
AACCTTTTTTTTTTTATATCAGAGGGATTATTCATTATGAGTTTGTATCAACCGGACAAACAGTTAACCAAGTTTACTATTTGGAAGTGCTGAAAAGGCTGCATGAAAAAGTTAGACGACCTGAACTTTTCACCAACAATTCATGGCTCTTGCATCACGACAAAGCACCAGCTCACACAGCACTGTCTGTGAGGGAGTTTTTTAGCAAATAACTGTAAACAAATAACTGTATTGGAATACCCTCCCTATTCACCTGATCTGGCCCCCAATGACTTCGTTCTTTACCGGAAAATAAAGGAAATATTGAAAGGAAGCCATTTTGATGCCATTCAGGACATCAAGAATTATACGATGACAGCTCTGATGGCCATTCCAGAAAAAGAGTTCCAAAATTGCTTTGAAGGGTGGACGAGGTGCTGGCGTCGGTGCATAGCTTCCCAAAGGGAGTACTTCGAAGGTGACCATAGTGATATTCAGCAATGAGGTAGGTAGCACTTTTTCTAGGATCAGTTCATGAACTTAATTGCGAACTTAATTGTCAGACCTCATATATTTAGGGCTAGAATTGCTGGGTCATTCTATGCTTAATGTTTTTTTTTTTGGTAAGATTTTATTGGGGAAGGGGAACAGGACTTTATTGGGGAACACTGTGTACTTCCGGGACTTTTCCAAGTCAAGTTGTCCTTTCAATCTTAGTTGTGGAGGGTGCCATTCAGCTTCAAGTTGTCCTTTCAGTCTTAGTTGTGGAGGGCCCAGCTCAGCTCCAGGTCCAGTTGCTGTTGATAGTTGCAGGGGACGCAGCCCAGCATCCTTTGCAGGAGTCAAGGAGTCGAACTGGCAACCTTGTGGTTGAGAGCCCACCCTCCAACCCACTGAGCCATCTGGCCACCCGGGAGCTCAGCGGCAGTTCTTTGACTTCACTCTAATTGCAGAGGGCACAGTTTGCTGGCCCATGTGGGAATCGAATGGGCAGCCCCACTGCCCAGAGCTCCCACTCTAACCAACTGAGCCACCCGTCCACCCTTATGCTTAATGTTTTGAGGAACTGCCAAATTGTTTTCCATAGCAGCTGCATGCAGTGACTTTGTAAATCACTGATTTCCCTGCATTAGACCCCTTTATGCTTAAAATACCTGGAGTGACATATCAGTCATATAAGCTACATTAAGCTGCAGTAACTTCCCACCCCGGCCCCGGTGGCTTGACACAACAAAGGTTTATTTCTCATTCATGTACCATGTTGGCTGGGAGTGCTACTCCACATTATTTTCATCAGCCTGGGGATCCAGGCTGAGGAAACAGCCACTAGCTAGTCGCCTCAGCCAAGGGAAACTTCAAAACATGGTCAAGTGTGTACGAGTTCTTAAAATTTCCACACTGAAGGGGCGCATAGTCTCTCCTCTCACATTCCACTGGGAAGGTAAGTCACATGGCCCTGCCAAGCTTCAAACAGGCAGGGATGTGGAGCTCCACTCTGTGTCCAGAAGGAGAGCCAGAGTGTTTGAGAACGTCTCTAATGACTGTTACAGACGGATTGTTTCTTGGTACTGAAACATTGGTCACTCCTTCTACAGATCTCCTCTGAAAGACATTTTTTTTGACTAGAAATTGGGCTTGCTTTCTCTTTCTCTTTATATAAAAGAATAGGCTCACAGGTGCCCATTAGGGTCACAGAAAGAAAAAGTGGCCACAATCCCCCCACCTATGGCCTTTGCATCGTGACTTTGTAGTTCTTTCTCTCAAGGGATGGAGTCAGTTTCCCCACGCCTACGATTTGACAGGCCTTGACCAATAGAATGTGGCAGAAGTGACACTGTGTTGGTTCTGAGTCTAGGCCTCAAGAATCTTTGTATCTTCTGTCTGCTCTCTTGGAAAGTTTCCACTGCCACGGGGATAAGCCTGGGCTAACCTGCTGGAGAATGCACTAAATACACGTAGGGCTCCCAACGGACATCCAGCCAACTTCCACAAACAGAACCACCTACCAACCCACAGCTGACTGATGAGCTCCTCCAAGACCGAAAGAACCATCCAGCTGACCCGGAGACTTGTGATCAACAACAAAAGATATTTTTTAAGCCATTAATATTTGGAGATTTTTTTTTTTTTTTTTTTTTTTTACCTAGCTGTCTTAGTCCATTTAGGCTGCTATAACAAATTACCATAGACTGGATGGCTTAAACAACAAACATTTGTTTTTCATAGTTCTGGAGGCTGGCCAGGAAGTGCATGATCAAGGTACAAGGTCCGAGTCTGGTGAGGGTTCACTTCCTGGTTTGCAGACGGCCATCTTCTTGCTGTGTCCTTACATGGCAGAAAGAGTGAACTCAGAAAAGCTGTTTTCATCACATTTATGGTTTATTACAGTGAAAGGACAGAGCTTAAAATCAACAAAAGAAAAAGGGCTGCGTCCAGGAGAGACCAGGATCGAGCTTTCAGTTGTCTCTCTCCGTGGAGTGATGTGGACAGCACCTTTCTCCCAGCCACGTCACGTGACAGCACACACAGAATATTGCCAACTAGGAAGGCTCACCTTGATGTCCAGATTTTCTTTTTGGGGGGGTCAGTTACATAGGCATGGAGCATCCAGGGATCATTTTTCTGTCGACCACACTGTACAACGGAATACAGCATAGCAAGAAAAAGGAATAGACTCCTGGTGCATGCAACGACATGATGAAACTCCAGAACATTCTAGTGAGTGAAAGAAGCCAGGCCAAAACAATCCTCTCATAGTGTATGATTTCACTGATAGGAAATTCTAGAAAATGCAATCTACAATGACAGGAAGCAGGTTAGTGGTTTCCTGAGGACGAGAGTGGAAGGAAGGATAGATGACAAAGGACCCCAAAGAAATTTCTGTGTGTCATGGAAATGTTTGTTAAATTCATTGTGGTGATGGTTTCACGGACATATTTCATTCTAAATATGTGCTGTTTATAGTACATTAATTATACTTCAATAAAGTTATAAAAATAGTACATAGCATAGTACATAGTAACTATATTATACACTTAATGGATTTACTAATGAAACATCTCACTTTGGTTTTTCATCCTTAGCTGTTTTGTTCAATTGCAACAATCATTCTACGGTCATTTAAAAAACTTTATCATGAGATCTCCCGTTTGATCATGACTTTCTGCCAAGCCTATGAGGTAAATATTCTTTTGTATCTGAGGTGGGGATTTATGTTTATTTATGTTTCACAATTTACGTACCTGACTTCCTGGTTCTGAAATATAAAATGTTTATTCTCTTGAAATCAAACAACACACATTTATGTGCTTCTTTATCGTAGATAGTAGGTTGTCAAGAGATAAATATTCTTCCCCTCATTTTACAGATAAGGAATGGGGTTTAGAGGAGGTCAAAAGCTTGTCTAGAGTCTCATACCAGGTTTTCCCTGATTGCAAAGACCTCTGTGGATTCTTAATTATTTTTTTTAAAAAAATTGAGATATAATTGACATATAACATGATATTATTTTCAGGTGTACAACATAATGATTTGGTATTTGTACATATTGGGAAATTATCACCACAATAAATCTAGGTAACATTCATCACCATACATAGTAACAAATTTTTTTTCTTGTGATGAGAACTTTTAAGGTCTACTCTCTTAGCAACTTTCAAATATGCAATGCAGTATTATTAACTATGGCTATCATGCTGTACAGTACATCCCCATGAATTGTTTATTGTATAACTGGAAGTTTGTGCCTTTTTACCACCTTCACCCAATTTGCCCACTCCCCACCCCCCGCAACCACCAATCTCTTCTCTGTAGCTATGAAGGAGGGTCTTTTTTTTTTATTTAAGATTCCTTATATAAGTGAGATCATATGGTATTTGTCTTTCTTTGTCTGACTTAGCATAATGCCCTCCAAGTCCATTTATGTTGTCCCAAATGGCAAGATTTCCTTCTCTTTAATGGCGGAATAATATTCTATTGTGTGTGTGTGTGTGTGTGTGTGTATATATATATATATAGGCATATATGCCTATATATATATATGCATAGATGGATAGATAGATGATAGATAGATAGATAGATGTATATATATGTATAAATATAACATTTTCTTTATCATTCATCATCTATGGACACTTAGGTTGCTTCCATATCTTGCCTATTGTAAATAATGCTGCAATGAACATGGGGGTGCATGTATCTTTTTGAGTTAGTGTTTTCATTTTCTTCAGATAAATATCCAGAAGTGGGATTGCTGGATCGCATGGCAGTTCTATGTTTAATTTTTTGAGGAACCCTCACAGTGTTTTCCATAGTGGCTGCACCCATTTACATTCCCGCTGACAGTGCTTGAGGGTTCCCTTTCCCGTACATCTTCACCAACATTTGTCATCTCTTGTCTTACTGATAGTAGCCATTCTGACAGATATGAGGTGATATCTCATTGTGGTTTTGATTTGCATTTTTCTGATGACTAGTGATGTTAAGCACTTTTTCATGTACTCATTGGCCCTCTGTATGTCTTCTCTGGAAAAATGTCTATTCAGATCCTCCGCTCACTTTTTAATCAGATTGTGTGTTTTTTTGGCTATAGTGTTGTATAAATAAAAAGGTAGGTTACCTTTTCATTTTAGTGATGGTTTCCTCGCTTTGCTGAAGCTTTTTAGTTTGATGTAGCCCCATTTGTTTAGTTCTGCTTTCGTTGCCTTTGTTTTTGGTATCAATACCATGCTCTCTCATTGTTTTCTTTTAATTCTTTGCTCTCACCTTTCACTGAATATATCAATTACTTTTCTATACTGCTTTGAAAGTTTCATTGTAATCCCGTTAGTGATTCCCCTAACTTATTGAGGGACAATATGAATACTTATTTTTTTCTTATCAATGTTTGAATCAAACAAGGCAAGAACCTAAGCATGCCTTCACCTTCCTTCCCTCACTTCCACCTACATCTTGATATCGCTGAGTTTTATATACAAATTTGTATGGACAAGGATTTCTTTTTGTGATCACTACTGTTTTTTTTTTCTCACCTGTTTCCAACAACTTGTTTCTTCCTCTTGAATTAATTCCGTTTCTTTTTTCTGAGTTCTTTCAAAGAGTGACTAGGGGAGGCAAATTTTCTGAGGTTGTTTTTTTTTTTTTTTAAAGATTTTATTGGGGAAGGGGAACAGGACTTTATTGGGGAACAGTGTGTACTTCCAGGACTTTTTTCCAAGTCAAGTTGTTGTCCTTTCAATCTTAGTTGTGGAGGGTGCAGCTCAGCTTCAAGTTGTTGTCCTTTCAATCATAGTTGTAGAGGGCGCAGCTCAGCTCCAGGTCCTAGTTGCAGGGGGCGCAGCCCACCATCCCTTGCGGGACTCGAGGAATCGAACTGGCAACCTTGTGGTTGAGAGCCCACTGGCCCATGTGGGAATCGAACCGGCAGCCTTCGGAGTCAGGAGCGTGGAGCTCTAACCGCCTGAGCCACCGGGCCGGCCCCAAAATTTTCTGAGTTTTTGACTGTCACCCTCCAGTTAAATAATCCATCATCTGGCTATTCCATTCCACATTCGGACATGTAATCTATCGTCATGCGGATGGCGTTCCTCCATTATCTCTTTGCATCTAGCTTTGCTGTGGAGAAGTTGATGCCAATCTGATTCTTATTCTTTAATAAGTAATCTCTCCTCTTTTCTGTCTCGGGACTTTTGTGACTTTCTCTAGTTCTTCGATATTTTAAAATTTTGCTAATATTTATCTGGTTTTGTTATCCCCCCTCACCGCACCTGTCTTGCTCATCATGCAGTAAGCATTTCAGTATCGAAGTACTGTGTCTTTCGTTCTTGGTTCATATTCTTAGTTATTATTTATAATAACGATATTTGTTTTAAAATTCTTAGTTAACATTTTCCACACAGTGCTTCCCTAGCCACTCTCTCTTTTTCTCTTCTTCAGAGAGATTCTATATGCTAGAAGTTAGGGCTTTTATTTATATCATCCACATATCTTAATTTTTTTTTTCCTTAGAGTTTTTCTCTGCCCTTTACGGATGCCTTTTGGGATTGTGTTTTCAGCTCACTCATGTATTCTTTAGCTGTATCTGTTCTGCCAAAGAACACCTCTTGAGTTCTTTATTTCAATAATTACACTGTTCATAGCCTTTATCTCCAGTTAGTTTCTGCTTCATAACATCCTCGTCTTGCTTTGAGTTTTCAATATCCTCCCTTATTTCTCTAAGGATATTTATTATGCTTGTTTTACATGCCCTATTAGCTCCACTTCACTGGGTATAGTTTTTCCCTGCCTGACAGAGAAAGCTGAGCCTCCTGGGCGTGCTGACAATTTTGCACTTCAGAAAAGGTAACAATCCAGGGCTCCTTAAACCTGATAGTTTTACATTAGGTTTCTTGGAACATTGACTGAGGTGAAGTAGAGAAACGATGTCTATTCACCAAAAACACATGGGCAGAATGAGAATTACAGCTTCTGCCTAGAGCAGAGACAATTTTTTGGTAAAAGAAAAAAAATTACCCAGGGTCATCCGCGAGTAGGAGACACTACATCCACCACATACACTACATCCGTGAGCCCCTCCCCACCTTTGACCCACCCAGGCTCACCCCCCCTGGGGCTGGCAGTTTCCAGCACATGGACAGCCTTAGCTCAGCACCCATGTGTCTCCTTACAGCTTTCTCTGTATCACTCCGCTTACCTGGACTCCTGGTGCAACCCCAAAAGTGAGTGGGGACAGTTAATGTCCCCTGGAGCAACCCATACGCAAAGGGGGATGGGAGGGAGGGCACCAGTGCCCCAGCTTCCCTGTGCTGCAGTGGGAAGATCCTGACTGGTTCCTCAGAGGGTCCCCAGCAGGATTGAGCCCCAGTTGCTCATAGCAGTACCCCACTGACTAACACATCCTTCCCTGGCTTTTCTCCCTTCTCTGACTCCGTTCTCTCCTTCCTCACTTCTGTGTCTTGAGATCACCTCCCAAATAAACTACCACCACCCAAGACATTGTCTCAGAGGCTGCTTTGGGGAAAGTCAAGCTCTCTCGGTCTAGTTCTAGTTTCATTTGTCTCATGTTTTTTGTTGTTGTTGTTGTTTTTTTAGACTTTGTCTTCTTCTTGGAGGGCATATTAAACAATTTAACATGAGAGAATTATATAATTGCTTATTTCCAAGAAAACATCTCTGCCTTCATTTTCAGCTGATTGCAAATGTATGTACCAACAATAGAGATAGACCCTAAAATGGAGAGGGCTTAAAACATCCACACAGGGGGCCACCATCCATGTAGTGAGGGTAATACAGGAAGTTTTGAACAATTTCTCCCAGTGAAGCTCTAGCCCAGCGCTCCATAGCCCATAAGGCGCCTGGGCCTCTTGTTAAAACACAGGTTCTAATTCATCAGGGTGGCGGCGGGGCCTGAGTTTCTGCCTTTCTTGCGTCCCAGGAAATGCTGCTGCTGGGTGCTGGGGATTGTACTTTGGGGAGCGAGGAGCTAAAAGACGGCCTTGAAGATGGCTAACCTAAGGAAGTGCCGTAGCCCCACCTGACCCGTTTCTCCTCATTCCCCCTAACCCCTCTCAGTTTAGGATCTTTAAAGTAAGACAATCTGCTGGTGGGAATGCAAAATGGCGCAGGCACTTGGGAAAACTATCACTGTAATCTATTGAATGGTGTCTCCTCAAAAGATGCATCCACCCGGAACCGGTCAATGTGACTTTATTTGGAAAAACAGTCTTTGCAGATGTAGTTAAGGGTCTCAAGATGAGGTCATCTGGAATTATCTACATTGGCCCCCAATCCAATGACAAGAGATGGAAGAGGAGACATAGACACAGGCCATAAACAGAGGCAGAGACTAGAGCGAGGCAGCCACACAGAACGCCTGGAGCCACCGGAAGCTGGAAAAGGTGAGGATGGACCCTCTCCTAGGACCTTCCGAGGGAGCACCGCCCTGCCCACACCTTGATTTCGGACTTCTGGCCTCTAGACCTGTGAGGGAATCAATTACTATTGTTTTAAGCCACCCAGTTTGTGGTCATTTTTTTTTTTTTAAAAGAAGGGCGCCCATGCAAGGATCGAACCGGCAACCTTGATGTTATTAGCACCACACTCTAACCCACTGACTTAACCAGCCACCCCAGTTTGTGGTCGTTTGTTACTGCAGCTGCAGGAAACTGATAGTCAGTTTCTTATAGAGCTAAGAATATACTTACCATAGGACCCAGCGATCCTACTCTTAGGTTTACCTTGGAGCAGTGAACATTTAAGATCACAGAAAACGCTGGATGAGAATGTTTACAGCAGCTTTTTTAGTTACTGCCCCCAACTGGAAACAACTCAAATATTTCTCAACTGGTGAGCGGATAAGCAGCCTGGGTTACACCCATACAATGGAATACCATGGTCAGCTACTAAAAGGAACTTGTGATCCACTCAATGATATGCATGAATTTTAAACGTATGACGTTAAACAAAAGAAGTCAGATTCGGAAGA
This sequence comes from Rhinolophus hipposideros, assembly GCF_964194185.1. Taxonomy (NCBI): domain Eukaryota; kingdom Metazoa; phylum Chordata; class Mammalia; order Chiroptera; family Rhinolophidae; genus Rhinolophus; species Rhinolophus hipposideros. The sequence goes on from NC_138067.1 coordinate 42,747,619, forward strand.
TTCATTTCTTGTATGTTCTGGAAAAGGCAACTATGGTGAGGGAGATTAGATCAGTGGTTGCCAGGGGTTACAGGTGGGGGATGGGCTGACTCGAAGGAGGCAGCCCAAGGGAATTTTCTGGGGTGATGGGACTGTTCTGTGTCTTGTTTGTGGTGGCGGTTACACGACTCATGCTTTTGTCAAGACCCATAGAAATGTATACCCGGAAGAGTGGGTTTTACTGCACATAAGTTAAAAATAAATTAGCAACAATTAAAAAAAAAAAAGAGAGAATCCTAGAACTGACATTTTAGGATCAGAGATGCTATACTCTTCATACACTTACAGCATTAGAATTAGAAACTTCTAGAATTTTCAGAGTAGGAATAATATAAGCTCCCATTCTAAGTTCTGTCAGGGTTAACACTTCTTATCTTAAACGGCTTTAGTAATTGTGAAGTGCTTGGAGCAGCACCTGGCACGGGACAATCGTTCAGCGAGTGTTGCCTATTATTATTATTATTATTGCTGGTGGTGGTGTTTTCCAGCAGCCTTCCAGAAGCTCTCTGCCTGATGCATCCTCAGCTCCAAGCCCCCCTCTGGTGCTTACTGCACCCCCTGGTTCTCAGGTTCAGCCGGGCCAGAAGCTCTGGTGAGTCAGTCTGGCCAGGATCGGAAGGCTGTGGGGGCCCAAGCACTGCTGCTGATGGGCCACCACGTCCTGCCTCAGAAGCCACTGTGGCCACACCTGAGGCACCTTGGCATAGATGGCTAACATCTGGCTGGCTTTGGGCTTCCTGTGGCAGCCAGCAAGGTGGTGGCTGGCCATAGCTGCTTCTCTTTAAGGTGTGAAGGTATGGTACTTGCAGCCGCCTGCTTAGCCAGCCCTTCCAGATGGGGTTAGGCTTTGCCCAGTGCTAGGAACTGTGGTTACAAAACAATATGCCACATGATCCTTTTCTCCTTGCCTTTCCATTGTGTAAATTTTAAGCCTCTCAGGCCTACTTAAAAAAAAACCCCACAACTTTTATTGAGGTAAAATACACACAGAGAAGTTCACAAATCATAAAGGTACAGCATAATGAATTTTCACAGCTGAGTGTCCCTGTAATTTACATCCAGATCAAAGAAAATAATGTTTCCAGCCCTCCATCCCCTGCCCCAGTGCCCCTCTAGATAAGTTTCTACCCCTTCTAAATAACCTCTATCCTGGATTATAACAACAAAATCTACTTTCGTCCGTCCTTGAATTTCATATAAACAGAATTATACAGTATGTATGTGTAGTGTCTGCTTCTTTCACTGAACAGCATGGTTCTGAGATGCAGCTATGTTGTTTGTTGCATGTATCGTTATTTTACTATTAGTTTTTGCATTCTTCTTACTGTTATATAGTATTCCATTATACGAATATACAATATATTTATCCTTTCTACTGTTGATGGACTTTTGGTTGATTTCCACTTGTTGATTATTATGAATAAAGCTGCAATGAACATTCTAGTACATTCTTTTGCTGACACATGCTTGCTGTCTGTTGGGTAAATACTTAGAAGTGGGATTGCTGGGTCAAAGGTTAGGGGTGTATTTCTCACACGTAGCTATCATACAGTTTCCGAAAGTGGTTGCACCATTTTTCACTGTCTCCAGCTGTGTATGAGAGTTCAACTTGCTCCACAGGATCATCAGCACTTGATATTTTCCGTCATTTTCATCTTAGCCTTTCTGGTATGTGTATAGCAGAACCACATTGTATTGAATTTGTGTTTCCCTGTTGACCAGAAGAGTCATCAGCACCTTTCTATGTGCTGATTGGTTCTTTGGATATCCTTGTTTATGAAGTGCCTGACCAAACCTTTGGCCCATTTTTCTATTGGGTTATCTTTTCCTTACGATTTGTAAGAATTCTTTATAGAGTCTAGGTACAAATTCTTTGCTAATGTATCGTCTCCCACTCTGTGGGTTGTCAGTCCTACCATTTTTTGTTGTTTTTGTTCTCTTAGTGCTAGCTGAAAGAATCTCATTTCAATTATTTTGAAACTGTAGGTCTTTCTAACTCCTGGTGAAAACAAATTTCAGCAAGATAAGAAAGAAAGCTTTACCCTTTCCCTCCACAATTTCAGGAAAGCAGACATGATCCTGCATCATAAAAATGCCCCTGTAAATATGTCTAACAAAGGGATCTTACAAGGTATCTAAACTTCAGATTTAGTTGCTATATCCTATGTAAGTAACTTTTTTTTTTTTAATAAAATTTTATTGGGGAATATTGGGAAACAGTGTGTTTCTTCAGGGCCCATCAGGTCCAAGTTGTTGTTCCTCAATCTAGTTGTGGAGGGCGCAGCTCAGCTCCGAGTCCAGTTGCCATTTGCAATCTTTAGGTGCAGGGGGAGCAGCCCACCATCCCATGCGGGAATTGAACTGGTAACCTTGTTGTTCAGAGCTCGCGCTCTAACCAACTGAGCTACCTGCTGCCCTGTAAGTAACTTTTAACCCCAGAAAAGTCTGTCATTATGATTGGTTGCTGTGTAGTAAAAAATTTAACCTTGTCCCAAAGAGAGCTCTGGCCTTTGCCCTCAGCCCCTGGAAGGTAGTCCTAAACCCTTGGAATATCCTGCCTGATGAAAGTGTCTTTGTTTACTTACGGCCTTGGGCCACTCATGATAATCTAACAGTGTGAGTTAGGGTGAGGGCTTTGGGTCATGAGGTGCTGGAGACGTGCTGGAGACCAAGATTACCACGTTGGTCACTAACCAGGTCTACATGACCAAGTCCCAGCAAAAAGACTCACCAAAGCCTGGGCGAGCTTCCTGGTTGGCAGTACTCCATTTGTATTGTCACACATTGTTGCTGAGGAAGAGCAGTCCATGACTTCTCTGGGAGAGGGCAACTGGAAGCTATGGGGATAGAACTTTCCTGGATGCTGTCCCATGTATCTCTTCCCTTGGCTGATTTTACTCTCTATCCTTTTGATGTAATAAACTGTAACCATGAGCATAATCGCTTTCAGACAGTTCTGAGAATCTTAGCAAATGATCAAACCTGAACGGGTCTTGGGGACCCTCAAACTTGCAGAAGTGAGGGTGGTTTGGTGGGCTGTTCGTGTATCTCAGTTGTCTGACTTAATAAATATTATTATTTGAATTGACATCCCTGTCTTCCGGAAAAATGTAAGTATGTGTGAATTTTCTTTAGTAAACCAGAAGAAAATCATTAGCACATCCTTCTTCTCTCACACATGTTCCTCTGCTAAATTTTTTATTTAAACAGTAATAAGATTGTCTGATTTAAATTAAAGCTACCCTTCTTGACGTTGTTTGTGACTGATTTCTAGTTGTCGTCTAATAGCTATTTTTCCATTTGTTCACTGGACTAGAGTTTTAATAGGACACTGCAATACCCAGCTCAAGACCAGATTTCCCAGCCTTCCTTGTAGCTAGGTGTGGCCAGGTGACTACGTTCTAGCCAACGTGCTGCGAGTGGGAAGTAAAGTGTGCCACTTCTGAGCCTCATCCATAAAACGTTCGACATCTACATCGCTGACTCCTTTTTCCCTTTCTATTGGGATGTAGTGGGAGCTCAAATAGCCACCTTCCACCCCAAAGTAGAAGCCATGAGTTGCATATGGTATGTGAGAGAAATATGAACTTAAGGGTAACACTCACAAGTGGCTCTCCTTGTCAAATTATGTGTGTGTCCTGGCATGGGGCTCTAACTACCTGAAAAGGGCACCTCTTTGTAATTCGCACAAAGGCTCTAGAGCAGTGTTGTCCTATAAAAATACATATAATGTAATCCACAAATGCAAGTTTCAGAGGTAATTTTAAAATTTCTGGTAGCTGCATTAAAAAGGTAAAAAGAAATAGATGAAATAATAATAGTAGCATATTAATATGGTTATATATTAGATTAATATCAATGATATTAATGTATATTAATATATTATGGTCATAGTAATGTTAATTTATATATTTATATTATATTGTTACAATGATCTTTAATGTATAATAATAACTATAATATAATTAATAATATATTTTGCTTAACCCAATTTGTCCAAAATATTATGATGGTTATTATTTTTATGAGTTCATAAATTTTTCTTTTTTAAAAATTTTATTGGGGAATATTGGGGAACAGTGTGTTTCTCCAGGGCCCATCAGCTCCAAGCCATTGTCCTTCAATCTAGTTGTGGAGGGCGCAGCTCAACTCCAAGTCCAGTTGCTGTTTTCAGTCTTTAGTTGCAGGGGGCGCAGCCCACCGTCCCATGAGGGAATTGAACTGGCGACCCTGTTGTTCAGAGCTCGCCCTCTAACCAACTGAGCCATTTGGCCACCCCTATACAAAATATTATTTTAATATGAAACACAACATAAAAATTATTGAGATAATTTACAATCTTTTCTTGTTTTGCAGTAAGTCTTTGAAATCGGATGAGTGTGTACTCACAGCACATCTCAATTTGGACTCACAACATTTCAATTAGTTGCCACATGTGGCTGATGGCTGCTGTAGTGGTCAGCACAGTCTGTGTCTTGAGTAAGAGGATGAATAGACACCAGCATTAGGGTTACAATTTCATTTCTAGAGAATTATCTTCCATAAATACTTGTACACAGGCACCAGGATGTATGTACGAGGTGTGCACTATGGTATGAACAAAAATATTGAAAACCACCTAAAGTTTTAGCAATGTGAAAGTGATTAAATAAGCAAGGTTCAAATGAACAATGGATTTATTATGCTATTAAAGTGAAACAAGGTGTTTTGAAATGTACTTACAAAAACATTCTGAAAAAAAGTAGTGATGCAACTACGTTATTTTATTGGAACCATTGATGAAGTTTGAACGAAGACCACAGATTACATAATGGTGGTGTACTAATGTTACATTTCCTTTTTCAAAAGCTCACTGTAATTATGATAAAACAGCCTTGCTCTCCAAGAGATACACACTGAAGCATGGCGAAGCAAAGAGGCATGATGTTTCCAATTTACTCTCAAATGATTCAGGGAAATTCTAAATAAATATATAGACACAGATATGTGGATATATAGATAAAGACATAGACGTTCTGCATTAGTTTCCTAGGGCTTGTCAACACCCACAATTGCATGAGGCAATTCCTTAAAGTAAATCTCTCTCTCTCTCCCATTAGTTCTGTTTCTCTGGAGAACCCTGGTTGATACCTGCTCCACCCTTACAAGTATACAGTAGACGCATACTAAAGACACAGGGCCAATGCAACAATGAAGGACTCTAGGTAAAGGGCATATAGGCGTTGCTTTTACTCTCCTTGCTATTTCCCTTTAAGTTTGAAATTACAGTAAAATAAAACGTTGCAAAAAAGTTATTCTGAGAAGGGATTCATAACTTCACCAAACGTTCAGGGCAGAGAAAATGTGAAGAATTCATGATTTAAGGCAATATGCAACTTTGGTCCAAAGTCCTAAAATATCAAGAGGCCTGATGGCCTGGTGTCCTGAGTCTCCCTCAACTCAAGCGCCCCCTTGAGGTCAGAATCGGTATAACAACACCCCCATTCTTACCAGCACCAAATCCCCACAAATCTATCTTCAAAATCCTTGCTGAGTAATGTAGACCATACACATGGCTTCATTTAGTGGAACTAAAAGCTTGATGAACATCGTACCCCAGCATGTCCGTACCCAAATACAAATACCACATTTTAAAAAGTCTGGGTGAAGACACATGAAACAGTAGGAATTTCAGAACGGTGCGATCAGGGGCTTTCTCAAAGCATTTTGTTTTTTTTTTTTGGTGGGGGGAGTGCGTTTTTGAATTGTTCAAAGGTTTGCAATGTACATGGATTACTTTTGTAGTGAAAAGAAAGCTTGACCGTTCCAAATCGGAGGTTGCTGTAGACAAACACTATTTGTGTAGGAAGAATGTGAGTGATAGGGTGTAGAAGTGCAGAACAGCGTGGGGAAATGAGACTGAGTCTGTACTCCTCCTCCTCATCGTTCTCATTGTGGTGGGCTGACGAGCAGGTCCCACTGATGTCCACATCCTAATTCCTGGAACCTGTGGCATGACCTTATGTAGCAGAAGGGACTTTGCAGATAAATCAAGTATCTTGCAATGGGAGATTATCCTGGATTATCCAGGGGGACCCTCAATGTAATCAAAAGCATGCTTATATGAGGCAGGCAGGGGGAGGTTTGCGACACAGCAGGAGAGAAGGACACGGGACCATAGAGGCAGAGATTGGAGTGATGACCATGAGCCAAGGAATGGGGCAGTCAGCAGAAGCGGGAAGAGGCAGGAACAGATCCTCGTCTAGAACCTACGGAGGGAGTGTGGCCCTGCCCACCCCTTGATTTCAGACGTTGGGCCTCCAGAACTAGGAGAGGATACTTTTCTGTTGTTTTTCGCCACTCAATTTTGGGCAATTTGTTATAGCAACAATGGGACACTAATCTAGGCTCCTTCCTCAATCCAGGCTCCAGCACACTTCCATGAGAACCCAGAATGAGGCTGGAGAGGATGATTGTGGCTGGGGTGGGGTGGGGTGCCAAATTCAAAGCCCCAGGGAGGAAGATTTAACAGTCCTCAAGCGCTGGGCCACTTCCACACACCTGCTTTGCTTCTCTGGGCCTCCAAGTAACCTGGTTGAATGGCTGGGCTCAACAGCCCCGCTTCCCAGAACTCCAGGGGTGTTTAAGCCAGTTGGACCCCTGAGCTTTTCCGCAGCTGCCTGGGGCCCTAGAAGGAGAGAAATGGGAAATCAAGGCCCAGAGAGGGGTCAAGTCTAGATTAGAGGTCTGGCTTCCTCTCCCCTTGGACCAGAAGGGAACTTCCTCAGTTTACCTAGCCCTGGCTTCCCTCCTCTGACCCCCTTCTGTGCCCCACAGAAGGAGCCCCAGCCGGGATGCCCAGCGTGCAGACCAATGAGAACCTTAGAGGAGAGAGACGGGTCATTTCCTTCCTGGCTATTTGCACCCTCCCTTGGGGTTTTAAAAACCACAGCCCTCAGCCATGAGGGACCTTTGATCAGCGGGAAACTCGGGAGACCTGAAGATGGTGAGTCTCCAAGGGGTGTGGGTGCAGGAACCCTCCACCTCGCCCTCTCCTCTCTGGGCCCCCCTGCTCCTTGCTGTCTCTCTCTCTTCTTTCTCTTTCTCCCTGTCCTCCATCTCCCCTTTCTTCCCTCACCCCCATCTCAGACTCTCCCACTCCTGGCTGCTGAGGAGTAAGTTTGTCAAGGAGCCACTGCCAGGCCATGGGCTGGAATCCAAAGGTTCTCCAGGCCAGGAAATGTGTGTGTAAGATGACTTCCTTCCTCGAGTGGAGAGATCCAGGAAGGATCTCGGCAGCGGGAATGGCAGGAGCGAAAGTAGGGAGGTGGGGAGGAAACCAGTTTGGTCAAGTTAACTCATCGGGGTGGTCAGGTGTTCTGAATTGTAGAGATGGGTAAACTGAGGCAGGAACAGAGATGGCCCGGGTCCTTCAGTGGTTGGTGGCAGAACCAGTCTGTCCCTTGGGTTCTGTGAGCATCAGAAGGAGATGGTGTCCAGGCTACATGAGGTCCCCTTGCACACCTGTGCCCTGAGGCCCGCAGCCAAGCGAGCAGGCTCTGATGTAGCCAGATGGTCTCCCCTTCATGCGGGTGAAAGGGGAAACGGGAGAACACACTGGCTGAACCAGGGAGGGGGCTGGCGTTGCTTCCTTGCCCTCACCCCATTTCTGAGACCTGGTTTGAGCCAACAGGACTTCAGAACAGAGCCCACCATTAGCTTGACTTCTTTTTTTTCCCTATAAAATAGTGCCAGTTACCACAGGGTATTCAGTGAAAAGTCACTCTCCTTGCCCTCCCCGGAGTCTCAGGTTCTTCATCACCACCCCAGAGGTGACCGGAGGCACCAGTTTGTGGTGGATCCTTCCAGAAACCATCCGTAGGTGCTCAAGGATAATGCATGGGGAATGAAGTAAGGAGTGATTTGACAGGGGTTCAAATTAAAACAGGGCTCAAATTCTGCCTGTCTGTGGAATAGCTGAGGGGACTTGCCTTTTCTGGGTCTCCTTCTCCTATCTTTAAGATGGGGAGAAAAATCCTACAGAATTAGAACCTACATCATAGTGATAATGAAAAACCACGGATTAAGTGTTGCTGAGAGGGTCAGTTAAATTTAGAATGTGGACCTCTTAGGGTAGGGGCCTGGGTCCATCTCTTGCCTTCGTTCTCAGAGCTGCTGTTAATTGCTAAGCTCAGCTCAAGGCCCAGCCATAAACAGCCTGGAACAGCAGCGGGAGACACCCATGGACTTGACCTCCTCCTGTAGTTTTTCACCCCCCTCATGTACATATTGGAACTAACCCAGCCCTGTGAACTTAGCCAGCCATCCTGTCTTCCTTTTCATGAAAGAATTACACTTTGTGGTTTTTACCTTTATGAACCTGCCTTTCTTTGTTCTCTCTGGAGACCAGTTTAGGTTGCTTTCTGAATTTATATCTCTGGAGTTGCAACTCCTTTTGCTCAAAGAAATGCTTTTTATTCTTTATTAGAGCCTAAACCTTTTTTTGGGGGGTGGGGGGAGTGGTTGACAACAGGATTGTTAAATTAAATGAGATAATACATGGAAACCTCTTAGAACGGTGCCTGGCCGACAGTTGATGCTCAATGCAGGTAACATTATCCTTCCTCCAGCCACTGCAAATAGAACTATGTTTCACACATTATCTTAACATCTTGCTTTTTTCACGAATATCATATATTATTAACCAGCATTTATTGAACGCCTGCTGCTTGCCAGGCACTGTGCTATGCACTTCACACTTACTAATTTCATCTTAACCAATGAGAAAGGTATCATTATCATCCCCATGTATTTCAAGGGAGTTGCCTCTTTCTTTTTATTAGCCGTATAATATTCTAGTGGGAGTTCCCTATCAATGGAGATTTAGGTGGTTTCTAATATTTTATCTTTAAAATGAAAATTATGTCTTCGAACCCACATCTGGGTTTCCAGAACACTGGCAATGCTTCTTCTAACAGATATTGCCAAACGTTATACCAACTTACGTTTCACATCCACGGTGCACAAGAGTTTCTGTCTGTTTACACCTTCATCTGCAGTTATATCACGTTTGTTTTTGCCAACCTGAGAAACAGTTTTTTGCATCCACAAGAATCTGGAGGCTAGTCTTTTGTACGTGATTTTCAAAATATGAGTGTGTATGTTTCTTAATGCTTAGGGATTTGGAAACACAGATGCTGTACACATTTAAGAAGATAAATCAGAACTGAGGTGCCCACTGCCACCTTGTATCCCACTGCTCAGAGGATACAGTCTAGAATGGTTTCATGTGGGTCTGGGGGTGGATTGTTTAAAGACGTTGCGTCCATGTAGGAATGGGGGGGGGAATGTTCCAGAAAAAAAGCAGAACTTGCCTTCTGTGTGTTACTGTCTCTGACACTGGGGATGAGAACTCTCTCCATGCAGACCGTAACCTCTTTGAGGACACGTACCAGGAACCAATCTACTAGCCAGTTAATATTTATGCAATGAAGAAATACTCTTAGAATCTTCTTAGACTCACAGAATTGTAGAACCACAAATCCTTTTATATATTCTATATAATACCCATTTTTTGGAATGGTCAGTGCACTCCTGGTATGGTTCTATATACAAGCAGAACAAAAGCACATACAGTGAAAAGCTTCCTTCTGATGCCTGACCCACCCCCTACTTCCCCTCCCCAGGGGGCACCACTATTACAAGTGTCCTATGTCTACTTCTGGAGCTAGACTGTGCAACACACACACGCGCACACACACACACACAGAATAAGAGAGCGAGAGAGAGAGAGAGAGAGAGAGAGAGAGAGAGAGAGGGAGAAGTAAGAGGTGAGTTTCCTCTTTTCGTTGTTTTACACATTTTCTGGTCCTTGCTTTTTCTATTTCACCTCGGAGCCCTTCCATATCAGTGCATAAACTTCTTCATTCTTTTTGATAGTTACATAGTATTCTGTTGCCTGGATGTGCCATCATTAATTTAGCCAGTCCCCTCTTGCTGGACACTTTGGTTATGTCCAATCTCTAGTGTTGCTGCAAAAGCCAGACTTTGCAAGCCATTTGCCAAGTCTCAGATGGAAACCACCAAGCGTTTGAATCAGCATATTTTCTCTGTACTCATGAGAGGAAATGGCAGAGTGAGCTCATTCCAGGAAAGGAGTTTTGTCATCTGATGAGAGGAGGGATAAAGAGTGTGTGTGTAGGAAGCATGGAGCTCTTTTTTTGGGGTCTGACTCATTCTGCAGCCAAGGATGGCAGAGAGCTTGTGAAGTCAGCAGAGGAAAAGTTAGCCTCATGTCTCCCACCCAAGGAGGACTTTCAAAATATTTGACAACTTGCAGAACCCCCCTGAGCAGGGTCTGGGGCCTCCGGCTGTGCCTGGCATTAACCATTTAATGACTGGAGCAGGGAGACCTGGAGGGAAAAAAATCCCAGAGTAGCAGGAGTGCTGGTGGGGGGAATGACAGGGGGAGATGGCTCAGGGCCGGTGCTATTTACCAATGAAAATATTTCAACAGTTTTAACTTCCTATTTTGAAATATTTTCACACTTACAGAAAAATTGCAAGAATAGTACAAAGAACTTCCATATACTCTTTACCCAGCTTCTCCAAATTTGCCCTATCTGTTATCTCTATCTCTATCTCTATCTCTATCTATCTATCTATCTATCTATCTATCTATCTATCTATCATCTACCATCTTTATTCTGAACCATTTGAGAGTAAGCTGCAGGCATTATACCCCTTTGCATCTAAATACCCCAGTGTCTGTTTCTCAAGGACAGGACATTCACTACGCGAGCACAGCACAATTATCATTGTCAGGAAATTTAACATTCCATGCAGTACTAGTATCTCGTCTACAGACCATATTCAAACTTGCCCAATTGTCTAAATAATGCCCTGTAGAGTGAATTTGTTTTTTCTGCTCCAGGCTCCAGGCCAAGCTGTCACATTGCGTTTGGTGGTCCTGGCTCCTTAGTTCCCATTCATCTGGGACGGTCCTGCAGCCCTTCCTTGTCTTTATGACACTGGCATTTTTTTTAATTGAGTAAAATTCACCTAATATATAATTTGCCATTTTAAAGTGGACACTTCAGTGACATTTAGTACACTCACAATGTTGTGCCACCACCACCTCTATTTATTTCCAGAACATTTTCGGCACCCTCGAAAAGAAATCCCACACCTATGAAACAGTCACTCCCCATTCCCCCTCACCGAGCCCCTGGCAACCACTAACCCACCCTCTATCTCTGGATTTGCCTGTTCTGGACATTTCATATTCATGGAATCCTACAATATGTGGCCTTCTGTGTCTGACTTCTCTCACTCGACATAGTGTTTTTTCGAGCCTCATCTACTCTGTACCTTGTATCAGGGCTCCATTCCTCCCTGCCCCTTCTTCTGCCTCCCCCCAACCCCACTCCGGTCCAAGCTGTTGTTTCTCAGTCTAGTTGTATAGGACACAGCTCCCTGGCCCAAGCTGGTGTTATGAGCCTTGTGCTCCCGCCGGCTGAGGCAGTCGGTCTCCAGTTGTCAGTTGGCCACTCACAGCGGCTCTTGGCCGCTCATGATGGCTGCCGGCCACTCACACTGGCCACCAGCCATTCATGGCAGCACATGGTAGCCCACAGCAGCACACAGCAGCCCTTGGCCGCTCACGCTGATCTCTGGCTGCTCACGACAGCCCAGCTCCAGGGAGAGCTGTTGTTCACAATCTTAGCTGCAGAGGGCGCAGCTCACTGGCCTACGTGGGAATCGAACCAGTGACCTTGGGGTTAGGAGCACTGAGTTCCAACCAACTTAGCCACCTGGCCGGCCCCCATTCTTTGTTTTTCTTTTTTTAAAAAAGAAATGTACTGTGTCAACCATTTTTTTAAAATTGGGGAATATTGAGGAACAATGTGTTTCTCCAGGGCCCATCAGCTCCAAGTCGTTGTCCTTCAATCTAGTTGTGGAGGGCGCAGCTCAGCTCCAAGTCCCATTGACATTTTCAATCTTTAGTTGCAGGGGGCGCAGCCCACCATCCCATGCGGGAATTGAACGGGCAGCCTTGTCGAACCGGCAACCCTGTTGTTCAGAGCTCGTGCTCTAACCAACTGAGCCATCTGGACGCCCCCTCCCTTGAATAATTTAATCACTAATATATCTCTACCAGCAAGGACCCCTTACGATCAGCTTGGCTGACCTTAGGGCAACATAAAGGGACAAGAAATAGAAGATTGGTTCAGAGAAAGAGCTCAGCTCTTCAACAATCATAGTATCGATAAGTGATAATAGCCTTGGCTGCCATTCCTTGTGCCCCTTCTCTATGGCAGGCACGTTGCTAGGTGCCCCTGAACATTTTTTATCTTATTTAATCCATGAGGTGGGTGTTTCAGTGGGTATAAACCTCACCCTGCAAATTCAGGTGTACTGAAAATACAGCTCTGAATATTTCTGTAATGACACCTTTGATTTCTCTCTGTCTCCTTTCCCTGGGTGGGTGCCAAAATGGCCTCCAGGGATGGGCCAGCTCCAAGGGCCCCAGAGCTCTCCCCTGAACGGTCCTTCCCTGTCCAGAGTCTGTCCTTGGAGATGGTCAGCAGCAGCCTGCCTGGGTTTGTAGCCCACTCTGTACAGGGTTGAATTCCTATCTATGTGACCTGGAACAGGGTACTGCTCCTTCTGGTGCCTCTGTTTCCTCATCAATAAAATGGGCATATTAATAGAACCTACTTGTAGGGTTGTGGTCAGGTTTGAAAGACCCAAGGTCATGCCTGGCACAAAGTAGGTGCTCAAAAAATACTGCTTTAATGTGATCATTCCATTCCCTGCACAGAGATTTTCCTACTATGTCTGGTGCCTGTGGGGCCCAGGCTTGCTTACAAGGTTCTCTCCAGCCTAGGTGCCACTCTCGGCACCCTTTCTCTCTTGAGGGGGGGTGCATAACATTTCTGGCAGCTCTGTCTGTGAAGACGTGTTCAGGACCTCTCTGTTCTTTATTTGATTTTATTATGGAAAATTTCAAACACAGAAAAGTGGAGAGAATGATATTGTGAACCCAACGGTACCTATCACCCAGCTTCAACAGTTATAAACACTTTGACATTCTTAGTCATCCAGAGTCCTCCCTCCCTCCTTCCTTTCTCTCTCCCTCTCTTTGGCTGGAAACTTTTCAAGTAAACCCAAGATATCCCATTTTACCAGTTATGTATCTCTATCTGAAACAGCCTTCTTCCTCCTTTTATTTATTTTTTAGCATAAACACAGTCCCATATCACCCTCAATAAAACTGGCACTGATTCTTTGCTATTGTCCAACATCCAGTCTGTTTCTAAGTGTCCCAGATTGTCTCAGAAATGTTTTATTTTCCAGTTGATTATTCTACTCAGGATCCAAGTGAGGTCCCCATATTGCCTTTGGCTTCTTAAATCTCTCTTTAACCCATGACACATTCCTTTCCTTTTTTAAAAAGGCCATTTACTAGTGGGAGAAACCCGACCATTTGTCCTGTTGAGTTTCCCTCGGCCTGATTGGGTTGATTTCATCCCTGCGGTGTTATTCATTCTGTTCCTCTTTCCCCTGCTTTTCCTGTAAACTGGTAGTTTTAGATCTAGAACCTTGATTAGATTCACGTTCGATTTTTTAAAACAATTACTTTGTAGGTGGTACTGGGTCTTTTCTATATAGAACACAATGTCTGATTGCCTCTCTTCCCAGGGTGCTGATGCTGATTGGTGGGTTTGGGGTGCCAGCCCAACCCATTAATTGTGGAATTCCCGTCAAGTTTTCATCTGATGGTTTCAATCAGTTGTCGGAGATCATCCTACAGTTCCATTCTTTCTTTAATTCTATCATTCCTCCCATAGATTCTTCTCTAAAAAACGACCTTCCCATGCTACTTTTTTATTTCCCTGAAATATACTCTGTTTAGAAATGGCAGGATGTAGGCTTGATTCCTTCCCTTTCCAGAACAAAAAGATGACCAATGGGTTTGCTTGTTCTAATTATCAATATAAACTCGTAGCTCTTTATCTACTGATGTGCTTCACCTTAGCACAGTTATTTTTATTATTAGATACTCAGATTGCCCCATCTTTGACTAGTGGGAGCCGTTGTAAGCTGTCTCTTGTGTCCCCATTAAAGATTTCCTTACTTTCCAATATGAGATGTATTGGGCTCCTCTTGTATATTTCCTGCCCCAGAACAGGAGTCAGCCCTTCCCCAAGGAGACTGGTCTCTTTTGAATAGCAAATGGTAATTAGAGACCATGATCTTTGTTCTCAACCTCACATCCTTCTCTGTTCCTCTCATCCTTTCTGCCCTCCCTCCAGCAAAGTAAAGATCGCTTTCGTATTCCCATTTCTCATTCTTTCTCTTGCTGTCCCCAAATATTTTCTCTCTGCTCTGAGATTGAGGTTTTGGAATGATGACCATGAAAACCAGTAGGCTGCTAGGAGTTAACTCAGAAAGAAATGGAGGCACAGAGCAGTCATGGAATTTGCTGAGGGCCATGAAGATTTCAAGTAGAACAGTTGGGATCTGAGCTGAGCCATCCTGGAACCCAGAGCACCAGGACACATGTGCAGCATATCTACGCTTAACAGACTATCCTCCTGTTGCTTGAACCAAGTTGAAAAAGTAAACAAAGCTCTACCAACCGCCCCCCCAAAAACACCCCCCACAAACCTCCAAAATTCAAACAGCAGGACTGCACATAAAACCCCATAGCGCCTGATATGTTTTCATGCACCCTGTCATCCTGCAAAGAGCTGCCCAGCTGGGAGTGTAATCTGTGGGCTGAAATAACGCAGCCTCATAAAACGAATAAGCAATTGCAGCAGCCTGTCTTTATTCAAACTTTTCCCACTGTAGATTCTTTTTTTTTTTAATTAAATTTATTGGGGTGACAATTGTTAGTAAATTTACATAGATTTCAGGTGTACAATTCTGTTTTAAAGCTTTTTTAAAAAAATTTTATTGGGGAATATTGAGGAACAGTGTGTTTCTTTAGGGCCCGTCAGCTCCAAGTCGTTGTCCTTCAATCTAGTCGTGGAGGGCGCAGCTCAGCTCCAAGTCCAGTCGCCGTTTTCAATCTTTAGTTGCAGGGGGCGCAGCCCACCATCCCATGTGGGAATTGAACCAGCAACCTTGTTGTTCAGAGCTCTTACTCTAACCAACTGAGCCATCCGGCCACCCCTCACTGTGGATTTTTTAAAAAATTAAATTTATCGGGGTCACATTGTTTAACATATAAAGTTCAGGCATACAACTTTGTAATACGACATCTGTATACTCCATTGTGGGCTCACCACCTGAAGTCTAGTCTCCTTCCATTACCATATATTTGACTCCCTTTATCCTCTTTATCCTCCCCCACACACCCCCTTTCCCCTCTGGTAACCGCCATTCTGTTGTCTATGTCTATGAGTTTGTTTTGTTTGGTTCGTTTGTTGCTTTCTGTTTTATATCATACATATCAGTGAAATCATACTGTTCTCGTCCTTTTCCATCTGACTTATTTCACTTAGCATGATACTCTCAAGGTCCATCCATGTTGTTGCAAGTGGCAGTGTTCCATCTTTTTGATGGCCGAGTCGTATTCCACTTTATAGATGTACCACCTGTTCTTTCTCCAATCATCCATTGAAAGACAGTTAGGTTCTTGCCATGTCTTGGCTGTTGTGAATAATGCTGCAATGAACGTGGGGGTGCATACAGCTTTTCAAATAAGTGTTTTTGATTCTTTTTTTTTTAATCATTTTTTTTTAAGAAAGGGTTTATTTATTTTTTTTTTTATATATATTTTTTTACATTTTTTTTTGGCCTTTTTGTGTGTGTATGTGTGTGTTGAGAGCCCACTGGCCCATGTGGGAATCGAACCGGCAGCCTTCGGAGTTAGGAGCATGGAGCTCTAACTGCCTGAGCCACCGGGCCGGCCCCTGTTTTTGATTCTTTAAAACATTGCATTATGATATTGTTTACCTTGATGACTGAGTTTTTTCAGTGCTCCATCTCCCCCTGCCCCTTAAATGTTGTGCCTGAGTATGTGAGACCCTATTCAACCACTGCCTTCTCTGGGTAACCATTCCCAGAGAACACAGAGCAGCCTCAGGGGGTGCAAGGCAGCAAACGGGGGTGACGGTGGCGGTGGTGGTGGTGGGTAACTCTCTAGTAATATCATCTCAGTTTGTTGGTGACATTAAAAATGTCTAAGAAGCAGTGTGTCACAGGCACTGACCCTTCAGAATGGGTTGTGACCACACGTGGCAACAGGCCTAGGCTTTAACCATTTGGTGGCTGGATCATGGGGGAAATTCAGGTACTTCAGGGAGAGCTGGCAGGGTGGCAGGGAGTTAAATCAGCATGGAAGGGTTTTCAGTATTTTAATAAGTGCTGTGACACCTGCCTGGCTCTCAGCCCTCAGCAGTCCCCCATTTCCCTAGAGGAACCTGAAGCTCAGAGAAGTGGAGTGATGGGCTCCAAACCACGTAGCTCTGATGGGCCTCTGGCACTTGTCTGCCGACTCATACTCTCCCTGCCTCTCTGATTCCACCCAGGACTCCATGGAAACTAGCACCACTGATTCCTACCTTTATGATTTCTCCCTGGACCCCGACGTATCAGTGGATAAGTCTTCCAACTCCGGTAGTCTGAGCACTCCGAATGTGGTTGCCCTGGTGATCTTCGCGGTCGTCTTCCTGGTGGGAGTGCCAGGCAATGCCCTGGTGGTCTGGGTGACGGGGTTCGAGGCCAAACGAGCCATCAACGCCATCTGGTTTCTCAACCTGGCGGTGGCTGACCTTCTCTCCTGCCTGGCACTGCCCATCTTGTTTATGAACATCGTCCAGGACCAACACTGGTTCTTGGATGACACTGCCTGCCGCATCCTCCCCTCCCTCATCCTGCTGAACATGTACGCCAGCATCTTGCTTCTGGCCGCCATCAGCGCAGACCGCTTTCTGCTGGTGTTTAATCCTATCTGGTGCCAGAACTACAGAGGGCCCCACTTGGCCTGGGTGGCCTGTGGTGTGGCCTGGGGCTTGGCCCTGCTGCTGACCATACCCTCCTTCATATATCGTAAAGTGCACAAAGAATACTTTCCACCCAAGACATCATGTGTTGTTGACTATGGCCAACATGATGTCCATAAACAGAGGGGCGTGGCTATCCTCCGGCTGGTCATGGGCTTCCTGTGGCCGCTGGTCACACTTACAATCTGTTACACCTTCCTTCTGATTCGGACGTGGAGCCGCAGTGCCACGCGCTCCACCAAGACGCTCAAGGTGGTGGCAGCAGTGGTGATCAGCTTCTTCGTCTTCTGGCTGCCCTACCAGGTGACAGGGGTAATGATGGCCTTCTTCCCCACGGCCAGTAGCACCTACAAAGTCACGTCCAGTTTGGACTCTCTGAATGTCTCCATTGCTTATATCAACTGCTGTATCAACCCCATAATCTATGTGGTCGCCGCCCAGGGCTTCCACTCCCGGATCCTTAAGTCCCTCCCTTCCAGGCTCCGGAATATGTTGACCGAAGAGTCCATGGTTAGGGAGAGCAAGTCTTTCACGCTCTCCACGGCGGATAACACAGCCCAGAAGAGCCAGGCGGTGTAAAGGGAGGCACATGGCTCCACCATTCTTCTAGTCCATTTTTTTCTGCTTATTTGAACTCAGCCCTGGGTGAGCTGGTATTGAACTCGTCTCCTTCTTTTCCCAGGTGAAATCTCCTCATCCTTCCTCGTTTCCAAGGTCAATACTTCCTTCTAGGGGCACGGAACCTTTCTTTTCATGCAAGGACATTGAAAACAAACAGAAAGCAATACACCTGGAGGACCCCCAGACAACGAGCGACACGTTTGCACAGGCAGAAAGTGTGAATACAATACATTAGACACATAGAATAGACAAAGAGAAACATTCTAACCTTTCAAAGAATAGTTCTGTATTTATGTCATGCAGACTTGGGAAAAAAATGTTATCTGGCATCTGGAAAGTTATTCTTGTTTAGGACAAAGCAAAAGTCCACGGATCTACTAAGCTTTGATAAGTGAGTTGATTTCAAGAAAAACAGTGAAGAGCAATGTTACTTAAATAAGTTTCGAAAAAGCTTTAAGTAAAAAGATGGTATGTGGTTATGGGGAACAACAAGTGTGAGCAATACATTTTGAAGGCTGACCATGGTAGACATTGGTTGGGTATCTCCAGACAATGGGGTCACAAAGGAATTTGACTTTTATTTTGTAAACTACTGTTTGTTTGCACTTACAAATAATTAAACCTTTTATTTTGACATTATTGTGGACTTATGTCCAGTTGTAAGTAATAACATAGAGGGGTCTTGCGCTGGTGACCTATTTCCCTCAATAGAAACGTCTTGCAAAACGACTTACGCAGCCGCAACCGGGATGTTGACATTGATACAATACAGGGACAGGACACTTTCGTCACCAGCAGGATCCCTCATGATCCCTTCTTCTAGCCACCCCACTTCCCTCCAGCACCCCCAGCCTGTCCCCAGCAACCATGAACTGCTCTCCATCTCTATAATTTTTGCCCTTCCAAGAATGTTGTATCAGTGGAATCCATAGAGCGTGTAAGTTTTTGACTGTTTAAAAAGCTAGCATCCGTCACTTGAATAATGAAAATAAAATTAAATGTTGAAATGTTGTTGTGTATACTTGACGTCACAACCTTTCTGCTTAGTGTTTTTTGTGTGCGTGTGGGGGGATTGGCTAGAAATAGTGTGTGGACTAGCGCTGTCCAACAGAAATATGGTGCGAGCCACGTCAGTGGTTTTAAATTTTCTAGTAGCCACATTAAAAAATTAAAAAGAAACAGATGAAATAATAATAATATATTTAATAATGTAATATAATGATGTATTAACAATGACATGAATGTTAATTATATTATATGAATATTATATATTGTACGATTATATGTTATGATTATCTATTATCTGAACAATATATTATATAGTAATTATATAATATAGAAATATATAACTATATTATATAATGTAGAAAATTAGAACACACACACACACAAAGAAAATTAGAACACATACTATACTATAGTCATGTATATATGTATTAACATAGTATAGTAATATTAATGCTATTAATATGATATATTTACATCATATTGCTATATTTAATATATAAAATAATAATAATAATATAGTAACATATTTTGCTTTATATAGCCAAAATATTTTTATTTTAACATGTAATCAATGTGAAAAACTATTAACGAGATCTTTTACATTCTTTTTTTTTTTTTGGTACCAAGTCTTCAAAATCCTGTGTGTATGTTGCACCCACAGCACAGCTCAATTTGGACTGGCCCATTTCAAGCACTCAGAAGGCACTCAGGGCTCATGGCCACCGAGTTAGATGTCATAGGTATTGACCTCCTGCTCTTTCCAAAAGCAGGAGGAGTGCAGTGGAGGGAACAGCCTAAAGCATGGGACGCAAGGCTGGGTTCTTGCCTGATGCTGCACTGTCATGTCGGCCTTGGGTACAACTTTTATTTAAAGATGCTGTCTGACATAGAGGAAAAACTGAGGGTTGCTAGATAGGAGGGAGGGTGGGGATAAGGGGGAAGGTGAGGGGATTAGAAACCACAATTGGTAACCACAAGATTGCCATAGGGATACGAAAGTCAATTCGGGGAACGTAATCAATAATGTAAAGATTTTGTAGGGTATCCGATGGACACTTGTCTCGTTAGGGAGACCACCTCAGGGATGATGTAGATGCCTGATCACTGCCCTGTACACCTGAAGCTGAAGCTGAACCATAATAAATGTCAACTACAATTTTATATACTATATATATAGTTATAAAAAGTGGAGTACAGCATTAGGAATAGAGACAGTGGAAATATAATGGCTGTATGTGATGTCAGAGGGGTAGTAGATGGGGGGAGGAGGGTTATCACTGGGTGAGGGATATAAATGATAAATGTCTATTACATTGTTTTGTAAAAAGAGCTCCTAGATGGACAGGTGCTGTGCTGTGCTTCCAGAAAAGGCCATGTGGGGTTTTTGATAGTAAATGTTGGTTCCTGTGCAGAGCCCCTGGCAACAAGGTCATTGAGGGGAAGACCTGAGCCCAACTACCTTCAGGTCTGAATGGGGGTCACCTGGTAGCCCCGGGAAGACCCTCGTGATCCTGGATGTCCCTTCTCCCTTGACTGCCAGCATCCCTCCTGCTGCCTTCCTCCTAGGCTGGCTCCAGGCCTGGCTGGTTCTCTTTCTGTGCGTCTCACTCTCTCTGTCTCTGTTTTTCTTTGTCTGTCTCTATCTCTGTCTGTCTCTGCATGTGTCTCTCCTGGTGTCTCTGTCTCTCTGTCTCTGTGTGATCATTCTCTGACTCCTCCACAAAGTTTCTTCCTCTGACCTTAAATGTTGGCTTTCTAGAGTTTTCTCTTGAACATGCTACTCACTTTTGCTTCTCACTTTTGCAGATATCTTCACAGCTCTCTGCAGGGTGTGGCCTCCACACCCACTCACCTGGCCCAACCTGACCTTGGCATCTTCTCCTAAGCCTCCCTCACCCCTTACATCCCCATCCCAGGGGAAGGAGTCCCTTTGACCCATGCTGGATGCCACCCTATTCCCACCCCACACCCTGTCTGGTCCAAGTTCTCCATCCTTTCCTGCTTGTGTCCTTGCCTCTCCTCCTGCCTGGTCTCCCAGCTGCCTGGCTTGTTTATAAAAGACCATCCCTGTCCCTATTGTACCTTCCTTCATGGCACAGCCTCCTCCAGGAAGTTCTCCCTGACTTCCTCTGCCTCACCACCCCCATGTTCCATCCCTATTTCTGGCCGTCCTCTAGCTTTCCTAGTTTGGGGAGTGGGATGTAAGCAATGAGGTCTTTCCCTCATCCTGATTTGGGGAGGAGATGCTATCCCAAGAGCTGAGCCCCACAATGGTCTTCTAGAAACACTTGGAGGCCAATAAGTGGGATATAAGTGGCTTCTCCGAGGTAACTTCTCTTTAGCTTCTGCCTGGTGTTGACCCGTCCTTCCCTAGAGGGAAGTGAGCAGAAAACCCAGGCAATTGCCAAATCTGGGGCCTAGGCACATGCTGGGTCAACACGTCTGAAGAGGAAGTGGTGAGGAAGGGAAGTGGATGATGGGTTTGGCTAAGTCTGCTGTGTTCTGCTTTCCCCCCCAAATCCCCTGTTTCTGAGACCAGGCTCCCCAAGACCCAGAGTTTCATTTCAATATAGGATCAATATAAAACGTTATTGAGAGATTTCACATTCTTCTTTTTTTTTGGTAGCAAATCTTCGAAATCTGGTGTGTATTTTGCACTCACAGCACCTCTCATCTCAGATCTACCACAGTTCAAATGCTCAGTAGCCTCGCGTGGTCATTGGCTACTGTATTGGACAACTCAGAGGTAGAATTCCTTAACTAATGTTTAGACTACCTACAAGATTCTAACATCCAACAGCTGGAACCTTACTTCTAACACTACAAGATTCTGGTGTGACATTCTAGAATCCTGTGATTCAGTCTTTGACTAACATTGTAGGATCCCTTTGGCTAACATTGTATGACTCCAATGTTCTAAGAGTCTGTGATTCCAACACTCTAGCCTTCGAGTCTTTGACCTAGATCAGGGGACAGCAAACTCCAGCCTGTGGGCTGACTCTGGCCCACGGCTTGTTTTTGTAAATAAAGTTTTATTGGAACACAGCCATGTCCATTCAGTCTGTGGCTGCTGCATTCCACCAGGGAGGTTGAGTAGTTGTGACAGAGACCATGCGTGACCTCTTGACCAAAATATTTATTCTCTGTCCCTTCACCAAAAAACTTGATTGACCCTTGATCTACATATTCAAAGATTCCAAGATGGATGCTGATTTTTACAGATGTTTAATTGTTGCACTTTATGACTTACATGTATGTGCCATACATTCTTTCACATGCAACAAATATCACATGATAATATATATTGTTCGAAAGAGACTGGTTTTCTCATCTTAGCCATTCACTCTTTCAGACTTCTAGAATTCCATCAGGTTGAACTCTACGAGATTGCACTATTTTGGGGTGAGGAGGTATAAAGTTTCACTTATTACTTTAAAAAAATTGTAAAATGCACATGACATAAAATTCCCCATCAGTGGCATTTAGGATATTCACAATGTTGTGCAACTGTCACCAGTGTCTAGTTCCAGATGTTTCATCACCAGAAGAAAACCCCGTACCCATTAGCAGTCTCTCCTTATTCTCCCTCTCTTCCCCCCAGTTTCTGGCAACCATGAATCTGCTTTCTGTCACCATAGATTTACTGGAAGTTAATGCATTTTGACCCACAAAAATGTCCATGTCATATGGGTCAATTTTATAACCTTCTAGGGTGTTTTCACTCTAAGTTTCTCCCAGTGTTGAGGTGTAGAGATCCCGTCCTGGGCCCATAGCGGCCCCCAGGCCCCAAGGGAAGGGCCCCCAGCTTCAGAGACACCAGAAAACGTTAGCCTTCCAGAATTCAAGAGACGTACACCCTGAGACGAGGGTGTGGCTGAGGAGTTTAAGATCAAGCGATCTGAGAAACACACTCTTGTAAACACACTCTTGTATCAGATCAGACCAGAGAGGACTCCCACAGAGGCCTGGAGCTGGCAGAATGTGGGAGATGAGGTGTGAGGGGGCAAGGGGGTATTTGCCTCCACGGGGGTCGGAGGCCAGGCTCAGCCAAGACTGGGTCACTCAGAGAGGCCTGGAGACACCCCAGAGTGACTTCCAGTCTCGACTCGGAAACAACTTCCTCTAACAACATGATTTAATTCTCTAAACACAACAGAAACAATGTATAAACATAAGCCTCAACCTCTAAAGCACACATACACGGAGAGACATGCAAACACACAAAAAACTGCTGAACCAAGGGTTCCAAAGTTGGACAGCCACTTCCTCTGGCTAAGCCTGCATTCTTAAAATGTACATTTCAGGAATTTGTGTTATATTCTTTTTGTTGTTAATTTAACAAACATAGCGTATTCTATGAACCAAGCACGGTAGTGTGTGTTTTAATCTCTGCCCATTGAATGCTCCGAGCAAAACATCTACTTTACAGGTGAGGAAGCTAAAGCTCAGGGGGTGCTGTGGCTCTGAAACTCATCAATGGTGGGCCTGAACAAGAATCTTATCATTCTGGCTCTCGAGTCCATGTTCTCAGCCTCTGCGCTATGCTGAGAGGAGGTTGATAACCACTATGGTCAACATCTTCCCATTTTAAAGATGGAAAACTGAGGCCCACAGAGGTGATTGGACTTGTTTGTTTTCTGTCTGCCTGTGAGGCCTCAGGCCCTGCACTCAATGGCCTTGGCCTTTTTGTGGAGGATGTGACCCTGAGCTGTCTCCCTCAGAACGTGAGAGGCGGGAAAAGTGTTTACCTGTCCTTGGGGCTCAGCAAAGGAGGTGCTGGGTACACAGTTGGAAGCTGAGAGGGGGGTAAGAGCAGTGGGTGCTCGGTGAGAAAGGCCTCAGAAGGCCCTGTGGGGAAAGCCAAGACCCCTGGGCCTGCAGATCAAAGGACATACAGGTCTGGCTTCCAGGAAGCTGGTGACACCAAGTCTTGGCTTGGAAACATGGTTAGCTTTCCACCCACCAAGACCTCTCCGACCTCATCTGCTGCCCGGTAATTTTGGGATATGTGAGTCATGGGAAGAATACAGGACAAACAAACACACCCTGGGAGCACGAAAAGGTCACTCCTGTTTTTCCTGGGTTATGAAGACTTGCTGGGTCGGTGAGGTGGCGGTATCCAGGAGCATCCCATGGGAGCCCTGGCAAACGGGACAAACTTCCAGGAATCCACCAGCTGCCAGACACGTGAGAGAGACTCCAGACTTCCTGGGTCCTAGCTGTGGGCCTGGATCGTGCTCCCAGCGGCGTTTAGCCAAACTAGGGACCCTCTTGCAAGAAAAGGTAAGGATGGAGGGAAGGAGGAAGGTGGGGAGTTTTACAATCTTGGCCTATTTGACTCATTCTTTTCAGAAGCTGGGCACAAGAACTCAAATTTGAGAAATGGAATCTTAATCACTATCACACTGGAATTCACATCAGAATCCCAGAGTCTTGGAATTGACTTGGGTAGAAAAGCTTTTACAACGATCCAAATATATTATCACACTCAGGTGTCTAGGAAATAGCCATTCTCAAACCTGCAGCTTCTGGAAAACTCATCAAATGATTCCATGCCCAATGAATAAGCCCTTTGACTCAGCGATTCCACCTCTTAAGAAAGGTCCTTTAACTTTATTGTCCTGGGTGACATACACACAGAAAGGCGCGCACCTCACAACTGGGCAACTCTGTTTATCTCCAGGAGCTGGGCACACAGGTAACTGGCACCCAGGGTCAAGAACTCGCATGAGCCCACTCCTGGAGTCCCCTCCGCTAACCCCCAGTCACTACCCACCCTGATAGAATTCTTTTGCCCGTTTTTCATCTTTATGTGAATGGCATCATCCAGTAAAATTCCCAGTATGTCTGGCTCCCTATTCCATCCACCCACGTTCATTCTCATACCACAGGATATTCCACTGCACGAATATACCCTGATATATGTATTTGTTCTCCTGTGGGTGAATATTCAGATGCTTTCCCATCTCAGGCCGAATGTTCCAGTACATGTCTTTTGGTGAGCACATGTGTGCGTCTCATATGTTCAGCTTTAGTAGATTCTGCCCCACGGTTTCCTAGAGCGGAAGCTCCCGCCAGGCTGCCTGATATACAAACACATGTGTGCCAAGAGCACGGGTAAGGGTGCTTGTAATTGCGAGGAACAGATAGAAATCTAAGTGACCTCTTACCTGCCCTGTGCCTCAGTTTCCCTCTTCATTCTTTTACTCACCAGATATCACCTAAGCACATGCTGTGTGCCAGATTCTGTTCTAGGTGCTGGGAACACAGCAGAGCCCAAAGTAGGGAAGAGCTGACACCCTGGAAAATGGGGATAATAATAATCCTGATCTTCTGGGATGTAGGAATAGTAATAACTGTTTATCTCACAGGGTTGTTATAAGAGTTATGCCTGGTATATAACAGGTACTTGATAAAGGTCATCTATTATTTGAATTATTACAAACTAAAAATCGTGGTAATTATTTTGTTTTATATGTAGATGTAAATATATAAGTAGAATTTATTGTATTAAATAATAATCCACTCATGGTTAATTATCGTTAAGAATCCTTCAGCCTGAGGCTGGTTAATAAGCATGACACGCTCAGACAATCGACTGATTTTTAAGCCATTGTGAAAATAGGGGCCATGTTCGTGAATATAGGGAAATAGACCTAAGACACATTAAAAGGAACAGATTAAGGGGTGATGCAGAGGGTGTTGCATGTTCCCATTTCTGTTTACTATATTAAAAGGGAAATACCACACACAACTGAATTGCTTACACACAGAAAATGTCCTGGATTTTTATGAGAAAGGTGGGGTCTTAGGATGGGGAGAGAGGGTGCAGTAGATAAGCAGATAACAGTGACAGCAGCTAACACATGCGCTGAGTTCAGCTCTTCACTCCTATTAACTTGGTGGATTCTCATAACACTCTACAAGGTAGGTATATTATTCTCATTTAATAGACGAAGAAGCTGAGGCACAGAGAGGTTAAGTGACTTGCCCAAGGCCACAAAGCTGGTGAGGGTTTGAGTTTTTTTTTTTTAATTAAAGGTTATTGGGGTGACAATTGTTAGCAAAGTGACATAGGTTTCAGGTGTACAATTCTGTATTACATCATCTATATATCACATTGTATGTTCACCACTCAGAGTCAGTTCTCTTTCCAGTACCATATATTTGATATAGAGTTTGAGATTTTAAAGCCTGCACACATTTACTCCAGTGATGAAAATAATATGAAAGCAGAGTACCAAACTTCACACATGCACACACAAAATGGCTTGATCGCTTAGCAACAACTTGGCAGGGTGGAGGGAGTGGAGGGCGGTGCTCCAACTTCCCCTCTGTCTTTCCTGTGGCGTCAACCCTGGCTGGAGCCCTGGGCAGTGCCAGCCACCCCTGAGAGTCAGCAGATAGCCGCAGGGTCAGGTCACTCGGACAGGTCTACCATCTGCCTGAACCCTTGCTCTGCGCTGTGTGCTTTACGGTATTAACACCTCAAAGCCTCCCAAAACCGGTGAGGTAGGTTCACCCAGGTGATTCTCATTTCTCAGACAAGGAAACAGAGAGAGAGCCAACTGAAACTGAGTCACAGACCCAGGTCTGCTCAGGGCCACTGGCTGTCTTGCCTTGTAACTCTCCTGAATCTAAGATTTTTGCATGATAATATTCCAGGGTCCAGCATTCTGGAGTAAGGTTAACACACTTCAAAACTCAGCTGTGTTACTTCCTTAGCTGAGTAATCTTAGGTAAGTTACTTAACTTTTCTGTGCCTCAGTTTCCTCATCTGCAGAATGGGTATAAGAATAGTATTAAAATCAGAGAGGGTTGTTGTAAGGATTAAGCGATATGATATTTAAAGTTGCTTGGAGCAATGCTGGGTACACGACACAAAGTGGTCAATGGATGGTGGTTTCTATTAATAATATTAATAGTAATACCAACAACAATAGTTATTATTATTGCTATGATAGATTATGTCGCTTCTCTGCTCAGCACTCTCCCATACCTCCCATATCTTTTATCTCACATGGAGTAAAAGACAAAGTCTTTACACTGTCCCATATGGCCCCTGATATCTCTGTTCTTATCTCCCCTTAATCCCTCTCCGTCTATTTCACTCCAGCCACACTGGCGTTCTCCATGTTCCTTGAACAAGACCATCATGTTCCCACTTCAGGACCTTTACACTGGCTGTTCCCTCTGCCAAGAACTCTCTTCTTCCAGATCCCCAGCTCCCTCCCTCACTTCATTTATGGCTTTGCTCAGCTTCTCAGAGAAGCACTTTCTGACCACTCATTTAAAACTCCAACACAGGGAATTAAAAATTCCCTGTTTTTTCTTTTCTTTTGCCATAACATTTATTACCTTTAGAAATACTGGGTATTTAGCTTTTTTTTATTCCTGACTGTCCAACTCCTCCCACTAGAGTGGCCGTTCCAAGATAAAAGAGGTTTCTATGTCTTGTCCCCTGCTGTGCGTCCAATGCCTGGAACAGAGAAAGCACTCTGGAGCTGTGTTGAATGAATGAATGAATGAATGAATGAATGAATGAATGAATGAATGAATTGTAGAGAATTTTATTTTATTTCAACATTTTATTTTTCCTGTTTTCCTAACACTATCATTATGTTGATAATTTGCTTCGGTAGGATTCTATAAGTGTTCTGTTTCTTGACCTGGTTGCTAGGTACAGAGTTGTGTCCATGTTGTGAAACCCAGCAAGCATACCTCTGTGAGGTGTGCATGTTTCATGATGACCTAGTTTATGTTAAAAAAAAAAAAGATGACAAAATTGCTCCACAGGTCCTTTTATCACACCAGATTCAAAAATACAGATGAAGGACGGCGCAGGCGGCGAATCCTGCTTACCTACGAAATGCAGTTAACACATCAGCTGGACTTATTTCCCGAATGCAGGGTGACCCTTCTGTTATTTAAAGATGTAAAAAATGCTGGAGACTTGAGAAAAAAGGCCATGGAAGGTGCCATTGATGGTTCATTAATAAACCCTATGGTGATCATTGATCCATTTCAGATACTTGTGGCAGCAAACAAAGCAGTTCACCTCTACAAACTGGGAAAAATGAAGACGAGAACTCTATCTACTGAAATTATTTTCAACCTTTCCCCAAATAACAATATTTCAGAGGCTTTGAAAAAATTTGGTATCTCAGTAAATGACACTTCAGTTCTAATTGTTTACATTGAAGATGGAGAAAAACAAATAGATCAAGAAAACCTAATATCTCAGGTAGAAGGTCATCAAGTTTCTCTGGAAAATCTTTCTGAAATAACAAATATTCCAGAAGTCAAAAAGCTATATAAACTATCTTCACAAGAAGAAAGTATTGGAACACTATTGGATGGTGTCATTTGTAGAATGTCAACAAAAGATGTTTTGTGAAATGACAGAAATATTAATAATTTTCATCATTTATAAAAAAAAAATAGAGATGAAGAAGAACCGAGTCAAATACTTTTGCTGTGACTATATTAAGCTTTTCCCCTCTTGATGGCTAGTCAGAGTCTAATATTTTAAATTCTGGAATTCCAGGCTGCTGATGGGCGACTGTTCGAACATTTCAGTGCTCTAGAACTTCATTGTCCAATAAGGTGACCGCTAGCCAGGGGTTGCTAATTAAATTAATTAAAATGAAGTAGAAGTTCCAAAAGATCAGCAGTTGCATTCGCCGCAGTTCTGTCCTTAGGCTTTGGCTTCAAGATGTTTCCCTTGGTCAAAAATGCACTAAGTTGTCTCCCAGCTCAAAGCATCCAGCAAACAATTACAAGGCAGATTCACCAGAAACGCACACCTGATTTCCATGACAAATATGGTGATGCTGTTTTAGCTAGTGGAGTCACTTTCTGTGTTGCTACATGGACATATACGGCAACACTAATTGGAATAGAATGGAACCTGCCCCCTGTTGGCGGAGTCAACCCAAAGGAATGCGAGACCAGTAATCATCCCAGCTGGCATAATACTGAATTGTTTCAAAACCAACTCATAACTGATGTCAAGCACTGTATCCCCATTAAAATATGGCATGACTGAAGAAACAAAGTGCATTTGAAGCCTTACATAAAACCAAACTAAGTAAAATTGAAAATTTAGTCTCTCAGGTTCCCTGGCCCCATTTCAAATGCTCCGTAGCGGCCTGTGGCTGGCAGCTACCACTGTGGATAGCACAGTACAGAACATTTTCATCGACATTGAGAGTTCAATCGGACAGAGCTGCTCTAGAATCCCAACTAGTAATTGGCTAGGGTTCTAATAGTGTAATATTTTGGAATTCCAGGATTTTTGACTATGATTGTGTTCTAACATTGTAAATTTCTAGAATTCCAAGATACTCATAAGCTGAGGTTCTAACACTGTAGTATTCTAAAATTCCAGAATGCTTGCGAGCCAGTTCTGACACTGGCAATCTAGAATTCCAATGTTCTAATGTGCTGGGGCGGGGTTCTAGGTTGGCACATTATAGAATTCCAACATGCTTAGTGAGCTAGTTCTAACATCGTGGTATTCTAGAATTCCAATATTCAAATGTGCTGGGGTCCTAATGTGGTCACATCCTAGTTTCTGAGATGTTAATGGGCTGCACCCGAGGAATGGGCTGCACCCGAGGATTCCTGCACCTGAGGAATCCAAAGGCCTGAGAGTTTTTGTCACTGAGGTTTCACAGCCTTTGTGTCCTGTCCAGGTGTCTGGGGCCATGATGGAGAACACTTCTCTCATCTACGAGTACGACCACTATGGCGAGACTCTGGATTCCCCTGTGGACTGCCCTGATGGCACCTGCATCTCCATCGACCCCCTCCGCATGGCCCCACTCCTGCTGTATGCTGCTGTCTTCCTGCTTGGGGTGCCGGGCAATGCCATGGTGGCCTGGGTGACCAGGAAAGAGGCCCGCCAAAGGGTCGGTGCCACCTGGTTCCTCCACCTGGCTGTGGCGGACATGCTCTGCTGTTTGTCTCTTCCCCTCCTGGCGGTGCCCGTCGCCCGTGGGGGCCACTGGCCATATGGGGCTGTGGGCTGTCGGGCCCTGTCCTCTGTTACCTTGCTGTCTATGTATGCCAGTGTCCTACTCCTGGCTGCCCTCAGTGCGGACATCTGCCTGCTGGCCCTCAGGCCCCCCTGGTGGGCTGTGGCTCGGCGGGCGTGCAGGGTGCAGGTAGCCTGTGGGGCAGCCTGGACCTTGGCCTTGCTGCTGACCGTGCCCTCGGCCATCTACCACCGCCTGCACCAGGAGTACTACCCACCCCAGCTGGAGTGCGTGGTGGACTACGGAGGCTCGGCCATGGCTGAGAACACAGTGACCGCCACCCGCTTTCTTTTTGGCTTCCTGGGGCCACTGGTGGTCGTGGCCAGCTGCCACTGTGTCCTCCTATGCCGTGCGGCCCGACGCTGCTGGCCACTGGGCACAGCCATCATGGCGGGGTTTTTTGTCTGCTGGGCTCCCTACCATGTGATGGGGCTGGTGCTGACCGTGGCTGCCCCACACTCCGCGCTCCTGGCCCGGGCCCTGCGGGCTGAACCCCTCGTCGTGGGACTCGCCCTTGCTCATAGCTGCCTCAATCCCATGCTCTTCCTGTATTTCGGGCGGGCTCAACTTTGCCGGTCACTGCCAGCTGCGTGTCACTGGGCCCTGAAGGAGTCACGGAGCAAGGATGAAAGTGTGGTCAGCAAGAAATCAACCAGCCATGACGTGGTCTCGGAGATGGCCGTGTAGGCTAGAGGGAAACTGGTTTGTATCTTCCCATCCCATTTCACAAAACAGGCTTCACAGAACTAACATACGTAGATCCAGGAGCTCAATGATATCACTCTTTACTCCTTTCTTCACGCAACGAGCATTCATTATGCACCTGCTCTGTGCAAGGCCGTACGATAGGCACTGCGCTGTGGCAGCGACCGGAACAGACACACATGCCTGCCTTCAGGGAGCTGACATCCTCATGGAAGAAGACAGACATTAAGCCCAGAAATAAAGACATACGGAATCTGTGAAGTGGTGATACGTGCTGAACCTAAGGGAAACAAAGAGGGAGGGCTGAGTGAGGCAGGGATGTAGGTCAGCCAGGCAAGGCCTCTTGTGTAAGGTGATATCTGAGCCAAGGCATGAAGAAAGGAGGGAGAAAAACATTTGAAGCAGAGGGAACAGTAAGTGCAAAGGCCCTGGGGCAGGATGTGCTTGGCATGTTCCAGGAACAGTGCAGAGGCCAGTGTGGATGGAGCAGAGTGAGCCAGAGGGAGAGTGGTGTGAGATGAAGGGGGACGCACTTGGAAAGCCTTCTAGGCCATAGCACATGTTGGGGATCTATGCGAGGGTTCTGAGCTACCACGACCAGATAAAAATACAAAAACTCCCAATTACATTTGAATTTCAGATCAACAACAACATTTTTTAGCAAGAGTATGTCCCGTGCATGCAATACGGGAGATGTACTAAAAAAATTATTTGTTGTTGACCTGAAATTCAAATTTAACTGAACAGTGTGTATTTTTTACCCCCCGCCTAAATCAGGCAACCCTATTCTTAGCAGAGAAATGTTCTGATTTGACTTGGATTTTAAGAGGATCTCTCTGGCTGCTCGTGGAGACTGGACTGTGGGGGAGGGGAGAGGGGAGTGAGGAGTTATTGCAACCATTGTTGGTGCGAGGCGATGGTGACTTGCGTCAAGGTACTGGCAGCTGAGGTGGGGAGAAGGTGACAGGTTATGGATTTACTTTGAAAGAAAGGCCATGTTCAAGTTCCATGGCTTAGTATTCGAGACGTCTCTCCATCACTGGGCATGCTTATATTCTAGGTGCTCAGACTCGATAGCAGACAGTATAATGACCCCCAGCCGAAACCCCTGAACCTGTGATCTTACATGACAAAGGGGACTTCGTATGTATGATTATGTTAAGGATTGAGATGGGAAGATGATCCTGGATTATCCCGTGGGCCCAGTGTCATCACAAGGCTCCTTATAAGAGGGAGGCAGGAGGCTCAGAGTCAGTAGCGGGAGGTGTGACAAGGACAGCAGGTGTTAGCGTGATGTGAGAAAGGGTCCATGAGTCGAGGAAGGTAGGCAGCCTCCAGTAGATGAAAAAGGCCAGGACATGGATCCTCTCCAAAGCCCCCAGAGGAAACACACACTTCCCAATGCCTTGATTTCAGACTTCTGATCTCCAAAACTTTAATTGAATAAATTTATGTTGTTTTAAGTCACTAAGTTTGCGGTAACTTGTTACCAAAACCACAGGAAACGAATACAGATCCTCTGCGCAGTATTCTCTTCCTGCCTCTGGGCTTTTCGTCAAGCTGGTGCCACTGTCTGGAATGTTGCCCAGTTGGTAACCACTAGTTGTCAGGGGCTATTCAAATTCAAATTAATTCCATTAATTTAAATAAAAAGTTCAGTTCCTCAGTTGCACTAGCCACAGTTCAAGTGCTCAATAGCCACAGGTGGCTGGTGGCTACCATATTGGGCAGGGCAGACAGAGAATATTTCCATCATCATACAAATTTCTACTAGGCAGGGCTGCTCTAGAATTTCACCTGCGCAGACCTTTTAAATCACACAGCAGTGTCACTGGCATGTAGAGTCATTACCCCAGGACAGCCTTTTACCGGTAGTTTCTCCTTTAAGGTAATTCTTACAACCCAGGGAGGTGGAGGAGATGCTTCATTTTATAAGCTGAGGCCCAGAGAGGGGAGGTCATTTGCCTAAGATCACACAGCAAGGAAATTATAGAGCTAAGATTTGATAAGATGTTTGCTTGACTCCATTGCCC
Organism: Rhinolophus hipposideros; assembly: GCF_964194185.1. Taxonomy (NCBI): domain Eukaryota; kingdom Metazoa; phylum Chordata; class Mammalia; order Chiroptera; family Rhinolophidae; genus Rhinolophus; species Rhinolophus hipposideros. The sequence goes on from NC_138067.1 coordinate 42,780,061, forward strand.
ATGCTCTTAATCACCGAAATTTCCCTTCGGCACCTTGCTCAAATGACACTTCCTCCAGTGAGCCCTCCCTGATTCATCCTCCTTCCAGGGCGTAAGTAGTGTTCTCTTTTCCAAGTTTCTGGAACACAATTTCCCATCTAAATTGTAAATTCCCCAAGGGCAACATCTGGGCCACTTGAATTTCTGTCTCTCCTCCATCCATCCCAGGCCTTAAAAAAAGCCAAACTATCTTTGTCTACACCTTGTTTTCTTCCAACTAGATTGTGAGCTCCCAGGTGGCGATCCCTATCTTGGTATCTCTTTTCTTTATCTGACACAGGGACACATAGTAGATCCTCAACAATACATATTTTATTCCTTGGTATTTTGTTCAGATTTCCTGTACATGAATTATTAAGACTAAGACTGTCTTGTAGAATGAATTATATAAATTATATAATTTACAATGTATATAATTTGTAATTTATATGTTATATAAATTACATAATTAATATAACTTCATGAAAAGTGGGTGTGGGGGGGAGTCCTGCTGTTGATTTGCTGGGGCCAGGTGCCGTTTAGGAGAGTTCTGTTTTGGTACATTTTATAAAAAATCTTTGTGTGTTTTGAAAGTTTATTTTCATTTCTTGTGTCAGCCTTCCTTTTTGTTAAGAAGGGTCAATTTCAGGAAAGCTTTCAAACATATTTCTCTACAACTTTTACATAGAAGTCCCTGGATCATTAAAAGCAATATTTCTTTTTGTTTTTTTGTAAGTCCCATTTTTTGGTTAAGTTGTTTTTGTTTGTTCGTTTGTTTTGTTTGTTTGAATGTATTGACTTCTTTAAGTTTCCAAAGAACCGGGTCTTAATGGTTTTTCCAAGAGCGAGTTTCAAGTTTGCTACCCAATCCTAGTGTTGGTAGTTTGTGACTTTATTCTTGATTTCATATTTGTTGTTTACCTCCTCTCATTTTCCTTTAAAATTTTATAGTTCTCTTTTGCAGATTTCAAGCAGAATCAATTTCTTTTCCTTCTTCTTTGGATAATGACATATGAATTGACCTCTCTACGTTCAAGTTGTTTCCCGAAAGTTTATAATTACACCTGTGAAAAGTTCAGAAGTAACAGCAGTAATACCAATCTATCACCAAAGTAGTAATTAGTAAAACTTTACTGTGCACACATCAAAAGACAGTTGGCAAGGGAGCAGTTAAACCAAAACAAGGAATGAGGCTTAGGGGTGTGTGACTGTTTATTCTTCATAGTGATTGGTTATAATGTTAGCATTTTCTCAAATAATAGGGAATTGGTCAGTGGTTACATCATACCTATGTTGGGAAACAGTTCAAGTTTTGCTTATAATTTCCAGAAGCATAAGCAAGAAATGATTCATGTCGGGTAAGTCTTGCAAAATATGCTAAATTCAGCTTTGTTTGTATGCCAAAACTGGTTTTGTCTGCTCAGGGAATTTTCAAGGTTGGTCTCTGTTTGTTTTTTATTTTAACACATCCAGCTTCCCACTTGACATCCCAACTCGATGTCCAATACATAACTTAAACTTAATATGCTCAAAATGGAACTTTGGATTTTTCTCTCTCAGCATTCCTCCTGCATCTTCCTGATTTTAGGTGATGGCAACTCCATATTTCCAGACGCTCAGGCCAAAATCTTTGGGATCATCCTTGATGTTTCTCTTTCTCTCACATTCCATGGCCAATCCATCCGCCAATCCCTCTGGTTCTACCTTAAAAGATCTTCAGAATCCAATCACTTCTCACCATCTTCTCTGCCATTACCCTGATCCAGCCACCACAATCTCACCTATTCCAGCTGCCTCCTCCCTGGTCCCCTTTTCTCATCTTGGTTCCCTGTGGTTTGATCTCCACACAGGAGCCAGAAGATTCTGTTCCAATCTAAGTCAGGGGGCAGCCGATTTGCTCAGTGGTTAGAGCGCAGTGCTCATAACACCAATGTCCCCGGTTCGATTCCCATGTGGGTCAGTGAGCTGTGCTCTCCACAATTAAATTGAAAACAACAACTTGACTTGAAACTGATGGGTCCTGGAAAAACACACTGGTCCCCAATATTCCCCAATTTAAAAAAAAAATCTAAGTCAGATCATGTCTCATGTTCTTCCTCTGTTCAAATTCCTCCCAGGGCTCCCGCCTCACACAGATTAGAAGCCAAAGTCTTCGCTATGGTGTGTGCGCTCTATCCTCCTCTCCCCACCTTATTCCCTACTAACCTCCCCTCCCCACCCCGGCACTCCAGCCAACAAGCCTGCTTACTGGGCCTTGAATCCACCAAGTTTGTTGACATCTCATTTGTTGCATTTTCTGTTTCCTCTACCTAGAATACTCTCCCATAGGGATCCCCAAGGTTCACCGCCTCACTTTTATCAGCACTCTGCTCAAATGCTACTCTCTAGATGTCTCTGACCATGGTACTTAAAATTCCTCATTCCTTTCCTGCTTTGCTTTTCTCCATAGAGAAGGTAGTACGGCTCGGCTCATAGTACTACAAGCATATTTACTTTTATCTCTGTGCCTATCTCCCCATGAAAATGTGAGCTCCACTGGAGCAAGGACTTTATCTGTTTTGTTAACTTCTGTATCCCCGGTGCCTCGAACTGACTCAGAACTGAAGGCCGTACCTTCTGAATGGCAATATTATCCTATAATAAAAATGAAAGATCTAACATTTATGGAGTGCCTACATGTACAATAGTGAAAAAAAAGTTTATGTACCTCATTTTTCATTTAATTTTTCCAACAATCTTGAAAAGTAAGTATTAACCTCATGTTATAAAAGTAAGTATTAATCTCATGCTATAAAAGTAAGTATTAACCTCATGTTATACAATGACTGGCATATCTAGGATGAAAAAGTACTCACTTTGCTCATTCATTTAACTAAATTTGAAACAGGGCCCGGTTGGGACCTCCACAAAAGAGGCCTTGCAATGTCCTTGGCTTCACCTCTCCCTGCCTTAGAGCTGAGCAATTCATTTACCTCCTCTCTGTGGTTTGAGCTTGGAATGTCCCCTGTCCCAGTTCCCTGTTTTAGAAAGTTACCCTGAAACTGCGGGGTCGGTGCCTGCCCGGGGCCTAGAGGAATGGAGAATAGGAAGTGATAGCTTAATGGCATGGGGTTTAATTTCGTGATTTGGAACCAGATAGATGGCATTAGAGAGAGTTGACTGATGATTGCTCAGTGCTGTGTGTATATTAGCGTCTGTAAATTGTACTTTATACGGGTTCAAATGGCAAAACAAAAGAAAAAGAAAATCACCCTGAAACTTATCATTAATACCCCCACGCTTGCTGATCACAATCTTTACGGCCTAGCACTCTTTTCAGGTGACTGTCATCACTGCTCCTGGGTGGACGAGCCTGTTGGAGAGCCCCATCACCAGAGGGAAGACTCCATGCAGACACTCGGAACCACCACATGCCCTCTGGAGGAATGCCCAGATTGTCTCTTAAATATTCCGGGCTGGTCTGAGAATGTTATCGCAGTGTTTGGAGGTGTTAACCTGCTGCCTTCTCAGACCACCGCGGCTCTGATAATAAACGCTTATTCTATGACCCAACTCCTATGTCCATCTATTGGCTGGAGGCTGTGGAGCAGCAGGAGCCCAGGACTGGTTTGGCCTCTGGTTTCAAATTCACTCATCAAACATTTACCAACCATCTAATAATCCCCGTGGACAACATAGGACCTGCAAGACAAATGGCCCCTGCCTTCAGGAAGCTGGGACGTTGAATTGGACTATGTATTAGTGAATTGACAGGGTGAATTATACATTAATAGAATTATGCTGAATTATAATGAATAAACCTCGGGAGTGTTTTAATAGGGTCTGGGCTCCGGCTACCTCCCTTGGATTAAAATTCCAGGGTTCGGACGATCCAGGGGTGCAAGTGGCTGTTTAGGGGTCGGGTCTCAGAGCAAGTCTTCGCCGCAGCGCCTCCATCAACCCCTAGAGGGCGCGGTGTCACCCGAGGCGAGGGCCGAAAAGAGGCGGGGCCGGAGCGCGCGCAGGAGCAGGCGCAGAGTGGGACTTGGGCGTTCGCAGCTACCCATTGGCTTCTCTGTCTGAGGTGGGGCGGGGCCGAGCCGCGAAGATGGCGTGCGCAGGCGCAGGAAGGGCTTCGCGCGCGTGAGGGGCTGGAGACCGGAAGTTGAAGCTTTCGCGGCGGTTCATGAGGTGAGGGGGCGGGGCGGCTGCGTGGGGCTGTGGTTCCGCGGCTGGAGTTGGAGTGGGTCAGGGATAGCCCGGGAGCGAGCTGAGGGGTGGCGGGAGATCCCGAGATCAGCGAATGTATTGGAAGAGGCCGAGGGGCCGGGAGAAACGGACAGAGATGGAGCCGGAGCGTTTCTGAGACAGGCTGAGGGACAGAGAGGCCCGAGAAATGGAGGCACGACACGAAGCTGCGACAAATTGAGGGACCGAGAGACTAGGCGGTTGAGAGAGGAGCGAAGCTGAAAACGGGAGAGGTCGAGGGGCGGGGAGCGGATGGGTTCCACCGGGAGAGGCTTACAGAGACCACGAGAGAAATGCGATCGCACCCGGAGCTTAGGAGATGGAGGGAGACGTAGGAAGATCAGAATGGAAGCTGGGGAACCGACACAGACCGGAGAGGAGGACAGTTTAAATGGAGGAGCGAGAGACCAGGAGATGCGGAAAGGCGGCGACAGTGAAATAGCGTGCGGCCGACCAAAGCCGACGTGGGCGGGTTGAGAGGAGGGATCGAGGGGAAGAGAGTCGGAGGGACAGCGAGCGACGAGAGCGGGGTGGCGTGGGCGGTGGGGGGAGGGCGGACACGCGTGGAGAATCACGTTGGGAAATGGAGAAAGAGGCGTACAGGAAGCCTGCATCCCGAGATTTGAATTCCTCAACTGCCGCTTGAACTCCTTACTTAACCTCTGCGGCTCAGTATCACAGTGCCAATAGCACCGTCTTAAGTTTGTGAGAAAAGTGTGTGTGTGTGTGTGGGGGGGGTCTGTGCACGTGGGCCTTGAAGCCGACGAGTGGCTTGCAGTAGTCCTCGATGAATGGGGAAGCGCTCGGTCCATGTCGGCTCTCGTGACAGCTTCAGACCCGTGCGGGGAAGTTGTAGACAGAGCCCTGGAGAGAGGAAAAGGGAGAGGCGGAAAACAGGGTTCAAGTGGGAAATGAGAGGCAGAGGGAGGACTGGCGAGCGTCAGCTGGAGAAGGACAGTTGGACTTAACAGAAAAAAAAAAGAAAAATCGGACTGAAAAGTAGAAACAGCGGGAGGAAATCAGGTAAGTGAAGTGAGATAGGACCAGACTAGGAAAGGGAACGAAGATGCAGGTGGTGAGCGAGACGGACTGAAAACGACCAGACGCTGAAACCGTCAGATGGAGAGAGCCAGAGAGGACAGAAAAAAATAGGGACGCGGAGAAAACCTCTCAAGGCCACACGGGTAGGAAAATGAAACCGAGAGATAGCCAGAGACACAGTGACAGAGAAACGAATCGATGCAGAAGATCTAAAAGGTAGCTTAAAAGGGGAGACACCTGGAGAGCCATGGGGATGCCCCGTTGGGCCCACGTGCCTGCGTAGGCAGTTTAAAGTCTGAGAAGAACGCTCTGCGTTTCATCCTGAGAAGCACTGCTTCCCGATCACGGTAGCCCTTCAAGGCCCTTCCCTCTTCCCTCCTTCCTAGAATAGGAATTCCCTCTGAAGATGCTCTGGCATCACCTGGTCCAGGTGTTGAGTAAGAAGTCGTGTGCACTCCCCACGACTACTGCTTCTCTGCCAGTTCCCAAATTCTTGCGCACTGGAGACCTGTATCTGGCTCTAAGAACGCCCAAGGTTGCCCTGAGTGCCCCCTGAGACCTCAGAGAGCCAGTCTCTGAACTCCTCCAGGAAGACCCTTGCGAGACTGACGGCAGAGTAGCTGAAAGCATGGCTAACACCATTATGAAGGCGACTTGTGGCCCTTTGGGTGCAGTTGTTTTCCAGGTTATATGCCCCTGGCTCTTCTCACTGTTTGTCCTGTGTTGGTCATCACTGGGAGAAAGCCCTGGACTTGAATACTAGCTATTATTTGGCTTCTCTGGACCAGGCGAGGTGATAAACATTGCCATGTTTGGAGATGGGCACTGTCTGCATTTTATAGATGAAGAAAGCAGCCTCAAAGAAGTTGATTTGCCAGTGGTCACACATCTAGTGAATGGGGAAGCCGAGGTTCAAACCCAGATCTGCCTGATACCAAAGCCTTTACCGTGGAAGGCTCTGGACCCTTTTAAGATCATAAACCCCTTTAAGAATCTGAGTGATGGATTTCCCCTCCAGAAAATTGCACATATGAGGGTATGTATGCTCTTTATTAGTTAGGACTTACTCAGCTGAGCGTCAGAAACCCAACTTGAAGCAAAAAGACATTTTCTTAACGTAGCTGGGAAGGGAGGGGCTGGAGGACGCGAAGCCTCAAGCACTAGGTAATATCGCCAAGCTTCACCCCCTCCCTCGTCCACTTCTTTCCTTTCAGTGGCTGAGTGGCCATCCTTGTGTATGCCTTACTGTGTCCATGTGCAGGCTTTTCTCTAGGATAAATACCTAGGAAAGATTATCATCTTCAGGAGCGACTACAACCAGCTCTGGGTTTGTATCATCCTTGCCCAGCCACAGTAGATGAAATGAGAGCGTTTCCCTCCTAGTAACCCAGTAAATCCAGATAAAGGCCCTGATTGGCCCTCCTTTGGTCATGTGTCCACCTCTCAGCCCAGTCACTGGTTCAGAGGAGAGTAGGGTACCATGATTGGCCAGGCCTTTGTCACTTGCCCAGCAAATAGGGGCTCTCTGACTTAAAGGCCACCAGAACCATGTGGAGTCTGGCAAGGGCTGCTCTCCGAAGGAAGGTGCGTACTATTATCAGAAAAAGAAGGACGGGATGTGCCAGGCAGGCAAGAGCAATACATAGCATAATGCAACACTTGCAAAATTATGCACTTAATTTCAAAGGGTTCCCAGGTGTCCTGTAGCTCAGTAGACCCCAGGTTAGGAACCCTTGGCTTACTCTTTTCATTATACCACACCTCCCTCGTGTTTTTCGTCAGCAAAGACTCACACAGCCCCAATCACTGGATTGTCAGTCTGATGCCATGTCTCTTGCATGTGACGGTGACCATCTCTGGGGGCTCAGGGTGATCTTATTCATGACTATCCCTTAGTCCATCGCTTCTGAAACAGCAGGCTTTCAGTAAATGTTTCTAAAGATGAATGAGTTTCTTCTCTCCCCCAAGCATTCAGGGCCTGAAAATCCAGGGTGAACTGTGTATATCCCAGAGATCACTGCAGGAGTCATGAGGTGCCCTGTGTGCCACCAGCATGGCCCAGGCCCCTGGCCACTTACTCTGCTGTCGCCTGTGGTGATCCTGTGCCATCTATGAGGTGGAAAATCAGCTCTTTGAAGAGAAAGTGGTTCCTTATTGCAAGCACTGGCGTCTCACTGCAGGAGGTGAGGAATGGATGAGAACGTTTGGTCCAGGTGATCAGAACTGAGGCCGGTTTTGTGACAGTGCTGTGATTAGGTACAACATGCCTCCTCCCTCCAGAACAAGGGAGGGCAGGGATCACCGGGACTGCCACCGCGTGCCCGGTGAGGAGGAGGCCCCAGAGAAATGGGACTGGAATTGTTCAGAGACGCGGCGTCTCTTTGAGGATGCTTTCTTCCGTGATGAAGATTACATCCGCCAGGGTTCTGAGGAGTGCCAGAAGTTCTGGGCCTTCTTTGAACGTTTACAGAGATTCCAGAAGCTCAAGACCACCAGGAAGGAGGAGAAAGAACCTGGGCGTCCCGAGCCCAGCATCCCCGCACTGGCCGACCTACCTCGAACTTACGACCCGCGTTACCGCATCAACCTCTCTGTCCTTGGCCCTGCCACTCGGGGCTCTCGGGCGCCGGGCAGGCACCTGCCGCGGGAGAGAGTATCCGAGTTCCGCCAAGCCCTGTTGCACTACCTGGACTTTGGCCAGAAGCAGGCCTTTGGGCGGCTGGCCAAACTGCAGCGTGAGCGGGCGGCGCTTCCCATCGCCCAGTACGGGCACCGCATCCTGAAGACGCTGAAGGAGCACCAGGTGGTGGTGGTGGCAGGTGATACAGGCTGCGGCAAGTCCACTCAGGTGCCCCAGTACCTGTTGGCCGCTGGCTTCAGTCACGTGGCATGCACCCAGCCCCGGCGAATCGCCTGCATCTCACTGGCCAAGCGCGTCGGATTTGAGAGCCTCAGTCAGTATGGAGCACAGGTGAGTGGGGGCTAACAGGATTCCGGCTTTTCTCACGTGACCTTGAGGAATAAGTTGCTTGCCCTTGACAATATTGATGTTACAAAAACTCTTGTTACCCTTTGACCCAGTGGTGATTCTTCTAGAAATGTATCTACCGATTGGCCTCAATATGGTCCAAAGGTAAAGGCACTAACAGTACCCGGTAAGGCATGCCTCATTGTATTGCTCTTCACAGATGTCGCTGTTTTTGGCAAATTGAAGGCAAGACCCTCCACCAGCAAAAAAGATTATAGTTCGCTTTATTGCAATACTTGCTCCATTGCAGTGGTCTGGAACCCGCGATATCTCTGAGGTCTGCCTGTATAGCACTTTAACAGTAAAAACATTGGAAAAGTCCTAAAAATTCATCTTTTTTGTTTTTTCTAGGCAGCCATAAAAAAAGAATGAGGACACTCCCTTACTAATGGGTTCTAGGGTTCTAATCCTGGCTCTCCTATTTAAAAAATTTGTTATTTATGTTAGAATACTCTTCCGCACAGAAGAATGCACATGTCATAAATACAGAGGGTGCCAAAAAATGTATACACGTTTTAAGAAAGGAAAACTGTATTAAAATGGTAATACTCAATAGATACCGATAACAAAAGATGAATACAAGTCACGTGTGACTTCTGCAATTACAAGAGGTGCTCGAAGTGGTTTCCATCAGCGTCCAGACATTTCTGATTACGGCAAACTACTGCTTGAGCAACGCTGACCAAAGTGTCCACTTGTAGACATTTTTTTGGCACTTCTGGTATATAGCTCTGTGACTTTTCACGAGTTGAATATATTTGGGTAACTATCACCCAGATAAAAAAAAAATCAACCTTACCAGCACCCCAGAAATCCTCTCGTTTCCTTTCTACTTACTATCTTGAGGCCCTCAGGGTCATCACTATTCTTAGTGATAAATTAGGACTTTTGTGCTAGATTATCACATCTGAGTGAATGATAGAATATCAGATTATTTTTGCCTCTTTCTCTGTGTATAAATGGAATAAAGAATTCTGTTCTCTTTTGGGCCTGGCCTCTGTTGCTCAATATTAGTTTTGTGAGACTCACCCACACTGTAGCATAGGTGTGCTCCGTGCATTCGCAGAGCTGTATGGTATTCCATGGTGAGGTACCACGTGTACCGGAATTGGGGGGATTTCCGGTTTTAGGCTCTTGTGAACGGTATTGCGCTAAACATTCTATAACATGCCTTTGGGTGTCTTTTGGTACATATTTTAGTTGGGTGTATATCTGGGAGAGGGCTTGCTGGGTCATCAGATCTGCGTATATGTTTAGCTTTCGTAGATACTACCAAACCATTTTGCAAAGCGGTCATACCCTTTTACACACCTACGTCACCAGCACTTCCCATTATTAATCGTTTTCATTTTCGCTTTTCCAGTGGTGGTATCCCATCTTAATTTGCATTTCCCTGATGACTAAGGACATCGAGCACCGTTTCCCGTATTTATTGGCCATTTGGAGATCCTCTTTTTGAAATGTCTGCTCATGCCTTTTTTCCATTTGTCTTTGGCATTGTCTGTCTTTTTTTCTTGATTTATAGGTCTTTTTCGATTCTGGATAAGACTCCTGTGTAGGATTTATGTATTGCAAATCTTGTCTCCTACTTTGTGAATTGCCTTTCATTTTCTGAATGGTGTCGTTTGATGATGGTATCTTTTCATTGAAATATAATCCAGTCTGTGATTTTCCTTTTGTGCTTGGCACACTGGGTTCTGCTTAAGAAGTCTTTGCCCACTTTAAGGTCATGAAGATGTTCTATGTATTTTTCTAAAAACTTTTACATTTAGAACTAGAACTCCTCTGCCATCGCATGCACATGCGTGTGTGATGTGAGGTACTTTTTAGCTGTGTTGCCTTGGTTGAGTGATGTCAGTTTCCCCATCTGTGAGGTGAGGATATGAATCATTCTTACAGCCTGTGGTGGCTTGGGAATGAAATGAGTTGATACACATACTCATAAAGCATTTAGAATAGTTGGTGGTGCATAGTAAGGACTCTAAGAAAGGCTAATTATTAGTATTATTAGTTAATGTCATTTACCAGGCTCTGTGCCAAATACTTTATGTGCATTAGCACGTATAATCCTCACAGCGTCTGGAAGAAAAAAAATATGTCTCCAAGGGATGGAACTGCTTGCCCAAAGTCAGCGACACTTGAGTAGCAGAAGTGGGATTCGAACCCAAGCCTGTTGGACTCCAGAGTCTGATGTGGGGGCCTCTGCTCAGTTGTCAGTTTGGGCCAGGGGAGGGGCTGGTGTTCCGGCCCAGAGTCCTCCTGACTATCCTCCTCCACGCACCCAGGTCGGCTACCAGATCCGTTTTGAGAGCACGCGTTCGGCGGCCACCAAGATTGTGTTCCTGACAGTGGGCTTGCTCTTGAGGCAAATCCAGCGAGAGCCCAGCCTGCCCCAGTACCAGGTCCTGATCGTGGATGAAGTCCACGAGCGGCACCTCCACAACGACTTCCTCCTGGGCATCCTCCGGAGCCTGCTGCCCCAGCGGCCTGACCTCAAGGTCATCCTCATGTCAGCCACCATCAACATCTCGCTCTTCTCCAGCTACTTCGGCAGTGCCCCTGTGGTGCAGGTGCCCGGGAGGCTGTTCCCCATCACGGTGAGTCCCCCCCTTCACGTGCCCTGCCTAGCCCCGGGCCAAACCCGGACGTGTCCCCTCTCTGCTCTGGGGCTCTGTTTCCCATCCCTTCAATCAATAAGGATATTCTCTCTCTCTCTGTCTGTTTTAAAGCTGCCGTTTTCTGAGCATTTACAGTATGGCGGGAAGAGTGCTAAGTGCTTATTAGCGGAGACCCCAAAATGTAAAGGCTCAAATGACATGGAAGTTTATTTCTCTAACAGTCCGGCGGGTCCAGGGTGATGGGCAGCTCAGTTCCACGTGGTCATTTGGAGACCTAGGCTCTTCCTTTCTCATTGCTCTATCATCTCGTAAGGCAGGGTTTCTCAAACTCAGTCTTGTTCACCTTTTGGGCTGGATAATTATTAGTTGTGGGGCTGTCCTGTGCGCTGTGGGACGTTTAGCAGTGTCCCTGGCTTCTACCACTAGGAGCCAATAACATTCCCCTCCCCCCGCTGTGACAACCAAATCTCGCTCCAGATATTGCCAAATGTCCCGTGGGGGCAGCACCACGCCCGGTAAGAACCACTGTCCTGGGGCATTGTCCTGGTCTGTACAAGCATAACTTGTAGGAAGAGGGGAGGAGCCAAAGTTCAGGGAACGTCCAGTTTGTTTTTAAGTTTGACATGACCTTTCAGTTGCTTCCCTTCTCTCCGAGCCCCACCTAGCTACAAGGGAGACTGGTGACATGTCTCGGTGACTGTGTGCCAGGGAAGAAAAGAGCAGACTTTCTGGGGACCACACCATTCGACACATCCGGTCTCGTCCCGTTCTCACAGCAGTCCTGGGGGTGGGCCTGACTCCACCGTGTTTCATTACACATCCCTCCCCCCCAGGTACGTCTGTTGCTGAAGAAGCTGAAATCAAGAGACAGGCCTTTCAGGTGGGACAGAGGGAGTTCGGTATTCATCAGAAATCATGTTTTTTAGGTTCTCTTACAATTTGCTCTACCCAGACTAGGCAGAGATCCTTTTTAGCTTCCCAGCTCTTCAGTTTTCCCAGCAATTTGTATCCTGAGCTTTCCCCCAGTTTCTTGGCCTGCTTTCTGTGGCTTGCATATAGTTTTGTCGGTAATATTGATGATGATCACAGCTAGTATTTATTGAGTGTGTACTGTATGCTCCACAGTTAACATACATGAGCTCATGTGCGTCCCTCTCCACGACTTCAGTAGTTCGGTGCCAGGAATTACAAGCCATGAGGGTAAAAGTGAAGCTCAGAGATGTGAAGTCACTTGTTCACAGGACAACTCAGAAGTGGCAGAGCCAGGACTCGAATCCTGCACACAGACAGATAGACCCTGTGCCAGAAAACTTCTGTTTGTCCTTACGGATCCGCATTTCCTTCCGCCTACCTTCCTGTCTGCCCCAGGAGGCGGACCTGTATGGATGGCACTAATGGACCCCCTTCCCTCTGGCTTCCAGGTGTTCCCACTGCACAGTGGGCCAAGGAGAGTTAGCTCCCTACCTCGAGGTCTCTAGTAGGCTGTGTCCCTCAACCGAAGTCACAGCTCCGTTCAACATGGCTCTCTTCACACAACGCTGTTCTTTATGGTTTGGATGACCACCTTTCAAACACGAAAGAATGCACACATCATGCGTATAGCGCAATTGATTTCCACAAATTAAATACCTGTATGCAGCCAGCACCCAGATTAAAAAACATCAAACCTTGCCAACACCCCAGAAGCCTTCCAGTTACCTTAATACTTTGTCCTTTTTAAAAAAAATAATTTTTTTTGTCTAGTTGTGGAGGGTGCAGCTCAGGTCCAAGCGCAGTTGCCGTTTTCAGTCTGATTTGCAGGGGGCACGGCCCACCATCCCGTGCGGGAATTGAACTGGCAACCTTGTTGTCGAGAGCTCAGGCTCTAACCAACTGAGCCATCCGGCCGCCCCGCTGGCATCAGTGGCAGCTTGTTGTCTTTAATCCAGTTGTGGAGGGCGCAGCTCACTGGCCCATGTGGGAATTGAACCGGCAGCCCTGCTGTTCAGAGCTTGCTCTCTAACCCACTGAGCCGTCCAGCCGCTCCAATACTTTGTCCTTTTGTTATCCTGTTTGAGTGTGCTGTCTGCCTTCCGACTGATTCATGTCTCCTCTGTCAGCCTGGGGCCTCCCAGCTCTGTTGCCCTGAGTTAGAGTGACAGGGCGCGCTCCTGCCTGGGGCTGTCTCCTCACAGGTCGTGTACCAGCCGCAGGAGGCCGAGCCGACAACGTCCAAGTCGGAGAAGCTGGACCCGCGGCCCTTCCTCAGGGTGCTGGAGGCCATTGACACTAAGTACCCTCCCGAGGAGCGGGGTGACCTCCTCGTCTTCCTCAGCGGCATGGCCGAGATCAGCGCCGTGCTCGAGGCTGCCCAGACCTATGCCAGCCACACGCAGCGCTGGGTGGTGTTGCCACTGCACAGTGCCCTCTCTGTGGCCGACCAGGACAAGGTGTCACATGCAGCCCGGCAGGGCGGGGAGGGAGAGGTCTAGCTGTGAGGGCTGGGGGAGGCGGTGGGGTCGGGGGATGTGACCCCACAAATGCAGGCTGCACAGGGTGGGGAGTACGCCTGACTGAGCTTCCTGATGAGGGAGAAGGCCCTGGAGCTCCGCTTCGCAGGACTTTGAGCAGGAGACAAGGGAGGAAGGCAGTTCAGGAAGCGGGCAGGGAGGAGTGTCCCACTGGTGTGTATGGAGCACTTGAGGCAGCAGGTCTGAGCTCTGTACAGGGGTCTCACTGAGTCCTTACTGCAGCCCTGTCTGACATGTCCTGCTGTCATCCCCACCAAACAGGTGCAGAAACCGAGATAGGCACTTGTGCAAAGCCATGTAAGTAGCAGAGCCAGTCTGTGGAACTTGGTAATTTGGCACCCAAGGCCATGCTCTTAACCAGAGGTTGGCAAACTTTCTGTCAAGGGCCAGGGAGGACGTAGTTTTAGGTTTTGTGGGCCATCTAGTCTCTGTCACAATGACTCAGCCCTACAGCAGGAACGCAGCTGTAGCCTGACCAGGTGACGCTGTGTGCCATCACAGCTTGGGTCACAAAAATAGGGGGCAGGCTGGATTGGCCTCCGGGCCAGAGTTGCTAACCCCACTCTTAGCCACTATGCTTGACTGTCTCTTTTGAGTCTGAGAGAAGGGCTTGTGCAAAGGTCCTGGGGTGAGAGAAAGATGGGGCAGCTGGGAAACGGCGTGCAGGGTGCCTGGGGTCTAGATTGTGAAGGAGAAGTCGGGAGAGATGAGCCTGGAGAAGAATGCAGGGTTAGACCACAAAGCGCCTGGAGGACCCAGTGTGTGCCTGGGTTTGTCCGGAGCACGTGGGGAGCCCTGGGAAGGTTCTGAGCAAGGTGAGGCCAGTGCCATTTTGTGCTTTAGCAGATCCCTCTGCTGCATGTGAAGATGGACTGGAGGGGGTAAGTCGAGGCCAGAGACCAGGGAGGAAATTGGAGCAGGGTCCCGGTGGGAAAGCAGGGGCCTGGACCAGGGCAGGGGCGGTGAGTTTGGGGAGGATGGTATGACATCAAGAAATGATCAAGATGTTGAGGTGTGGCTGGGGGTAGGGCGGGGGGAGGACCCAGGGCAGCCCAGGTTTCTGGCCCAGGTGATATGGTGAAGGATGAGCCATTTCCGAGATGGAGACTGGAGGACGACAGCATTCAGTGGAAGGCGCTGAGGCTGCTTTAGACATATGGGTGTGAGGTGCTTGTGGGGCATCCCGGGCTTCGGTAAGGGCCGAGTCAGTCCCTGATGTCACCTCCTCACTTCCCCCAGGTATTTGACGTGGCCCCCCCAGGAGTCCGGAAATGCATTCTCTCCACCAACATTGCCGAGACCTCTGTCACCATTGATGGGATCCGCTTTGTAGTAGATTCTGGTAAGAGCTGCTCCTCCAGCCACCCCAGGGACCTGGGAGACGTGTGGGGTGTGGAGAGGTGCGGATACAGCAAGGGGACGCCCGGCCAGAACAGGGAGCTGGCAGTTTAGGGCTGTGGAGCAGATGGGACAGGAGGGTTCCACGTGCGATTCTGTCTATTTTTGTGTATGTTTAAAATTCTCCATCATGAACAGACGGTACAGCGGGAGGGGAGACTGAGACACCAGGCAGCATCTCAGCTGGCAAATCTCTGCTCCCTCCCTGAGGCCCTGCTAACGGCAGTGCTTTGCCCCCGACTGCGAGACCCTGCATTTGTGTTTCTGTTTACCGCCTGCCTCTCCTATTGAGCCCCACAAACTCAATAAATGTTAGCAGTCACCTCGTAGTATTGAATCTGGGATGCCAGTGATGAGAAAACATTCCACAGTTTTATGTACCATGAAGAAAACTTTCACATGCTGTCTGTTAAACATGGACATGCCATTCATTCTTAAGGTACACAGTATGAAAACAGGTTGGTCTTAGAATTGATGAAATATGGTGTCTGTTCAGCCCTGTGAGACCAGGGATTTTGCTTTGTTTGCAGCTGTATCCTTAGTGCCGAGTACAGTGCCTGGCATATAGTAGGTGCTTCATAATTCTTGTCACATGACTGAACCAGTGAATAAACAAAGCCTTGAGAAAATCAGTGAAAGGACATGTGAATGACATTCACAAAATGTCAGGGTTGCGCCCAGACCGAGCTGTCGCTCAGTGTTAGTGGAGTAAAGGAGTAAGTGAGGGTGTCAGTGAATGAAGGGCTGTGGAGGCGTGTGCAGGGCCGTGTGGCTGTTGCACACAGGTGTCCTTCCTCCCCGTTCCCCTCCTCCCCACCCAGGGAAGGTGAAGGAGATGAGCTACGACCCCCAGGCCAAACTGCAGCGGCTGCAGGAGTTCTGGATCAGTCAGGCCAGTGCTGAGCAGCGGAAGGGCCGGGCGGGCCGCACAGGCCCCGGCGTCTGCTTCCGCCTCTATGCCGAGTCAGACTACGATGCCTTCGCCCCCTATGCAGTCCCGGAGATCCGGAGGGTAGCCCTGGACGCGCTCGTGCTGCAGGTGAGGCGCTGGCAGGGAGGGGAGTGGATCCTGAGTGCTGGGGCATTTAGACAGGACCAATCCCAGGTTCAGGGCAGGAAGGGCAGAGCTGGCCAGGCCACTGCCAAATGTCAGATCCCACTCTCAGGGGACAGTTGTTTTCCAAATCCACAGGGTCACAGGAACAACCTTGTGACTCAATCAGAGTGCTTTGAGCTGTAACAGAAAACCCTCCAAGAAGTGGCATTTAAAAGGAGGGTTTCTGGATACACGTCATGGCTCATATCTCAGCAGTTAGTTTCTCTTAGATAGACCCATTCCCAGAACGGCCAACACAACAGAACTTTCATTCTCTGGTTGGCAGGCGTTTCCTTTATTCAGGGACCCAGACCCCTTCCCTCTTGTGGCTCCATCTTCTCCCCGGGGTCTGTTCATCATCTGTGCTGGCCAGCGAGGGGGAAGGAGCGTGGGAGATGGCTTTGCGGCCTTTGCGGGCCGGGTCCGCAAGGGTGCACTTCCCTTCTACTCACCCTGGCTGGAGCTCCTTCCAGGCCACACCTCGCTGCAGGGGTGGCTGGGAAGTGTCTCTGCGCTCAGGAAGAAGAGGGAAGGAAAGGGGGTGAGCGGGGGGGGTATCTGCCGCAGGCTCACAAGTGCTTGAGCGGTGCAAACCAGCCCCTTCCTACGGGTGATACACTCTGATAATTTCTATTCGTTTGACTTCATTTTTTAAAAATGCTGGTTGTGACCTACTTCGTGGAGTTCCTGACCCACATAATCTGCTGTTTGAAAAACACTGGGTTGAACAATAAGGAAAATGTACTGTTTCATATAATAAGAAGCCTCGAGATAGAGAGGTTCCAGGCTCGGTTATCACAATGGATCAGTCATGTCTTACAGGACCTGGCCTTTTTCTATCTTTCCAACGTCAGTTTATCAGCAGCTTTCCTCATAATGATGGTGATGATGGTAAAAAGTACTTACCTAGTGCTTGCTGTGGGCTAAGGCTCTGTATTAAGTGTTTTATGTGTATAACAATTTTGATCCTCACAAAAAACTCTCTGGGGCAGGTCATCTTATTCCAATGTAAGGATGAGGAGACAGATGGACTGAGAGGTAAAGTAACCTGACCCAGGTCACACAGCCGGCAAGTAGCGGAGCTGGGCTTCCATCTGAGGCTGTCAGGCTCCAAGCCCACCTCATGAATGCCACCTGGCTCTGGCAGCCGTGGGCATCATCTCCTCCTTTACTATTCAGAGACAGGAACAAGTTGTCCCTCATTGTGTGTCTTATTGAAAGGCCACGGGAACCTTTCCTGGAAGCCCCCGGGCTGACTTCCCAACCTGTCTTGTCGGCAGAATTGGGTCATATGTGCCCACTCTGTGACCTGTAATTGTCCAGGGGCGTGGTGTCGCCAGACTGGATTGGAGTACTGATTTTCGGCCCCAGCCACACACTGGAATTGCCTGGAGAGCTTTAAAAAAAATCTATGCCTGCCCTCCTGCCCAGAACTTTTAATTTAAAGGTCTTTGGACGGGTATTGGGTGATCTCCCAGACAACGTCAAGGTTTGGTGAGCAGGGAGGAAGGTGGAATGGCTGGTTGCCAAGTGGACAGCTAGAATGTCTGGTGGCCTCTAGATAGGGGCCAGGCAAGCAGGTCACCTCGCTGGGAGACTTGGGCTGAGCACCCCCAGGCTGGCTCTCTGAGCCTTCCTCTGGCTCGTGCGAGGCCCGGTGAGGGGTACATGTTTCACTTCATTTTCCCCACCTCCCGCTACCCTTCTGGCCTCTGAATTAATGGGAATTCTTTGGTCGAAAGTGAGAGAAACCCAGCTCAAACTCTTGTAAGCAGAAAAGGGGATTTTATGCATTTGTGTATCCATAGTGGGAGTGGGAGGGAGGTCAAATTTAGGGAAAATTAAGGATTTCTCCATCTGCAGTGGATGGGCTAATCTCCAGGCAATGGAAAAAGAACCACAGCAGGTCTGGGCTTCCATCTTGGCCCCTCACAACCAGAGAGGCTGCTGGAACTTCTCTCTACCAGCTCCAGGTTCCTAAGTCAGGGAAGGATTCTGATTGGCCCAGCTCAGGTCATGTGCTCGTTCCATGGTCAGGGTCTGGTAAAAGAGGTGCTGGGCAGACAGAGAGACGGACACTGACCCTTCTCCCCTGCCTCTGTACTATGGCCTTGACATTAGGAGTTTTAAAGTGTCATCAGCTTGTGATCTCTCAGCCTTCTCAGTGCTCCACAGTGGCCTATGTGTCCCCCATTCTCAGGGAGTTTGGTTCTCATTCCAGATGAAGAGCATGAGTGTGGGAGACCCCCGAACCTTCCCTTTCATTGAGCCCCCACCACCTGCCAGCCTAGAAACAGCCATCCTCTACCTCCGGGACCAGGGGGCCCTGGACAGCTCAGAGGCCCTCACCCCCATTGGGTCACTGCTGGCCCAGCTGCCTGTGGACGTCGTGATTGGTGAGGGACGCCCCTTGGGGTACTCACACGGGGCACTGGGGGGGTGGAGGGTACTGCTTGCTCCCCAAGTGACTCATGGGCTGGCCTGATCCTTCTCTGGGCCCTGCGCATTTATTCACAGGTCCTTGGTGCCAGGCACGGTTCTAGGTGCCAGGGATACAGCAGTAAACAAACAGGCACCACTTTGCCCAATCTGTCCCCAGCTCCGCCCTGGCACCTATCTTGTGGGTCAGTCAAGGATTTCAAAACCTCTTCCTCTTCCTCTCTCCTGCATCGTCCCTGCCCCATCTAAGGAACACGCTGACCCAGGCGTGATCGACTTGCCTAATTCTCCTGACTCAAGATGTTTTATCAGAAATCTATAGGTTACAGAATATTCCCAGCTCAGCACAACCACTCTTGGTACCATTTCCTAAGCACGTTGCGCAATAGAACCTTCTGCCTGTGTTAATATCATTCAAGTTCCCATCATTGCAGTAAACTGGAGCTTTGGTGCGGACAGGAGGTGGACAGCACCACCTCTGAGGGTCTGCATGGCTGTGAAGTGGTTATTTCTGTTTGTTTTTGAAGGAAATGGGTAGAGCGAGGAAGATCAGATTTGAGAAGAAAAAGAGCATTCCATGGGCATTTCTTGTATGCCAGTGAAAGGCTTTCTGGATCTTATGTCATTTCATTCTCTTATAGTGAGGGTAGGGCCTCCAGACACCCCCGTTGTACAGATGAGGAAACAGGCTCGGCTGCATGGTGGGGGTGGACAGCTATGCCCAAAGGCATGGAACCAGCGAGTGCCAGTGCCTGAGTTTGGTCAGGCGGCTGCCAAGTGTGTCAGGCACGTCATCTCTTGTGGGGCAGGAATGAGGGACGCTCACTTTCCAAGTGAGGAAAGTGAGGCTCCAAAAAGGCTGTCATTCACTGTCCCAGGGTCATCTGGCGGGCAGAGCCGGGAGGTACTCCGCAGGCAGGCTGACACCGTCTGTCCCTGGGCTCTGCAGGGCAGGGGACACGGATGAGTCAGTGCTGGGCGGTCCTGGGCCTGAATGACTCAGTCAGCCGCCAGGCGGGCACTCTGAGCACTTCCCGGCGTGAAACAGCTCATCCTCACTGCAGGTGGACGCTGCCCTTACTGCCTTCATAGATGGGGAAACAGAGGCACAGAGGGTGGAGGGACTTGCCCGAGGTGATGGAGCTAAGGGGTCTGGAGACAGACTTGATGTCCTGCTTCCTGCCTTCATCTTATGAGGCTAGATGTGTAACAGGAACTTTCCGGAAAGGCCGTTGTGGGGACACGTGAGGTTAGGCCACTGACCGTGGGGCAGGCAGGAAGGGCCTAAACTTCAGGAACTGGTATTGCACCACGTGATCCTACGGTTCCCGCTGGTTTTCTTCCTTCTCTCTCCGTCCGTCCGTCCGGTTCTTTCTCCTTTCCCCTGCTCCTTGCCCCCGCTTCCCCTCGCCCCCTCCTCTCCATCTTCCTCTGCCTCCACCTTAAACAGAGATGGCAGGAAGAGTCATCCTGAGATAGGCACAAAATTCAGTGCCTGCCGTGTGCCAGGCAGCCGAGTACAGACCCCCTGGACGTCACGGTCTAGGAGGGGAGAGAGGCATGACCTTGGCAGGTTAACATGAGTGCCAGGAAGGTGGGGAGGGGGGTTCTGGGGGAGCTGGTTGTAAAGAGAAAAGCAGGGCACGTGGTGGCATTGCTGACAGGAGTAGCCAGCACTTACCAGTGCCCACCACATGCCCGAGGAGGCGGGGACTGTGCTTGTCTCCAACCTCCAGATGGGGAAACTGAGGCCTTGCCCAAGGTCACATGACCAGAAAGCACCGCGTGTGGCTTGGATTCTGTCCCTCTGGCTCTGGAGGCCCTCTGTGGGTGAGATGGAGAGAGAAGGGCGGGCAAGCTCAGCGTGGTGCCACCCCCCCCCCCAGGGAAGATGCTCATCCTGGGCTCCATGTTCCACCTGGCGGAGCCCGTGCTCACCATGGCCGCCGCCCTCAGCGTTCAGTCACCCTTCACCCACAGTGCCCAGAGCAACCTGGAATGTGCAGCAGCTCGGCGGCCCCTGGAGAGTGACCAGGGTGACCCCTTCACACTCTTCAACGTCTTCAATACCTGGGTGCAGGTGAGGCCGGTGGCAGGGCCCCCCCAGTCCTGTCTGGCTGGAAGACCTCGTCTCCACCATTCATGGGACCGACATGTGCGGACGCCCAGGCTTGAGGGGGAGCCTGGGGTTTCTAAAGAACCGATGAAAACCAGTGCCGTCTGGAGAAAGCCCAGTCTCCTAGGGTGGCATCTGTATATCCAGCGCACGTTCCCTGAGCCCCTAGCCCGGGCCTGGCCCTGCGCTGGGCAAAGCTGGGGCCCCACTGGTGACAAAACCACCTGCCCTGTGCTCCTGGGCTCACAGTCCGGTGCAGGAGACCCGTCCCGAGACAGTGACCACCCAGAACGGGCTGTGATGAGGAAGCCAAGGGGCTGGGACAGAGCCCGGAGGGGTCTCTGACCGAATGTGGTCTGGGAGGGCTTCCTGTCGGGGGGGCAGTGGGGCTGAGACCTGAAGAAAAGGAAGCAGATGACGGAGGGCCGATGGGTCGCCCCCCTGCCCCACATCCTCCCCGGGCTGGTGTTCGGCCTGTGCGGGGGTAGTGGGGGTGGTGTGTTAGCCCCCGCCCCTCCCCAGCTGGCCAGATCCTGACACCTGGTGTCTGTCCCTGCACCCAGGTGAAATCTGAACGGAGCAGAAACTCACGCAAGTGGTGCCGCCGCCGGGGTATAGAGGAGCACCGTCTGTACGAGATGGCCAACCTGCGGCGCCAGTTCAGGGAGCTGCTGGAGGACCATGGGCTGCTGGCTGGGGCCCAGGCCCCGAAGCCAGGGGACAGCTACAGTCGGCTGCAGCAGCGCCGGGAGCGCCGGGCCTTGTACCAGCTGAAGCGCCAGCACGAGGAGGTGGGGGGGCGCAGGCGCAAGGTGCTGTGTCTGCAGGAGGACCAGGACGGCTGCTCCAGTGATGAGGACCGGGGTGGCACAGCCTCCCGGGGGGCTGGCGACAATGTGGACATCCAGGTGGGGTGCCATGCGTCTGGTGCTTGGGGGGACGGGACAGGGCTGGAGTTTACCAGAGTGGGGACATGGCCTGCCCTGGGGGTTTGAGGGGACACAGCCCTGCCCTCACCTTGAGAGACAGGAGTCTGTGGACAGGACCTGGCCCCAGAGTCTACAGAACTCCTCGGGTCCACGTATCCTAGTACAAGTCCCTTTGGACCCCGCCTTCCCCTGTTCCCACCAGGATGTGAAGTTTAAGCTGCGGCACAACCTGGAGCAGCTGCAGGCAGCCGCCAGCTCGGCCCAGGCCCTGACCCGGGGCCAGATGGCCTTGCTCAAGCTCGTGCTGGGCCGCGGCCTCTACCCGCAGCTCGCCATCCCGGACCCGTTCAACAGCGGCCGCAAGGACTCAGACCAGGTGGGCCTGCTTCCTGCCCCTACTGCCTGTTTGTGGTCATTCCACACAGCTTCCAGCACCTGCCCTGTGCTGGGGACATGACTGTGACCCATCCATGGGGTTCATGGTCTAGTGAGGAGACAGACCTGTTCCCTGACAGATGAGCCAGCGTGGCTGGGGCTGGGATGGGGGTGGAGCCCGGGGGCTGGGGGAGCGCAGGGGCACCTGACCAGCCTGGGTGTGGTCAAACAGGCTTCCCGTTCGGGGGGACTTCTGGGCTGAGAAATGCGTGGAGGAGGGAACCCGGCCAAGAGGGTGGAGGAAAAGCGTTCCGAGCAGTGGGAAGAGCAGGTCTGAGGGCCTCTGTCACCTGACGCCTGCCTTTGGCCTCTCCAGATTTTCCACACCCAGGCCAAGCAGGGTACCGTGCTGCACCCCACCTGCGTCTTCGCCAGCAGCCCCGAGGTGCTGCACACACAGGAGCAGGAGGCCAGGGACGGCGAAGGGCGCCGAGGTACAGTGAGCCCAAGTGGGGAGAGAACCCCCCCGTCTGAAGTTACCCCTTCGTTCCTCCCCACACTCTGCCTTTGCTGGGGCTGCTGAGGTGGGACCTGCAGGAGGGGAGCCAGCCCTGGCTGGGTGGCCTTGGCGAGTTCTCCTCCATGCTGAGCCTCGCCCTCCCATAGTTGGCAGACCTGACCCAGCACTGGCCACACCCAGGGACTGGGACTTGAGCCTGTGAGGAGACCTGTCCTGTGGGGTCTGGGGCCTCATACTGCCCTGCCCAGGGGCCCCTGTGGGGCTGGCAGGCAGCGTTCAGGCAGTGCGTCCAGCCTCCCTTCTAGTCAAATCCAAGCCATAAAAGCCACCTCAGCTGAGCAGTTGCTCACAGGCCAGGCGGGGTGCCAGCCAGGGGTCCCCCTCCTAAGAAGCAGGCCTGTGTGCTCCCGGGGGGCCTTTGCCCCCGCAACCTGACGGCTAGTTGTGTGCTGTGTCTGAGCTCTGAACACAGCTCCTCTCTCTGCTTGTAAACAAAAGCGCATACTATGTTAAAATGGGAAATACTGACTCAAAAAGATAAGGTTTATAATTTTAAACGTCAAAAATAGAATATGAAACTTCTAATCTTTAACTGCTGTAAATTCCTAGTCAGTTTACCCTCTTCATATTATGTTGTTTTTCTCCTTTATTGTTTAATTTTGAAAATTTCTATACATCATCTAAGTCGAGAGTGTGACAAACCGTCACCCAGCTTCTGTGGCCATCAGCATTTTGCCATCTTTGTTTCTTCTGTCCCCTTCCTGTATTTTCCTTTTTGCCAGAGCATTTTAAAGCAGATCCCAGGTATCATGTCATTTAGTAATAATAATAACAGTAATAATAGTGACTAGCATTCCCGCAATACTCCTAATAAGTGAACAATATGTCTTAATATTACCAAATAGCTAGAGTCATATTCATTATGACAAAGTATTTACAACTAAGTCACAGACCTTTTATGTGTGAGCATATACGGGTGGGTAAATGGCCCAGGTGGGACAGGAAGCCCCCGGGGCACCGTTGGGTGCAGAGGGTGTGAGTGGGAGACGAGTGCGGGGGTGGGCCTGAGCTGTCCTCTGACCCTTTCAGACGACAAGGACAAGATGAGCAGCAGGCACCAGCTCCTCACCTTCGTCTCCCTGCTGGAGACCAACAAACCGTACCTGGTGAACTGCGTCCGCATCCCGGCTCTCCAGGTGTGATAACCGTCCCCAGGGCAGGAGGCAGGGGGTGGCCCCCGGGCTGGCTGCACACTGTTGAGTGGCTGCTCTTCTCACTCTGGTATTGATTCAGCAGTTCCTTGCTAAGTGCCTGCCATGTGCCAGGAGTGCTGAGGGTCCCTGCTCTCGTGGAGCTGACATGTAGCGGGGGAGGACGGACTCTAGCACTAAACCCAGGACAGCACTAAATGAGATGTTAGAGGGTGATAAGTGATGGGGAGAAGAAAAAGACTAGGAAGGGTGGGTTGAGGGTGAAAGTGGGGACAGGTTCTAGTACGAAATAAGCAATCTGGGTGGCCCTCATTGAGAAAACGTGATGGAGCAAAGACCTGAAGGAAGGGAGGGAGGAGCCATAGGGATCCCTGGGGGAAGAGTGTCCTAGGCAGAGGGAACAGCAAGTGCAAAGGCCCTGAGGCACACACATGCTTGGTGTGCACAAAGAACAGCTGGAACAGTCAGTGAGGGGGAGAGTGGCTGGAGATGAGGTCAGAGAGGCAGGTGAGACTGGAGCCCCTCCCCCATCCCAGAAAGGTTCAGAGCAGAGCCGGGACAGCATCTGAGGTGGGGTGGAAGCAGGGAGCCCAGCAAGGAGGTGATTGCAGTGGCAGGTGGAAGAGGGTGGTGGCCGGACCTGGGTGGAGGCCAAGGACATGCTCACATTGCAGATAACACTTGTATAGGTGCCTGCAGCCAGGAAGTGTAGTCCTGACGGTGTGCTCGCTGCATGCCACCCTACCGTTCTAGGCCCGGCCGTGATCTCACCACAGAGGACAAGGGGCTTGGGGGGGGAGGGGGCATGTCACTGGCCTACGCCACACAGTGAGCAAGTGGCCGAGCCAGAGCGCCAGGGCCACACGCCGCACCTAATGCCTGTCCTGCTCATCAGATGGGTGCCCCCATTACCAGGACCCCTGCACTTTGACCCCCAGGAAGGTGGCGGGAAGAGAAATCCTTCAGGCTCCTCGAGCCTCAGATTTTGCTGGCCCCGTGAAAGCTAGCTCTCATCTGCTCAATTCCATAGTCCTTCACTTATCGGGCACCGACCTCGTGCCAGGCACTGATTACTGTTCTAGGTGCTGGGGATGCAGTCGTGATCAGAAGTGACAAAACTCCCTGCATTTGTGGGGCTCACACATGAGTGGGGGAGGCAGACGGTAAGCAGAAACTCAAATAAATATAAAGGATCGCACCAGACGCTCTTGTCTGTATCAGAAAGAAGGAACGGAGCGCGGTCGGGGCAAAGCACTGCCGTTAGCAGGGCCTCAGGGAGGCAGCAGAGGTTCGCCAGCTGCGGTGCTGCCTGGCGTCTCGGTCTCCCCTCCCCCTGCATCGTTTGTTCATGATGGAGAATTTTAAACATACACCAAGGGAGACAGAATCACATGCAGAACCCCCTATTCCGTCACCCAGCCCCCAACCATTGATGCGTGGCCGGTCCCGCCCCGTCCACCCCCCCCCGACCCCGTGCCATGGAATGTCCCCAATGGAGCATGCCAGTTTTCAAACAGAAAAATAGAAAAGTGTGAGGTGAGCACCCAGCCCCTGGCTGCCAAGAGCCCCAGGGGCGTTGCTCTTGCTTGATCCCATGCCTGTCCCTCTGTCCACTCCCCACGCATCGCGGTAGGTGGGTTTTTAAAACTTTCTTGATGTGTTTAAAGTTCTTGACATCAGTGCCCTTCACTCAAACACATCAGCACACGTCCGATTAACTAGAGTTCGGTATTTATGTATCTGAGGATAAAATGGATAGAGCGACATGCATAGCGGTAGGGACACCATTCGATGAGTGGTGACAAGGCATACACGTGTGTAACCCCGGCCTATGAAGACTGGACTCTCCCTCAGCCGTCTGCCCCCACACCGGTAATGACCACCCTGCCTTCTTAGGACGTCCTCTGTATCCTCCTCTGACGTCCTCGCTAGTCTGTCTCTCCAAGTAGAAAGTCAGCTCCACGGAGGCAGGGACTTCATCTGTTCAGTTGTATCTCGAGCACCTGGAGGAGTCCCTGGCACAGAGTAGGCGTGCAGGAAATGGTTGTTGGGGGGGTAGAGGGGTGGGTGGGTAGGTGGGTGGATGGATACATTGGGTAGACGGGTAGATGAGTGGGCACATGGGTGGCTGGACAGGTGGATAGATGAGCAAGTGGATGAGTAGACAGGTGGGTGGATAGAGAGGTGGGTGGGTGAGGGAACTGATGGGTACATTGGACGGACAGGTGGATGGATGGCCAGGTGACAGATGGATCAGTGGAAGGATGGATGGGTGGGTGAGCAGGAGCCCAGCTGGGCCCTTCTACGATGGCATCCTGAGGGGCGGCCAATTAGCTCAGTGGGTCAGAGCGCGGTGCTCTTAACAGCAAGGTTGCCGGTTCCATCCCCACAGGGGCCACTGTGAGCTGCGCCCTCCACAACTAGATTGAAACAACTACGTGACTTGGAGCTGATGGGTCCTGGGAAAACACAAATACAAGTTTTAAAAAAAAATGAAAAAAGATGACACCCTGCGCCTCACCCACTGCCTGTCTTCTGCCTCCTCTCTCCCAGTCCCTCCTGCTGTTCAGCCGGTCCCTGGACACCAATGGTGACTGCTGCCGCCTGGTGGCCGATGGCTGGCTGGAGCTCCAGCTTCCGGATAGTGAGAGTGCTGTCCGGCTCCTGGCGGCTTCCTTGCGGCTCCGTGCCCACTGGGAACATGCCTTGGACCGGCAGCTGGCTCGTCAGGCCCGCCGGGGGCAGCGGCAGCCAGAGGGGGAGGAGGAGGAAGAGGAGGAGGCGGCTCCTGTCCCCCGCAAGGAGGTGGAGGCCCTGAGCAGGGAGCTGCTGCAGTTCATGGCGTCCAAGGTACCGTTGCCTGGGTGCCTGCACCACCCTGGGCCTGAAGGGCACCCGCCACCGGGAGGAAGGCTCCAGAGGCCTGGATGCCAGAGCCCCTACTGTGCGCACATTCGGGGTTTTTCAAACCAGAGGTCGATGATAAACCCAAGATCCCACAGCTTGGGTTGGAGCCAGGGTTTGCCCCAGGAGCCTGGCTCCAGAGACCATGCTGTTAACCCCTGTAGCCCTTATTCCTCAGATGCGTATTAATCACCTACTGCATGCGCCGTGCAGGTTCCCCCTCATTAACAGTTACGGGCATTCAGGGTGTGCGAGGGAAGCGGTAAGGTACCTACTCATGGAGGCCAGTCGGACAGGACTGGGCAGAGCAGATTTGAAACCAATCCCTCACCTCTTAGGTGGGGAATTGAGAATTGATCCTGATTCTGCTACACGTGGCAGGGGTGGGCGACAGGGTGCAATCCAGGACGACTTCGTCGCGGTGTGGAG
This sequence comes from Rhinolophus hipposideros, assembly GCF_964194185.1. Classification (NCBI taxonomy): domain Eukaryota; kingdom Metazoa; phylum Chordata; class Mammalia; order Chiroptera; family Rhinolophidae; genus Rhinolophus; species Rhinolophus hipposideros. The sequence goes on from NC_138067.1 coordinate 42,806,920, forward strand.
GGACCCAGTGACCCAGGGGAAGAGGAACAGGTTGTGTCGGGGAGGAGGAGCTAGGTGGTCAGACTTAAAGGCTACACTCAGGTCTGGATGTGGCCCCACAGGTGGCAGAGCAGACGGGCCTGAGATGGGAGGTGGGGCATCGGGGCATGTTTTAGACAAAACTCAGGTCATGAGTGTCTGACACCTGTTACGATTAGCTTAAGCAGTTGGCCCTCGTAAGTGAAAAATCCAGGGTGGACTTCAGGCACAGTCAGATCCAGGTGCTCTGCTAGTGTCTCCCTGAGTCCATCTCCTGTCTCTCTTTCCTCAGGTTCTCTATAGCCTCCGGCGTCTCACGGGGCTGGAAACCCAGAACCTCTATGTGGGACCCCAGACCATCACAACTGCCCCCAGTCTCCCCGGCCTCTTTGGCAACTCCACCCTGTCCCCCCACCCCACCAAAGGGGGCTACGCAGTCACTGACTTCCTCACCTACAACTGCCTCGCTGTGAGCATGGACCCCACCTTGGCCCCTTACCCTCCTGCCCCTGAAGATGGGATTTTAGGGAGCTCCCCCCAACCCCATTCCAACCTCGTCCAGGGGTACGGGTCCTGGCTGTGTGTGGTGGGGCGGGGACGGGGGCTTAGCCCTGACACGGCCTGCCCCCAACAGAGCGACACGGACCTGTACAGTGACTGTCTCCGCACCTTCTGGACCTGCCCCCACTGCAGCCTGCACATGCCGCTGACGCCCTGGGAGCGCGTCGCCCATGAGAACACCTGCCCTGAGGCCCCGCAGGACGGCCCCCCGGGTAAGGATGCGACTGTGGGGACTGGGGGCCTGGGGCCCCCCGCAGCTGTCTGTCTGTCCCTGGTGGCCTTCTGTGCGTCTGGGCACTCGCTGGACACACTGGGGATTGCCTGGCCGGTGCCACATACAGACTTGGTCACAGACAGCTGGCACCCGGGGTGGGGAGGGCCTGGAGTGCCACCTCGTTCTCATTTCTGTCTGTCTCTCTTTGGTCTCTCTGGGGTCTGCCGCTGTGTTTCTGTCTGTCTGTGGCTCTGTCCACCCTCCTGTTACCCAGGGGATGCTGCAGTGGGCAGACGCTGACCCAGTGCCCGCTGTCGTGCACAGCCCCCACCCCAGGGCCTCTCAGGCTGTCGCTTTCAGTCTCTGGGACACAAAGTGCAGATTTGCCTGTGTGTGCACGGTGATCAAGGAAGGCTTCCCAGAGGAGGCAGAGCCAGATTCCCCAAAGGCTGGGAGCGCCTGAGCCCCTGGGGTGCCCGGAGTTTGGGTGGGGGTGAGAGCCCGCAGTGGAGCGCCCCCTCAGCCGCCCTTCCCCTCTCCCTTAGGGGCTGAGGAAGCCGCCCCGGAGCCCCCGCAGAAGGCGTCGGCGCTGCAGAGGCCTTACCACTGTGAGGCCTGCCAGCAGGACTTTCTGTTCACGCCCACGGAGGAGCTGCGGCACCGGAGGCAGCACATGTGAGCCCAGCGCAGGGCCTGGCGCTCCCCCTGAGCCCCTGTCCCCCCCAAGTGGAGAGGCGGCGTGAGGAAAGTGTCGCATACTGAGTCGGACCTTTCAGCTCGCTCCTGCCCACCCTGCAAGGAGCAGCTGCCCCGTCGGTCGACCCCACGGTCTCTCTCTCATGCCGTCCGATGGGGCCTGGGGTGGCTGTGGCCGAGCAGGGATTTCCGCTTTGGAGACAAGATCGTGGTGCCTCGGGCTGCTGCTCTCACCTGTCCCTACGGGGCCTCTGCTTTCCCTTGAACGCGGGAGACCAGGCACTGGCTCATCCACGCCTGTCACTTGGAGAGCTGGTGCGGAGGGTGGTGTCAGTGTTCACGTGGGACCACAGGCTGCCCTGCAGGACCCACCCCCAGCACGGTCACGGGGGCCGTTCCTGCTGCAGGGTCCGTTCTCAGCCCCTCACGACGGTCCTGCCACGCCGTCCCCCTCCCTGAAGTGCCTCCTTGCCGTGGTGGGGGAGGGGGGCACCCCTGCCGTAGATGCCCCCTCCCTGGCTGCCGTCCTGGGCTGCTCTCAGGCCTCCTCCGCTCCCTGCCCTGCCCTCGCCTCCCTCCGCCCGCACTCCCCGTGAGCTCAGACAGCTCGGCTCCATGCTCACCAGCCCGTCCCGCTGCCCACCGCCCCAGCGCCTGTGTCTGGCTGCCTTCTTGGCATCAACACGTGAAGCTTCATGGGCGTCCCAGGCTGAACACAGCCGAAGCCGAATCGGGTTCCTTGGGATAGCCCCTTCCCAGTAAGTCAGTTTTTAGTCAGTGCTCATTCATTCAGCCGTTTACCATTCATACATTCATCTTCTGTCTCTCTACCAACTGAGATGTTTGAGCTCTACTTCCGGGAGTTTGTATTCCCCCAAATCAGAGGCCTGTGCCCCCGCTCAGTACCAGCGCACCTCCATTCCCCGTCAGGCTGCGGTCCTCCATGTCGCCTGGGCCCTCTCCCACCTGCTTGCACTCTTAGCCCGTCCCATTGGCACCCCCTTCAATACGGCTCCAGCGTCTGACCGCTAGTCCCCTCCTGGCCTGGCCCACCTGGGCTCCTGCCATCCCATGCACGGACTGTTCTCCCAGCTGGCCAAGGTCAAGCCGGCTGGTGTAACTAGTCAGTCACATGTGCATGTGCAAATAGAATGTTTTGAGTTTTCAAAACCCGGGACCATACCACCCATGGCTCTGCAACTTGCACGTAGTAGAGTTTGGTGACCTTGTGAACCGGTGAGCCTGCATGTTCTTTTGCGTGGCTGCAGAGTGCTCCGTTACATGGCTGTGCACACGCTTGTGTAAGGAGACAGTGAAGCTGCTTCCGGTCTCTGGCTCCTACAAACAGTTGGCACGGATATCCTTGTACACATGTAATTCCCAGATGCATGGGTGTAGGATAAATGCCTGGAGGTGGAATCGCTGGTCCAAGGGAAGGTGCGTTTTACAGGTCATTTGATCCATTGTCCCAATGTCCTGCCATACAGGCTGTCCCGACCTACATTAGTTTTATTTCCCTTGAGTGCCCATTTGTATTTCCTCTTCTGTGCTGGCTCCAGTCTTTGACTATGTTTTTCCTAGGCTCTTTGTCATTTTCTTACTGTTCACAGCAGCTCTTTATTCTGAATCTTAAGCTTCATCATAGATGTAACAAACGTTTCTCCCAGTCTGCTGCTGTCCTTTGGCTTTGTTTATGGTGACTTTACTCAAAACTTTTCCATTTTGGGGTTGTTAGATCTCTGTCCCTTTTCTGTTACGGCCCCCGAAAATGCCTTCCCCAAATCAGAGTAAAAATCGAGAAATAAATGGATGAAGGGACAGACTAACCTCAGAGCTTCCCCGCCCGTCCAGCCAATCTCAGAACATTATGGCTTGTCAGGACACTGTTCTTGCTTTCCTTCCTTTTTCCATGTTAAAACAAAATAAAATGAACGTCCTACAGGCAAGAAACAGAGTTCTTTGTGTTGGGGAGCGGGGGCCTGAAAATGAAAGCCACCCAGTGTCTGTCAAAAAGCCGTAAGCATCTCTATTATGTCCATCCTGGGGGAGTGAGTCTGAAGGAACCTGCTGGAAGAAGGGAGGAAACAAACTCTTAATGCCCCAAGATGGCCATTAGGGCATCTGTCCGAATTGAGGAAACCCAGGGGTCATCGACCCTCAGGGGTGAACTCTATGACCCTTAACAGTCAGTCCCAGACGTTATTACCCACTCCTTACCTGGGGAGATGTGTGTTCCGGTACGTGTGCAAAAACTCCAGGTGGGGCCGGCTTTGCCATTCCCACAACTGCATGGAATCAACCTGGAGACATCATTTTGCACCCATTGGCCCAGGTTAAGAAGATTGATGATGCCCCCTGCTGGTGAGTGTGGGGAAATGGGCACTTGTATCCACATTGAAGGGAATTGGTCCTCTTGAAGATCGATTTAGCAGGAGCTTTTTTTCTTTTTTAAGATTTTTATTGGGGAAGGGGAACAGGACTTTATTGGGGAACAGTGTGTACTTCCAGGCCTTTTTCTGCCACGTCACGTTGTTATCCTTCCAATCTTAGTTGCAGGGGGTGCAGCCCACCATCCCTTGCGGGACTCGAGGAATTGAACCGGCAACCTTGTGGTTGAGAGCCTACTGGCCCATGTGGGAATCGAACCGGCAGCCTTCGGAGTTAGGAGCATGGAGCTCCAACCGCCTGAGCCACCAGGCCGGGCCTAGCAGGATCTTTAAACATACAAATTGTGCACGCCTTCATTCCAGTCTTTTATTAGATTGGTGCAAAAGGAATTGCGGTTTAAAAGGTTAAAAATAATTGCAAAACTGCAATTACTTTTGCACCAATGTAATAAAACTTTCCCTGGAAGCACTACATACAGAAGTGCCCACATCATAAGTGAGCAGTGTCGTGCAGGGTGTCAGGCAGGGTCTCAGCTCCCGCTCCCCACATAAGAACGCAGGACACGGTGAGGCCAAACAGGAACACCCATGGAGCCATAGATAGGGGAATCAAACCAATATATTCTCGCTGGCGGCTGGGCTGGAGACACAGGAAGCAGGAGCTACATAATCTGCCTAACAGCAGTCCACGCTTGCCAGCCACCATCTTCTTGCTAGCCCCCATTCTTTCTGCTAGCGTAGCCACAACCGTTATATTAGTGGCCAATGGCCTACGGGTTACAGCTGACAGCCAACTAGCCACAGCTGCTGGCCATCTGATCACAGTTGATGGCCATTTACTACCCGAGCCAGCACCTTTCTATGTGAGGCCGAGAGCCTGGAAACTGTTTTTTGGGGCTTTGTCCCCACAAGCAGCTTAGTGAATTTTCCCAGAAAATAAAACGTACCTGTGCCACTAGCATCCGGTCCAGAAAGTAAACCAGACCAGCCTCCAGCAGTCCAGCTGGGGCTCCCTCCGCTCCGCCCTACCTCTGCCCCTCCTCCCCCAAGGAGTGATCCAGTCTGACTTCTAACACCAGTGCCCAGTGTTGACCATTCTAGAACTTCAAAAAAAGTACTCTCTTGTGTCTGGCTTCTTTTATTCAACATCATGTTGCATGGAACTGTTGTTTGTTCATTCTGTTGTATGAATTAATCACAATGTATTTATTCTTTTGTCATGGGCGTTTGGCTTGGTTCCCGTTAAAAATAATGCTGCTGGAACACACGGTACCTGGCTTTTGGGAAGCACCTTTGTGCATTTCGGTTGGGCATGTATCCAGCAGTGGATCTGCTAGTCACAGGACTTTATGTTCAGTTTTAGTAGATTCTTCGAAATTCTTTTCCAAAGTTGTTTTACCAATTTGCGCTGCCATGAGCAAAGTATGTATGAGAGCTTGAATTTGCCACGTACTGACTCGGTAATGTCGGTATTTGTTACTTAAGCCATTCTAATGATACTTATTTTGGTTTGAATGGTTTTCATGATGACTAATGATGTCAAGTATTTTTTCATGTGTATTTTTTCATGGGCTTATTACTTATTACATTTATTTATTTCCTTTCGGTAGTTTATGTTAAATATTTTGCTTCTTACAAAGGTGTTTTATTGAGTTATTTTAATAGGCTTTTTTTCAATTTTATTGAATAACTTTTTTCCAGGACCCATCAGCTCTAAGTCAAATCGTTGTCCTTCAATCTTTTGTGGAGGGCACAGCTCAGCTCCAAGTCTAGTCGCTGTTTTCAATCTTTAGTTGCAGGGGACGCAGCCCATCATCCCACCGGAATTGAACCGGCAGCCTTGTTGAGAGCTCGCACTCTAACCAACTGAGCTAACCGGCCACCCATGATTTATTTTTATAATAAATATATAGTTTAATGTTTCTCTAAATATAAATATGCTTGTCAAATATATATATTATGAATATATTCTCCAAGTCGATACTTGCCATTTAATTTTCTTAAGTGTCTATTGCAGAGCAGTTTTTAATTTTGATGGAATTCAATTTATCATTTTTCTTTTATTTCTACTTTAAAATTATTTTTATTTTATTATTTTGTTTATTTTATTTTAATTATGTTTATACCTATTTTATTTTATTTATATTTATTAATTTTATTATTTAAATATTTTTATTTTTATTATTCGTACTTATATTATTATTTGTACTTTTTGTGTGCTACCTAAGAAATCTTTGCCTACCCTCCCAGGTCATGACATTTTGCTCATATGTTTTCTTCTAGAAGTTTTATAGTTTTAGATTTTACTTTTAAGTCCAGGTCCATTTCCAGTTTTTGTGTATAACATATGAGTCAAGGTTCATTTTTCTGCATGTTAATGTCCAGTTGTTCAGCCCCATTTGTTGAAAAGACTATCCATTCCCCTTTGAATTAACTTAATACCTTTATTGAAAATCAATTGACTAATCCACATGGGTCCATTTCTAGGCTTTATTCCATTGATCTATTTGTTGGAGCTTATCCCTGTATCGCATTGTCTTGATTACTGTAGCATTGTAGTAAGCCTGGAAATGTAGTGCAAATCCTCCAGTTTTGTTCTTTGTCAAAATAGTTCTGGCTGTTCTAGATCCTTTGCATTTCCATATACATTTTAGAATCAGCTTGTCAATTTCTACAAAGGCCTGCTGGGATTTCAGTGGGATTGTCTTGACTCTACGGATATTAAGGGAGAATTGACATGTTGACATTTCAACAATAGTAAGTCTTTCAATCCATGAACATGGTATAGCTCTCTTTTAAAAATGTATTGCAGGGCTTCCTTAACTTCCTCAGCAATGTTTCATGGTGCTCAGTGTACAAGTCTTACACAACCTCAGTGCAGGCCTGCGAGCCATAGTTTGCTGGCTCCCGGGGCTGATCACTGCATCAGAGGGCTGGGAATAGGCAGGGAGAACACTGTCATCCCTATTCTATGTCTGTTCCTCAGCTGTGAAATGGGGATAATAGTCCCATCTCACAACGTTGTGAGTGTTGAATGCATTAATCCATGTGCTTATAACAGTGCTTGGCACATAATAGGTGCTCAGCAAACAGTAGCTACGATTACCCCTAATGCAATAAGAAAGGCAACCAAGAAGTGCTAGAAGTGCTCGTCAGTCACCCGTCTGTGACATCAGAGAGAAATGGGGGCATTTCTCACATCATAAATCTGAATACAGATCTAGGTTTTTCTTCCCTCTTACCTACTGCATCCAATCAATCAGTAACTCTTCCTTTCTGCTTCCTTTGTAAAAATTTTACAGGACTTTATTGGGGAGCAGTGTGTTTCTCCCAGGACCCATCAGCTCTAAGTCAAGTTGTTGTCCTTAGTCGTGGAGTCTCAGTTGTGGAGGACGCAGCTCAGCTCCAAGTCCAGTTACCGCTGTTTAGTCTTAGTTGCAGGGGGCGCAGCCCACCATCCCTTGTGGAAGCCGAACCAGCAACCCTGTGGTTGAGAGCCTGTGCTCTAACCAACTGAGCCACCCGTCCACTCCATTCCTTTTTTAAAATATATATATATATTTTTTTATTTTTGAAAAAATGAGAACAAGAAATTCTCATTTTTTTGAGGGTCACCATTCCACCATTGGGATCATCCGGGATGGACCAGAATTCGGTCTGCTGACCAGCACTCCATACACCTGGGATCGTCTCCAGGCTTTGGCTTCAGCGAAATGAACGCCCTTGGGCTCACATGGCGCACTCAGTCCTCACTTCCCAGTCTCCTCACTCCCTCCCTGTCAGGATTCTGCCTCCCCACTCCCTCTCCCCACTGCAACTGCTCCGGCAAAGTCAATGGTGACCTGCAACTGTTTATTCTTTGGTCCTCATCTTAGTGGTGTTTTGCATTTACCTGCCTGCCAGGAGCTGTTAGTGTCAGCACACTGATGACCGTTAGGTGACACGTTAATTTGATGGCTCCCTGTCTCTGAAATGTGGCCCTGTTTCTGATATTCTTTCCCTGCACACCTTCCTAAGTAGTGTTGAGTCTGCCCCCTGCTCCCCTCCCACATCCTGCCCTGGCCTGCCTCCATTCTCACTCCCTGTATCAGTGTCGCACGGCTGCCATAACAAAGTACCACTGAACCGGTGACTCAGAACAACAGAAACTTCTGTCACAATCTGAAGGTTAGAAGTCCAAAATCAAGGTGTCAGCAGGGCTGTGCTCCCCCTGAAACCTGCAGGGGAATTCTTCCTGGCCTCTTCTGGCTCCGGGTGCTTTGCCAGCCATCTTTGGAATCCCTTGGCTTGTGGCTCTTGGAATCCCTTCAGCTGTCTTCACATGGCTGTCTTCTCCCCGTGTGCCTGTCTGTGTCCAAATTTCCTTTTTTTTTTTATAAAGACACAGTCATATTGGATTAGGGCTCACGCTATGACCTCATCTTAACTTGATCATTTGCAAAGACCCTATTTCCAAATAAGTCATATTCACAGGTCCAGGAATTAGGACTTCAGTGTATCTCTTTGAGGAATACAATTCAACCCATAGCACCCCCTCTAATCCACCCTCCACCTGGCAGCCTAAGGGCCAAAATACAAACCCAGCTCTGTCCTTTACTCAAGATTCTTTTTTAAAAAAATTCTTTCAAGACAGCGGAGTATTATTCAGCCATAAAAAGGAATGAAGCTCTCATACGCGTTACAACATGGATGAACCTCGAAAACGTTATGCTGAGTGAAAGAAGCCAGATACGAAAGGTCACATATCATAGGATTCCATTTATGTGAAATGTCCAAAACAGGTAAATCCATAGAGACAGAGCGTGGTTTGGTGGTTTCCTAGGTTTGGGGTTTAGGAAGTGGCAGCTAAGGGGTAGGTTTCTTTTGGGGATGATGAAAATATTCTATAATTGATCATGGTGATGGGTGCACAACTCTGTGAAGGTACTAGAGCTATAGAACCACACGCTTTAAATGGGTGGATTTTATGGTATGTGAATCACATTGCAGTAACGCTGTTACAAACGCCTTCCATGGCTCTCCAGCGCCCTTTGGAGGGAGACCAGGCTCATGACCTGCCCCACATTCCGACGCCTGAGTTGCATGACCCGCAGGCGCACTGCTCTGGCACATATTCACAGAGAGAGACACCGCCATGGACTCATGCAAAGAAGCACCCAGTTATAAAGACCCGCTTTGCCACACAATTCCCACCCAGACACACATAGCAAGGCCCGGAGTCATGGACATCGCCACCCCCTCTCCCTAGCAAGGCACAGCGTGACAGCCGGCCAGGGACCCAGCCATTCCTCGGGGACACACACACACACTCACTATTCACTAACTCCCTACAGCCATACACAGACCCCAGAATCCAAAGTCTGTAGCCACAGCATCCACACAATGGACACACACACACACACACACACACACACACACCAACCCTAAGACTGCCTGGCCCTGCCCACCCAGCCCACACTGGCCACCCACAGACCCCGCAGGGGTCCCCACTTCTCCCTAGGCCACTGCACAGGCGGACACAAAACTCAGGGTCCGCCAGCTGGTTCCTCACCCCAGGAAGTGGGAGAGGTATTTTTAGTTACAGTTAACCTCCCACCCAATTTCCCTCCTCCCCGAGGCACATCCAATTGGTTTAATTAGAGAGAATTAGGCGAGAGGCATTTCCAGTGACCGGGAGAAGTTGGCGGAGGAGCGCTGACCCTCCCCCACTAGCCAATGTTCCGTTCCCCCATCCACCAGCCAGGCGGGGGTTGCATGAATGCACCAGCCTCTCCTTCAAGTAGACCTCAGGCCTCAGCCCAGCCCTGTCCCCTGCCCCATAACCCATCTCCACTGGCTTTCAGAGCACGGGAGGGGTTTGCAAGTCCTTCTTGCTGTCTATTGTCATCCATCCCACTTTAGTACTGACGAGTGTGGGGAAAGAGAAACATTCATCACAGCCATCAAAACAATGTCTAACTCCGAAAATATTTCATGTCAGGCCCTTTCAAAATCATAGAATCTTAGATTCTATTTTTTTAAATGACAGGCTGTTGAGCAGAGTGGTTAGCATACAGCCTGTGGAGCGGCCAGGTGGTCTTGGTTCTCCATCTGTGTGACCCTGGGCAAGCGACTTCACCTCTCTGGGCCTCGGTTTCCTCATCTGCGTAATGGGGACAATGATCATCCCATCTCCTGGGACTTAACGGTGGGTTTACATGGTTGGTTAGCTGCAGCTCCTAGAACAGAGCCTGACACACAGCATGCACTAGAGAAGGGTAAATTAATGCATAAAGGCAGCAGCCTGAACTGACCCCTACCTTGTGCTACCTGTCAGCTTCTAACAGTCAATGATGTGCTCATTTACTTGGCCCATGCAGGTCTCCCCACTGGGATGTCAGCTCCCCCAGGGCAGGGGTCTGGCTTGAGCACTGATGTGAGGAGCAGAGTTATGCGCCTGGGAAATACCTGTGGCCTGAGTGAATGAATGACAGGTAAAGGCGACTAATGTCAAAATTGCTTCCTGCGATCTCCACCATTTCCCAGGTACCTGGTCACCTCTGAGCTGCAGTTTCTCTAGTTACAGATAATGACCCCTGACTTTGAGCCCTTACAGTTCTCAGCACTTCCCTGGCAATATGTCGGTTAGTCAACACAGCAGACCTATCAGGTAGGCGTTGCTGCTATCCCCACTTTCCAGATGAGGAAACCGAAGAGAGGTGCAGTCGATCGCCCAGGGTTACACAGCTATTACATACAATGTGTTCCAGAGGCAGGATTTGAAACCATGTCTGGTCATCACCACTCTCAGTGGGTGAGGCTGCGCAGGCCCTGCTTGCCCATCTCCCACAGGACAAAGTAAGCTGGAAGCCATGGTGTGGGAGATGAATGCAAAAGGGGCCCCCATGCGCCATCTCCCCTGTATCTACCTCTCTTGCCATGTGAGTTCCCAGCTCCATCCACTGAAGGGTGCAGCCTATTTCCCCTCTCTTGAACTAGACTTGAGACATGCCTGTGGCTAAGAAATTGGAGTGGAGATGGGATTCGGAGCCTCAAGAGGCCTTGAGCCCGCCTGCTTTCTCTTGGAGTCCAACCAAGCCTCTATGTGAATAAACTGGACAGCATGCTGACTGATGGTACCACGTGGTCCAGTCTCTCCTGCTGCCCCTGCTGTTAGCAAGCCAACCCCCAGAAGGAGAGCCCCCTTGCTGGCCCATTGCTGGCCACAGATACACAAGAGCCCTGTTGAAACCACAAGAACTTCCCAGCTGAACCTAGTTAAGATACCAACCCGTAGAATAATGCACTAAAAAACTGTGGGTATTTTGAGCCACAAAGTTTAGGAGTTGTTTGTTACACAGCAAAAGTTAACTGATACACAGAGTGCCCACAGACAGAGCAGGATAAAGAGTATCGATTATTATAATGAATGATTCAGGAGCTTCAAATCAATGAGAATTCGAATCTTGGAAGAGACAAAAGAACTCAGCTTGGTGGCTTTTGTTTTTAAGACTTTATCATTTAAAAAAAAGTAGAAGACATCAGAGAAGGGACGTAGGGGGAGAGGAGGGAGATGCGCTGGGAGGACAGAGGGAACCTCCCCAAATGTCGGATCCGGGTGACCCTCTTCCCCTGACAGCCCCAGCCCACCCCCAATTCCATCTCTGTCCTAGAGGTGGGGGCCCCCAGCCACCATCTTCTGGAGATCCAGGCCCTGGATCTCAGCTCGGGTTCTGGGCAGAGGTGAGGGCAGAAGTGGGGCACAGAGCCCGGAGGCCTTGTTTTTGTCCTTGAGAGACCCTCAAGTGGGCGCTCAGGCCCCCCATGTCCCAGTGGGGCCCCAGGGAGGTAGGCATTGAGTGGAAGGGCCATAGGAGGTGGGGTCCTGAAGCCAGAGGGCTAAGCGGGGACCAGAACCAGGTGTCACAGTCTGAAGCCTGGGGTCTGTGGAGGGGAGAGGAGAGGCCATGTCAGGAGGTAGGGAGGGTGTCTGGCTTCATGTCAGCCCTTCTCTGAAATCCCCACTAGCGAGACAGACTCAGAAAAAGGGAAACAGAAAGAGGGAGATGGAGAATCAGAACAAAAACGGAGGAGGGAGAGAGATAAATGAAAAAAGGAACAAGGAGACAGTGAAGACAAAGAAAGAGAGAAAGACAAGGAGAGAGAGTGAGACAGAGGGAGAGGCATGAAGAGAATCAGACATGGAGATGTGGAAAGAGAAACAGAACGAGGCATGCAGAGATAGACAAAACAGAGACGGAAATAAAGAGAGGGACAAGGAGGAAAAGGCAAGGGTGGGAGAGAGAAAACACAGCCTGCTGGGGGAGTAGGATTGGTCAGAGCAGAGCTGAGACCCCTACTGATCTGCCAGGATCTGAACAAACCCACCCATCTCTCCTTCCCAGGCTCGGGCAGTGTCCCTCCATGCCCAAGCCCTCTCACGTCTCCACTCATCTACTAGCCTTTCTGTTGGCCCTGAATTTCTTACTCACCCACCTGACTCACTAACAGCCCAGTCCAGTCCTCCCTCCCGTGTGTGTGTGTGTGTGTGTGTGTGTGTGTGTGTGTGTGTTGGGGGGAGGGTCTCAGCTGTGAGGTTTCTAAGTGTGCCAGGTCTTTGCATATGCTGTTCTCTCCTCTCCTGCCTCACTCTTCCTACTCTTCTGGTCTTGGTTCCAAATTCGCTTCCTCTAGGAAGTCCTCCCTGAACCTCTCAGCCTAGGTCTGATTCCCTGTCTGGGCTCCTCCGATTCCTGGGTTCCCTCCTCCCAGCCTTGCCTACTCTGGCTTGCTACTGTCTGAGATGGGTCTGTCTCCCCCACTGGACTGTGAGCCCCATTAGGGCAGGGCTGGGTTTTCGTGGTGATTACTGTGTCCCTAGCACCACCCAGCACAGGGCCAGGCACAGAATTGCTCAGGGAATGTGTGTTGAATGAATGAATGAATGAATGAATGAATGAATAGATGCTAAACTAAGAAGTTTGAACTTCATCCAGAGGGCACTAGGAAACCACAGAAGAGTTTTAAGTCAGGGAGAGTCAAGCAAGATCTAATCTGTGCTTTAGAAACTCCAGGCAACTTCTCAAACCCAGGCCTTTGCACAGGCTATTCCCTCTGCTTTTCTGAGCTGGGTGAACCTGCATAAGTGACCTCCTCTCTGAGCCTCAGTTTTCCATCTGTAAAATGAAAATAAGTTTCTCTCTCTTAGGGTTGTTGTGAAGACTAAACAAGATGATGTTATCAAGTCTTAAGAGCTGGAAGAGTAAAAAAAATGTACCCTATTACTTTGCCACCTCCACCCCCCACTTCTACCCAGTGGACTCCTATTCATCCTTCAATGCCCCACCCGGAAGCTACTTCCTCCATGAAGTCTTCCCTAATATCTCCTCTGAGCAAGCTGTTTTACTGTTTCAACTATTGTACTGGATTATTATTGGTTTCTGGTGTTCACTTCCTTCAAGTCCAGAATCTTCTCAAGAGCAGGACCCTACATAAGGCATGTCAGGGCATGGAGTGAGAGTTTAATATGTTTGGGAGTGTATGTATATTTGTATGTATGAATGGATGGATAAATCATCTTCCCATCAAACCTTGGAGAACCCTCAGTTCAGGGACCCATGCTGCCTCTGCTCTGGGTGGCCCATTATTGGAGTCCGGAGGTCTTACAAAGGTTTGAGAGCTGTACAGCTCCCAACCTAGCACCCCTCCACACTGGACACTCACACTTCTCCTGAATCCAGTCTCTATAGATAATGCCACTCTCCTTCTAAGTTCAAACTCATCCCCATTGGTCCTGGAAGACGAAAGAGGACAGTTAGTGGATCTTCACCAGACACTCCAATATGCACCTAAAGCCCTCCCAGCCCTTTCTTCCTCAGGGGATCAAAACAGACTAAGTCATAGTTTAAGAGGGTGCTGATCCTTTAAGAAAAAGCAGAGACTTCCAATAAGTGGGCAGAGCCTGGAAGAAGCAAATTGTGAGGAAAAGTTGGGCACTGAGAAATCTGCATTTGCATCAGCTCCCCTGTTATGCAAATGAGACACTATATTATTCATGAACTAAATCCCAGAAGGTGGAGCATCTTCACTGGGGCCTGGTGTCTTGGGGGTGTGGCTTAGTTAAGGGGTTAGGGCCTTACCTGGTGGCCTGACGGTCATGTGTGGCTGTGTCTCGGTGTAGCCCCCCATAGGCTGGCCCTCTGGGCTGAAGGCTGCACCCTGGCCTGCAAGGGGGGTTGAGGGGTAAAAGGTGAGCCCCAGGATGCCTGGGTCCGGGCTTTGACACTCCCCAGGGACACCAGGCCCTCTCTTCCCACCTGCTCCTGGTACCTGTGCGGTTGGATTGATCGATCATTGGTTGCACGATGCGTCTCCGTGCGTTAATGAACCTGGGAGGGGGTCATAGAAATGGAGGAGGGTGTGAAGAGGGAGTAAGAAAGAAGCAGAGATGAATACACAGAGAGATATCTGGGAAGAGAAGATGGGGCTGGGGAAAGAAGGCGCGAGGGGGAGGAGAGGGTCCGAGAGGCTTCATGGCCTCCTTCAGCACCGCGGACAGCGCCTGGGCTCCCCATGCAAGCCTCCAGCCCCTCACCAGTTGTTGACTTGCAGAATGGTGAGCCCCGTGTCCTGCGCCAGCTGTTTCTTCTGGTCCTCGGAGGGGTATGGGTGCTGTGGCCACCAGCAAGAGTCACCCTGCCTGCAGGGCTGCCATCTGATCCCCAAAGCCCGGCCCGCCCCAGTCTCCAAGGATGGAGAGCTCAGACTGGGGCAGGGGCCGGAAGAGCCACCTCATCTGAGCTTCTCCGTGCTCCCCCCGGGGCCCAACAGAGGGAAGCCAGCCAAGCTTTGAGCAATTACGCCTGCGCCTGCAGGTGCCCTCACCTCTGCCAGCAATTAGAGGCTAATTGGCCAGCCCTCATTCAGGGGAGACAGAGCTTGGGGACGGGGCTCCACTGCTGGGAAAGGAGGCAAAACCCAGCAGGGCCTCTTCTGAGTCTCTGTCAGGGCTCCTCTCTCCCTGTCCCAGTTTCTTTCTTTCTCTGTGTTTCTGTCCATCTCTGACTCAGTCTCTCCATGTCTCTTGCACTGATTCAATCCTCCCCATGTCTCTCCATCTCTCTGTTTCAGCCTCTCCTTGTCTCTCTTCCTGTCTTTTTCCCCCTCTCTCTTCATGAGGCAGTGTGGTGCAGTGGTTAAGGCATGCCTGCCTGTGTTTAAACCCACGTCTGGCTGTGAGACCTCTGGGTCTTACTCTGCTCATCTGCAGAACGGCGAAAACACAGCCCCACCCTCTCGGGGTATGTTTGGCTGGATGGTGGGTTAGTGAATGACTGATGTGTTGGTGAATAGATGGGCCAATGCAAAGATGAATGGGCAGGTGGGTTGGGAAAGAGTGAATGAGTCAAGAGCCTTAGCAGCACCTGGCACACAGGTAGCACTCAGGACGCTTTTTCTGGTCTTTCCCAATCTCCTTGAAATTCTCCCTGAATATTGCCCCTGCCTCAGTCTCCCATCTCTGGGACTCGGAGCCTGTCTCTGTGCAGCGTCCTTCTCCATCTCTCTCTGTGCCCATCCTGTTCCCCAAGCGCCAGGCTCTCACCGAGAGGTGCTGGAACAACCAGGCTCTCATGATGTTAGTGGCCACCTTGGGGAAGATGCCCCTTTTCTTGTTCCGCCGCCGCTCCTGGTCCAGCTCCTCGTCCTCTCCCCCAGAACTGGGAGAGGCCACACTTGTGTCCAGTCCATCTCCTGAGGGGGGAGACGCATGCTATGTTTCTGGACAGTGAGGCTGGGGCACCAGAGGGTCCCAGAACCCTCATCCAAGACACCATTCCACACCCCGGCTGTCCTTGCCCCCCTGGAAGCCCTACTTGCTGTCTGACTTCAATCCTCAGACTGATTCCCACACTTCCCCTCTCCCTCCGAAGGTTCTCACCTTGGTCACTGGAATTGTCCCCACTCTGGGAGGCCAGGCCCCCACTGGATGGACCCGGAGTCCCAAGTTGTATAGACCCGCCATCCTCATGGTCTCTAATCCATGTATTATTCTGGGAAACAAGAGCTGGAAGTCAGTACCAAGGCTTGGGGTACAATATTGCACAGTAGCTAAGACCATGGGCTCTGGAGCTGGAACTGTGTGGGAAGCCTACCCTTGCCTCTTCCTTTACTATAACCTTGGGCAAATCATTTTACCTCTCTGTGCCTCAGTTTCCTTAACTGGATAATGGAGGATAATAACGGTCCCCAGCTCAGCATGTGGAAAGGATTCAATGAGTTAATTTACATAAAGGTGCAGAGCAATCACTCAATAAAGATGGGTTTGTACAGATCCATGGTGCCTTATCTGAAATCTTTGAGGCTGGAGGTGTTTTAGAATTCAGAACTTTTCATGTTTTTAGACAGTAAGTCAGTGCACACCCTGAGTATTTCCTAACACCCCCAGCAGGGTCTGGGGCACAACCTCGTCATCAAGCTCATTAACATTTCTGCAGCAAAATGGATGAATATTTAACCGAGTGCAATAAACAAAGGCTATAAATAGCAGCCTCTCATTAGTTCAGGTCAGATTTTGCTGCCAGATGAGCTTGCACTAAACTTATGGGGGGGAAAAAAACTTTCAGTTTTTAGAGATTTGGGTGCCTCAGACCTGTAGACCAGGGAGTCCAGGACTGTGTTTTCTTTATCCAAACTCTGACACACCTTGAGGAGCTTGACAGTGTGTCGGGTTCACCCTCTGCCCCGCTCTGTGTCCCAGGAGGCCAACCCACCCGTACACACTGCACCAAGACTTCTTTGTCACTCGACTTAAGGTTCAGTTCAATGCTGGGAGGCAGATTGGGTGTGTGGGGGGTGGAAACGGCTGCCGGCTGTTCCTGAACCCTAAGGTACCCCACCTGCCCTAGCGATTGCCCTAGACCCTCCCATCTCTTCGTCAACTGTCCCTCCCCACCTGACCCATTGTGGGTACATCCTCTGCTGGGGCACAGCCCGAAGCACAGCCGCTCAAGGAAGTCTCCTCTGGCTCAGTAGGTCTGTGTGGAATTGCTGTTTGGAGTGTATTAGGGGTGGCTTATATGCAAACTGCAGTATCATTAGGGCTGAAGGCTTTTGAGTGCGCCTGTATGTATCACGGGTAGTTCTTCTGGGGTATCCGATCGGATGCTGTGGGTGAGCCCCCACCTTGGTGTACCTGACCCTGTCCTGAGACTGTCGTGTGGCATGCAGTGTGAGTGCCTGCATCTATGTCTGAAATGGCATGGTTGTCCCCGGAGAGGCGGTGTGGCTGTGTCGTGGTTGCTACATGGGTAGAACTGAGCTGCAGGGGGTTTCCAGCGTGGTCGTGTCGCTCTCTGAGATGACCACGTGGCTGTAGCTGCCTAGCGCAAAGCCACATTTTTTAAAGTTTGTGGCTGTAAGTCAAAGGGTGGGTTGTCCTATTGGTGAGACAGTGTGTGGTTGTCCTGCTTCCTGCACAAGCAGACGGGGGGCTCCGTGACTACATTGAGCGCTTGATTGTCAAGGGAATGAATTGGAAGCTGTGTGAATATCGAACATGGCTGTGCCTCTGAGGGAGTCATAAGCGATCGTCACACCCACAGGGCTCTTGCTGAGTGGGTGCATATGTGGGTTGTGGGCAGAGGGTCCTTGGGACCCACCTGTGACTGCAGCATGCAGCGTGCCTGCGTCTATGTACTTGGGGTGTGGACACGTGCCTGTATCTGGGAGCAGGTATTGTGTTGTATCATTGCTGGGTGTGTTGAGAGTTGGGCGTTACCCTCGTTGGGATCTGCATGGCGGGGCTGTCGTGTGATTGTCGATGAAGGTGTAGTCCAACTGTATCTGAGACTGGATGACTCTGGGCCGTGTGTGACTGTTGAGTGGCATGGGGGGTGTGCACACTTGCCATAGTCTAGTGGCGACATGGCATGTGTGCAAGTGTGCAGGCACTGTGCTCAGTCTGGGTCCGAGGAGCGCTGTATCTGATTTATTTATTTATGTGGGGGGATTGCCATCTGTGTGGCTGTTGTGTGGTTGGGGGATGTGTACCACACACACACGCTCCAGAATGATGCTGTCCCTGTCAGGCTGTGTGACCAATGCGACCGCTATGCAACTGGGAGGTGTCTGTTTAAGTATGTGGTGTAGGCTGACACGTGGCGGTGAGGGAGGATGGCCGCGACTGTGTAGTTCTGTGTGAACCTGTGTGTGTGTGGCCGAGCCTAGGAATGGTAACTGCAGGGGTGTGTGTGTGTGTGTGTGTGTGTGTGTGTGCGTGCACGCTGTTCTCCAGCCGGCTCCCTGCCTGGTAAGCTGCATAGTGGGTCCCCGCGGCCAGGCCGTCTCCGACTGGCTGCCCGACACTGTGCGGCGTCCGGGCGTGGCTGTGGGTGTGGGGGGAGGCCTGCTCCCCCTCCCGGGCCCACCTGGTCTTGGAGGCTCGGGCAGGAGGCCGGGTATTTCTCCAGGTCCTCCCTGCAGCCGCCGTCCCCATCCTCGATGACCAGGTCAATGGGCATCTTCCCCTTGAGGCAGGTGATGTAGCGGTGACAGAAGTTGTCGCACAGGTCGTGGACCTGGGGGGGCACCGGGGTACTGGGGGGGCCACCCGGGGGCCGAGGCTGGGGCCGTGGGTGGGGTGGCACTGCTGCTGCAACCCCAGGGGGGAGCGAGCCTGAGGGCCATGGAGGGGGAGGGGGAGGCGGGGGGAGCACGGGAGGGTGTGTGGGGGGACACTCACCTTCTCCAGCTCCAGCAGGTGGAAGCGCAGCACCTGAATGGCCTGTATCATCTGAAAACAAAGACAGGAAGGACAGAGGAGGGGAGCGAGCGACGGACAGGGAGGGAGGGAGACAGAGGAAGAGAGCGGGAGGGAGAGAAGGAAGAGGAGGAGGAGGGGAAAGGAGAGACCGGAAGAGACGGGATCAGAAAGAGGGCGACAGAATGACAAAGATAGAGAGACAGAGCAAAAAGAGAGACAAATACAAAGTGACAGAGGCAGAGAGAAAGAGAACAGAAACGGAATCCCAAAATTATGGGAAGAGAGAGAATTTGAGGGTCAGAGGCAAACAAAGAGAAGCAAGAGGGACAAGAAACAGAGAAGGATCCATCACGAGAGGAGAGAACGAGGGTAAGCTACAATAATAAGAATACCCCCTCTTTTGCCTGCTTGCCCTCTGCTCCATTTGCCACCCTTCACCTGCAAACTACATTTCCCAGAGTCCTTTGCCAAAGGGTTGGGCCAATAGGAAGCCCTGGCGGGAGCTGGAAAAAGAAGGAAAAGGCCAGGGTATTCCTCCTTCTCTCCTTCTCCTCTGCCTTTTCTTTCTCCCTTCCTCTCTCTGCTTTGCAGCTAAGTCCCTGCACTCATTTTGACGTGGGCTCTGTTCTCCTGATGGGACAGCTAAAGCTTATTGAATCCCCATTCTGTGCCAGGCATTGTTCTAAGCACTTGACCCTCATTAACTCATTAAATCCTCACAACAGCCCTAAAAGATAGAAATTACTACTAGCTACACTTTTCAGATAAGGAAACTGAGGCACAGGGAGATGGAACAACTTGTCCTGGTTCACAGAGCTAAGATGTGACAGAACTGGGATTCGAACTCAGGCCATTGGGTCTGTGTTCTCAAACTCTAGGCTATACTGCATTGCAAATGGGCTAGTTATCACTATCTGTGAACATGGGTCAGGTGGGCTCCTCTCTGCTCCCCCAACCAACCCCAAGGCTATGGAGGGCAGCACAGGGGACCCCCGTAGGGAAGGGAGTATTGTGGGGGGCCCAGGTCTCACCAGATTGTCCAGCTCTGGGTTGGAGGAGAAGAGGGGCCTCTCAGAGCGGACCTGGGAGGAAGAGAGAGGCCGGGGAGGGCACATCTTGTCTCCCGCCTGCCCTCCTCCCTGGTTCTTCTGGTGCATGGTGGATTGGGGTGCCCACCTGCTTAGCAAAGGCTGCGATGTCCTCATTGAAGGAATCGGAGGAGCAGACGTCACCACCCAGGGGTGTGCCCAGCCCAGCCCCGGCCCCATCACGGGGCGAGCAGGTGGCCAATTCACATTTCTCAAAGACCAGAGCCAGCAGTGGGAAGAGTGGGTGTCTAGAGGAAGCAGGAGAGGAGAGCATTCATGAGGGGAAGGCAGGGGTCTGCGAAGTACAGAGCAACTGGGAGGGGGACAGGAGACCCCGAGGGAGGAGATGGAGAGACAGAGTAAGAAAGACTCAGAGGAAGAGTAAAAGGTCCAGAGAGACCAAGACACACACACAGAGGCCTGCATTCTTAGACCATGGAGCCCGGGGCCCTGTCCCACTCACCCGTATATTTCATCCTTCTCCCTCTTCAGGCCATCACTGTCCAAGCCTGGGGGTGGGGGCTGGGGAGGCCGGCGGGGGCCGTAGGGCCCGGAGGCTCTCGGTGTCGGAGGCATTGCCTCCGAGAAGCCAGCCAGGGCTGCAGTGCCGTCCACGATGCCTGGGTAGTGGGGCAGCTCATCGTACTGAGGGGAGGCAAGAGGGGGAGAGTCCCAGGGAAGCATCATCACCACCCTCCCTGATGCTGGGACCCACCCTTGTGTTCCCCAAGTATCTGAACCCTATCCCCTTAAGCCCCCCAATGTCCCATGGAGCTGTGGGGTGGGACAGAGGGCCCTGTTGCACGGCCTTCTCTTGCACCCCTGAACTGTGACAAATGTCCCGTCAGAGATTCCTGATGTATAGGCAGGAGGGTCCAGAGAAGAGAGATGGACCCAGGTCTCAGGTGTGTGGGTCAGGATGGGGGGTCGGGGGGGGGGGCAGGAATCAGCTGGCTGGTAACTGCCAGTGCTTCACAGAATGAAGGGAGGAAGGAGGGGAGAGAGTCATAAAGGGAGATTCAGAGAAGAGACAGGGGAGCAGAGAGAGAGTGAGATGGTGAAAAATGGAAAGAAAGGCAAAGAGACAGAGACAGGAGATTAAGAGAGATGTAAAGAGACAGAGGGGAAGAGTAGAGGGGGAGACAGAGAAGATACAGGAAAAGAGGCAAAGAGAGACCGAAGAGAGCGTGACACTTCCCATGAAAGCAGTGCGTTGTTTGTACACAAATGTCCGCACACAGGCCACTTCAGTTTCATTTCGGTTGTCAAATATGCACGTCTGAGCGTGACTTAACTTATCACACCCCACTCACCACGGGAGTCCACCACACACACGCACACGCACACAGAGCCAAACGCAGGCATAGGAATGAATGCATGAGGCACTTAGCACAGTGCCTGGCACACACTCAGTGCACTCCTGTTAAATGAAAGTATGACCCTGCACAACAGCACGAGTCCCCTTGTGCAAACAGCCCCCAACAGAAACCATGGGCCTCGGGGCGAGATTTCTACGTCTGGTCATCAAAGAAGCACATAAGGGGGGGGGGGGACCTGGCAGCCGGGGCGGGGCTGAAATAACCCAGGTCGGACCCTTTCCTTAGCGATAACGACACTGAGGCTTAAAGAAGCAAAGGGACTTAAGAAGGAGAAGCAAACGAGTCCCTGCTACCCTCCGTCTCTGCACTGACGGCTGTCCTGTGTGTCTTTCCTTCTCTCCCCCTTCACTTCCTCTTCTCCTAACTTCTCCTGAGCCCAGAAGTTGCTTCCAGTTGCTCCCCGCTGTTCCTCGCACGTCCGAGGTGTGCGGCCAGTGCTCACCCCCTGCCAGGTTCGCCCCCGCCCCAGGTGCCTTCTCAGCTCCAGGCCCGTCTCCGCCGATCTGGCCCGTCTCCAGGACATAAAGGAGAGGTGAGGGGGGCCCTGCCTGCGAGACCACCTCTCCCAGCGCCGTCCCCACCCTGACCACTCGGAGGCCTCGGAACAAAAGTAGAGCAGGGAGGACTGGAGGGGAGCAGAAAAGGAAGTGGGGGTAGGATAAAGGGCCTGAGGTGGAGGGGGAGACGCAGAGAGGGGGAGATGGACGGACAGAGTGGGGGGAGACCGAGGGGCAGAGACGGGGGGCAGACAGAGGTGGTGGCGAGGGTGGGATGGGCTGATGGGGCCAGAGCGCGGGGAGGGGGCGAGCCGGAGGGATGGGGAGGCGGAGACGGGCTAGGGCACAGGGGTGCCCGCCCTCAGACCTACCCTCCGGGCCATGGGCTGATGCCGGCGGCAGTTTCTGGGTCCCTCCAGGGCCTGGCCGGCCGGGAGGGCGCAGCCAGGGGCAGCGGCCCCAAACAGCCCGCGGTGCCGACGCCAGGGGGTGGGGCAGGAGGCTGGGTGCCCGGCCCCCCCACCCCCGCCGTCGTCAGTGGCAGGCGCGGGGCAGCGCGGAGGCTGAGAGCATGGACCCCCCAGTCTCCTCCCCCTGCGGGGGTCACAGCTGGGGGCTCATGCCGAGGGAGGGGGCGAGAAGGCGGGGAGGGTCGCCCCAGGCCCCCTCCCCGGGGGCCCCAGTCCCTCCCCGGGTCCTGGGAGGACAGAACCGGCCCGAGACAAACAGATCAAGAAACGGGCGGGAGTGGGGGTCGGGGGAGAGGGGTTGGCCCGGCCGGGGGCGGCGGGGGCGGCGGGGCTCCCCGCGCGGGTGCGGGGTCCCGGCGTGGGCGGCCCGCAGGGATGCTGGCGGCTCTGGCTCTCCCTCTCCCCGCGCCCGGTCTCTCCCTCTCTCTGTGGTCACATCCGGAAGTTCCACGGCGGAGATGCTTAACCCGCTGTCCGCCGGCGGCGCGGGCGGCGGGCGGGGCGGGAGCGTGCGGAGCCCCCGCCCCCATCTCCCCTTCCAGGGTGGGGGCCGCAGCAGCTTTCCCCAGCTGCTTTGTACCTGAGCCTCCCCGCTCTCGTCTCTCACGTTTCCCACCCCTCCTGCCTCCCTCTTTCCTATCGCCCCCCCCACCTCAGGTCTTCTCTGCCTCCCCCGTCTCGGCCGCCGCCACAGGTCTCTGTCCCCCTTTTCTCCGTTCTCTCCACCCTTCCTGGTCTTTCTCTCCATCTCCCTGGTTTCCTTCTATGTCTTCAAGTGCTGTCTCCCCCTCCCGCCATTTCTTTCTCTCGGTGTCTCTTCCTCTCTCATCTCTGCCCCACACGTCCCTGCTCCTCTGTCTCTCTCACCACCCATGTCCCACAGGCCCTCTCTTCAGTCGGTCGTCCCCTCACCCTCTCTCTGTTCTCTGTGAGACAGATCAGGGGAGAGAACCAGAGGCTGTAAGTAACCGAACCCCCATATTTTAGTTCTCTTCTTGCTCTGCACCCTCTGCCCCCTAGAAAATATCACTCTGTTCCTCTGCCTGTTTTTGACCCCTGCCTTTTAGAATGGCCTTCGTTTCCAAAACAGGGCGAATGACGTGGCTGGCTACAAAGATGTTGGAGAGATCGTCCACAGCTTTCGTGTGATTCCTGGAGGAGGCTGGGACCCAGACAGCCTTTGAAACTGTTCTAATGAGGTAAAGAAGATTGTGCAACACAAACTTACCCCAGCACCTTCTATGTGCCAGGTGATATTCTGGGGAGACAGCAGTGAGGGAAAGACAAACTACCTAGCCTCATGGTGGTCACGTTCTATTGAGGATGAGGTGGGGGAGAGAGACCAGTCAAGTAAATACATGCGTAAGTACAAAATAATGCCTGGAGGAGATAAGTGCTCAGAAACAAAGCAGAGTAAGGACAGGGAGAAGGATGTGTATAAGCTGGACAGGGAAAACCCTCAGAAGAGGTGACATCCGAGCAGAGGCCTGAAGAAGGCGAGGGCGCCACGTGGATTTCTGGGAGAAGATCATCCCAGGCCGGGGAACCGGCAAGATGCAAATGCCCTGGGGCAGGAATGTGCCTGGTGTGTTCTAGCAATGGTGAGGGCAAGGCCCAGAAGCCGGCTTTTTCTACATTAGGGTCTTTCTCTGATACCCTCGGATTCCTGGGGAAGGGGAAGGGGGAGGGTGTGCAAATGGCTGTTGGGACTCCTTGTGAACTCCCTACAATTGCATGGTGAATTGTGGCCTGGTGGTTACATATTTTTTCCCTAGGGAGATGGCGCACAGTTTTCATCTTATTTTTTCAAAAGGATTCTTGACACCCCTCCCCCCAAAAGTTATAAACCATCACTCCAGAGGGATAATGGCAAAGAGAAGTGAGAGATCCAGAGAGAAAGGAACAGAAAGTTGGGAAGAGACAGAGATGGGGGAGGGTAGAGATCCAGAGAGTGGGAGGCTGACTGGGGGCTCGAAGCAGTATGTTACCCCTGCTGGGCTCTAGAAGGATGTTTTTACGACCCTCATAAACAGCTCAACCTGTTTCTCCTTCATCCTCTAGTCTTGTGGAAATTAAACAAAACCACCCAGGCCCAGGGGCAGGGTAAGTTCCTGGAGCTATACAACTTGAGGGACTGGGATCAGCCCGGCAGCAGCACGTCCCAGCAGGGAGGGCAATGGGGAGGGCGAGGATGATGGCCCAGGGCTTCCTCAGAGCCTGGGAAAGCCATCCTCTCCCACCCCAGGCTCAGATTCACCTCCAAGCCCTCCCACCCATCTTGCCCCCCCCCCACTGTCTCTCACTTTCTCACTCACCCTCATTCTCTTTGTCTCACCCAGGATCTCTTTCCCTGTCTCTCCCCTGTCCTTTCTCACTGTCCCTGACCCCCGACATACTGTCAACCCTCTTCTCTGGCTGAATCTGGGGTTTGGACCCACCTCGAAGAATCCTCCCCTCTCTGAGCCTCAATCTTCCCATCTGCTGGATGAGCAATGGGCCTGGGTTGGTGGGGTGATGGGGAACCAGTTAAACTAGAGGGTGCCAGGACTATGGGGACCCTTGGCGCTTTCCCAGAACCCATCACATTCAACTGTCTTGCAGGTGACACTGGCCCTTTAAGGAAGGCAGTGGGGAAAGGGGACTTTAATCACTGCCACAGGCACCCCGCCCCCTAGATAGGGGTTTTGGAGCAGAAAATTAATTTAAATCACTTTTTAATTAAAGATGCAAAGCTCTTCTGTGTGCCCCCCACCCCCGTGGCCCTCAGCCAAGGTTCAGGGTGGGGGAGCCAGTGGTCTGGGCCCCCAGCCTCGCTTTGTGTCTTGGGGGGTATGCTGAGGTCCCCTTCCTCTAGCTGATTCTGAAAAGAAGAAGTGTGGCCTGAGGGATAGTCCCAATGGGGGCTGAGTGGACAGGGATGGGGGCGACTTTGTCTTAACTGGTTGGGGGATCCAGTGAGGTCAATGAGGGGGTGTGATGTGGAGAAAAAAACACGGTTGTTTCTTCCATTGCTCTGAATGCAGAAGGACCCTCCAACCTCCAAAACGAGGAGGAGGGCCTTGGGCTCCTGGGCATCAATCTTTTTAATTAAAGAGTGGAGTGAGATGTTGGAAAGGGAAGAAACAGGAGCGTCTGGGAGAGAAACTGATGGGAAAGGCAAGGGAGGGGAGAGGGAGCCGAGGGGACTGCAGGCTTTCTCACTCCTCTATCCCCAGTCTGTGTGTCACACACACACACATACACACACACACACACACACACACACACACCTGTCCCATTTCTCTCTGACCTCAGGGGGCCCCCTCTTGCTAGCTGTGTCCTTAAATGGTCCTTGGACCCTGCACCCTTGAGTTCAGGGGAGGGAAAAGGTGGAGTCCAGGCCTGGGTCTTGCTGTGTGTTCGGTGTTTGCTGACCTCAGTGTGGCTGCCATCTGTGAGGGTGATGTTTGGGCCCCTGGGTGTCTGTGTTAGGAAGTGTCGTAACTGCACACGTGTGTGTGTGTGTGTGTGTGTGTGTGTGTGTGTGTGTGCATACCAGCGTGGGTGGGCACAGACTTGCAAATGAGCACCGGCCCAGAGAGGGGTCTCCCCCTTCAGCCCCACCCTCCTCCCATGTTATCCATGGGAAGGCCCAGGTCTTGCCCTCCCCGTTGAACCCTCCCTGAGTATATCTGGGGCACCCCCCCCCCCGAAGTCTCCCCAACACAGGTTTTCCCCGACCTTGGCTGTCAACCCCCACTGGCCTGGGTGGGACCCTCTTGATCGCCTCAGTCCCTGAGCCCTGACCACTGGGGCTGTGCCCACCAGGCAGGCCCCTTCCCAGGGACCGCCAACAATTCCCAAGAGCTGCTCTCAGGCTGTGGGAGCTGAGAGAGTGAGCAAGGGGCTGCTCTGGGCCCCCTCCTGTCTTCTTTCTTGGTCCTGCTGGCTCTTGCCTCAGTTTCCCCTCTTTATCATCAGCTCTGTGTTTGCCTCTCTGTCTCTTTCTTGGGGAACCCTCCTGACCTCAGTCCTAGGCTCTGCAAGGATCTGTACATCTGCTCGGGGAGGGGGATGAGGGGTCGTCTGTGTCTGTTTCTTCAGGGTGTGTCTGTCTCAAGCGTCTCCATCATTTTCTCTCCCTCTGTGTGTCTCTCTTTCTCTGGGTAATTTCTCAATCTCTCTGTCTCTGTGTGTGTGTCTGTCTCCATCTCTCTCATGCTTACTGTAGCTCTCAATCTCTTCTTCTTTCTTTCTCTCAGTCTCTCTCTCTCCCCCACCCCCCCCTCCATCTCTGGGGACCTCTGTCTGAGCCTTTGTGTCCCCACCTCTCTCTCTCTGCCCCCGCCCCTTGTCCCTGGGTTTCTGCTTTTCTGTCTCTGTTCACTGCTCCCCCACCCCACTGCCCAGACTTTTCATAGATGCATCGCCCCAAATCCCCAGTTCCTCCCCCTGCCTGGCCTGGCTCCAGGAGAAGGAAACATTTATCTTGGTGGGCCGCTCTCCCCCATCCCGCGCCCGCCCCTCTGCCCGCCTCTCGGGCCCATCCATCACCTGAGCTAGCGACTCGGGCGGCTCATTTGTCACCCGCCGACTGCCACCCCACCAAGCAATCATACCATTAGCCATGGCTCGGCAGAGGCCACCAGGAGGACTGGGCCTGACCCGGGCGGGGGAGGGGCACAGGCAGCGACTCCCCCCCCATCCCAGCTTCCTGTCTCCCTGTCCTTTCTCTGTATTTGCCTTTCTCTGCCAATTTCTCTTTGTGCCTCTGTGTCTCTTTTCTGGGTCTTTTCACTTCTCTCTTCCTTCTCCTCCTCTCTCTCCCACCTCCTTTCTTTCTCTGTTTCTCTTTCACTGTGTGCCGCCCAGTGTCTGTCCATCTGTCTGTCTCACATGTGTCTCCCTCCATCTTTTTCTTTCTATCTCTGTGTCTCTTTTTCTCTGGAGGTTCTCTGTTTCTCTCTGACTCCTTTTCTTTTTCTATCTTTCGTTCTCACTTTCACTCTCAATCTCTCCCTTTCTCTCTGTCTTTTTCTCTCAGTCTCCCCCCCCCAAACCCATCTCTTTCTGTCTCTGGGGATCTCTGTCTCTCTTGTTCCCTCTCCGCCTGTCTGTGCCCCAGCCCTCGGTCTCCGTCTCTCTTTGTCTCTCTTCCTCTCCCTCACTGTGTCTCTATCTCTCCCTCTCCCTGACCTGGCCCTGCTCTGGTCCTGACTGCCGGCCCATTTAATCTCTGCTGTTTTCTCCGCACATCTGTAGGCAGCTCCTCTCTCTGGCTTTGTGTGCTGGTTACAAGGGTGGAGGGTTACTTTAAACCTCTGGCACCATCTCTGCCCGCATTTTTCTCTCCCTCAGCATTGTGTTAAGTCTCTCTCCTCCAATTCTGTCTCCACGCTGTGTCTGTTTTGTTCTCTGGTCCCTCCCCCATCCTCCCTGCCTTTCTCCCCCCTTTTTCTGTTCCTTTTCCCCTCCAGCCCTGCGGTCCCTCCTCTGCTGACCCCAACTGCCCCTTTTCAATCCATCATCCTTGCTTGACATTTCCTTCCCTCCACCTCCAGGGAGAAAATTACAGGGAGAGGGCAGGGGAATGGGGAAGTGAGGAGGGAGGAGAAAGAGAGCGAGTGCCTTGGGAGGCACTGAGGACTGAACCCCTATCCCTTCTCTCCCCTAATCTGAGTTCCTGGAAGTCCTCCCTAGCGTCTGACTTCAATCCTGGGGGGGGGGGGGGACAGAACTCAGAGGAGGTGCCAGGAGCCAGCCGTTCCCTGTTCCCTAGAGAGACCAGAGCTGTGTGCTTGGCTGGGGCCAGAAGAGGGGGAGACCTGGTGCAGTTGTCTCTCCCCTCACTGGTGCCCATGCATTTTCCCACTGGGAAAGAGGCAGTAAGGCCCCTCAGGCTCTGCATGCCTCATTCCAACCCCTGTGACCCAACAGCAGCTGCCCACACTGCCTGCTACGCCCCTCCACCAGTGAGCTCTTCAGCCAAGGGGGCAATGTGCTGGGAGACAATCCCTAAAGCAGCCTCCTCATCCGTAGCCGGGAGTTAGTGAATAAACGCCCCAATTCCTCATCTTTAGGTTGGGCACCTTGGAGAGGGTTCTACAGTCTCCAGCGGAGCCCATTGCCCATAGGAGGTGACCTTTTTATCAACACACTTTTTAATGGCTTCCTTCCCTGTCTCCCCTCCAGTGTCTCCTGGAATCACCTCCCAAATAAACCACTTGCCTCCCATCCTTGTGGAGCTTCTGTGGCTTCTGTGGAGCCCAACCTAAGACAGTAGCCAGGAGGGGATATGGCAGACGGGCAGAGAGACGGCACAAGGGGCGTGAGATCCCCCTGTGACGGTGAATGGTACATGTCACTCGGCTGGGCCATCATACCCAGATGTCTGGTCAAACGTCACTCTAGATTTTGCTGTGACAGTATTTTTCAGATGAGACTAACTCATTTATAAATGAGTAAAGCAGATTACCCTCCATAATTGGTGGGCCTCATCTAATCAGTTGAAAGCCTTAAGAGAAAAAGACTGAGGTCCCCTGAGCAAGAGGGAATTTTGATTCCAGATTGCCTTTGAACTTGGGCAGTACCATCAGCATCTCCCTGGGTCTCAGACCTGCCCTGTGGAATTGGGACCTGTGGAATGCAGCTCCTATGACTGCACGTGCCAATTCTTTAAAATAAATACCTATCATCTATCCATCCATCTATCATCTATCTCCGTATGTATCCATCCATCTGTCTACCTATCCATCTATCTATCTGCACATCCTATTGGTTCTGTTTCTCTGGAGAACCCTCACTAATACTTCCCACACCTAAAATGTTGAGAATGTGAGAGATGGCAAAGAAAAAAAAAAAAAACATAAAAGTTTGAGATGTAGCAACAGATGAATGGATAAGCAAAACGTGCTATATTCAATGCAGAGGAATAGTACTCAGCCATAAAAGGCAATGAGGCACTAATGCATGTTGCCACATAGACGGACTGTGAAAACATTAAGCTAAGTGAAAGAAGCCAGGCCACGTATTGTATGATTCTATTGAAAAGAAATGTCCAGAACAGGCAAATCCCTAGAGACAGAAAGCAGATTAGTGGTTGCCAGGGGCTGGGAGTAAGGGTGAAAGTGGAGTGACTGCTAATGGGTACGGGGTTTCCTTTTTTGAGGTGATGAAAATGTTCTGGAACTAGATGGTGGTGATGGTTGCCCAATATCATGTATGTACTAAGTGCCACTGAATTGTGCACTTGAAGATGGTAATTTTATATGTGTATTTTACCACATTTTTTTTTTTTATTGGGGAAGGGGAACAGGACTTTATTGGGGAATAGTGTGTACTTCCAGGAGTTTTTTCCAAGTCAAGTTGTTGTCCTTTCAATTTTGGTTGTGGAGGGCGCAGCTCAGCTTCAGGTTCAATTGCTGTTGCTAGTTGCAGGGGGCGCTGCCCACCATCCCTTGCGGGACTCGAGGAGTTGAACCGGCAACCTTGTGGTTGAGAGCCCACTGGCCCATGTAGGAATCAAACCTGCAGCCTTTGGAGTTAGGAGCACGGAGCTCTAACCGCCTGAGCCACCAGGCCGGCCCCTTACCACATTTTTTAAAAAAGAGTTCAAGATGTAGAGGTACATAGAAACTAAGAGACAAGAGGCAGTGGTGGTGAATTAGCTCGAAAGATGGAATATTAGTTTCCTGTGGTTGCTACAAATTAGCACAAACTCCGTGGCTTAAAATGACAAATTTATTTTTCCATAGTTCTGGAGGCTGAGTCCGAAATCAGTCCCAATGGGCCACCGTCAAGGTATCAGCAGGGCTGATGTCACTTAGAAGGCCATGGGGGAGAATCCATTCCTCGACTCTTCTAGCTTCTGGGGGGTTGTGGCATTCCTTGGCTGGTGGCCACATGGCTCCAATCTTCAAGGTCAGCATCTTCATTTCAAATCTCTGCCCGGTTCACATAGGTTCCTCCTCTGCGTGTCGTATAATTTCCCTCTGCCTCCCTCTTATAAGGATCCACGTGATTGGGTTTAGGGCCGACCCAGGTCATCCAGGACCATCTCTCCACCTGCAAAGTCCTTTTTCATCATGTAAGGTAATCGTCACAGGTTTCAGGGATTAGGACACAGATCTCTTTGGGAAGGCTGTTACTCAGCGTACCCAGAATGGCCACCAACAGTTCCTCCCTCTATGCACAAGCTCCACCCATCAAAAGGTGGCGTCTATTTCCCAGCCCCAGGAATCTTATGACTTGCTTGATCAACAGAATGTGGGGGAAGCGACCCGAGCCTTACAGCTCCCACTGTGCCTCAACTGGAACCTGGCCACCATGCTATTAAGAAGTGGGTCTAGCCAACTAGGGGAGGAAGTGGGGAACCACTGGGCGAAGTGAAACGGCCTAGACCACAGACAGTGGTCTAGCCCCAGCCAAGCTCCAAAATGAACGCAGCACATTCTAGCCTCAGCCAACTGCACATGGAATACAAGAGCCATTATCAACAGACAGAATCTTGAGAAATAGTGTACATCGTTGAAGCCACCAAGTTTCAGGGTGGTTTGTTACACAGCAGCAGATAACTGATACAGAGACAGACAGACACACACACACGGTGAGGGTGGGGGGCTGACATGTGGAAACATGGAGTGAAGATACAGATGAAAAAGCAAAGCAGAGAAATTGAGAGAGATGTGTGGAATTAAGGAAGAGGAGACGGTCAACAAAAAAAGACACGTGCAGAGACAAAATGCAAAGAGAGACAGAAATTGTCAAAAAAGACATGGGCTTCTGTCAACAGCCCCAGCTTTCAGCCGACTGCCAGCACCACCTGTGAGCCTGGTGAGTTAGTTTTCTTAGACATCAGATAACCAAAGACTCAGCTGACATCTGACTGCAATTGTGTGAGACACCACTGAGAGATAATAACTTGTCATTTTAAACCACTGAGTTTTAGGATGGTTTTTGTTATGTAGCAACAGATACCCAGAACAAGATGCTTGAGGGGTCAGGTAAAGGTGGGTGAGGAGTAGGAAGCTGGGGGAGAGGGAGGTCTGTCTGCAGATTTATGTGAAGGAAACAGGCTAAGGACTTGGGGAACCGTTTGGGAAGATGAGACTGAGGAAATGTGTGTTCCAGAGTCTTGGGAAGCTTAGAGGATCAGGACTGAATCCAGCTGGGGAACTTGATCTTGAAATGGGTGATGCAAAGGCCCTGGGCTCGTTGGCAATTATTTCAGTGGTGATTTTGTCTGGTACCCATAATCTGATTGGTTAGTTTCTGAGTATCACCTCTGTGTGTTCATTCAAAACTTTTTGCAGAAGAGGCTGCTCATTTTCTTTCAACATCCAATCTCCACATTCCCTTAAAAATCCTCTATGATTTTTAGCATGATGACTTGGAATAAAAACTACGTATTTTTCAGCTCCCTCGGCAGCTAGTAAGTGTGGCCATGGGATTCAGGTCTGGTCCCTGAGATGTAGGAGGACATGATATGTAGAACTCCTGGGTAAAAACTTACAGAGAACAGTGGATCCTGCACCTCTCCTCCCCTTGCCATCCTTTTCATTGGAAGGAGGCCCCGGAGGTGAGCCATCTGGGACCAAACAGACGAGAGCCATACTCTAGCTACGTCACAGCAACAAGATAGAAGAAACACAGGTTTTATTGTCCGCATGAAAGAGAGTTGCCATACCAGATGTGGACTGTCACACAAAGAGAGAAATAAACTCATTGAAGCCATTATTATTTTGGATCCCTGTGAAATCACATCTAAACTTGTATCGAAGTACTATTAATAAAAATATGAATAGGAAGCCCTTACAAGGGCTTACATACAGCCACCCTCTCCAGGTTCCAGAAGTCACTCTTGTCCCTCAGTTTAGGGGTGACACCCCACCTCTGCTAGCCCCCAGGGAACTGCGCCATCTCTTATCTGTTGCCCTCTACCCTGCACATCTTTTGCTGTCCCCTTCTTACACTCACTCCCCTCAGTCACCCAATTCTGTGCCATCTGTGTCCTGACACAGTGACCTTGCCCTCACACATCCCCTCCTGACCACCACCTCTTGCACCTTCTTTGGCATATGTGCCCCACTGCACTGTGCACCCAGTGAGAGCAGGGACATTTGGGTCACAGTAGGGCACCAGGCACGGAGCTGGTGAACAATCAACAAAGTGAATTAAAGAATCCAGGAGGCTGGAGGGAGAAGAAAGAATATTCCACCTGGTCCCCTTCTTCCAGGGTTTGGTGATCTAGCAACTGGGCTTGGGTGGGAAAGCAGGTTTATGGGGACTCTACCTGTCTCTGTCCTTCTGAGGCTGTTCCGGATGGGGAGTGTAGGTGTGTGTGTGTGTGTGTGTGTGTGTGTGTGTGTGTGTGTGAGAGAGAATGAAATATGAAAGTAAGCAAGCAAGCTAAGAATACCTGGAAAGTATAACTATTTCCATCTATTGAGCTCTTACTATGTGCCAGCTATTATTCTAAAACTATATATAAACATAATTATATTAAATTCTATATGTAATTATAATAAATTATGTATAATTACATATATAATTTACAGATATAATTTAATGCAACAGCCCTGTGAAACAGCTACCACCAGTCCCATTGTTACTGCTATCCCCATTTTCTAGATGAGAACACTGAGGTACCAAATGCTCTTACGCCAGAGGTCAATGCCCTCCTGCTCCACACCTCTCCCCACCTTGGCGGAAAAGCCCGCTCATGACACACATCTTCCTCCAGCAACTCCCTTCTCTACTGCCAGATTCTCCAAAGTGTGGTATACAGGCTCTGACTCAGTTTCCCCATCTGCCACTCCCTCCTCACTCCAGAGCAGCTTGACTTCTGTCCCCACACCGTCCACTCAACTGCTCTAAATCCTGGGGTCACTTCCTAGTCCTGACGCTCCCCACCTCTCTTTTCGGCTTTGACTTTGTTTACCACGCCCTCATTCTGGAATTCTCTTTTCCTGGCTTCCAGTGCCCCAGTCTCCTGGTTTCCCACCTACCTCTCTGGCGCGCCCTTTGCCTTCGACAGGTCTCCCATTTTCCACGCGCCCTACATGTTGGGGCCCCTCAAGGCACTGCCCATGCCCCTTCCTCACACTAGACACTCCCGGGGCAGCCCCGCCCTCTCCTGAGGCTTTCCTCTCTCGCGTGCAGCCCCCCCGCCGGGGCTCCAGGTGTCCCCGGATGTCTGCCCTCTCTGACGTCTCTGGATGCCCCATAGGCATCTTGTGCTCAGTCTGTACTCACCTGAATCCAGCATATTCTCCAAGCAGCCAATTCTTCCGACTTACCCTCCTTGGTTCCCCAAGCCCAGAGACCTCGCTCTCTGGAAACTCTTCCCGCTGCTCCCCCTGCCGGATCGACTCTCCACCTCTCTCCCTCCTGCTCTGTGGCCCAAGAAACGGACCTGTATACACCACACCAATTACCTCTCTTGACCTCTAGCTTCTGGTTAAGTTCAGCCAATGGGAGACACCAGCAGGAGAGTAAGGCCGGGGTGTTCACTCTCTTTCCCCTTTCTCTTTTGGCGTGGACTGGGGGTGCCTGTACTCTCCTCCACTACTGCTGCGGCGTCACAGTTGAGACACTCGGCTCACGTATTCAAGCCCAGAGCATAACTGCTCCCTCTATTGCTGGTCTCACGTACTGCACATTTCCTCTTTTGTTTTCCCTAGCCCTACCCACCCCTTAACGTCCCTTTCATTCAACTCTTCCTGGCTAGGCTGAGTGCACCATCTCTTTCCCTGCCGGCCCGATCCATTCTGTCTAAATCACCCCCTTCTGACCATTCCCCTTCCCCCCACCCGACTCCAGGACACCCTCCTCTGCTGCCCCAGCCTCTTCCCTGATCTCCCAACCTCCAGACTTACAAGTGGCCAAAGGAACATTTGAAAATGTAAATCAGATGATATCAACTGCCTGTCCCGCCCACTATCCCCCACTGAAATCCCTTCCAAAGCTCCCCTTTGTTCTGAGGATAAATTCCAAGCTCCACTGCATGGATGATAAGGTAGCTTATAATTGGTCCTCTTGAGCTGGCTTCACTCCCCTCCTCCCCACACTCCATTCATGCTAACCACTTGCACGAAAAACACTAGTAACTCACAAGTCTGCACACCTTTATGTGGGCTGTGTCTTTTATCTGGGGAACCACACGCGTGCACGCGCGCGCACACAGCCCCCTCTCCTATTTCAGCATTCTGAGAAAGTTACTTGCTTTATTCAGGAAATCCCCCCATCAACCCCAGCTCTCCTGCTCAGACAAACTAAGTCCTATTCTTTTGAGTTCCCAGGATGCTCTGTGAAGCGGAATAGTTTGTTGCTGATGAAATAGGGGCGAGGCTAGTGAAGCTCCCAGGTGATGCGTGAGGGCGTGGCTGGGGAAGTTGCGTGGACTTAATGTGGCTGGTGCGTGTGGGTGTATCCTGCAGAGGACTGGGGACCTGGAAAAACCCAGATCACCTGGTCTATTTCACAACTGCTGAAATCTCAAAGAGCTCATTAGCTTCCTCCTCCTGAATTCCAATTTCCCACGGGAAGGCTGTTTTCCAGGCAGAATTTCAAAGTTTTATGGCAACTTTTACAGAAATCACAGAGAAAAGAGACAGTGACTGGTGCTGATGAGCTGGAAGTAGAGAAGGGGAGTGGGTAACAGGTCTGGGATGCTGGGCCAATGCACGAGGATGACAGAATGCTAAAAAACCGTGGATTCTGGGGGTTGCAGGGTCATTCTTAGGGTCCCAAGAAGTGGGCAGCACTCCCCACGCCCCAAGTGTGCCCTTTGGGCAGGAAACATCAACAGTAAGAAAATGCAGATGGCCTACCAACAGATGGGTGGCCTCCAAAGTTAAAGATGCCCCCCCAGATTCCCTGGTCCCAGTCCCACCCTCCCACCCAACCCTGCTCCCCATCAGGCAGAGATGTGGCAGCATTTGCTGGCTTGTAGCATTGGTCCTCTGGGACCCTCGGGCTCCTCTTCGAGGGTCCTGCCCGGATTTGCTGGCACTGAGGGCAAAATAAGCCTTCTAGATTGTCAGGGGAGACCAGCTGGACTCCCTTTGATTTGTGGCCTCCTCCCCGAAGCGGATTCTCAAGACTGGGGGAGTCTGCTGCCTTCACAAAAGTAAAGTCTGTCACCCCCTTTCCCCAAGACATGCACCCTCCCGTGACCCCCCTCTCCCAAACACACTATATACACACACAGGTCCCCCCTCCAAGGAATGCCTGGGCTCTCAGAGGTAGTGGAGGAGAGTGCGGGCGCTGGAATGTGAGAAGTTGCAGGTCCAAAAATGTGCCCCCTCCAGCTGTGAAACACCAAACTACTCCCCTCCCTTCTCCAAACTTGGAGAATTAGCATCTCCCAAGGGCCTGAGTGGAGAAATCAGGGGAGGTGTGCCCCCCTTTGTGCACTCACCCACCCGTTCCGTCCCCCTCCCCTGGGGGATAAATGGAGCTCCCTAAAGGCTGGGAGAAGGGCTGAGATACTCAAAACCCTAGGATGGATCAGCCCCCGTCAAGGGTCCCTCAGGGAGGACTAACTTCTGAAGCCCTGGGAACAGGTCCGTGGTGGTGGTGGTGGCAGCGGCGGGGTTCTCTGGAAGAAGGGAGTCTTACTGGATAGGTCAAGATTGGGAGAAAGATGACAGATTCTCGAGCGGGTCACTGAGGGGCAAGTTGGGTCCCTGGGGAGGGGCCTCCAGGTGGAAGTTTCCCCTGGGGTGTAGACGGAAACTAACAGGAATGGGCTGGAATTGCGGGCAATCACAACTCCCGGGGGGAAGGGAGGAGGCTGTCGGTGGGGACAGAGGACAGGGGGGATCAATCCCCAGGAGGCAGGAGGCCGAGTCTCAGGCAAGGGGCCGAATCCCCGGAGGACGGAGGAGCCCCGTCCGGAGCAGTGCAGCGGTCTCCAGGGGGCGGCCGAGTCTCTGCGGAACGCGCTAGAAGCCTCGGATGTGGCAGTACGCCTCGAGGCTGGCG
This sequence comes from Rhinolophus hipposideros, assembly GCF_964194185.1. NCBI lineage: Eukaryota > Metazoa > Chordata > Mammalia > Chiroptera > Rhinolophidae > Rhinolophus > Rhinolophus hipposideros. The sequence goes on from NC_138067.1 coordinate 42,842,935, forward strand.
AAGAGGATGTAGAGAAACCAGAGGCCCAGGAAGAGCGCGGTGGTGGCGAGCTTGGGGCCGCGGGGGCCGCCCAGCTCGCCGCCGATGTGCGGCCGGCGCCGGTACAGCAGCACCGCGATGCCCACGAAGGCGAAGACGGTGAAGAGCGTCACGGAGAAGGCCAGCGTGCCGGTGCGCACCTCGAAGGGGCGGCCCTGCACCGCCCAGTACACGGCGGCCACCGACCAGGCCACGCCCAGGCCCAGGAACACGTTCACGGCGTTGGAGCCCGTCACGTTGCCGATGGACGCGTCCGCGCACTGGTCCTGCAGCGCTGCCACCTTGCTGGCGAACGTGTCTGCGGGGGAAGAAACGGCTCAGAGGGGCGCCGCGGGCCACTCCCGGGTCCTGGCACCGCCTTCTCCGCCACCCGCTTGCCATAAGGCACTTCCCAGAATATCTAACGACAGGCCTGGTGGGGTGCAGACCCCCGTCTCCCGCTTTGTAGCTCTGGACAGACGGGAAGGGCGGGAGGCCTTGACCCCACCCGAAAGGCAAAGTCGGTCAGCATCCCTATGCCTGCTCTCTACAGCACCAGCTGCCTGCTTTCTATGGAACTCGCTGCTTTATTTCCATGGGACTCACTTCCTGCTCTATATGGGACTTGTCTGCATTCATTAGGCCCCACTGCCTGCTTTCTATGGGACTCGCCGCCTGCTTTCTATAGGACTTCTCTGCATTCCATGAGATCCACTGCCTACTTTCCAGTGGGACTCGCCTCCTGCTTTCGATGGGAATCACTTTCTACTTCCCATGAACACACTATTTTCCTATGGGCCCAATCATCCCATGGCCACCAGGCTGGACAAAATAAGTGTTAGGCTCCACCTACATGCAACCCTTTCCTGCCAATTCCCCACTTGGTTTCTGTCAAGCAAACAGCCGGTTTCTATGGCCTCCACCCATTCCTGAATATCTTACTAGTAACTCAAGTCTCCACGGAAGGCAAACATCCTTAAACCATTCCCCAAAGGTTGCTTTCCACAAGACCTACCACCAGCTTTCTAGGCCAACAGCGCCATCGCCTGACTGGTGAACACATTGATGTGAATAACCAAAGTATCAGGTTCCCCACACCCCTGGCCTTCTAACTTCCCTAGGAATTTCAGTCTTGGCCACCTGGTTTCTAAGGCACCTTCCCTCAGGTTTATGTGGGAAGAGGGGATCTTTGATGACACATACACTATAGTCTCTGAAGCCCCACCATCTTATGGCACCCCGTCCTCCAACCTCTGGTTTCCACTCTGCCCTCTCATCTTCATTAAAGCTTTGAGATTCACTGGCCTGCTTCTTATCATGCCCATCAATATAGCTCCATGGAACCTTCCATCTGGTTTCTTAGTGGGGCGGGGGGACAGGAGGGGGAAATTAACATCTTGTTTCTACCATTTCTCAGAGCCCTCGTTCTATGGACATTTTACCTCATTGTTTTCTGGGGAGGATTCAGTTCACATATTGACTCTATCGGACCCCTGCCTGCTTTCTCTAACGCCCCACCACCATATTTCTTTGGGACCCACCACACGGGCTCTGCATGACTCCATCACACCTTGTTTCTGCAGGACCTTTCTCTTAGTTCCAGTGCCTGGCTTCTCTGAGGCCCTACCCCCAACAGGTGGTCTCCCAGGGGGTTACCGGGGATGGAGGTGCCCAGGGCCACAAAGACCACGGCGTTGACGGAGTCCTTGAGGCCAACGGTGCAGCCAAAATGAGAGGCGAGGTCCCCAATGAGGGCAGTGAGCAGGCCGATGAGCAGGATACACACAGCGAAGCAGGCCCAGCCGTGGCAGTACTCGGTGGGGGGCACGCAGGCGAACAGCACCTTCCAGAACACCGTCAGGAAGTGCATGACGTAGTCAAAGCACGAAGGCAGCCGCTCCTCCCGGGACCCGTCCTCCTCCTCCTCCTCGTCCCCTGTGGGCACACGACCCAGCTGGGGCACACACCCATGCCTCTTTCCTTGCCTACACAACCATAGTCTTCAACATCCAGACAGCGAGTCCCGCAAAATGAACTGCTTTCCCAGAATCCCTTGAAGCTAGGTGTGGACATGTCAGCAGCTGAAAAGTTACTTTCCAGAATCCCTTGCAGATAGGAGATTGTATAGGCCCAGGTAAAAACATTTACTTTCCTAGAGAATCCCTTCAAGCCAAAGGAGGCCATGTGCCCAGCTAAAAATATCCAGCTTCCCAGAATCCCTTGTGGCTAGGGGTGGCCATCTCCCTAGCTAAATAAATTCCTTTTCCTAGAAGCCTTTACAGCAACTGACAGCCATGTCTGCAGGTAGAATATTCACTTCCTCTGATTCACTGCAGCTAACAACAGCCGCGTGCTCAGCTAAAGATACTCCCTTTCCCTGGGTCCCTTCCTTGCGGCTGGAGAAAGCCATACTCGTGTGCACAGCTAACATTAGTCACTTTCCCAGAATCCCCTAAGGCTAGCAACAGCCATGCCCTCAGATAAAAATATTCACTTTTCCAAAATTCCTTGCAGCTAGTAGTACTCAGCTAAATATTTGCTTTCCCAGAATCCCTCGCAGCAGTGGCCATGTGACCCAGTTTGGCAGTGAGACCTAAACAGACCATTTCTGGAAAACTCTAGCTTTCCTGATGGGGCACTGTGTTATGGTTGTGTTTTCTGAGCTTTGTAAAGGATGTCTCCTCCTTAGAGTTGTTTGTGTCACTTATTGTGACCGAGTTTGACCTGCTTTTGACCTGCAGTGAAAACACAAATGACATGTTTTGTCTACCTCGCCCTAAATTGACAAGCAAAAAGCAATGAACACACTTGAGTGTGTCAAGCATTACATCTGGAAGAACGCTGGTAAGAGACATTGTAAACCCCTGGTTAGTCACTCAGAGCAAGTCAGGGAAGAAAGGCCAGGCCAGCCACCAAATCGTGAAGCCACTTCCCATGGTTAAACCCAAGGATCCCTTGCAATGTCAACGACAGAGGACACTTGGTGGTGGGGGAGGCAGACAGACTGACAGATTTGGAGAATCAGATCATATATCCCTTTCTCACTTTTCTAGCTCACTTAGCCACTTGGCTTGTTAAAGACATAAGTGCTTAAATCTGTGAGTGCTTAGCTAAATAAGTGGTTTGTGTGATTTCTTGGTTCTGCACGTTACATCACAATGAGGTTTTTGCTACGACCCTAAGTAAAATGGAATTGGAAACTAAAACCGGAAACTCAAACGTGACAGGCATGCTGCCCTTCCTGCTTCCCTGCTTCCTCTTTCTTCCCGCTTAGAATGTGGACTTGACACCTGGAGGTGCAGCAGCCATCTTGCAACCATGAGGGCAAAAGCTGAGGATGGGAAAGAGAGATAAAGAAGGAGCCTGGGCATTTAATGACATCACTAGGCTGTCGCTAACTCTTTATCTCCTACTGCAGATATTTTTGTGAGAAAAACAACAACTCTAGTCTGCTTAAGCCACTTGTGGTTGAGTTTTCTCTTTGCCACTGAATACACCCCTAACTGACCACAGTGAGATATGGCTGAGGCACGAGCAGGGAGGACACACTCTTAGTTCCATTTGAAGACTCAGTTCAGAAGTCTCCTACTCCAGGAAGCCCTCCCTGACCTTCAAGCTGGGTCAGAAACCTCACTTCGGCTCCCACAGCTCCCTGGGATCCTTGTCCCAGCCTCGCGTATTCTGTGTTGTCACTCTCTTGTGACAGGTCTGTCTCCCTCACTGGACTGTGAGCTCCATAAGGACAAAGTCCAAGCTGTCACGGTCATCTCTTTGTCCCCAGCAATGTCATGCATAGGGCCAGGTCCAGAGGATCCTTCAGAAACAGATGTTGAAAGAATGCGTCTCGTATGTTCATTGCAGCATTATTCACAATAGCCAAGATACAGAAGCAACCCAAGTATCCATCAATAGACGACTGAATAAAGAAGAGGTGGTGCATATATATATATATATATATATATATATATATATAATGGAATATTACTCGGCCATAAAAAAGAATGAAATCTTACCATTTGTGACAACATGGAGGGACCTAGAGGGTATTATGCTAAGTGAAATAAGTCAGACTGAGAAAGACAAATACCATATGATCTCACTTATATGTGGAATCTAAAGGACAAAATAAATGAACAAACAAAACAGAAACAGACTCATAGCTACAGAGAACAAACTGATGGTTGCCAGAGGGGTTGAGGACTGGGGAGCTGGGTGAAAAAGGTGAGGGCATTAAGAAATACAAACTGATAGTTACAAAACAATCACGGGGATGTAAAGTACAGCATAGAAAATGTAGCCGATAATGTTGCAGTAACTATGTACAGTGCCAGGTGGGTACCAGACTAATTGGGGGGACCACTGCATAAATTATGTAAATGCCTAACCACTATGCTGTACACTTGAAATATAAAATAATATTGAATGTCAACTGTAACTGAAAAACAAAAACAACTCCAGTTTTCCTCTAAAAAAAAGACAGAATATGGCTCAGAGGGAAACACCACCTCGTCTCTGTTAGGCCTACAGTCTGGTGTCCCTAGGCCTGCTACCTGGTATTTTTCCATCCCCTGAAGCCTGGTTTCTTTGGCTGTCACCGCCGACCAGTTTCTTTCCAACAACAATTCCTTATGTGTTTTCAGTTCCCACCAGTTAGGTCTCCCTGAAGGAAACCTGATGTTGTGTAAGGGTCAGGCTAGTTCCTCCTCTGTCTCTGGGCCTCAGTTTCCCCTATCTGTATCACAAAGGGCCAGTCAGAGTTGGTCTCCAAGATTGAGTCCATGAATCCAGGTGCCATAGTGTCTCTGGCCACAGGGGGGCAGTATGGACCCGTCTGAGGCTTAAGGAGGGTGGGAACCCCAAGGGGTGGGAGAGCTGAGTGCCGTGGTGACTGTATCCATGGCAACAGAGGAGCTGAGGCTCTGTCTGGGAAGACCATGCCATTTAACCTGTTCCCACTCTCCAAACCCCGGAAGACAAGAGAAAGTCTGAGCCGGGACCCCTCCTCCTTGCAGCCCTCCACCTTGCAGCCCTCCACCTTTGCCCATTTCTATCTGCCTCTCTCTCTGTGTCTCCGTGTCTACCTGCCCTTCTCTCTCTCTCTGGCCCCCTGCAGTTTACTGACTTCATTCCTGATTTCTCTGCATCTCTGTCTTTCTCTGCGCACCTCTTTTTGTGTGTCTTTCTCTTCTGTTTGTGTCAGTTCCCTATCTTTTCCTTTGTCTTTTTGGATCTGTTTTTGTTTTTTTCTTTGTGTCTGTCTCACTGTGTCTTTCCTGTTCTCTTTCTCTTCTCTAGCTCTCTGTCCTTGTTCTCCTCGTTCTTTTTGCCCTCTCTCTGTCTTTCCATTCATTTCTCTTTGTGTGTCTCTCTCCGTCTCTCCTTCTCTCTCTCTTCTCTTTCTCTCTTCCTCTCTCCTCCCTCCCCACTTACCTGCGCTCACCGTAATTGCCTCTAAAAACTGCTCCCTCCACGAATGGGTTCCAATCACCAAAGCCAAGTTCGTTTTCTTGATGAGTTTATCCACTGTGTTCTGGGGAATAAGGGTGGGGAAGAGATCACTGTCCAGGATCATCTCAGGGCACCCCTGAGGCTCCATGAGGGGAAATGGGGTTGGAGACCCACACCCAATGCTCAGGGTCTCCAATCTCCGTACCCCAGTGGTGCTACTAGCAAAAGGGAAAGGAAGGTGTGTGCTGTCCGTGGTGCTGGTGGAGGGACCCAGAGGATGGCCTTGGACTCTTGGCTGCCCCTCCCTTGTGACTCTCAGTTGATTCCCTCCTCGACTCTCCCGCAGGAAACGACTCAGGCAAGACTCCGAAAAGCTGAGGCCCCAGAAAAATCACCTTAAAATCATATGACTCCTCGATGATGACCTCCAGCCGGCAGTTTTCCCCAAGAACCGGCTTGCCCATCTCTGCTATCCTCCGAGCCTCCTCCTCTTCAGCTGTCAGTTTCCTGTCCCCATCCCCTGCAGCACGAGGGATGCGAATTAGACTCCAGGAAGGTCTTCTTAATTGGGCCTGAGATGCCCTCACTACCTGTCTGTTGTCTTCTCAGAAGCCTCCTTGCTGACTCCCCTCCAGCCTGCCCCAGCCTCCTATCTGACCACCATCTACCCCAGCCTGAGCCCCAGCCCCCCTTGGGTTGGCCCATGAAGTTCAGTTAGTGGGCTCTGGGGTTCATATGGTGGAAGCTGTGTAACCTTGGGCAAGACCTTATCCTCTCTGTGCCTCAGCGTTCATATCTATAAAATGGGCACAATAACAGTACCTACCTCATAGAATAGTTGTGAGAATTAAAGGCATTAATTCATGCGAAGTGCTTAGAACAGTGCCTGGCCCACGATAAATAGTCAGAAATGTTATTTTCTTTATTATTATCACCAACATTATCATCATCACCACCCTTGAGGGAGGAGGCCTGGTCTCTATATCCAAGCTCTGAAAAACATCCTAGAGTATGTTTGAAGTGGTGAGGAAAGAGGGGGAGACCCAATTGCATACAAATCTTGGACCCAGACCCCCCAACACCTGGCTGTGAACTCAGTTATCTCCCCGAAGTACGTTGATCCTTTGCTCTAAGCCCAGCACCAACTCAACCCAGCACCAACTCAACCCTAACTGTCCGAAGAAAGCCACCCACCTGCTAGGAATACTCTCAGAAAACTGCCCAAGCAGGAAATGACGTTTATTGTGTTAAGCTACTGGGATTTGGGACTTAGGTGTTACAACAACTTGCATTGCTTAACCCTGACTATTACAATCTTTAGTTCAGCCCTAATCCTAACCCCAAACCCCAATTTTGATTTCAACTTCAAAACCACTCTCTCACTATGTCCAAGCCACTGACTCTAGCCCCAACCCTCATCCCAATCTCTGACCCTGGCCCCAATTCTAGTCACGAACCCAGAAACCAACCTCCATCTTAATTCCAACCTTGACTCAGTCCTGATCCTGATCTCGAGTCCTAACTCCATCCCCGTCCTAATCAACCTCAAGCCTCCCTGCCTCTGAGCCCACCACAGAGACAGTTGGATTCTATGATTTACTCCCCTCCCCCACAACCTGAACTATAAACAAAACACAATTTTGGCCTCCGAACCCCTACCTGTAATCCCACACTCAACTGGCTTCACCAACTCTAAGGCCACCTCCAGCCCTCACCCAGCCCCGAATCTACCTTCATCTCACCTCCAACCTGCCTCCAACCTGGGCTGGAAGGGTAGCTTAAGTCCATTAAGTTCATGACCATCCTTTGACACCGCCCCTTCAGTGTCCCCTCTCTAGTCAAAGCCGGACAGTCATTCCACTTACCTTGATTGAGCAGCAGAGCTGGGGAGAGACAGAGAGAGAATGAGATTGCTTCTCTGTGAAGCTCAGGTCCATGATCTTGAAGGAGTGTCCCACAGTTGAGCCCCCCAAATCCCCTGCCCTGGACCCCTTACCTCTCCCACAGCCTACCCATCACCCCTCACCTGAAATCCCTCGCTTAAGCCACTGCGGCTGGCCCAGCTCGATGAAGAAATTATCTTTTTTTTCATATTCCTCGTCATCAACTATCTTCACCTGCAGAGTTTTCCTGAGTGGGGGGAGGCAGGACACCCAGCATGAGGCCTCTCCCCTGAATCACCAGATCACTCGCACCTCAGACACCCAGTTTCTTAAGCACCCACTCAATCCTAGGCTCTGTAATTTCATTTAATCGTCACAACCACCATCAGAAAAAGGCTCTCTCTCTTATGATCGCCCTTTGACAGAAACAAGTCCAAAAACAGCTGACGAAGCTAAGGTTTATTAAATAGCAACCTAAAGGATTCTGATAAAATGAAGTAAGATTGGGTCCTTCCTCTGCTTAAAACATTCACCAGGATAAGAGCCAAAGTCCTTTGATCTGGCCCTTGTTCCCTTTCTGGCCTCCCACGCCTCTCTGCATTGCTCACTCACTCCAGCTACATTGGCCTTCTCACTGTTCCATGAACATACCAGGCCTGCTCGTGCCTCAGGGCCTTTGCACAGGCTGTTCCTTCCACCTTGAACGCTCTTTCTCCAGGCTCACTCCCTTATTTCCTCTAGTTCTCAGTTTTAATTTTACCTTTTATTTCAATGAGACCCACTCCCACCACCTTCTTTAAAATTGAAATCCATCCCAGACCCCACCCCAGTCCACCTGGCTCCCTTCCCTGCTTATGTCTTCTTTGTTCAAACACACCATCTAACGTGTTTATTTATTTTGTTTATTCTTTGCTGTTTGCTTCCTTGCATTAAAATGTAAGTTCCACCAGGACATTTATGTTCTCTGCTGTATCCCCAAAGCCTAGAACAGTGCGTGGCACATACTACCCCCTCCATAAACGTTTGTTAACTTGAATCCTTCAGCCCAAGAGACCATCAGCTTCCAGCCCTCTGTCTGGCCACATTTGGAGAGTTAACCGTGTGCTAATTGATTTTCTCAACATCCTGCTGCTATGGTAACCAGAGGGTGGAGGGGAGGAACAGCCAGTTATCCCTCTCCTTCAGGCACACAACCCACTCCCCTCAATCATAAAGACCCACAACCCCAGAAAGCCCGCAGCTCTGCCACTAGCAGCTGGAGCCACCAGGCCCAGCCCCAGAACCCAGAAACACAAATACCCCGCCCACGCAGTCACCCAGCAGAGGAAGCACAGCCAATCACACCGCCCACTCCACACACTATCACACCCCTCAGCCATTCCCTATGCACTGGTAAAATCGCATGGGCCAGATGTCCATTCGCACAACACCCCCACCAGAACCTCGGCGACATGGGCAACCTGCAGACCTCCAAGGTGGTACCATGTAGACTCTCCTGTATATCTTGCTCTTTATGCCTCTTGGTGTCTGTTTATTCCTTTCTCTCTCTCTGCATCTTGGTCTCTCCTTCAATCTCCCCCCATCTCTCTACCCATCTCTCAGCCTCTCTGTCTCTCTCTCCATCTTTGACCCGCTCTGTCTCAGTCTCTCTCCAGCTCTCTGCCTTCCTTTATCTGTTCTCTCTCCGCCTCAGTCTCTCGGTGTCCATAGAATGGAATAGCCAAGTCAACACAATTCAAATAAAAAGATCTCCATCACACTCCCTCCACAGACCCACCTCAACACACGAACACACAGGACACAGGGACACCTATGCAAAGACAGATGAACACACGACGGTCACGTGGGGACATGTGCCCATCTCCACCTTCACCCCCTCCCTGCTTTCAGGATATTTTAAATTTTCTGTGGGTGGGAAGGATGGCCCCCCCACCTCAGGAGTGGGCTGGGAGCTGTCCGAAGTGCTGAAGTGCCGCAGCAAGAAGCGGGGTCTCCTGACACGTGCAAGCAGCTGCTGACATGGGGACATGCTGGCAGGGTGATACACACACCTCCGAGGCACACTCTCTCGCAGACACACCGTGATCCACTGACACGCAGTGACTGACACACAGTGACACTCCCTCCAACTGGCACCCTGACAGGCATGCCCTCAGGAGACCCAGAAGGAGGAGAAAGCCAACTGGCAGAGGACAGCAAGAGGATCTCGAGCCAGACAAGGACTTCCTGAGATCAAAGGAAGCAGGCTTCTTCCCCAGCCTGACGTTCTGTCACTTCCATGCCTGCCCTGTTTCCTGGAAACTTCACCCTCTGGCTCCTGCAGGCCTCTGATTTCGGACCCAGTCTCTCTATCATTCTGTCTCCCTTTGTCTCTCGCTGACCCAAACTCTCTTTTCTCTCTGTAGCGTCGCGAGGCCCTCTCCTTCCCTGTGTCCCACTGAACGTCTCTCAGGGAGAAGACGGCCACTCTTTATCTCCCCTGCATCTATTTCCCTGTCAGTCTTCCTCCATTTCAGTCTCTCAATCTCTCCCCCTCTATGCATGTCTCTCAGTTTCCTTCTGCTTTTGTCTCTATTCTCTAAGTTTCTATCTTTCTGTGTTTCTGTCTCTCATGCTCTCCGTTTCTCTTTTGTTTGTCTCTGTTACTCTGGCTCTGTGTCTCCCTATCTCTATCTCGTTCTCCAGGTCTCCTGTTGCTGGGTGCCTGTCTCTCTCTCCTTGCATTCTCTCCCCACCACCCCATCTCTGGGCATCTCTTTTCCATCTCCGTGTTGATCCTGCCTGGGGCTGCCCCTCCAGCCCGCTGCTTCCAAGCACCTCTAATTAGCGCCTGCCTGTCAAAGGAAGGATGTGTTTCCCTAAACGCTAATTAGCCTCCTGTTCTCTGTCTCCTCAAACCACAGCTGGAAGCTTGGGCGGGGGCGGGGGACAGAGGGTGTCCCAGCTTGGGGAAGCCGTCTGGGGGAGGAAAGGGCCTGTGGGGTCGCAGCAGCAGCAAGGAAGCGGGGTAGACTACAGGATGAACCAAACAAGCAGGAAGACAGCGCGCTCCATTCTCCCTGCCTTTTAGGTACGAGACATGGGGCCTGGGATAGCGCCCTTAGCCCCCAACCCAAGCTCTCAACCCAGGCCAGACAAAGAGAGACATGGAAAGGTACAGGTAGTTCGTGGCTGAAATATAATCCAATCAGAGAACTAGATACTGCGGACAGGGATCTAGAGATTAGCAGAGACCCAGGGGGAGACTGCCGGGAGCGAGAGACGCAGAGACCGGAAGGAGAGATGGAGAGACAGAGAGAGCGATGAGAAGCTGAGAGGAGGCCGAGGCACAGAGGCTGGGAGGAGGGGGAAGGGGAGCGCGGTGAGAGTTCTGCTTGGTGGGAGGAGCGTGGGCGGCAGGAGGAGGGAGACAGACGGGCCTGCGGGGGCGGAAGGCAGCGGGCAGGGTGGGGGAGGCGTGGGCTGCATCCCAGGCAGGCGGGTGGAGGAAGAGGCTGCAGGCACACACCGGGAAACTCGGGCATCTGCGTAAGGGGGTGGCCAGGTGTCCGGGCGTGAGAACAGCGTGTGTCTGTGACTTTGTGTATCTGTGACTTTGTATGTCTGTATGTGCCAGTTTGTGTGTTGGCTGTGTATGCAGCCCGCCTCCCCCAGACCCTACCTCACCTTACCAAATCCCAGCCCTCCGGTTGCCCCAGGACCTGCCGCCACCTGACCAGGCTCCCATATTCCTACTCAGTCTTTTGCCAAAACGTCTCCCATATTCCCCTTAGTTCTCCTACTATTTCCCCAAGTTCTACCTCCGACCCACAAGCTCCACCCTTTCCCCCAGGACCCCCTCCCAGGCCCTGCCCCATCTCCGTAGGCCCCTCCTCCTGTTCTCGTCCATTTTTTGTGTGTACCTACCTAGATCCGCCCCTTCCCCATTCCATGGACTCGCCCTCCATTTCGTCTTTGTCCCACCTCGAAAGGACCCTCTCCTCATGTCCACTGGGCCCCCTCTTCACGCCACACTCCATCTCCACCAGCTACAAGTTAAGGCCTCCACGCTCCTCTCCCCACGTCCCAATCCTACCTATCTCCTCTCCTCTCTTCACCTGGCCCTTCCTCCAGGGGTCCAACCCTCCTCTTCCCAAACCAGCCGAATTCTCCCAGGCCCCGCCCACGTTTCATCCCATCACCTTGGCTACGCCCTGTCACTCCCTTCTCCTCCCTCCTCTCCCCAGTCCCGTCCCCTCTCTGGGCCCTGCCCACCTCCCCAGACCTTTCCATTTCGCGGGAGCGACCCACCCAGGCCCCACCCACGGAAGCCACGCCCACGTGTCAAGCCCCACCCTTCGGGTCGGCCCCGCCCGTCTCCCGGGCCGCCGGCCTGCGCACTCACATGGTCTCGTCGTCGCCAAACTCCAGCTCGCCGCACGCGTCCTCGTAGTGCACGCCGCCGCCGCGCGCCGTGCCGTCCACCGTGCGGTAGGGGAGGCGCACGGTGCCGCGCGCGCCAGAGCTTCGCACGACGCGCACGTCCACGGTGCCCATGCACTCGCTCACGTGCAGCAGGCGGTCCTGGAAGGAGAAGATGCCCGCGTGGTCGTCGTCGAGGATGGTGACGGTGGCCAGCAGCGGCGCCACCAGCCGCCCCTTGGGCCGCCCGCCGCCGTCGGGCTCGAACATGCCCTGCGCGTCCCCCACACGCAGGTTCAGCAGCCGCACGAAGAAGTGCTCGTCCTCCTCAAAGATGTCGTCGTCGATGATGCCGATGCGCAGTTCCTTCTGCGTCTCGCCCGGCTTGAACACCAACGTGCCTTCGCTGCAGTGGAGGAGCAAGAAAGAAAGGGGTGAAGGGCAGGCCGTCAGCGGCTGGGGGGTGGGGGAATCAGGGCGGGCTTCCCGGAGGAGGGAGCCGCGCCACGCGACAACTCACAAGTATGCGGGTGGACAGACATACAGATAACACCGAGGGTGAATCAGGATGGTCTTCCGGGGCGGGGAGGGGACGCAGAAGGGGTACAACACAGAATTGGTCCCTCCCACCGTAGAACCCAGGAGGATTAGGAGGGCCAGCATTATACAGATAATGATAAAGGTGAGATCAGGGCAGGCTTCCTGGGGGAGGCTTTAGTGGATAGGAGTTCTCCAGGCAGAGGGAATAGCACATGCAAAGTCCCAGGGTGGAGAGAGAGCCTGGAGTGTTCCACAGCGACACTTCTCAAACCTTAATGTGCCCATGAATCCTCTGGGGGAATCTTGTTAAAATGTGGATTCTGGTTCAGTATCTCCTGGTTTCAAGACTGCAATTCTAACTAGCTCCCAAGGAATGCAGATGATCCTGGTACGTGGACCACACTTGGAGAAGAAGTGATGTAAGGCCCAGAACTAATCTTGTCACACTTCTGATCAATCCTTCTGTGTGCCCAGTATCCCCAAAATAAAGACCGCCCTCTAACTTGGCATCATTCATTCAACAAACATTCCCTGAGCACCTGCTCAGTGTCTTGTGCTGGGCAATGCTGGAAACACAGAGGTGAACAGGCTCTGTCTTCCCAGGGTTTACAGCCCTATGGCAGAGACATAGCACAGTGACAGTCACATTTAATGAATTAATTACAGTTGATTCTTTCAAATATTTATTGAGCGCCTGCTGTGTGCCAGGCACTGTTCTTAGTGTTGGGGAAATAGCAGTAAAACCCGATCAGAGAAAAATTCTTGCCCTGGTGGAGCTTCTGTTCTAGTGCAAGAGATGAGTAATAAACATCATGTCAGATGGTGATGGTGCCACGGTGAAAAATAGAGGAAGAAGGTTGAGAGTAAGGAGAGAGTGTTGTGTTAGGGTGGTCAGGGAAAGCTTTTCTGAGGAATGTCTGAGCAGAGACCTGAGGGAGACCGCCATGTGGAGGATATCTGGGGAAGACAGTTCCTGGTAAAGGGACCAGCCAGTGCAAATGTCCTGAGGTGGGAATGGGCTTGGAGTGTTTGAGGAACAGCAGAGAGGCCAGTGTGGCTGCAGCAGAGGGAGCAAGGGGTAAGGGTGGGAGACAGTGTCACAGAAGGAACAGGAGCAGATGTCATGGGCTTTGGTGGGCCATGGTGAGGACTTCGGTGTTTAATCCAAGTGAGACAGGAACCATGGGGAGGCCTCGGAGCAAAGGAGGGACATGAGCGGGTTTAGGTTTAAAGGAGCATCACTTATGTAAGTCTCTGAAGCACACACAAGATGCTGTATACATCAAAGTGGCTCTGGGATGTTAATGCATCTTGAAAATCTGTAATTCCCCCTCTCAGCTATTCTCACCATGCACATCAGGGGCTCGGCACCGGTTCTGAAATGTGCTATACGATCGATCAGTGTTTACTATCATTACTATTATCACTTTCATAAAAAAGGAGTCCTGGGCTGCAGTTCTCCAAGAGAAGCCCAGCCCTGTGGGAGGGGCAGAGGGACACCAAGGTTCTGGCATAGAGATAGAACCGGATGGCAAGACCTGGAGTAAAGGGATAAAGGGCTCCCTGTTGTTGTAGCCGGCTGTCCTTGGGGACGCTGTCCATAGTGGCTAAAGCACCCAGCCGGGCAGGCCAAGCGGTTCCAAGCCTGGTTCAGCCGCCATGCCAGCTGTATGATCTTGGGCAGTAAGCATTCTGCAGCCCTCTGAGCCTTAGTTTCCTCATCTGTAAAATGGAACTAATAATAATGTCTACTTCATGTGTCATAAGGATCAAGTTAATACAAGTTAATCAAGTCAAAAGTTAGCTAGTGACATTTGCACACTAATATTAGAATCTTAGAATCCTAAAGTTATGGGATGTTAGAAGTGTAAACTTAAGGGATAGAATGTAGGGATTTTAGCACCATCTCTCCCAAATGGTTAAAGTGGACATCACCAGGAAGGGGACAAGCAGGCGCCACATGCCTCCTATGCACCGAGGACACAGCGTCACTTCCACGGATTCCTGCCCAAAGTGCATCACCTGAATCTAATCACAAGGAAATATCAGACAAACCCAAATTGAGACTTTTTCTAGTAACTGGCCTATCATCTTCAAAAGTGCTGGGGTCACAAAAGTCATGGAAAGGCTGAGGGATTGATTCAGACCGAAGGAGACTAAAGACATATGACAACCAAACACATCCTGTGGTTCTGGGGTGGACGGGAAGAGAGGAAGGGAGTGAAAACACGGCCATAAGGGACGTCACGGGGGCAACGGGAAATGCAAACAGGGACTGTAGATTGGGTCATATTATTGATTCAATATTAAGCTTCCCGAGTGTGATCATTGTTTGTGATTATGTAGGAGAATGTCATTATTCTTAGCAGATGCACACTCAGGTATTTGTGGGTGAAGGGTCATGCTGTCTGCAACTCTCATGTACTGCAATAATTATTAATAATATGTATTAAAGCAAGAGAGTGAGTGCCATTAGGACACAATGGAAACAGTGCATGAATTTGGGTGAGGTTATATGCGGGTTTACCAAACTGCTTTTGTAGTCCTTCTGTAGGTGTGAAATTTTTCAAAATAAAAAGTTGGGGAGAAAAAGAACATGGGGATTTTAGAAACTAGGTATCAGAATCATTGAAGGCTAGATTCATAGGACTCATGCTCCAACATGTACAAAATCTAAGATGACAATCTTAGAACCATCAAATCAGAGACTGGGGTGCAGATTAGAATACCAAAATGTGGCAATTCTGGATTCTTAGAAATTTAGACCCTTAGATTGTTAGGATTATAGGGGCTTTACATCTCAGAATCTTGGAATAACTGTTGTTTGGGAGCCTCAGAGATCACATTTAATTTGGAGAAACAGGCCCACAGGCTCACCCTACCCATGTGATACCTGTGGGTAAATTTTAAAAAGGCTTCCCTTCTTCAAGACACTTTATTTCCATGAATCAGGAAACTGTCATAATAGACATTCAAGTGTACGATGTTGTCCATTATGTGAACAGAGCTTCTTTAGATGTGGTGCTTTTATGCAGTGCACAACCTCAACAACTGTATGACAGTTCTGTCTGCCCAGACTGAGGGAGGAACTTGCCCAAGGAACAGGGTCCAGGACTAAGCTTGGACTGGGACCCAGGTGTCCCCCAGTCCTGACCCTAACCTGCCTTGATAAGTGATACCCAGACTGTGAATGTCAACTGGGATGGGGACAGCTCCTGCTGTTCAAGGTGTCAACTGGGCTACGGAGGGTCTTTGCCGAAGCACTGTGGTAGAACTCAAGAGCTGTGAAGCACAGACCACAGCCCCAGAAAGAGAAGAGTCAAGGTATTTGGGACTGGCTGCTTCACGATGACAGAACCAACGATCTGTGAACAGTTCAGCCTCAGCTTTACTCCAGGGAGCGGATGAAAGGGGGGTGGCAGACGACTTAGCAGGTGGAACCCATGAAATGCTCAGCCACCAACACTGTCTCTCACATCCTCTGCTTTATTGTTCTTCACAGTTCTTACCACTCCCTGACATTTTTATGTATTTGGTGTATACTTCCTAATGTTTTCCCATGAGAACGCTGTCTCCAGTGAGGCAGGGACTTTCTGTGTTTCATTCACTTCTGGTCTCCACTGGCCGTTTCTGACACACAGTGGGCATACGGTAAGTGTTAGTATCATAGGACACTGATAGGGAATTCGTACACCAGTTCACAAACTATACTGTAAAGCTCAGAGTCTTGAAACTGTGGTATGGACAGGAGAACTACAAATAGGTAAAGAATTTTGGGGGCCACATGAGGACAGAGCGGTTAACTATCTTGTTTACTGTGCTTTGTTGAGCCCCTAAAAATAGCATGTGGCACATGGGAGGTGCCCAGTAGGAATTGCTGAATGAGGGAAGCTCATCGGTCTGCTCAGAGGGGTGAGGAGAGGGACTGGGGCAGTGAGACACTGTAGGTGCAAAGGGTGGGTTGCTTTACAGTGGAGCCGAAGAGCTGGGGACAATTTGGGCACCATCTCTCTCCTCTCATCCTGCTTAATGCTCCCCACATAGCACTGACATCACCGGCTGTTTTTCTATGTTTCATAGTTTTCAGCCGTACTGTAACCAGAGGGTAGGGATATTAGCCGTCTTGTTCACCACGGTATACCCCTGGCATATAGTAGGTGCTCAATATACACTTTTACTTTAGTAATCGTGTGTGTGTGTGTGGGGGGGGGTACTTGTCCTACCAGGTAACGGTACATATAACGGAGCGGTCACATGAGCCCTGTGGTGGCAAGCACAAGAACCCACAAATAATGAACGTGGGAGGGGCCGCAGGTGGACAATGGACAGCCAGGCTGTCCTGTCCAACAGTGTGTGCCAAATGCCGAGAACAGTGGCTGGTACAAAGCAGGCTCTCCAGAGTGAGTGAGGCAGTGAATGAATGAATGAATGAATGAATGAATGAAAGAAAGAGTGCTGCAGGTTTGTCCATAGCAGGGTATGGATAGGCGCCACCGAGAACCTGGAGGCTGCTGGATGCGGAACCTCTGACCCGTGAGGAGCCAGTGCTCCCGGCCGGGACCCACCTGTACTCGTAGTCGGAGCCGGCCTTGGCGGAGCCGTCCTCCGTGCGGTAGTCCACGTAGAAGGTGCTGTTGCCTTCGCCGCCTTGGCAGGTGACCGACAGCAGCACGGAGCCACAGTTCTCCAGGCAGTGGTAGAGGCTGGGCTCGAAGAAGATACGGCTGGCGCCGTCGTCCTCGTCCTC
Source organism: Rhinolophus hipposideros (assembly GCF_964194185.1). Lineage (NCBI taxonomy): Eukaryota > Metazoa > Chordata > Mammalia > Chiroptera > Rhinolophidae > Rhinolophus > Rhinolophus hipposideros. The sequence continues at coordinate 42,859,972 of NC_138067.1, forward strand.
GCCGGGGCCGTCCGCTGGGGAGGCCCGGCGCGAGGCGTCCACCGCGTGTCGCCGCAGCACGTTTCCCGCGCCGGTCATCAGCCGCGTGGCCTGGATGCGGTAGAAAGCGCGGCTCTTCTGCTGGTGCAGCAGAGCGTAGTAGTTGGCGATGCCCACCAGCTGCTCCAGGTCCTTCTCAGGGTGCTTCTGCTTCAGGTCCTTGAGGATCTGGATGACCTCGCGGCGGCTGGCGTCCAGCTCGCGGGCCTCGGCGGGGCCGGGGCCCAGGCCGCCCACCTCTCCCGGGGCCTCGGCTCCCACGAACGTGCCGTCCAGCTCGATGCTCTTGGGGGGGTCGCCCTCGGCGCCGATGATGATGCCGCTGCGGGGGTCGGTGCGGTAGCGCTTGTACACGTACTTGTAGAACAGCAGCCGCTTGTCGGCCATCCAGGCGAACACCACGCACACCGGGAAGAAGACCAGGGTCAGCAGCGCCTCCCACACCTGCGGGCAGCCGCGCGTCAGGACCGCCCCGCCGCCAGGGGGCGCGCTCGCAGCCGCCCGCCCGCCCGCCCGCAGCAGCTCTGTCTCCCCATGTCTGGCTGGGTCCCCATCCTCAGCCAGCACTTCTTGTCCCTGTCCCGCATCTCTCCCCATCTCGGCCTCCTGTCTCTGCCCCCTTCTTTCATTCTTGTTTCTGTTCATCTCTGCCTCTCCCCATTTCTCTCTGTCTCCGGCCCCACCTCTCTCCCTGTCTAGGTCGTTATCTCTGCCCTTGCCTCTGTCTCATTCTCTGTGTCAGTTTTTTTTCTGTTGTTGTTAATCTTTCCGCCTCTCGTTCCTCTTCCCTTCTTGTTGCCTCGTCTCCATGTTCTTTTATATAGTTTGTAGATACCTGTCTCTTTCCCTTATGAGATTCTTCCAAGTTTCTCTCTTTCTTTCAGCATCCCCCCCACCCCCGCCTGTCTCTCCTGGTCTCATTCATCCACCTTGTCTCGCGCTGAGAACGGTGTCTAGCTGCCCAAGAACCCGGGGCCCAGGCGTCCTCAGTCACCACCAAGCGAGAGCACCCCTGCACCTGCAGTCCCAGCCCCTGTCCAGGGCCAGAGCCTGTGTCTTCCTGCCTCTCTGTCCATCTTTTTTTTCTCCCTCCTCCATTCCCACCCCCTCGCGCAACCTGGGACGCCTCCACTTCTCCAAACCCCACTCATCACCCCGGGTCTGCGCTGTGCCCACCTCCTTCCTAAACTCCCTCCATTCCCCACCACCAGGGACACAGCCCTGGCCAGACTCTCCTTCCTTGGCATTTGGCCCTTAGGGACTAGGATTCTAAAAGAGGCACAAATTTGGTTCCTCTCACAGCCTCATAAAAGGAGTTCCCGTGTCCACATGCTGCCTCCCTAGAGGCACAAGGCAATGCTGAGTTCAGATCCTCATTCTAGAAGAGGGATGCCTGGCCCAGCCTCTTGTCTATAAACTGGGGACATCCCCAAGACGACAAGTTATGTACCCCTAGCATGCTGCATTGTCCATTCCCGACACATGAAAGATACTCAAATCGTGAAATTACTGTTACCATTATTGTTATTATTATGACTTGTGCTGTTATCTTGGGCTCATTGAGGCCCAGGATTCAGTCTGCCCACCGACTGGCGGAGGCCTGGGCACGTACAGGAAACATCCACCAATACTTGACAGTTCCTCTTGAAAATATTCATGTAAAGACTCAAATCTTACCTTTCTTGTTAAAGATAAGGAAGAAAAGATTAACGAGTATTTACAATCAGATGGCCCCAGAGGTATCTTAAAAATGAGACTAGTAGGAAAAATATCTTTTAAGATCCAATTGTCACATCCCCTAGTCGCTGTGTTTACTGATGGCTCAGAGAAAACGCAGGACTTGGAAGTAGTAAAACCACACAAAAACCACCAGGCAGATTTGTGAAAAGAAGCAGAACTTTCTGCACAAGCTGTAAAATGAACCCTTGCCTTGTGTTCACTGAATTCGCCACTGTGTATACTGCAGGGGATTCTCTCTTAATCAGAAGACAATCTCAAACCCCAAAGACTGACTTTCATCCCTGCAGGTAAATAAAAGGTGATTCTGGCAGGTTCCCATCTTCTAGGGCACCCGCTGAGAAGGGGCACGTGGACTTGCCTTCTCTGAGAAGGGAGCGAGACACCTTCAGGTCTCAGAGGACAGGAACGTCCCCACGAGGGGGTATCAGAAATCTAGGGTTGTTTATGGGTTGTCACCACAATTGAGGAGGGGGATATGGTCCCAGCCTGGTGACACCTAGTGACTCATGGGACAGCCCCACACAATACAGAATTGTCCCATGTCCTGCCTGACTTCAGAACCTCTCACTGGATAGTCATGTCAGTGAAAACTCTGCTTATAATAATTGGAGCCTAGAACTCAACTCTATCTTCTGTATATATGAAGTATTTTCCTGTATGCTTTAATATATGCTGAAAACGCTCGTTTTTAACCTCATGGCTACCCGGCCGTCTGCCTGACTCCTTGTAGGAAACGGTCTCTGATCTTTTTCTTCCTTTTAAACCCAAACTTGTTCACCCTACATAGGTGCTGGCGTCTGTCTCTCTCGTCATGACTTTTAATGTTGTCCTGTCAAAGCACTTACATGTGGAAATGCAGTTTGTTCTATTAGAGATTCCATTCCTTCGTATCACAGTCCATGGATTATACTGACTGGGAAGCCATCAACGTAGACAAATGCATTAACGGAAGAACAGCTCACATTCACTCTGCTCCGGGCTCGCTGTGCTAAGCCCTTCCACATGTAGGAATTCAGCTGATCCTCACTCAGCCCTCTGAAGTCACTACTATGATGACCCCCAGATTACAGGTGGGGAAACTGAGGCACAGAATGGGTAAGGAACTTGCCCAAGGCCACACTGCTAGACGAAGCAGAGGTGGGATTTGAACCTAGGCCCCTGGCTCTAGAGTCCACACACCAAACTTGGAGACTAGAGTTTATCTAAGAATTTCACATCATCAAAGTAAAGGGGATGTAACAAAATATTTGTTATAAAAAGGGAGCATTGAGCATGCAGGTTCAAGAACCATTGGTCTAATCCAACCCCTTCCATGGTTCACATGTGAAAACTGAGGCCCAGAAAGGTTATGGCCTTTGCCCGAGAGCACACAGCACTTCCAGAGAAAATCCAAAGCCAGATCAACTTCTCACTGCACCAATTCACTGCATCCGGGTGTCACCTTTATCCCAGACCAGTTCCTTCAATTATTTCACAAAACTGTCCTGTAATGCTGGTCGCTGTGTTAATCCCAAAAGGACCTTCCATGGCTACTTCTTCTTATACCTTCTGTTCCCGCTGAGCCAGCTACTGCTCTGGGGGACATCTCTCCTCCACCCCACTTGTCACCCATGGTGTCTCAACTTCTTTTCACAGTTTTGGTGTAAATCTTTATCAAAGACCATTTGAAAAACCTAAGTCAGGAGATCAGCCTTTTTAATAGCGCCTGAACACACATCACTCTACATTTCCCCACAGCAGCCAGGAAACTCAGCATCACAGTCCCGGATCAACCATAGTTAACTGTCTTTCTCCCTCTCTTATCCCCACCTTTTGGTGTCACCATCTCCCTCTTTCCTTGCTGTGCTTTCTAATCCCTCAGTTCAGCCTTGACATCATCTTCAAGAATTTTTATGCCTCTACCTTCATCTCTCTTGGAAAAAAACTATAACTGGCAACACCTGATGGATATAAATGAAAAGATTACACATGTGTGTGAAGGAATCCTGGGTAGCCTCAAATAAATTATGTATGTGTGCGAATGAATTAGGCAGGCCTATAAATAAATTATGCAAATATAGGCAGCAGTCATGGAATTGTGGGAAATAAAGTAGACAAATGTTTTAAAGGAAGACTAGGCAGTATACTGGTTAAGACACTAGACAAATGAGAAGCAAATGAGTATGTGAATATGGGTGTAAATTATGCAGCTGGGGGTCTCAATTTTGTCTCACTATTGGAATAAATTATGCAAAGTGGTCCTTGCTGTGGACTGGGTTTATACCTATGCCGGATTGGATGTGAGTATAAATTACAATGAAGTGGCATAAATTATCCTAACATCAGAAATCAAATATGAATAATGAATGAACGGTGCAAACCACGACTGCATATCTGGTAAATACAGAGTTAGATTACGCAGATGTGGCCATGTATCTGTGCCTGTCCCTGGATAAATTATGCAAATTGCACCAAGTTACCCAAATCAATTAACACTGTCAGAAAGCACAAGGCTGGATTATGCAACTGGAGCATGAATTGTGCAAATGGGATGTCTTATTGTGAAAGCGAGAATAAATTATGCAAAAGACAGGGAGTGCAGGAAAACATGAACACACCTAGCAAATACCTGGCTAGACTGTGCACTGCAGTATGCATTACCCAGATCACAGGACTCTGTTAGCACATCGAACTCCCTGGTGAGAGTTAAAAGGTGCCCCTTCTGGATGGGTACACTGCAAATGGCACCCCTCTCTGGGTAGATGAGTCCTTTCCAGGCCTGTAGCGCCATCCGGACACGCCGGGGAGCACCCACTGGACTCCAGCCCCACCTTGCCCTCTCCAACCCCCTTGTGCAATGCCTGACCTGCACAACCACCCCCGGTGGCCCTCTCGGGTGTGAGCATGCATTTCTGCTGATACATGAATCCACTCTCCCAGCCCGGGGAGCCATCCCTCTGGATGGTGCAGACACATGTACCAAGGAGATGTCCATGGGTCCTTGCTCACCTGGACCACTCCCGGGGAAAAGACGGCAAGGATGAGATAAAGCCAGACGTAGGCGAAGATACTCCAGGAGGCAGTGACGAAGAAAACTCTCAGGTGCTTGATCTTGCGGCTCTCGCCGGCAGGGATGACGTAGATGCACACGGCAATGACCACAAACATGTTGAAGGCAGCGCTGCCCACGATGGTGCCCGGGCCGAGCTCGCCCGCCTGGAAGTTGTGGCCGCAGACCTCGATGACAGACAGCAGGATCTCGGGCGCCGAGGAGCCCAGGGCCATGAGTGTGAGGTTGGACACGGTCTCGTTCCAGATGCGGACCGTGCCCACGCTGGTCTCACCGTTGGCCTTGGTGATGGTGATCTCCTTCTCCTTTGACGTGATGACCTCGATGGATGCCATGAAGCGGTCGGCAATGATGGACACGCCCAGGAACATGTACACCATGGCCACAAAGTAGACCACTGCCCTCGCCGCCTTGTCACCCAGCGATGGGTCGTCGGGCTCCCAGACGGGCAGCAGGACCCCCGGCTGGCAGCGGGTGGAGCCCTGGCAGGCTTCTGTGCTGGTATCACTGTCATTGGCCGGGGGAGGTGGCAGAGAGGGGGTTGGGGTGGCCGCCCCCGAGCATGGGGGAGCCCCCAGGAGGAGCGCGAACCCCACCAAGGCCAGGGGAGCCATGGAGGGTGGTGGGGTCCTGTGAGAAAGGAGGAGGAAGTCTGGGTGAGGGGAGCACACCCCTCCCTGACACACAGAAGTCAAGGCTTGTTGGAGGTGGAGAATGGGGGCGGGAAGCTGCTGAGGGCTAATACACGGAGGATGGAGACTGAGGGAAGTACAGAGAGACAGAGATACAAAGGAACAGGGACACAAAGAAATACAGAGAGTGCCAGACAGAGACCGAGGGAGAAAGACACAGAAAGATAAAGACAGATGAGCAGCAGATGGAAATGGCAATCGGTCTAACCACTTCGGGAAAGTACTATTGAACACCATGCAAGCTAAGACTCAGCAGTTCTGCTCCCGGCATGTACCCAAGAGAAATAGGTCATGTTTCTGCCAAAATACACATAGAAGCGTGTGCACAGTGCCTTTACGTATAATAGCTCCCATCTTGAAACAACCAGATGCCTGTCAGCAGTAAAACCGAGAAGGAGGGTGTGGAGTAGGGTTACACTGTGGAATATTATGCAGCACTGAAACAGGGAGTGGGCTACTGACACACCCCACCACCCCGACGAATGTCACAGGCATGCAATGGCTGCAGCTGGGCACAAAGGAACACAGACTGAATAATTCAGTGGGTGAGGCAAGGGGCTGCAGGTGATGCCTTAGGTGATTCTAATGGTTTCCAATTTGGTCCTTAGAGGGATCCTGCTCAGGATTCGGGCTGTGGTGGGTGCTGGGGTGTCTGTTTCTCTGCCTGCCTCAGGTGGAGCTGGGGAGGGGCTGTAAGAGGCTCTCTCACTCCCATCCTGCCCTGCAATGGCGGCAGGTGTCTCTCTCGAGTACCCCTGGGTCTCTGTGAGGTGTACAGTTCCTTAGCAGCTGTGACATATGAGCCTTGTGTTGGGCTCTTTGTCCCGTTTGTGGGCGTGGGGTCTCTATTGTTTCAACATTTCTCTTCCGGCCTCTGGTCCTGGGTTTGAGTGGTTATTTCTGTGTCTTGTCTAGATTTCCTTTAAAAACGCAAAGCAGTTCACATCCCCCCTCTGCTCAAAACCCTTCATGGCTCCCTTCTCACTCATAATTCCAAAGTCCTGTGCCGGGCTCATGAGGTCTTGTACGATCTGCCCCCCCCAACTCCCCCTCTGGCCTCATCTCTCTCTCCTTGCTCACTCCTTCGGCCCCTGGAGCCCTCAGCGTCAGCCACCTACCTCCTCTCTGGTCCTCAGACACAGCAGACAAGTTCTTGCCTCAGGGACTTTGCATCTGCTATTCCCCCCTTCCTCGACACTCTTCCCCACATATCCACTCCCTCTCCTCCTTCAGGTCTCCATTTAAATGTCACCTTCCCTGACCACTCTATTCACAATGACACCAGCCCCCTTTGGGGAATCCCTAACCATTTCACAGATGAGAGGACCAAGGCTCAGAGCGGTTAAATAACTTGCCCAAAGTCCCCCAGCACCAACTCTTTGACTCCAAGAGTGGCCCTGAGTGGCCTCACTTGCAGCTCCTCTGTCTCACCCCCGCGTTGCCATGGTAACCTAGTAGCCTATTTAAAAGAAAAGAACCACCTGAGAGAGAAGGGGAGGAGTCCTTGGAGCCTCTGTCAGCCCTGACCCCTCTCCTGGCCACCAGTCTCAGTTCTCCTAGTACCTTCATTTCTGTCTGAAAATAGCTCTTCTCAGAGTCTAACCCACAGCCCGCTCCCAATACACACACCCACCTACTCACACGTACTCACAGGCTGGGAGCTGGCTCCTCCGGGAGAGGGAGGCAGAATGTTGGCAGAACTTCCCTGAGAAGGAGTGTGTGTGTGTGTGTGTGTGTGTGTGTGTGTGTGTGTGTAGGCAGGGGAAAGGGGTGATTCTTAAAGGACCACCGCACAATTAGCCCCCATCGGCAAAGTCCCTAATGATATGTCTAATTAGCAGCCCCCTAATTAGCAATGACTTAGCCATAATTACAAACCCACCAGGATCCAAAGCAAAGACTCTTCTCCCTCCCCGCTCCCTGGCTTTCAGGAGAAAGGAGGGCCACCTGGGAGTCAGGAATTCATCTGAAGCATCTAACTCCCTCTCTCACAGAAGGGCCGTGGCCTGGGAAGTCCACCCTCAAGTCTAACACCTGACCCTCCTGCTGCAGTTCTCAAGGGAGACCAGGGTCAACTGATGGGTGTTATGCCTGCCCTCCTTGCCCAGGGGCTGGGCAAAGTAGCCTGGTTCAATGCCTTTTCCTCAAAAACTTGGCTTCCTCTCACTGAGGCCGTAGGGGAAGAGGTCAGAGAAAGAAAGCACTAGATAGATATTTTTGAAATGAACAATCAAGAAGTCTGAGCCCTGTTGCTGGGGACAGCCGGGCTCGCTCTGCTTGAGGCTCCTGTCTCTGCCTCTCTCTGTCCACCAGCAGCCCTGAAACCTAATCTGGGTTGAGAATCCAGGGGCAAAAGGATCAGGTTGAGGCCAGGGTGGGACCTAGGGAGGGCAGATGGCTGGCTCCGTCTCCCAGGGCCACCTCTCCCCACCATCCTGGGCTGGTGGCCAGCTGGGTCAGTAATGATCACCCCAGTTCCACCTCACACGCCTCTCGGGACCTCGGAGAGCTCATCCAGAGAGTGGGACTGCAAGCTTAAGCGGGGGTACAGCCTGGCATGCCTGTGGGACCCCTTTCCTCATGTCCCTCACATTGATGATAGAGGCAGTGGTTCCTGACTGTACTTGTGGCGGGGCGGGGGACAGGGTTTGGCTACTGCCCCTCGGAGGAATGTGCGAGGTGGGGAAAAACGTGAAATGTGGGCTTCTAAACACGCACACTTACTGCTCCAGGGTGAGCCACACAATGTCCCAGCCTGGGGATCACACACACACACACACACACACACACACACACACACACACAGAGTCTCAGAGCTCAAGGCTATGATCCATCCACGGATAAACTGAAGTCCAAAGGGGGAAGAAACTTGGCCAAATCACGCAGCTTCAAGTCAGGGGCAGGGCAGCAATGGAAACTCAGCGTGTGGGAACGCTAACCTGGCGCTCCTTTTAACCCATCTGGAGCCCCACGTGGGCACCTGAGGACTCACCCCAGCACAGCGTGGGCTGCAGGCTCTGGCTCACACCTCTCCCCTTGTCACTCACTCTCGCCCACCTTCCCTGGGGCCCCCTTCCCTCCAGGAAAGAAGAGGAGTATTGGTCAGGGACTTCTAGACTAAGAAGGGCTCCCTCAGAGCCCCCAAGGGGAGGTGGAGAAGCTTTTGATGCATCTCCGCTGAGACAGGTCTGAAGCTGTCACCAGGAGAAGGATGGAGGTGAGACTGCAGGAGCCATTGGCCTGGCCTCACCCAGTACCGAGTGCTGTGCCTGGAGTAGGAAAGGTGCTCAGTAATTGTAAAAAGGATTAATGAGTCATGAACGGACAAGCAGCGAGAGGTGTGGAAGTTAGACTGCAGGATAGACTGGTCCATTGTATATGAAGAGGAATGGGGAGGTCAGACTGAAGAAAGGACTGGTTCGATCTCCACTACGGAGGGTACTGGTTAGACTACAGGAAGGACTGGCTTCAGAAGGCCAGAAACAAGGCAGGGGGGAGGACAGGCCTTCTGGGGAGCCCACTCCACAGGGGGGATCTGCTTCCTCCAGGTTTCCCCCAGCCAGGGGCGGAGACAAAGGTGTGTGGGAGGAGAGGGACCGGCCTGCCAGGGAGAGGAAGAGAAGAGGAGAGAGAGAGAGAGAAACATAGACCAGATACCTAGAGACAGAGATGGAAACGAGGGAGAGAGAGGGGAAGGGACAGGGAGGGGAGAGGAAGACCCACTCGGAGATGTGGAGAGACGGGAAGACAGACACAGAGATGGCGAGAAAGAAAAGCAGAGAAGCCAAGCACTTCGAGACAGAGGGCTGGAAACACAATGAACGGACCCGGCACAGGGAGATACAGAGACGAGAGTGAGAGACTGAGAGAGACAGGGAAAAGCACTCCCAGAGACTCCGCAGGACAGAGACCCCTGAAAGATGTGCAAATACAGAAAGGCGAGACCCAGACACAGGAAGTCGGGGGTGGAGGCAGAGAACGCGAGAGTGGGGGCTTCCCCAGACGGGGTGGGGTGTTCTTGCCCCTCGGTGCCCACGAGGCACCCCCTCTCCAGCCCGCCAGGCTCCCTGGAACGCAGGAGGGGCTGAAGGTGTTGGCTGCTGGTGGCGCCCCCACCCCACCGAAGGGCCTGGTGTCCCCACCGGGATATGCAGCCCCCCACCCGCCATAAAGGAGTTCAGGGAAAAGCGGCTCCTGCCTCCTTAAACGGCCCCCCTCTACCCGCCTGGTGTAACACTGTCCTTCCCTCACGCCCCCCCTAAGTGGGGGTCTCTTACCTGCAGCTACAGCGTGGAAAATGTCCCCCCAGCACTGGGCTGGTCGTGGTGGGCGACTCTGAGGGAAAGAGAGAGAGGGAGAGGGAGAGAGAGAGAGAGAGAGAGAGAGAGAGAGAGAGAGAGAGAGAGACACGGATAGAAGCTGGAGACTGAGAGGGAGAAGCGGGAGAGGGGAGGGAGAGGGGATAGAGGGAGGAGAGGAGGAGGGGGGAGGGACACGGGGGAGGGGGGGCAGGCAAGAGAGGGAGGAGGAGGGGCCGGAGAAGAGAGGGGAGGAGGCAGAGGCGGGGAGAGGGGAGGCGGGTGCGGGAAGCGGGGGAGGTTTGGGGAGGGGCCTGGAGAGGGGAGGGGCGACAGGAGGTGGCCCAAGCCTCCCACCCACCTTCGGGGTTCAGCACCACAGGCAGGGACAGCGGCGGAGGGCCCGTGTGTGTGTGTGTGTGTGTGTGTGTGTGTGTGTGTGTGTGTGTGTGTGTGTGTGTGTGTGTGTGTTAGAAGGTGTGGGGGGTCATTCAGAAGCAACCTTCGCCCTCACCCCCAGCACACACAGTTTCTGACCCATATAAGGACCAAAGACTCAAAAAGGCTACAAATAGTTACAGGCTTACTGAGGGGAGGGCAAGAATGTTTAGCCAGTCAGATCCAAATTTACAGGCTGTGCCTGCAGACATAACCTCACAAAGCCAGCCAGAAACAACCACAAAGGCACCCATTAATAATAACAACAGTTGCCATTCATACACGGTCCTTTCCACGTGCCAGACATTGTTATAAATTTTTATAAGCGCTTGATACATATTCACACCCTGTGATGTGAGGGAGACATCAGCCCCATTTTACAGGTGAAAACTGAGGCACAGAGTGGTTCAAGTGTAGCTTCAGACTCTACACCCTTAACCACCGCACTGCACACTGTCCCACACCAAGGAGCTGGCAAAAAGTCAGGAAGTGAATTACAAAGGACGGGGTGGGAGGCCAGGACTCCTGAAGTCTTGAAGTGGACATAACACATGCCTGCACACACACGTCCATGCACACACTCCCTTTGCCGCGTGTGCACACTGCAGACTCACACCATCACTGACTAAACGCAGCGATTCCCACCCCCTCCCAGGACGGGAAGTGATGTTGCACTCCATCCCAGAGGATGGGCAGTGGGAGGAAGGAGGCCCTGCTTATGCCGCTGGTCCATGCCACTGCCGGTCCTGGCTGCTGGGAGAGGAGAGGACCTGCTCCCTGCCATTTCCCACACTTAGGCCTGGGTTCTGGGAGATGGGATGAGACAGGGTGGCCAAGAATTGGTGGGCTACCTCCTAAAAATCCACTGTGGAGAACTAGCCGCTTGGCCTTCATTGTCAGCGCAGGTGGTCAGACGGATGGGTGAACTTCCATGGCAGGTGAATGGCCAGAATGACCTCTCCCTCAGGAAGCGAGAGTCCCACCCAACCCCGACCTGGGGGAGGAAAGAGCCCACCCTCCCCACCAGCCAGATCCCGCTCAGGAATTGCTCTCCAACCCTCCTGACCAGGATTCTTGACACAGGATTCCTGGCCTGTGGTGGGTGAGGGCAGTTCTTCAGTCATCCCAGCCCTCCACGGGGCCCTTCTCCTGGTGCAATAGAAGGGGCCACAGGCAGGGGCGATTCCTACAGCCATGGGCTAGGGAAGTCAGCCTTGTCTCCAACCCCTTGGCAATCAGGTCTAAGCTGGTCCTTTCCAGCGTGGCATATTCTGCGTCCACGCTGCCCTGGTCTCATCTCAGCACTCCCCAACCGAAACCTAACCGCAGTCACATTGTGCTGGCATCTAACCTTGGCCCTTGGCACAGTATCTCACCCCAGTAACTTTTGTTAGGGTTCAACGTCAACATTGAGGTCTGGAGGTCATAGGGGTCTAGCCTCAGACCCTCTGCTGCAATTTGACCACAGCTTTCCCACAGCAGCCCTTTCCACCCGCGTCCTTTCCTCTGAGGCCCAATTTCCTTTTCTCCCCACTGGTAACTAACCTCAGATCCAGAGCCTTCCCCTGGGATCTCACTGCAGCCCTCCCTACAGGTCTAACCTCAGTTCTCCCTCCTGGGGTCTAACCTCGGCCCTCTCCCTTATATTCCAGTCTTTGCCATGATGGTTTCACGTCAGCCTTTCTGCTACAGCCTAACCTCATTTCTTTCCTCAGAGGTCAACACTGATTTCACCTCACTCCAGCTTTTGGGTCTAACCACGTATATCTCTCCCCTGACGCCCCTCCCTTCATTTTTCTGGGCAAGGCCAGCACCCAACACAGAGCCTGGCACACAGTCAGGCTCTCATCAAATGCTTGCCGAACAAAAGAATGAAGACAACAGAAAGTTTGGTTCCTCTGGATGTATAAATAATCGGTGGCTGGCCAACTCTCATCGGGAGCAGAAGGGGGTTTGCGTGAGATCATCCCCTTTTCAAATGGGGACACTGAGGCACAGAGGAGTGTGTTAGGTCACAGGGCATGTTGGGGTGGAACCAGAGCAGGAACTCCCAGCCCCACCACCCGGGGGGACCTGGCGAGGCCATCTCCTCCTTTAGGATGCTTCCTCCTCCAGGAGAGGTTGGAGGTGAGCACCTTGATGAACTTCTCCCAGGCGTGGGGTGGGCAGCGGGGGGGTGCTCAGGAGGCCGGGGTCCCAGCATGCCCTGGGCCCACCCTGTCCCCCAGCCTTTGTGGCTGACGTCTCTTCTGCTCCACTTGATGACGAAGCCGTGTCAGGACCAGCTCTGAGGCCTGGATCAGGCTGTGCTGTGGGAATGAGAGGAGGAGGGCGGAGCTGAGAGAGCTGGAGGGGTGCAGGTTAGGCCACAGGACAGTCTGCACTTAGACCGCCCAAAAAGCCGGAAGCTCGGCCGTGGCGGGAAGTCAGACAGCAGACTAGCGTGTGGGGTGGGAATGGGTCTCTGTGACAGGGTGAAGGTGAGACCCAGGGGAACGGTCTTCAGTGAATTTCCAGTGGGAGGAACAAGGCCTGGACCCAAATGTGAGGGTCTGAGGTTAGAACTCAGTGGAAGGGATGGGGTGGAATGGATCAAAACATGAGAGAGTGCGCTATGTGGGAGTGAGGTTTGACCTCTAGAGAGGCTGGGGTTAGACTACAGTGAGGGGAGACAAGGTGAGACTCTGGCAGAAAAGGACGGGCCAATAAGACAGAGGAGAAGCAAACCAAAGGGGAAAAGAGAGGGAGATATCCCCCCATGCAGGGCTGAGTTGGAGGATCTGAGGTTAGACCCTAACAGAAGGGGCAGAGGTGATCACAGGAAATGACCTGACATAAATCATGAGGGATGATAGGATGGTAAAAGGCAAATCCTTTCCACCACAGGTGGATCAGACTCTTCCACTGTGGTCTAACCTCAGTGCTTCCTACTGTGATCAAACCTACACCCTTTCCATTAGGCTCTAACCTCATTCTGTTTTATTCAGGTCTTACCTTTGGCCCATCCACTGTGGTTCAACCTCAGACCTTCCCGCTGGGGTCCAACCCCTATCTTTTCTCCTGAGATCTAATCCAGGCCATTCTATTAAGGAACGGAGTGTAGGAAAAGCCTAAGCAAAGACTGCAGAGGAGGCAGGAAGGTTAGACTCCAGTAGGAAGAACCCAGGTGAGACCACAGGGGAAAGCATCCTAGACTCAGACCAGAGGGAAAAAGAAGCAAATACCGTGTTAGGAAACAAAGGTGCGCTATGGCCTGAGGGCTGAGGGCTGGGCCATGGGGGAAAGGTCAGAGGTCAGACTATGTCAGTGGGGGTTAAACGGCAATGGAGGTTGCAGGTTGGACCCTGGACCACAGGAAAGGTTGGCTACGAGACCACAACAGGGGTAATGGCAGTCAGGCTGCTGTGGGAGGGTCAGAGGTCAGCGTACAGCAGAAGGCTGGGCATTAGACCACAGGTCAAGGGCTTGACCACAACAGAAAGGTCAGGTTAGACCCAAGTGAAAGGGTTCAAGGTTAGACTGCAGCTGAAAGCTGGAACCTGGCTGTGGGAGGAGGGCTGGAGCACAACCAAGGAAGGGTCGGAAGCGTGACTTGGAAGTCAGAAACTCAGTAGCCAGTTGGAGGTCAGACCACAGACAGAGTGAAGCCGGGTCACACGTGTGGAGGAGAGGGTGAGTGCCGCAAGAAGGACAAGTCACCCCCTGACACGGGGGCAAAGATTAGACTGTGGTGGAAGGACCGAGGTGAGATCACGGGGGCAGATCCCGGCTAGGCCACGGGGAAGGGACGGAGTTAGACAAAGCATAGGAACGAACGACCGAAGTTAGGGAGGCTGAGGAGAGGCTGGGGGTGACGGATGTCAGATCACAATCCCCTTCACCAGTCAGGCGCCCCCCCGCCCAGATGTGAGTGCTCCCAGCTGTCTCTTCTCCTGGGATGTCCCTGGCCAACAGGAACCGCCTCCCAGAAAGAGGTTACCACCTCCCCCAGGCGGGGGTCTGCAGCTAACCCTTGTCTGGGGGTGGGAGGCTCAGGCCGTGGAGCTCCTGAGGCCCGACTCCCCCTGAAGGCCCTCTCCCTTACCCGTTCCCCGAGAACATGCCCCCCCATAAGGCAGGTGCGCTAAGCCCCCCTCTCGGGCCCTGTGTGGAGGGGACCAAGGCTACCTGCAGAATGTGCACGCCCTTCAGGGAGACCACCGCGAGCTCCTGCAGCCCATCCCCGGTCAGGTCCACGTGAGCCATGGCCAGCAGCGGGCTGGGGAAGCCCCTGTGCCACAGCAGGCGGAACCCGGCCTCTCGGCCGGAGTACTTGTAACACAGCAGCTCCTGCAGGGGGCGAGGGGCCGGGGTCACACAGGGCGAGCGCGGGCAGCAGAAGGGACAGGCCCCCCTTCCAGGACCCACCTGTCCGTAGGTGGCCACCAGGACTTCTGGCCGCCCATCCAAATCCACATCGGTGACCAGACCACAGAGGACGCTGTCGAACTGGTCGCTGCCAGGCAGGATAAGCTGGTCCTCGAGGCCCTGGCGCAGCAGGTCCCTGAGGGTCCCCACGTGGTGGGGAGACTGAGATCAGACCGCAGTGCCGCCACCCTTGGTGCCAGGCCCTGGGCTGGGCGCCCACACTGCTCCCCCCCGCAGGCTTCCCTCGTCTCCCGTCTGGACCCCTTTCTGTCCACCACGGTTCCCTTTCACTCGGGCTGTCAACCTGTTACCCCCCAGGTTGAATCCCCACACTCCCCGTGCAGGTGGGCCCATCTCCAGCCCAAATGGAAACCCACATGGTTCCCTTGGGGATCTGGACACCAGGCCCCATCTGGACACCCGCACGGAGCCTGGAGAGCTTGGTCCCCGAGGGGACATCCTCACGGCCCACCAGGTATGAGAGCTGGCTCACCAGAGCTGCCTGGGAAATTTTCAGCACTTTTGTAAGCCGGCTGGCATCCTGTCAGTGGCGTGAAATCCGCCATGGTGGGAGTAGTTACACCACAGAAATTGACAAATGCTACAAGTCAGCGTTTTCTCATGGATGGAGGCAGCCGTTATCTGCGTGCCAGCGCGCTTTGTCCCCCTCCTCCAGGGGAGTGGATATCTTGGTTCCCATCCTCAGGCCTCTACACATCCCTACAGGTTCTAGACTTACACACTCGGTACCCTCCCTGGGATGGGAACACACCTGTACCTGGCCAGCCCCGAACCTCACTCAGAGAAACTTTCTGCTGAGGACAAGGTTAGACCACAGCACAAAGGCATAAGCTTAGATAGCGCCCATGGGCCGGGCCCTCACCGGTACACCACTGCTGGCTCCAACATGCTGGCCACCAGCACGCTGTACTCGTCCCTTGGTGGCCTGTCCTCGGTGTCTGGAAAAGGAACATGACTGGGGGGTAGGTCTGAGGGGACAGGTTCCAGGCTCCTCCTCATCCCTCCCTCCCCTCAGTGAGAGGAACGTAGGTTAGACCTCAACCTCAGGAGAAACACGTGAGGTTGTGTACAGAGGGAAGATTAGAGGTTAGACTAAGAGAAAAGGATTGAAGTCGGATACCAGGAGGAGCAATAGGTGTTAGATGACAGTTTAAAAAGTCTGAGGTGAGACCACCATAGTGGGCGTATCAGGGAATAAACCTCAGTGGGAAGAATCGGAGTGAAGCTTAGTCTGAGACAGAAGACAAACTGCAGAGGTCAGGCCAGGGGTGATGCCCACGACAGACAGACCACAGTAAGAGGGACAGAATGACAAGTGGGGGAAAGGTGAGACCCTGAGTGGTGGGACAGCATGAGTCCTCAAGAAAAGCCTGGGGTTAGAACACAACAAGAGACAGAGTGAAGAGGCCAGAGATGGGGATCAGAGGAAGTCACGGTGGGTGGGATGAAAGCTAGACCACCAAGGGAAAGGCAGAAGTTCAACTCCAGGTCTAAGATGAGACCACGGGGCAAAGAGCTGGAAGCTGGAAGTGAAATTTGAGGGTGTGGAGAGGAGGGAAGGGGCACACTGCAAATCCAGAGCTAGAGTGGGGCACTTGGGAGGGATGCATGGGGAGCTGGACACGTTGGGAGGGGTACAAATATATGGGGGGAGCCGAGCCTGCAGAGTTGCCCCCAATGTCCAGAGCTCACCCTCAGGGGCTGAGAGGCTGAACACGATCACTCGGGAGATGGGGCCGTCCTGCAGGATTGTCCACATCTGCAAAACCTCTGTGTGGAAGGCGAGGATTCAGGGCCTGCCCCAGCCCTCACCCTCATCCCACCCTGGCCCCGCCCCTGCCATCACCTCGACTCTGTTGGTCCACATGGGCGACACGGACATAGCCACTCTGACAGCCAAGAGCTGAGAGTCGCCGAGATGTGCCAGGGAGGTTGTGGACATCAAGCCAGAGGACACTGGTGGTGGGAGGGCAGACGGAGGGGCCAGAGAGCCATCACTGGGTCCCTGCCCCACATCTCCACCTCCCCAGGAATGTCCACCCCGGCCCTGTAGAGCTGGGACCCTGCTGCTGCCTGATTTCTCTGAGGTAATCCCCACCGCCCAATTTCACTGAGGCTGCCTGCCCCTCTGGGCCTGCCCCACTGGGGATCCTACCTACTGGTCAGGTTCGTGAGCTCTGGGAAGAGGTTTTCCACGGGCTGTTCCTCAAACTGATGCAGCCCCTCGTTCTGGGGAAACCAAGACCCGCCCCCCACTTGGAATCAAAGGCCAACACATGGCCACCCCAGCAGGGCTCTGCCCCCCATGCCTCCCCCGCCTCACCTCCTTGTAGAGATGAATGGCCGGGTCATTCCCGCTCAGGAGAAACACGGTCTCCAGTTGATTACCGACCTGGACCCTGAAAGCAGAGAACCCCAGTGCGGCAGAACCTGAGTGTGGTAGAGTCCAAAGCCCTCCTGCAAAAATCTTTGCCTGCAAGAACCCTAACATTCTGGGGTTCAGCCACCAAATTTAGGGCTCGAATCTCAGGATGCAGAATTGTGTGTAGAAAATTAGCACGCTAGGACCTTCGTTTCTAGAGCCCTCATGTGCTAGAAATGTTTATTCTGGATGTGGATTCAGGAATGGAACACAGAGCTCTAGAATGGGTTGCAGAACCTCAGAACACTAGAACCTCTTCAATCTAGAACCCTGGTGTTCTAGAAGTTTTTTTTCTGTCTCCTTTGAAATACTAGAACTTTTAGAAATTGCCACCAAGGATATTCAGACTCAGAATGGTAGAACACTCAAATCCTAGAACGCAGAACAGTAGTTTCTAGAACTCTCACCTGCTAGACCAGGTTGGCAAACTACGACCCACAGGCCAAATCCAAACCACCACTGTTTTTACCAAGTTTATTAGAACATAGCCATGCCCATTCATTTACAGTGTCAATGGATGCCTTCTTGCTACGATGGCAGATGTAAGTAGTTGTGACAGAGACTGAGCCTCAAAAGTCTAATAGTTACCATCTGGGCCTTTAAAGAAAAAGTTTGCCAATGCCTATGTTGGACCCCCGGTGTTCTAGAATGGAATCTGGAGCTCTACAATGAAATTCTCATACTCTGGGATTCTAGAACTTCAGTATTCTAGTGCGGTCTGTACTGCAGCTCCTTGAAATCTGAGAATGTCAGGACTTTATCGTGACAGAATCTCAGTACCATCAAAGTGTAGAACTTTCAAATCTTGGCATCTCAGAGCTTCCAACTCTAGAAAACAGCATTTCTGGCGCTTGGAACGTCTGAATCTAGAACGCGAGAACCTGAGAATTCTACTATGTATAGAACATAGGTGCTCAATGGACTCGGATTATCTAGTTTGGGGATAACAAAATGGAAGCCCGTCAGCCAAGTCTGGTCCATGGCCGCCTTAAACATAAGATGATCTAAAAAAAAAAATGAGAATCTGATTGTCCATGAACAGGTCTGTGGTCTCCTTTGCTACAGCCCCCCCCCCCGGAGGTGTAAACAATACACACCCCCTCATTTGTAGCACACCTGCACCTTACTTACTCTGCATGGCACAGCTGGAAAGGCGTGAACTGGAGTTCCAGGTTCAGGCAGCTCTCTGTAAGGTGAGCACAGGCGGATGGGCACAGGGGACGTCACGGGCCCCCCTCCCACCCTCCCATCTGTCCTTCCCTCCAGGCCACACTTACGGGCAATGGAGTCAAGGTTGTACTCCGAGCCAGGCTCGTAGTCACAGTAAATGTTAAGGAAGGGGCTGCCTTTGTCCCCTGAATCCTGGGGGAGGAAACTGGCCTCAGGGGAGAGTAGGGATGGCAAGAGGGACGTGGGTCAGACTCAGTGGGATCCACCACGTGTGGGAGGAGGTGGGAACAGGGAGGTGGAGGAGGCTCTGGGTACCTTGATGAATGTGATCCCCACAACCAGACCCCGCTTTGGGGGCGACTTGTGGAACGTGTCGATGGAGACAATCTCGGCATCCACTGGGAGGGGTAGTTCAAAGTTCGAGTTTCAGGGAGACTTGAGACCACAGACCCCCCAATCACGGGGACCCTTGACCTCCAGGCCTCAGTAACCTCGGACTACAACAATTATCGTGACCCCTGGGTCTGAATGAGTCCTGATCACCATCACTACGGTAGAAGGAATCCTGAACCCTACTCACCTCCAGGCCCCTATATCCCTGCCCTCTGACCCCAGTGCTTCCTCATATCAGCTGTGATCCCCTTCAACCAGAACCTCAGAAGCCTACGCTTCACCCCTTTCCCGGCCCCCAACCCCATAGCGCCACGCACCGGGAATGTAGTTGAACTGCAGCTCCTTGGCCACCGGCCGGATTTTCTGTCGGAGGTCTTGGTAGCGGAAGCCCAGCACCTTGCCTTTAAGGGTGGCGGCCAGCAGCTCCCCGCGACCGCCCGCGCCGCCTGCCAGCCCGTACACATTGCTCTGTGACGAGAAGCGCGTGAAGCTGTCCTCGCGCAGCGGGCAAGGCTGTACGGCCACGGTCTCATCCCCCATCCCGCACCTCAACCATTCACCCCTGCAGCGTCCGCCCGATCCCACCCACCGCTCCCGAAGCGACCTGGCCCGCCCGGTGCCTACCCGCCCGTCGCGCAGACTGATGACGTAAGGAAGCTGCCGTCGCTGCCCTTTACCAAGATGGCCGCCAGCTGGGCTGGTCGAGCTTCCCCTCGAGATTTTGCCCCCACGTTCTTGTGCACGGAGTGGAAAGTAGAATAACCACCACCGGCACATTTAATACAGCCCTTATGTACCAGGAACTCTTGTAAGTGCTTTCCACTTATCAATTTATTGAACACTCACAAGGAGGCTGAGGTAGTTTTATGGATGAAGGAACTGCACAGAGAGGTAACTTAACATCACACACCTAGTAAGCAGCAGTCAGAATTAAAACCCAAACAAGATAGCTCCATAGTTTAATCACATCACCTTTAAAATGGTGAAATGCATTCTTCTTACCCCGAAGAAAAAAAGATTTGTCCTGGCGGGTAACCTTGCTCGAGTGACGACTTCGCCCCAGTCGTATTGGCCCCGATTATCCCACTGAGTCCCCACAACCGCCCTGAGGTTGTTACCCCGCACTCGTTTATTCAGTATTTATCGGGCACTTACTATGTGCCAGGGCATCCGTCACAAACTTACCTCATAACCCTTACAACAACCCTGCAAAGGAGTTTTTGTTATCCCAACGTATAGAGGATGAAATTGTGGCTCAGAGAGAGTAAGTCCCTTGACTAATGTGCTAGCAAGTGGTGGACAGGATGTTAACCAGGTATGTGTTCCGGGGTCTGCAGGGGTTCCTGTTTTGTCCCCAGAAGGGCTCCAGGGACTTGGGGACTCTGTGTATACCTACATATTGTTTCCAGAGGATGAGTTACTGTTCTGGCCACTTGGAGTAATCTTCTGTGACCTCCCCCCACGCCCCCACGCAGAAACACACACACACACTGCGAGATCCATGAAGGCAGTAACTGGATCTCCCTTGGTGACAGTCAAGTCCCCAGCACCTGAACCACACAGCCTGACAAAGCCAGCATTCAGTAAATGCGGCCACTATGTGCCAGGCCCTTTGCCAAGCCTCTGGGACACTGTTATGTAAGAGACACAAAAGGGAAGTTCCCGAAGGCAGATTGGACCTGGAGGGTGAAAAGGAGCGTCAATTTGATTTCTGGATTTGGGGCGTCAAAGCTCCGAGAGGGCAGGGTCTGGCTATATTTAGTACTGTATTCCCAGGGCTGAGACCAGGGCACCACACAGGTGCTTGGTCAGTACTCGCTGAGTGACGAGAATCTGGGGTCTAGTTCTGCCACTTCTGAACGCTTTCTTCAAGCTTGTTTCATGTGGTAACCTCTAAGCTACATTCACAATGTTTGTTGAGCAAGTGGATAAATGAAAGCAGTTATAGGTTGAAAAGGAAATGATTGTCCTGGTTAGTGGTTTCCAACACTAGCTGCACATTTGAATCACCCGTGGAACTTTTAGGAAAAAACAAACGCAAAAGGATGGGGGACCTCAATCAAACCACGATTTATCAGGATGTGACCCAAGCTTGAGTATTTTGAATGATTTTAAGCTTAGTCAGGGTTGAGGATTACTATTTCAGTCCGATGGCAGAAACAGATCTTACTCTTCAGCATGTGCCCACAACAGACATCAATAACCAACCTCAGGTCTCAGCAGTCTTAACTGAGCTTGAGGCAGCCATTGTCCACCGATGGAGCTGTGGGAAGAGCAGGCCATGGTGTCATTTAGGCCTCGCTTTTCTGACTCGGTGAACCTGAACCTCTCTTTCCGACTCTAGGCTGCAGCACCTCTGAGCAGCCTACCGTTTCCCAGGCAGCCCCTCCTCTGCATCATTCCTGCCCCGTCCACTTCCTGACATCATCCCATCACACGGTGACACTGCCTGCCTTCAGGCACTGAGCCTCCTCCAGCTGTCCCCCTACAGCGAGGGGGTCCCGGCCTAGCGGGGGTGGAAGCACATGCACATCAGACAGCTCACCTGACAAGCAGGCCCACACGATGGAGTGTGGAGGTGGGAGCTTCTTGCCCACCTTGCCCCGGCACCGTGCTTGTGAGCTCCTCTCCCACTCTCCATACCCACTCAGTCCTCTACTATGCCCACCAAAGGCACTTCCTCCCTAGTCCTGCAACACCTGAGACAAGTGTCATTGAGGCTTTCAGCCCTCCCTCCAGGGAAATGTGGACAGGGGTGAGGCTGGAAGATTTGGTGGGCCTCTTCCACCCCTTCTTACCCCACTGTTGCAGCCAGCTCTGAGGGATGGCACTACCACCCATCACGCCAGCTGAGGAACCCAAGGCCCACAGAATGTTAGATGATGACAGGTGTTCCTGACTCCCAAGCCCACCATCTCTGGGGCTCCCTCCCAGACCTCCGACCCAGCCAAGTCTCTGGAAAAGCTGCCCTCCTCTTCCCAGTGTGCCCAGAGCCCAAAAGGGTGGGGGGAACCAGGAAGGACAGGATGACAGGACTCCAACCCCGAAGGAAGGGGGTAGCAGAGGTGAGGACGAAGAGACTCATGCCAAGTGTTGTTTTTTATTTTCCTTTTTTTGGGCCAGCTGCAGCTTCCCACTGCCAAAACCTCAAAGCACTAGGGAGGAGCAGATGTGGGCTGAGTGCAGGACCCTCTGATCTCCAGGGCCTGGGAGGTCCCTGGGAGGTCTGGGCTGCAGGAAGCTCCTGGCCCTGGGAGCGGGGGAGGAGCCCACTCCCAGCGGCAAGAGCAAATCTCGGTGGCTGCATGTGCTCAGAGCTCAGCTGGGGGACAGAAGTGGGGAGACAGAAAACCACCTCACACCTCAGCCAGTACGGAGATGGGGGCCAGATGCTGATCCCCACCTCCTGGCAGCACCCACAGCAAATAGGTCTGTGTTTTGGGGAGGGGAAGGGCACCTTTGGGGCTTAAATAAATGGGCAGGGGGCAGGGGGTGCAGAGAGAACAGGATGACTGGCCAGCAGGCCCGGCCTCAAGGGCGCTGAAGCAGTGCTGAGCCTGCTCTGTGGCCTGCGAGACTCCCGGTGGAAGGGAGGGAAGGTCCCGCAGCCAAGGTCTCGTGCCCACCTCTCTGGGCTCACACTGTTCTTCGTTGGAGGGGCCACCGGGGAGAGCAGAGGGGCAGGAAGAGGTGCCAGGGGGCTGGGCAGGGCTTAGCGCAGGTCCTCCTCATCACCCTGGATCGTCTTCTTGACACGAAGCAGCATGGTGGTCAGCCACTGGTCCAGCCGAGAGATGGAATCATACTCCTTCACCTGTGGCACACCAGCAATGGTGACAATGGTGACAGGCGGCAGTCCCACCTGACCCTGGCTCCCTCCCTGCCCGCGATCGTGGAGTCCAAGGTCTCTGGTCCCAAGATTCCCTAGATGTGTCCCTGCCAGCCTTGGTCCCTGAGGAGGAGCAAGGGGAAGCTGCTGGTGACTCCAGGCAGAGCAGCTCCGTTTTGGGTCTTCCCAAAACTAGCCTGGCATAAGGCTTCCTTAGGGGGAAAATAGATTTTTGTAGTTTTAAAAAAAGAATCCAGCTTCCTTGTTTTATGGATGGAGAAACTGAAGCCTGAAGATGTGACAAAAGCCTGTCCGCAGTGCCGTGGGGAGAGAAAGGCCAGCGAGAACCCCTGCCCCTGTGCCCTCCACTTCTCCACGGCTCCCTGGCTGGGCTTCCTGGCAACCGGCCTGCAGGCCGGGGCAGGAGGGATGACAGGGAGCTGGTCTCTGTCATCACTTAGGTGCCCACACTTCCCACGGGGCAGGTGTCCAGGGAGACACGCTTGACAGACGCAGTCTAGTGGACCGGATCAGGACCTGAGCTGGACACAACTGAGTTCCAGCAGGTTAAGTCAGGAAATGGAGAAACATCACTGTGGGGGTGGATATGTTGGGGGATTTGTTATTGGAAGGACGGGACCTCCCAATGCTGCCTCTCCGGCCCCCTCCCCTCTTCCCTCCTGTCCCCGGGAGGGGAGAGAGGATGACACCATTCGTTCTCCTCCCTCTCTGCTCCTCTAGGTCAATTCCAAAGTGCCCTCAGCTGCTCAACCAGGGGCTGGGGCTCCAAGTGGCCAGACCCTGCCTTCAGGGGCAGACAGATGTGAGTCTGAACCCAGCCCTGCCCCCAAGGGGTCAAAGACGAGTGTCTTCACCATTCTTGGCCTGAGAGCCATCACCTCTAAAATGGGGAGAACCCTGCCTACGCCTCTGTGACTACTTGTGAGGATTCTGGGGGGACTGGAGAAAGGAATTCACGGCCAGGGGCCGGGGCCACAGATAAAAAGGGTGAAATTCACAGGAGAACATGTCTGAGAAGGGCAGCCACTCACCGCCTCGGTGTAGCTCTCCACGTTCTGCTCCTCATGGGCCTCAATCAATTTCTGCAAGAAAATGGCAGGCAGGGGTCAGGGGCCCTGGCTGGCCTGAGGCCTAGCTGGGATTAGATTGACGCATACACCATCTGGGTGGGTGAAAATCGGGGGGACTTCCATACTGAGAGGAAGGAAAGGGCTGTGTTCTAATTCTGCCCACGTCAGAAATCACTCGCAAGCTCAGGGACACAGAAGGGGGTGGTGTGAGTGTCACAGCTCAGCCCCTACTAGCTCATTGCTGCTTGAGTCTTGTCTCATCTAGAAAACGGAGACTCAAATGGCAGAAGAAGGAAAACAAAATAAAATCAGAAGACCCTTGAGAACCACTACATAAACCTCGGTGATCACACCAACCGGATCCACGCCTCCAGGGTCCCCACCCTGGCTCGCAGCCACCCACCTCCAAGCCCAGGTGGAAAGGGCGGGGAAAGGGGCCCCAACACTCACTTTCATCAGCTTGCACTCTCGGGAATCAGAGAAAGCAGGGAACAGCTCCTCGTACTTCTGGACAGCAAGCTGAGTGTTACGAGGGTGGAAGGAAGATAAAAAGGGGCTAAGAGGGGCTGTTGGAGCCTCACGCCTGGCAACCGAGGGGATCTGCGGCTGGCTTGGGCCCCGAGTGAACTCTGCGCTCCTGCCCCAGCCTCCAGTGTCACCTGGCTCTGGGACTGGTGGCACCTCCATGGAGCTGAGCTCAGCACACGCGTGGCTGCAGAGACAGCTGGAGATGGTAAAGGAATGGCTTCCCAGACAGGGGCACAGTGCTGCACCTGTCCCACCCAGGGTAGGGGGCAAATGACAACTGCCTCATCTGAGTACCTTTTACATGCCAGGCCGGGTGCTGGGCACTTTTCACATTTAACCATCATGAAGACCCAAGGAGTGTCAAATGATGGTGACCTCCATTTTGAAAGGGAGGAAACACCCACAGAGACCCCAGGAAATCCAGCTTCTCCGCCTGGCCATTTCCTGCCCCTCGCCCAGCACTGACCCCTCTTGCCAAGAGGCCCTGAAAATGGGTGGGCGGGCACATAGGCTATGGTTCAAATTGTGAGACAGGGCGTCATAAAGACTTGGAATCTGGGCTGTAGTTTACTAGCCATTTGGCCTTGAACAAGGGACTCTGGGCTCGGCCTCAGTGTCATCTGTAAAACGTGTGGCTGTGGTGCTGACCTCATGGGGTGCAGTCAAGATTCAAAATATGCTCTCATGAACAGCTGGCAAGCGCGTGAGCCAGGAATTGGAAGCTCAAACACTAAGGGGCCAGGCATGTGACATCAGGGACAGAAATGCAGCAATGAGAATAAGCAGCCCAAGGCCTATTATGAGGGTCCAGATGTGAGTGAGGGGCTCACCCTGCTAAGGGCTCGAGAGGGGACTTGTCCTGGTGACAATGGTTCCAGTGCTTCCGGGGCAGTCACTGGCAGGTAGGGCCAGCTCTGGATGGACTCACCTTGGCGTTGAGCATGTCGATGCAGAAATGGCAGAGAGCCGCCTTGAAGAAGTAGTCCTTAGCGCTGTACTTGAGGAGGGGGCTGTCCATGGCATTGGTCCCCACCTGGGGGAAGCCAAAGGGCCAAGGTCACTACCAGGCACGCGGAGGCCTGCTGGGAGCTTTACAGATGACACTGTTCTCCAGGTGAAGCCTTGCTAGCAGGGACCCCAGGGGCAGGGAGGCCAGGGACCAGCCTCGGGGAAGTCAGCAATTGGTGCGTGAGTGACCAAGGCCCCGGGCATGATGCGGAGGTGGGTGCTGTCACAGGGCCTCCCAAGGCGAGATGAGGGGAAGAGGTGGCCCTGCTGTCAGGCCTGACAGGAGGCTGGCACGTCGCTGGGGGGAGGGGTGGCAGGCTGCTGGAACATGAGGCGGTGCCCGCCCACTCTCCTCCAAGGCCAGCTGCCTGCCTTTCTCCTGGCAGGGCGGATCCCACCAGGACAGCCCGGCCCCGCCCAGCCCTCCCCACAGAGCAGGGGGAGCTGCACAGACATGAAACGCTTCCTCCCTGCCATCATGGGTGAGGGGCCCTGTTCCCTGACCCCCTTCCTGTGGGCTCCTCAGCTGCCTCTCGCCACCCCAGGCTTTGGCAGTTCTTCCTGTCCCCTCCTCGATGCTGGTTCTTTGGAGTCAGCCTCACTCTGGGGTCACGCAGGAAACTCCTTGTGAGGACTGTGGGATGGGCCTAGCTAGGGAGAGGGTGGTGACACTGCGCGGGGTCGTGGGTGGAAAAAGCACGCAGCCAGGCCAAGTACAGGGTGAGGGCGAGGGGCTGACAGAGGGAAGTGGAGAGAAAGGGAGGGGGCGATGGAAAGGATGACGGACAGGGAAGGGGCGCTGGGGGCAGAGCGCAGGGCTCGGAGCCCCACTGCGCCCACCTGCTCGTAGATGTCAATGGCCTTCTGATACTGCTCCAGCTGTGCAGTGTAACTGGCCACCTTCAGCAGACACTTGTTGGCTGAGCTGTGTGTGGCGGAGAGAGAAGAGGGAGGTTGGTGCGGGGTTGCGAGCGCCCGGAGGCTGGGTGGGCAGGAGCGGGCTGGGTCCCGAGTACCTGTTGGACTCCTCGCTTTTGTAGTAGTCTGCAGACTGCTCGTAGTGGGCGATGGCCTGGGGAGACACGGGGTGGGAGGAGGGCAAAGTGGCACCAATGCAGCCTTTGTTACCTGCAGGCCCAGACCTGCCTGGGACAGAGCCAGTGCCCCACGCCCCTTTCCTGGTGCTCAGACACCAGAGGACTCCCCTGAGTGGACATGTCAGAGAGGAGCCCCAGTCCCGGAGGACTGGCCACTGCAGCCCTCCCTGCCGACGCCGGCCAGGCAGGGCCTGATTGCCACTGACCTTCTCAATGTCCACCAGCTCCGTCTCGTAGATCTCAGCGATGGAGATGTGGTGCTTGGCTGCGATCGTGAATCGGCCCTGGGTGGGACATGGGAAGGGGCGGGCTGTGATCAGTGCCCCGCCCCAGCCCCGAAGCTGGGGCTCCCTCCCCCTCAGGTGTGCAGAAGCGGGTAGCGAGGGGTGGGGGGCACAGGACTTAGGGTAAGGCTGCAGGGTGAGAGGCCCAGGTCTGAGTGCTGCCCCGATTGGGTGACCTTGGGCCCCCACTTCCATCCTGTCCACTGGCATACAGGTGGACAGGGCGGCACCAGAGACAGTGTGTGCAGAGGTCCATGGCAGGGGCCCCGGCCCGAGGAAGCATTCGACAAGTGGCCTGGAGAGGCTGCCGACGGACCAGCCCAGGGTCACCTGGTAAAAGCCTTGGAGAAACTGGGGCTAAGGGCACGAGTGTCCCCACTGCCCAACGGGCAGCCTCCCCCGCTCTGAGGCCTCCAGCTCCCAGAGAGGCTGAGCACCCTCTACCTGCCTGCAGTCTGTTGAGGTCCAAGAGCCTGGCCTGCTGCTCTGCACACGGGGGTGAGTTCATGGCCACCCCCATGCTGAGGGCGGCAAGAAAGGGCCAGGCCCTGGCCTCAGCCAGGCCTCGCTGTGGGTCTCAGCGACTCCTGTCTGCAGGCTGCGTCCCTAACATCAGTCACGTCGCTTGTTTGGCCCCCTCTCCTGACTGACAAACGGGCCAACAGTGCCCACCTCACAGGGCTGTTGTAGGAGGACGAAACCACTCCGCTGAGTGTCTGGGTCACTAAAAGGCAGCTGCTGTCACTGTCATACCACAGGTCCCCACGGCCTGACCTGGCAGGGGGCAGGACCTGTTGCTGCCTAGGGGAGGGCACTGGCAAGACAGAGGTGGAGTGTGAGAGGCGAGAAGTGGAGTCCACAGGAACCTGGCCCCGCTTTAGCCCCGGCTCTCTGGCCTCTGGCCGGCAGCCACCTCTCTGAGCCTCTTCTGTCCATGGGGATGCTCCCTGGGGGGGGCAGGAGCTGAGCCCACTCTGGACATGGCCACCAAACCCCCTGCCCTGCCACGAGCTGGTAATCAAATAGATACTGGCGGGGAAGGCTGGGAAAGGGAAAAGCACACCCCTCCCCAGTAACTGCCAAGGTCTGCAATGACGGCCTGTGGGGAGGAGGCTGGAGGCAGGACCTAGGAAGGGGCCTCTGCTGTGCTGGAGCTGCCGCCAGGAGCCAGCCCAGCCAGGTGCCTACCCCCTGGCCCCACGCCCCTCCCAGCCTGTTCTTGGTTCCCCTGAAGGTGGGCCAGCACACAGTGACTTACCATGTCTGTGTAGATCTCGATTGCTCTCATCAAACAGTTAATGGCCTCTGGGGAGAGAAATAGGAGGCGGGGAGGAGTGAGAAACTGAAGTCATTTCAGCAGAAGCTGGGAGAGGAGGATGCAGGCGGCCTATGGCGAGATCAATCTGCTTAGAGTTGCCAGGGTTACGCTCCTGAGCTCTCTCAGGACTGGGGGGGATGGTGAAGCCCAGGAAACGTGGTCTGACTCATTTATTCTGCAGACTGACATGCTGGGTACACCGTGGCTGCCCTCTCCCTCAAGCTGCCACAATGCCACCACCTTCCCAGTAACCCCAGGGACAGAACACAGCGGGTGCCGGGTCAGGCTGATGGCCAGACTCCCACAGGGGTTTTGAGTCACATCTTCCAAGGCCCTACCCTCAAGGACAGAGCTGCCAGGAAAGGTGGGGCCAGAGGGCCTAAGCCTGACACCTGAGAAATACCCAGGTCCCGCCTGGGCTGCCACCCTTTCACTGCAGGACCCTGAATGAACCATGTCACCTGCACCTGTCTGGCCTCCATCTATGGCAGGAGGGGACTGGAAGCCATGACTCTGAGGCACCACCATTCTCTTGCCCCCATTTCAGTACTCAGCAGCACCCTCTGTGCCCTCCTTAACCCGGCACTGATACCCACCAGTTCCTCAAACCACAAGTTTCACCAATGAAACAGACACACCGGGCTGGCACTGGAGAGGAAGAATTGGGCTACCTTTGTTGTACTATCTCTTGCAAGATTTTAAATTTGGGAATAGCGTTTTTCTTTTGACAAGTTATTTGGAGGAGAGTGAGAAGCATGAGTGGGAGGCATTTTCTAGCTGACAGAGATGAGCTCTTGGGAGGTTTCTTTTTTTTTTTTTTTTAAACACATCTCAGTAGGAAAGGGTGCGGGGGGTGTTTGAAGGGGAAGGACAGAGAGCCTGGACAGACCACGGACAGGGATCTGAGCTGGGCCGAGGCTGCAAGTTCATCCTGCAGTCCAGCGCATTCGAAAGGCTCCTGGTCTGCCACCAGGGTCTCCAGTCAGCCGGGCCCACGGGGCCAAGATGCTGCAAAGACGTGTAAGGTCTGGCACCTGCTCTCAAAGGGCTTATGGTCTCACTATCCAGGGAGACTTCTAAACAGAGGCTCTTAGTGCTGGGCTTGGCTTCCAGAGAGTCCACAAGCCCCCTCCCCCAATTTACATGCAAAATGTGTGTGTCTGTGAGTACTATTCTGGGGATGAGGGGGTCTGGAGGTTTTGTCCAATTCTGAAAGGCCTCTGGGAACCCCAAATAGATTCAGAGAATGTACACCACTCAGTCCAAGTTCTGAGGTTGACAGCTAGAAGCCTGAGGCAGTGGGGAAGAGGAAAGGGAGGCAAAAGGGGACAGAGGAGGACAGGGAGAGAACACAACAAAACTTACAGTCCGTGTGAGTTACACACACACACACAGACACTCTAACAGCATTTCTGGAAGTAACGGACGAGCTGGCAGCTGGCTGCCACGTGGTTGCAACACTATGATGAGGCCGATAAGGAGTAGGGCAGCTAGGTCGCAGTGAGCGGGCTCTGCTCATCCCACCCCTGCTCCATCCTGCACCCCAGGACGTGGTGACCAGCAGGACCCTGCAACTCACCCACACCCTCTCCTGGACCACCCGGAGTGTCCCACAGGGCACCTGCAGGCCGAGGTGGCAAGGTTGCTCCCAGTGAGCCTCGCAGCTGGGAAAGGGAGAGGCTGGAGTTCGCCTGGCAGGACAGGTTCCCCTGCAGCTGCCACCCAGGGTCTGCAGGCATTGGAGTGATGTCAGTAAGGTGGCCCTGCAGTGTCAGGGTGGGAGGAAGGCTTACCCCCTGGGCAGGAACACGGATTCACAGGGTTAAGTCCCCTTCATGCCTGCCCTTCCCTCCGGGACAGCTGTCCCTGAAAGCAGCAGGCCACCAGCCGACACCCCAGCAAGAGTGCTAGTGGACAAGCCTGGCTACAACTGGCTTACATGGTCACGAGGACCCCCGGGATGAGCGGTCAGCGCACCCCTGGATAAGCAGAGCAAAACTCACTCCTCCCGTCTCCCTATCCACACACAGAAAGCTGGAGCTGGAAAGGGATGCTGGGAATGATCCAGGCCAGGACGGGGGGAGGGGGGCTGAGGCCCAGAAAGGGGAAGGTGCTGGCTTAGGGAGACAGGGAGTCTGTAAACCAGGGCCCTCAATGCGCACCCTGGACTCCAGCTGCCTCCCACCCCCCTCCCATCCTGCTGCTGCAGTCTCTTTCTCATCACACCCGGACCTGGCCAGTCTCCTTGCAAAACAGGCAAATCGCAGAACCCACAGGAAGTGAAGTGGATTAAAGGAAGATGCTGTGGGGTTGGTACACAGTAGGCATCCAATAAATGGCAGTGGGGAGAAAAACATGGGGGGAGGGCAAGTGGGGGCCTGGCCAGCTCCCTGCACTGGGTGCACAGGCACGTACGAACCCCTGGACCCAGCCACAAGGTAGGCAGGGTAAGAGGCCTTCCTGGGCTGACTGCCCAGAACGGCGGACAGTGGCTGGGAAACTGGGGAACCACTGACAGCCCTGGGCATCACTCCCACCCCCACCCCCCAGCCACCACGGCAGCAACAGGCCACCCCTGGCCCACACTGAGGGCAGACTCCACAGAGGGAGAGAGCGATGACAGGAACGAAATCCTTTCCTTCCACCCTGGCCGGCCCTGGCAGGCCTGAGGTACAGGCGTGGCACCAGCTGCCTCTGGAGGGCAAAGCCCTCCCTCCACAGCTCCTGCAGGAAGTGCTGACACACGAGAGGCCTTTGAGGCAGGTGAAGTGAGCAGCAGAGCCGCAGGGAGCTGGCCACCTGCGTGGGGAAACTGGGCCGGCTTCCAAATCGGCCCTCCAGCTGTTTCACGAGGCATGCGCCAAGGGGCGGAGGCTCTGAGCCCAGGCCCGGCCCCCACTGGATGGCAGCCGGGAGCTGGCCCTCACTGTATGTTTATCACATGCCAGGTGCCACCGTGGGCATGTCTGCCCCTTATCTCACATGTGGTCTCTGTGTTACCAGACCAGGAAATGAAGATCCAACAGATTAAGCGACCTGCCCGAGGTCACAGGAGAGCAGGCTGCTCCCGGAGGACCTGTCACCCAGATGCAAATGTGGCCTCTTCCTGACCCTGGGCTGGAATGGTCCCCAACTCGGAGCTGTGCCGGGGTTGGCAGCGAGGAGCCAGTGGTGCGGGGATGCCGCTCCAATGCCCCTCCTTGCTCAGTACCAGGCACCTTATTTGGGCTCCAGCCAAGGAACCCGCTCTCAGCTCTGCCCAAATCAGGCTCTCCTCTGCTCCACTGCCCCCCTTGTTCCCCCGTAAATTTCCCCCCACCCCAAATCCATCCCCTCCAGCCTCAGCTCCCAGGGCAGAGAACCGTGCTAGCTGACCCCTGGAGAAACCAAGCTGGCCTCTGTGCCCCACGAGGGGACTGTCACCACATCTAACTACTGCTGCTCTCCCACTGGCCTGGGACACCTCTGCAATCCCCGGTGCTTCCTAAGGCCAGGCCCCAGGCCACACAAGATCCACCCTGCTGACCCTTGCAGAAGGCTGAGAAAACTCCGATCCAAAGCCAGGAAGGACATGACATCACAGTGCCAGGTGGGGCCTGTCCATGGGAAGCACTGGGGTCGTTTAAAGAGCAACTGGTGCTGTGCGCATGTCACGCAGCCTGCACTCAGCTCTCACCCTAGAAACAAGTTCTTCCAGTCACTCTGGAGCAGCAGCTGAGATCACAGATGCTAGGATGGCATCTCTAGGTCAACCAGTTCCCCAGGGAGCAGGAGGAAGGCTGGACAAGGGAGGGCCTCGGTGGGGGACACACAGACTTCCCTGGGTGATTCAAGCCGTAAACAAACCCAGGGTTGCCTGGATCATCACCACGTCCCCCACATGGCCCAGCACTCAGCTTTGTGCAGGGAGTGACAATGGCCCACCCAGTCACAAGGCCTCCCCTCGGGAACTGCTGGGCCTAAGCCCACCACGTGACCACTTAGGTCAACATCTGTGAGACACCCAGTGGCAGAGGGGCAACCAGTCAAGTCTGGGGACAGAGAAAAGCTACTTGGTCTACATAGAGATCAAATTCTGGGAACTCAGTGTCCCCAATCGTGATAATGGACCCGCCAGCAATCTCCCAGTGTTGGTGTGTGAACCTCGCAGAGACCTCTGAGCACTGCTGCCAACTGTCCCCTCTTGGGAAGGATAGGATTTTATTCCAAGATCATGCATCTTAAAAAAAAAAATTTCATGTCTTCCCCATTCTCATAAGAGAGGAGAGTGACAATAGGTGGTCATTAAAAAAAGCCTTTGCTTGCCGCAATGTCAAGTTACCAACCTATGCCTGGCACCAAGATCAAAAAAGTAAATAAAAATTCCAGCTCCATGAAATTGAAAGTCTGGTACCCACTGGGCTGTGCTTCCATTTCCAGATGAGCCCAGTGGGACAAAACGGTTTTCTCAGGATGAGTTAGCCCTAAACAGGGCTCCTGTCCCCAGCACGCTCTCATTTGAAGAAACTTGTTCTCTCAGGCTGTGTTCCCCTGGTGGTGGTGGTGGGGAGGGGCTGGGAGGAAGCCAGGTCAGGGTAACTTCCTCTCCCTTTTCGGCAGCGACTCCTACCTGGCTGGTGTTAGAAGCCCTCCCACCCCCCTCTGCGTGTTAATTCTGACAACAGAACAGATTTTCCTCTCCCCTTGGCATGCAATGGGTCTGAAATGTAACTCCCACTCCCAAATGCTCCCAGGCTTCAGGAGGGGAACGATCAGCTGCACACACAAGTAGAAGGGGGGAGGCGGAGGCTTGGAGCGTGATGCAAATGCCAACCGGAAGGGAGCCAATTCTGAAAAGAAAGCGTGAGAGCCTCCTGCCAGCCTACCACGTGTTGGCCACTGGAGAACACCAGAGCCCTAAGGGAACCTGAGCACTTCTCTGGAGAGTGCTCGCTGGTGCTCTGGGCAGCCAGCCCCAGTGGCCCACAGGCCCTCACCTTGGGGGTCGGCTTTCTTGAACGCGTTGCCGGCATCCACAAAGCAGGTGGCCGCGTCGTGCTTGTTCTGGAGCTGCAGGTGCAGCTGGGCTGCCTGGCAGAAAGCGTTTCCGGCACCTGGAACAGAAAAGAGTGATCCTGGCTTGAGTAGGGCCCCACGCCTTGTAAGCCACACAGACACTGTCCTGAGAGGTGGGCGAGCGCTCCAGAATACGGAGAGTCCCCAAGGGAGGAAGAGACGGGCCTGAGTGAGCAGAGGTTGTGGCCTAGGCCTCAGGCCACCGGACCCTGGCGGTGTCCCCAGGGATCCTTGAACCACAGGGCTGGGAACCACCGCTTGCAGGCAGAGTGCAGGCTGAATCGTGGGGTGCAGTGGGGAGGAGGTGTCGGGGAAGAGGGGCAATTGAGATGCAACTCTGTAGCATCTCCCACTGACTCCCCCTTTCCCAGTCCGGTTTCTTTCCCCCATGACTCCCAGCTCTTCCTGTCCAACTCCCCTGACTCCTCTGCCTCTGTCCGTGTTCTAGTCCCACATGCAGAGTCACTGCAGGTTATGTGTGCAAAGCACTACACTGATTGTGAGGCACATTGGGGTGAGGGGGGTGTCTGCTCGCTCCAGGAGCTTCACGGCCAGAAAGGGAAACAGGATGTGGACACCAAGAACTTGAGTCCATGGGGACAAGTGCCCAGGGGCAGAGGGCAGTGGGGACAACACCTGAAGCCCAGTCTGTCCTGTGCTCAACTGCACTATCACTTCCATGGGTCCTAAGCCCTTCTAGTCACGTGTCTCGTCTCCTCAACTGCAGAAGACAGTGGGGTCTCTTGTCTCCCGGGGGTGGGGGGGGGGACTGTGCTAACTGGGATCTCCGCTGCCACCTCCAGCCCCGTGCTGAGACCACTTCCCTATATTCTCCTCCAGTGGAGTCCAAATCCCAGAATTCCTGAGCTGGAAGAAGACAAGAGGGCTCCATCCTGCAACTTTAGAGCAGCAGCACAGACTAAGCTGCCCAGGGTTTCACTACCGTGTTTCCCCGAAAATAAGTCCTACCCGGAAAATAAGCCCTAGCATGATTTTTCAGGATGACATCCCCTGAACATAAGCCCTAATGCATCTTTTGGAGCAAAAATTCATAGAAGACCTGGACTTATTTTGGGGGAAACACGGTATATACGATTTATTATTTTTAAGGCCTCCAAACCTCGGTGCAAAATTTCCGGAAAAGGTCCTATCACCAAGGAAAAAAATTTTTTTTTTACAAGGGCCTAGGACTTTTGTTTGAATAGTTGGGGAAAGAGGTTTACAAACTTAGGGGGAAAGCAATATCCATGTGACAGACAAGTAAATCCTCCACCTTTAAAAGCACTTTCTAAGCTGCGGAGCACACAAATGCACAGAGCATCTGGCTTTGTGCTCAGAATAGTCTGCGCGCTCGAAAGGCTCAGACACGACGTTACCGATTTACCCTGTGCCTCCAACGCTGCCTCCTCAGCCCTGCCCAGCTTTCATCTCCTTTCTGGTCAGAAAGTTCCTCTCGGGGTTCCAGACTGTCTTCGCTTGATTTCCCTGATCCAGTTTTGCTGACACTTGAAGTTATATTATGAAATCAGCCCGCCGTGGGCTCAATGAGCTGACTTTTCAACACTCTCCTCCAGGCCCTCAGGCAGCTCCCCACGGGGCTCCCGCCTCTCTGACCTCAAGGAGCCCCACCCCCCGCCCCGCCTCTCTTCCATGGGTGCCAACCAAGGCCCAGCCTTGGGGAGCCCGACCACAACTCAGGGCCAACTCAGAAGGGCCATGACTCGGATGACACTCCGCCCACTGACATGGTTAGTGGGTGACCTCTTCCAGCTGGAGGCCCTTCGGGCATTATATGACACCGTGCTGCCACCGAGGACAGTCATGACTGCCCTCGTGGTGATGTCTGATCTCCGTGAATCCACACTACGGCCCTTCGGGGTCAGGACTACGACTGTCCCTGTGGGACTGGCAAGGAAACAGATGGGGAGAGGCCAAGTACCTTCCCCAGGGTCACGTGGCCAGTCTAAGCTGTGGCACAAACCCGTCACTCTGGCTCCAAAGGTCATGAAGCAACATAGGGGCAGGTTAAACATCAGGCTCTGGAGTCAGAGCTCTGGTTTCTGAATTCT
Source organism: Rhinolophus hipposideros (assembly GCF_964194185.1). Classification (NCBI taxonomy): domain Eukaryota; kingdom Metazoa; phylum Chordata; class Mammalia; order Chiroptera; family Rhinolophidae; genus Rhinolophus; species Rhinolophus hipposideros. Next base: position 42,894,920 of record NC_138067.1, read on the forward strand.
GTTCTGTCACTTATCGTTGTGGCACCTCGGGTAAGAGGCTGAGCCAACCCTCAGTTTCCGAATCTATTAAATGGGGAAATCAATGAATAGTACTGACGCTTGCAGGGTTGCCAGGACGATTCGATTAAATAGTGCATGGTTGGTGCTTTGCACAGGGCGCAGTGAATGGTAACTGTGATTAATATTACCACTGGAACCACCTGAATGTTCCCCCAGCCCAGAATTCAGACTCTGGTGGAAGCAGTAGGGAGCAGTTTCCAGGGAACCTGAAGTTCTGATTGTAAGGAGAAACCCTTCAAAGAGCTCATCAATCCACATGGGTCTACCTGGTCTCAATAACCTGTCTGTCCTCATCCTGTAAGTCCTCTCTTCAAAGCCCTGTGATGCCAGGTGTAAAACAACCCAGTGGGCCCCACCCAGGACCAGAAGGCAGGCTGATGGGTTTGTGACGCTAGAGAAGGCAGAAAAAGAGAAGGAGCTGCAAGGCTAACCTAACCTCCCAGCCAGGCCTTGGGGACTGGAAGCTGAGGGGAACGAGGAGAAAGGGGCAGAGGCGCTCTGGCAGAGATCACCTACCACTCCAGTTTTTGGCCATTTTGAACATGTTTGCTGCTCTGGCGTAGATTTCGCATGCTTCCTCTATTTTGGATGAGCCTCTGGGGAAAAAAGGAAAAAGAAAAAAGGATAAGGAAATCTAGTCTGGTATCAAAGACAAAAAGCAGGCAGAGACAGTGGCAACGTGCCCCTGAGCCCACGCCCATGACTGCAGTGAAGCTAGCTTCCCGACTCCAGCTGTAGCCCAGGACTCTACTCTGGGCTCTCAAGAGAGAGAATCGGTGGCACCCCCCCCCCCAAAGGCACCCTGGCCCTCCCTCTGGGGTGGCCTTGGACCTCCCCAGAGCCCTGTCTTTGACAGCCACTTCCACTTCCTGCCAGGGCTGCTCCCAGGCTCCCTACAAGTGCCTTTCCCCAAGAGACTGCAAAGCATTGTGGGGGAAGAGCCCAGCTCTGGACGCCTCGTCCCTTCCCCAAAGCCTTAATCCTGTGCCCTGCACACTGCAGTTGTTCAGAGAAGACCTCTCAACCCTCCAAATGTGTCATTACCAATTTAGGACTGGGCATATATTACAATACAGACACACAGAGAAGTACGAAAGTTCCCATTTGTGTTAAAACAAAAAAAGAGGGGAAGAAAGGAAACATACCTATTTATGTAAACATAGAATATTTCTGGAAAAATACACAAAAAACTAGTTGCAGCATTTTTCCCTAAGGTGGGTGGGGGCTGTAGAACTGGGGATCAGGGGTGAGAGACAGACTGACACCCCTTGTTTGCACTGTCTGAAATTTTTTAATCACCTGCATATTTTACTTATTCAAGAAATATATAATACGTATATATATGCCTATGTATATATATTAGGATTTATATTGGGTCCTCTGGTGCAGCAATGAATTACATTTCCAGCAATTTACCCTCAGAAACTAATCAGATAGCTACAGGAATATTTAGCACAGCAATATTTAAAGCAAAACAACCCCCAGAAACTTACTGTGCAATAGTAGGGGCCTGGGAAATATAGATAAGGATTTTTGCTTTAATGAAGAACACAGTGCCACAGTGCTTGGGACAGTGTTTGGGCAGCTTTACCCTGCCTTCTCGCCCTCTAAGCAGTGCATTTAAACCTCTCTCTGAATTGAGGGACCCTTCATTAGTATCTCACCCATAAGCCCTTACACCTCCAATAACCCAACCAAGCTTAGCCCATGAGCTCTGTGGCCTCTGTAACTGTTCAAACCCACAAACCCAGAAGAATAAAACGCATACACACAGGAGTCCCCTGAATGGAGTTCAGATTCTTTCTTTACTGACATCAACTAGTGTTTTGTGTTGAAAGAAGAGAAAGGGGGTATTTTCTTTTTCTGTTTTTTTCCCCCATTTTTAAAATTAGTTTCAGGTGGACACAGCAACGTAAGACACATTTAAACCCCTCATAAAGTGACAACCTGCCTTCCAAGCTGTTACCCCTCTGACAACTTTATAGCTGTTACAATACCATCGCCTATCTTCCCTATGCTGCCCTCCACATCCGTGACTACATATACCTATATATTTAGTTATAGTTGACATTCAGTATTATCCTACTTCAGCTTCATGTGTATAGTGCAGTGGTCAGGCGTCTACACAGTCTATGACGTGATCCCTGAGAAAGGGGGTGTTTTCTACTTCAAAGCCACACGAATCACCTTCACCGTTGTACCCCTCACCCGTGCCAACTGGCCCTGGAAACGCCACACCAGCCGCAGCTGGTGACTCTGGGAGCTGTGTTCAGAGCACGCCTTCACTGCACGGCTAGTGCCATCGGTCTGCCTTGCCCCGTCTCCTGAATCACTGAGGGGCTATAACAGTAGTCACACCAGAGCCCACGGTCACCCCCCTGGAGAGACCACTCAGTAGGTGTGGGTGGGTGGGGCCTAGAATCGGGATTTTTAACACTGGCCCCAGTGATTAAGAGGATCAGGAGAGTTTGGGAAGGGAAAAGCTGACTTAGACCCACCAGTGGCCTGGCCCAGGTCAGGTGAGGTAAGTCGGCTGGGAACGGAATCCTGGCCTCCTGAACCCAAATTGCAGCAGGTAAGGTTCTTCTTTAGATGAAAGTCTCCCCTCCGCCTTCTGGGACTGCAGTGATACTGCCCTTTGCCCCTCAGCTGTCCCCAGGAAGTGGCCCTGAGCAATGTGTTCTTCCCACACTCACCCCCAGACCTCACCCCAGCTGGCCCCACACACCTTGGGCCTGAAGGCCCTGTTTGGAGGACCTCAGGGCCCACTCCTGGCCTTGGAGAGGTGAGGTACTTTCACAAGCTTCTGGCAGAAGAAATTTCAGAAGCTAGGACCAGGCTGCACCCCGACCACACACATCCCAACCTTCTCTGGAATGCTCTCTTCAAGGAGACAAACGACTTCACAGACCGAAATCACAGGTCTGCCCACCCCATGGACCCTCCAGCACACCCTTCCCTTCTTTGTGGGTGCAATTAAATCCTATCCAGACCCAGACATTCTCTGAAAAAGCTCGGGCTCCTGGACGAGCAGAAGTGACCCGTCCCACTGAGAGGTCCAAAGCCGAGTGACCAACACTGAGCAGCGCCTGCACCTGCTGGTTTGTTTCAGCTCGGTGGGACAGAGTGGACACACAACACAAAGCCTGTCAGCCGCTGGGCTGAAATTCTACGATCCCAGACTAAGCTGGGCCAGCCCTGCACTGGGTGCGTGATTCTCAGCGGGGTGGAAAAGCCAGAGGGATCACCACGTGCTCAGGCCCCTAGGCCTGCCTGCTCTTTGCTTCCAACAGTCGGGTCCTGGTCCTTTCCACGGGGCAGACAGGGGGATCTCTGGCGACGCTGTTCACAGAGCCATTTATTCATCCGGGGAACAAAGATCTGAGCATTTGTGCTGTGCCAGGCACTGGACATAATAGCAGTAAACAAAGAAGGACCTGGTCCTCCGTAAACAGGAAATCAGCAAAACAATGTCCGAGTGATGAAGCACTAGAGGGACTTGGGGAGGAAGGGCTTCTCTGAATGGGCAAGTCAGGGATGTGCGATTTGAGCCTAGTCCCAGCGATGACGAAGGAGCCAGCCACGAATAGAGAGCAGAGCATGCAACACGGCAGTCACAGCATGTGCAAAGGCCCTGAGACAAAAACAAGCTCGGCCAGTTCAAGGAAGGGAAGTGGGCCAGGACGGCTGTGGTGCAGGGACTGGTAGGGAATGAGGCTGGAGAGGCAAGCGGGGGACCCCCATGCTGCGCGGAGGCCAAAAGAAAGGCTTAGGCCCTATTCTAATGCAACAGGAGGGTTTCTGGCAGGAAAGTGAGCAGAAGGAAGAAGTTCCCAGCTCCACTGCTCTATCAAGCTGTCTCCCCACACAGTACATCTGCCCGGTTTACTACAGGATTTCTCTCCCCAGTCAGGTCAGCTCATGTCACTCATCTAAGTGTGGCCTCCACGACAAAAACTGCAAACTCACGGAGGGGGAGAAACCAGGTCTTCTCCCTCTTCTCCTAGCACAAGATCCAGAAAAGCTAGCTGGGCCTGCCTCTTCTGAAGAACCCGAGGAGCAACACACGCGACAGCTGACTGTCCCTCCCCCACGGACCTCCCCCAAGCTGCCTCTGCTTGGCTCTTCCATCCCACGGCTCTGAGCCATGCCTGGAATAGAGGGAACTGGTTTGGGCCGGCCTGGAGCAGGGCTGACTATAATTACCGGCTCAGCTCTGCTTTCTCCCCCCTCCCAAGGCGGAGGAAGCAGTCTCAGGTCTCCCAGGCGCAGCCACCAACCTCCAGCGACTGCCATATGGAGAGGAGCGGGCAGTGCCAGGAACGCACAGCCGGCCTGGTGGGATCCTGGCCAGGGAGGGTGTGCAGGGCAGAGTCCCAGCTTCCCTCCCTCCTTCTTCCAACCCTGGGCACTTCCTGGCTCCCACCAACAGGCCACCCACCCCTCCTGCAGTTTCCTAAGGACTTCAGAAGGCAGGGCATATGGAGCAAATCCCATTTTGGATCCTGGACACTCCCTGGCTCTCCTGGCCCTCAGTGGTGCCATAGCCACCAGCCCTCAGCCCTCTCCTGACACGTAAGGCCCTGGGCGGGAAGAAAGGGACCACGCTCCTGCCCAGCCCTTGCCTTCTCCTATCACTACGCAGCCGTGTTACTCTCTAGAATGGCTAAGGAGGCCTGCCAGGCACTCTGGCTGAAGGGGCACACAGTTCCTCACAATAAGCCTTCGGGGACTTACAAAGGTACTTACAAAGGTATTTACGAGCCCTCCTGCTTTACAAAGGAGGAAGCTGTCAGGAAGTGCAGGGCGTGAAAGGTGACTTGGTCCTGGGGATCCAGTCTTGCCCTTCCCTCTGCCTCACCCAGTGATCTGGGAGGCTTCCTTCCCCAAGTCTAAGAGTCTTCTGGAAAACAAGCAGACAAGGTCCCTGCCTGCTCTCACCTCTCCAGCAGATTAACCAGCCAGCGCCGCTCGGGTTTCCCTCATCTGGCAAGTAGACTGCTCTCTGCAGGAGCCTGGCTGAGCAGCCTCCCCATACTGAGCCCTGGCCTACCACACGTGCTGCAGGCAGAAGGAACATTCGAGAACATAAAGGTCCAGCCGGCACGGGGAGCAGTCGGCCAACAGCCTGGCTCCCCCGCTGACTGTGATGAACTGTTCGAGTTGCAGGGTGATGCCTCCAGCATCTCCTCCCACATCACCTGCAAACGCTGGGCACTCACTGCACCCCAGCTCTGCAGAGCCTGGCAGGGCCTGGGCCCCACAGTGCACACACAGGCCCCAGCGCGGACAAAAGAACAAAGCTTTGCACACTACCGGCCCAGCTCTGAAGCTGCCACAGGACACTCTCACATGCCTGTACGGGTAGTGGGCAGACAGAGACTGGACCTGCGGGCCCGGAGACCTGGGCTGTAATCCGCTCAGCACTTTGCTAAGTGCGTGACCTTGGCCTAGCAGTCCCTGAGCCTCAGCTTCTTTGTCAAATGGAAACAATGAACCCGACCTGGGAGGAGTCTTGGTGAGCATGAGAAATAACCTTAGCACACCGCGCAGCACGGGGCAGGCGCTCCAACAGTTGCTCTTAGACGAAGGAGGAGAAATACACTCCGAAGGCTGCCAGCCACCTGGCAGCGGGATTTCTCGAGTTGCTGGGGGCAGTGGCAAAATCGCAGGCTGTAGACACACAGGCCTGCATTCCCGAGCCGGCTCATGGCTCACCAGCCTCGGTTTCCTCATCTGCACCTGGGGATAAGACTCCACACGTGGCAGAGCAGCTGGAAGCCTGAGGTAGCAGCAGGCGCTTAGCACACAAGACCATTGCCCTTACTAGGCGCGCAGAGAGGAAATTCTAGAAAAGCTTACCAACTTCAACATCTCCGCGTGGGCTTCCTGCCCCCACCCCCAGATTAGCTAAGTGCCACCCTCGTCTGGTTTCCACAGAGCCCTGGGCCTCACCCGTCACCACAGTCACCACAGGCTATCGCCCTCCTGACTGAGTGCAAAGGCCAGGGACACACTTGCCACAGGGCCTATACCGAGGCCCTCTGCACCCCAATAGGATTACTTCATCCCAGCCAAAGACCCGAATGTTTCCTTTTCTTGAAAGATGTTTCTTCAAGACCCGTGTCTCCCAGTAGTTTCATCCCAAACAGGGGCCTCTGTCTGACCAGGCAGCAGTCCCATCCAGGAAGAAAGGCAAAACCCTCGGACTGCAGCAAAATGATGGCCAAATTACCCAGAAACCTTGGGTCCCCCCAGGAAAGACTCTGCTCGGAGACTAGACAAGGAAAGCCAAGTTTTCAGTGGTGGGTCTTGGCAGCTCGCAGGGCACTGTGAACCGCCTCGGTGCCCACTGGAACTGGTGCCAGGGGTTTCTGAGTGCTCTGTGGGTGGAGGCGGTCTGGAAGCAAAGCTGGAAGCTGTCGTTCCCACACCAGGCTCAGCTAGGGTCCCAGGCGGTCCTGTATGGGGGACACCCACCCCGACCCTGGCAGCTAGTCTTGCCTCAGGAAAGCGGGCCTCTAGGGCTCCTGGGACTGCTTATGCCTACAGGCGGTTCAAACAGGACTGACTTCAACATCTGATCTTTAGGGACATGCTGTTTGTACCGTGTTTCCCTGAAAATAAGACCTAGCCGGACAATCAGCTCTAACGCGTCTTTTGGAGCAAAAATTAATATAAGACCGGATATTATATTATATTATATTAGACCTGGTCTTATATGAAATTTTGCTCCAAAAGTCGCATTAAGCTGATGGTCCGGCTAAGTCTTATTTTCGGGGAAACACGGTAGACACAACACCGTGTCATTGCTATTTCTCCAGTCACTTCCAATAAGTGTACCTAATAATAATAGTAAGCACTTAATAAGCACTTACCAGGGCCAGACACTGTTCTCACTGCTGTACATGCATAATCCCATTTATTTCTTAGAACAACCCTATAAAGGAGCTATTACTTTGATTTTCATTTCATAGATGAAGAAACTTCCAATACGCGTTCCTGTCCAGGTGGAAAGAAGTTTTTGTTGTAGACTGGGGAGAGGGAGTCAGGGGGGATGTGAGGGAGAAGGAAAGCGCCAGGGAGCAGAAGCGCCCCTAGGCTCTGTACAATCCCCAGGGGTACAGCACCGAAGTCTAGACCCATCTACATCCAGGGAGACAGAGCAGGAAGGAAGAAAAAGTGCACCCCAGCTGCCTCTCCCCTCTCCTTTCCTGCAGTTTCATTGTGCTTTACTCAGGAGATCTCCCATTTTGCTTCCAGAGGAGAAGTCTGGGCAGCCCCCTCCCCAGGTGTCTGGGCGCTGGCTGGGGAGTTGGGGGAGGAGGGAGCAGAAGGGAAGGGACAGGGGAGCTGTGATCTCACTGGCTGGTTGCAGGCTGGTGCACCAAAGCCCCCTAGCGTCTGACAAGCGAGGAAGGTCTTAACATTCAAGGATAGGGCTGCACCAGATCCAGCTGGGGCTACTCTCCTCGGCCCTTTCCACATGAGCAGAGGCCTCTCCATTGGGGATGTTGACATTGCTGGGGCTCCTGAAAGGGGAAGGAGAAGCACGAGGGACGCTGAGCCCCAACACCCGCTTCTTGAAGCCACCGGAGAAAGGTGGTTTGTGAAATGCGGAACACAGGCACCCAGCTCCAGAGGCCAGAGCGCACCTCTGGCTACACTCCCAGCCCTCAGACAGACAGCTGCAGTCAGGCAGGGTGGTCAGGCGGGGTCTCCCACGGGCACCCCTGCCCTCCGCTCTGGCTTTGCTCACTCCCCTCGGTGCCACCTCAACTGCTGCTGGAGCTGGAAGAGGCTGCAGTGAATACACCTGCTCTTTCTTTAAATGTTTGGAGGAAACTGCCACGTGGGTGGGGAGGTAGGAGGAGTTAGAGGGAGGGAGCTCCCTGTGACACCTGCTTGCCAACATCCTTAGTGCCCAGAGCAAACGGAGCCTCAGGGAGAAGCTAGTGGGGTAGTGTGACGGCCAGAGGGCTCTGGGATCAAACAGGCTTGGATCTCACTTACTGGGGGCCTAAGCAACGAGCTCAGCTTCTCTAAGTCAGCATTTGTCCACCTCCAGGTAAAGCGCCTGAGCCAGGCGTGACTCAGAGTCCGAGGGAGCACTTCACAAACATTACCTGCTATTATTTCTGTCACTGTCTTATCTTCCTCACCCCACCTCGCCCCACACCAGCTGCTGCAGTCCTTCCTAAGAGGCAAACGGGAGTCCTACAGGTCTGACCCTACTACAGAATGAATGTTCGTGTCCCCCCACAAATTCATGTGTTGAAATCCTAACCTCCAAGGTAATGGTATTAGCAGGCGGGGCCTTTTGGGGGTGATTAGGTCATGAGGGCAGAGCCCTCCCGATTGGGATTTGTGCCTTGATAACAGAGAGGCCACCACGCGAAGACACAGTGCAAAGACGCTGTCTAGGAGGAAGCAGGCCCTCCCCAGACGCTAAATCTACTGGTACCATGACCTTGGACTTCCCAGCCTCCAGAACTATGACAAATAAACTTCTGTTGTCGTAAGCACCCTTGTTATGGTATTTTGTTGTAGCAGCCCGAACAGACTAAGACAGACCCCCCCTTAAAATCCTCAATGCTCTCCAGCAGCTCCAGCCAAGCCCATTCTGGAAAGCAGCCCCCCCCCCTCCACTGGCCTCGTCCTTGTTAAGCTGCACCTCCCACTTCTGCCCGTTCTAACTTCACGTGGTAACACGGAACTCCCTGTACTAAACCTCACACATCTGGGCCTTCCTCAAGCTGTCCCCTCAGCCTGGAGCAGTGCTCCCCCACCAGAGGGTACCCGCAGAATTCCTGTTCATCCTCCCAGATGGAGCCCTCTCCTCTGGGGAGCCTTCCCTGGTCCTTTTGGATCTCGGTTCCCCATCATTCCGTCTTATTCCGGGCAGAACCTCCCCTCATACATCTTTGCTCGTACAACTACCTCAGCCTAGCACACCCCCCAGGTCCCCACTCCCCCAGCTCACTCCTCTCCACAAGCTTTTCTCCAGTTCACGCAGCTTCCTCTCAGCTCAGGAACTTCATGCAATCCAGCCCTTAGTTACGGCTGACAATTTGGCTTTACTAGTGTTTGCCAAGTGAGGAAAATTTTTCCTCTACCTCTCGTGGCTCTTCTGGCTGGTCTAATAATCAAACTGACATAAGGCGGATTAGCAGGAGAGAAAAAAACAAATGAAAGTTTAATAACGTATACCTCCTGTATACATGGGAGGGACCCAGGCACAGGGAGTAACTTGCCAAAACGACAGAAGCCACCGTTAATACTACTTTCAGTTAAAGACAAAAGATGTTGGGGGTGGACAGTCAGTTAAGGGAGGTGACCAGGAAAAGCACAGTAACCAAGGGTAAGACTGTTACGCAGGTTTCAGTCCCTACCCTCTGCACTAGATAGCGAAGGCAGGCCGGGTACACTGAGGGAGACCCTTACAAATATAACTATCCTTTACAAAGGGTAATTTCTACTTGGTTTTCCCACGTCTGCTATTCCTTAAAATTAACCAGCCTAAAATAATCAATATCCCAAAGAGGCATGTTTTGGGCTGGCAAACTCTGCTCCCCCTCATGTGCCTTCCCAACCAGGTGGAGTGTCTCAGGGATGGACTTAGCTGCTCCCTCCCAGCACAGCCCAACAACAGTACAGATCCTCAGTCCAAAGGAACCGGACACCAACAGCCACCAGGAAAACTACTGGCCAGAAACTGAGCTCTTGACCCCACCCCAAAACACGGCATGTGACCTCCTCCCCTCCTGAAAGAAGAAGAAACACACCCGCTCTCAGCTCTCAGCCTCTACAACGAAACATTTCTCACCTAATCCATAATACAATCTGTCTGCCCCGGAGGTTTCTCCACAGCAGGCAACTGTCAGCCAAGGTATTCAGGTTCTCTTGTTAAACATTATCCAACTTCAAATAACGATGGGCCCTCCGGTCATTTCTTCTGCTCTCCTAACAGCTCGGCCCGTCCCCAGGCCTTCCTCTGGGCAGACTCTTCCCATCTCTGCCTCGCTGTCCCCAGCCTCTCCCCACCTCCACCGCAGTTCTTCCTCACCCTACAAACCCACTGTCCCTGTGCAGTGCTCAGTCCCCGGGGCATCACACCCTCCAGTCCTCCCTGGCTGCCTTCTTCTTCTTCCTCCCAGAGCCTGGCGCCCGCCCCCTACCCTGCGAGGTCCCGGGACGAGAGCGCCGTTCCCGCCGCTCTCCCCTCATCACACCCGGCCTCTCCTTCCTCTACGCCCTCCCAGACCCCCCCCCCCTCAGGCTCCCGCCTGGATCCCCACAGCCCCAAACGGGTTCCAAACCTGCTTCCCTCCTGGAAGTCACACCGCCGAGAGCTGACACTTTCAGTCTCCCCGTGCCAGGCTCGATGCGCGCACTTTTCCTGCGTTCTTATTCAATACTAGTGGCAGACTTCTGAAGGAAGTTTTCCTAGGCACCCCCTGTAACAGGGAAACCACCCAAGCTCCTGAAGTGACAGCGCCACACTTCAAACGCCAGCTGCTGACACTCGGAAGCCACGAAGCATCCTCTGACAATGGTCCTCAGAGCTCCTTTTATGAGCTAACCCGAATTTCACGTGCGATGCCCGCCACGTTGCAGACGCAGCGCCCTTCGCGTGCTGTCCCCCCATCATCACTCAGGGGCCACAGCGCCGCCTGCAGCCCCCTGTGGTCTCCTCACCTTCCCGGTCCCTCCGTTCTGTCCCCGCGTGTCCTAAGCCGAGCCCGTACCACTCATCCCCCCCACGTCTGTCTGCAGCCTCTGAGCCTCGAGCTGCCCGCGCCAACTCCATCACCCAGGACTCCTGTGCTCAGAGCCCACAGCGGCGCAAGGTCCCCCGACACGAGTCACCTTTAGCCGCGGTCACACCCGCCCCGGGCACCTCACGGCCGCACACCTGAGCCCTGACCCCCACCAGCCCGAGTTCACGAGAATGCACCGCCACAGGCGCTGGGAAGGTCGTGACTCGGTCAGGTAGCCTCGGCCGCAGGGGCGACCCTGCCAGGCCGGGGCTCTTCAGACAGAGTCTCCGAGAGCCGCACGAGGCTCCCTCCACCCCCTCGGGCCGGCCCCCTTCGCGGTCTCGGACCACATCCCCCGGCCCTTCAGCCTTGCTCCCCTGCCCGCTGTTCTCGGACCAGGACGCTTCCGCCATCTGAGGCTCTCGCTCCTCAAACCGTGTTGCCTCAGCCCGTGTCCGCCCTGCGGCCTTAGATAATGGCATCTCACCCCGGAACCCCCTCCGTCCTCTAGGCGCGAGCCCTCGGCCCCTACCCAGCCGCTTCAGGCCAAGACTCCCTCCTCCCCACAGCCTAGGTCACGGCCGACCCTCGGTGCGGTCCTTACCCAAAGAGGCCCGAGAAGAAAGACTGCGAGTTTTTCACTTTGCGCTCGGCCTCGGCCAGCAGCGCCATCGCCTCCGCTTCCTTCCCAGAGGTGTCCATAGCGGACGCAAAGGTAGACAGCAAACTGCCCGACCCAGGCCCGCGCAGGACTCCGCCGGGGCCGGGCTGCCGCACGCAGGTCGGGGGAGCTTAGTGGGCTGTGTTGACGTCGCACCGGCGCGCGCCTCCTGTGGCCCGGAACCATGTGATTATCTCTGACCAATCAGCGGCCTCGTAGGGCGGTGCGCGCCCCGCCGGCCACACCCCTGCCAGCCGCCTGCTCGCCGCCGGTGACTCACAGCCTCCAATCGGCGACCTGATGCTTCAACGCCTGCGCATCCATCTGCCTTCCTGTTGCTCCGTACGATAGCTCACGTAATTCCGCATAAGCCAATCGCAGTCCCCACCGTCCAAGACCCGCCCCGAGGTGCTAGCTTTCTGGATTCTCCTCCACCAATCAGCAGCCTCCTACTCTGGCCGTCCCTCCCTACGGAACTTGGACCCTAGTCAGCTGACCGCTGACCCTCACGTGACAGCTCCCAGACTGTGTCGGGGGACACGCCCCATCCACGCCGACGTTTGACAGCTCACTAGCGCAGTGTAGTCCCCGCCTCTGTTCCTTATCTCCCCTCCTTCTCCTCCACTGGGAAAAGGAAACTCCTGCTTTTTCTTGCGCCCTCTGCTGATCCATGCTGAAACTGGTTTGGAAAGGCCAGCGAAGTACTTCAGAGCAGGGGAAACTAAACTGAGAACAGAGGTTCTCGAACTCTGGTTTCATTGAAAAAAAAAAAAAAAAAAGCTGGAGTGTATTAAAGAATCAGGTTCCAGTCAACTGTAAATGAAAAAAAATTTATTACAGTTGTTTTAAAAAACACACACCAGGTTCCAGCACACCTAGTGCTCAGGTCTTATTTTTAATACTGTGGATGAAAAAGGGCCCACGTACTAAACCTGACAAGCTCAGGGGAGGCCGGCATGGCTGGCCCTACAAACTCAGAGGCTGAAAGTAACCACATAGTAACCACATGGGTCTGAACATAAAAAATATTAACCCAAAGCGGGTCATGGGTAGGTAGTCACATCTTGGGCCTGCAGCTTCCTTGACAAAGGTCAATCTTTATTTTGAGCCTGTCTGTTGCCTTTTTGCATCTAAAATAACGTACCTTTGAAATGTCAGACTAATCTATTCCAGACCCTTCAAGGCACGACCACCACACCAGGGTGGGAGACCACAGAACCCCTAATTGTTATCTTGTTCCTGGAATACAATCTCTATATGTTGTAAATGTTAACTATCCTGCACCCACCAATGTAAAAGAAGTATGTGTCTGTTTTACTTTTTATCCAATCCCAGAGATTTCCCCTCCTTTTGCTTTGTCCCGCCCCCTAAATATACCACCAATGGATTTCATGTAACCTCTTTATGTCTCCTCCTTTGATTCTAATGTTTAAAATAAGCTGCAAAACTGCCATTCTCCGGAGCATTTTATCAATTTGTTGAGATTTTGCTTCCTGGCAATTATGATCAGTTTGGCTTTAAAAAAATCATAAAAATTCTCTACAAGTTTGGACGTTTCTGATGTCGATAATACCATTCTTCAATAAAAGGAACCAAGGCTCCTTGGAAAATGGCTGCTTCTAGGACTGGAACATCTTGTAGTGCCAGAAAGGAAGTCCCCCACACAGAAACACACACACACACACACACACTGGGGTATGTCAAAGAGACACAGGAGCCAACTGAAAGAGTTCCCAATGGCCAAAGCTGGACCATGAGCCCATGTTGATATAAATGAATAAATGGGGGGAAGAATTGACAAATATCCCATGCAGAAGAATTCCAAATAATTTATGTAGGTACTCGGCCCTCAGGAAGGTTGGGCATAACTCTTTACTCCTTAAGTGTGGACTGAGCACAGACACTTTCACAGAATACAGTATGGGAAAAGGAGGGGACTAAACTTACAGTGGGGAAGACTGACAAACATTGTCAGCCTGGTTATTGAGGTTAACATCAAAAGTGATAAGTGATGAAAATGGCATTTCTCCTCCATGGTCTTCTTCCCAGTCTAATCATGGAAAAAATATCAAACAAATCCCAATTGAGGCACATTTTCTAAAACACCTGACCAGGACTCCTCTAAACTGTCATCAAAAACAAGGAAAGTCTGAGAAACTGTCACAGCCACGAGAAACCTAATAAGGCATGACTACTAAATATAATGTGGTGCCCTGAGTGGGATCCTGGAACAGAAGAAGGATATGAAGTAAAAACTAAGGAAACTGAATAAAATATGAACGTTAGTTAATAATAATGTATTGTAACAAATGTACCATACTAATGTAAGATGTTAATAATAAGGGAAACTGGGTGTGGGGTATATGGGAATCTTCTGTACGATTTCCCAATTTTTCTGTAAATCTAAAAACTATTCTAAGAAAGCTTTTTTAGAAAAAAATTCAAATTCTAGGGCCTGACCTCCAATGATTCCAATACTGAAATCATGTAGCAGGATACAGGAATCTGCACTTTTTTTTACAGAACCCACTCCCAAATAATTAGGATGCAGACAATCAGGGAACCACTGATTGAGAAAATGCTGTTATCTGGGGGGAGTGGGGTGGGGTGGGGTTCGGCTGAGGGGGAGAAGGCACAAGAAACCCTCACCCAACTTTCTTCTCACATTCAGACTCTCCTGGACCACCCATTTGTGGTTTTCACTGTATTCTGACCACAGATAAGATGGGGGCGAGTCTGGATTACCACAAGCAGTTTCAGTTCTGTGTCCGTCTAAGCAACACTATTAAAAGCTTCTGTTTGTTTGAAGCTGTTCAATTTTAGGGTAATTTACTATGTGGCAATAAATAACTAATATACCACCCAACCCTTTTAAGCCAGTCTTTCATGTCTGGAGTCATCGAGCTTAACTTGTTATTTAGGGACCCAAACAATAGTGCTATGGCCTGCGAACTTGTCAAATAGCAGCTGCTCAGTTCACATGGTGCATCCTGCCAAATACTTAATTTACATTTTCTCATTTAACAGATACACGAGGGTAGACATTTTCCATCCCATTTTCCCGAGTGAGAAAAACTGAGGCTCAACTAGGGAAAGTAACTTGCCCAAGGTCACAAAGGAGGAGGAGCCAGGATGTAAGTGTTGGTTCACCTGATGCCTGAGCCCTTTCCCTTAACCACAATGCCCCACTGCTTCAAACGCCACTTCCTCCTCTGCGCCTCCCCCTCGCTCCCAGCTCTAAGATTTACTTAGCTGAAATGTGGCCCCTCTGTGAAACCTCCTGACACTACCCTTGCTCTAGCCTGCCAGACCCTCAGAACACACCACGCGCCATTAGAGACCCAATCACGCCCGACGCAATTAGTCCTTTGATGTGTCTCTCTTCCCATCTGAGTTAATGGCATTTACTCAGCTGCTACCGGCCTGATCCGTCCTTTCCTCACTACTCCTCCCCATGAGTGTGACCCAACAAGTCTGAGCCTGCTTCTAAGACGCATCCCTAACCCCGAGTGTCTGTCCCTCTTCACTGCCACCCCCACGCCGACCCCTATCACCTCACCTTAGGGCCTCTGCCTGCTCTCCAGGCTTCCAGTCTGGCCTCCTATGACTTCCATGCAGCAG
This sequence comes from Rhinolophus hipposideros, assembly GCF_964194185.1. Classification (NCBI taxonomy): domain Eukaryota; kingdom Metazoa; phylum Chordata; class Mammalia; order Chiroptera; family Rhinolophidae; genus Rhinolophus; species Rhinolophus hipposideros. The sequence goes on from NC_138067.1 coordinate 42,910,022, forward strand.
ACCAGGAATGTTTTTAAATATCTTCTACTAATGTCCCCGAGGCAGAGTTTGCACTTTGCTGTGCCACGGCCTGGCATCCAGATGATCTCAGCCCCAGCAGCCTCCTCAGTGCCGCCTTCCCTGGCCGTCTGCCTAACACCGCCTGCCACACCCCGGTCATTCCCTAGGACTTGGCCCCTTGCTTTACTTTCTTCATGTCACTTTGTGGTGGTCTGCCTACCCACTAGCCATTTCTGCTTCCTCTTCTTTTCCTGGCAAACAGAATTCCAGCAACAGACTTGCAGGAACACATTGGTTTTCCCCAGTAGAGGAGACAAATCTTGAGTGTCCAGGAAAACTGGGGCCATTTTTCTTCCCACTGATTCCCAGGGATCAGTTTAGAAATGAGCACGGTCTACGGTTTTAGCCGATGAGACATGAGGGGCATTCTGCCGGGGCTACTACAAGCGTTCTTCACTCTTAAAAAGGGACTCAAGGAAGGGAGGGACGTGCTCTCCTTCCTGTGTTGGAGGAGGTGATGCTTGCTGCTGCTTCAGCCACCTCGCTGAGGCTGACCACTCCTGGTGGTGCTTGATTTCATAGCTGAGCCGCTGGAACCACCAGCATATGTCCTGAGTGCTTAAACCTGTGCTCACTCTTCTGCTCGTTATGGCCCAAAGCACACCCGTGATCGATATATAAAATCACCCTTCGCTTACTTATTACTGCTACCTTCCCGCCCCTATCATGTAAGCTGCATGAAGAGACGGGCTTGCCCCTCTTTCATCACTGCATCCCTGTCGCATGGATTGGACACTGTCTGGCACATACCACTCCTGGACCGGGGATGAGCTTACTCATCTCTGTGGCTCCAGCAAGTGGCAGGGACTCAAAAGCCTCTGTTGGATCGAATGGCCAGAAGACAGCTGCTCAAGAACCCAATTTAATAAGATTTAACCCAATTTAATAAGATTTACAAGTCGACACGTACAAAAAACACCTAACAACATACAAGCCATTGCAAGACTAAGGGCTAAATCCAGAATGCAGAGAGATCCCCTGGACGGGGTCCTGACACGTTGGCCATCTGAAGGTATTTTCCCACTGATTCTCTACGTCTTGGCCTTACCTAACAATGGAACCAAACCCCAAAACTGAGGCTAACATTTGAGAGCCACCCAGATCTAACTGTCCCTTCCCCCAGCCACGCTACTCTAGGAGGAGTGGAACTGAAAGAAGGGGAGAGACTATCACCCTAAAGAGGCCAGAGCCTTTGGCACCAGCTGACAAGGACTTCACAGTTGCCCGATGACTGTGTGTTTCTCCTACTTACTTATGGTCAAATGCCCACTGTGTCTGCAAGCTTGGCTGGCCCATGGGGACCCTGAAGGTTGGGGGAGGCAGAGGGCTGGCCCAAACACCTTGGGGAGGCCAAAGGGAGACATGACCGGGCTGGAGGTCCCCATCCTGACTTGCTGCCTTGCTCCCACTAGCCATCCCCCCAGGAATCACCACTGCAGGGGGCCGACGTCAGCCCCTATCTCCTTCTCCTCCTCCTCCTCCTTCAGCTGGAAGGGCTTCACTGGCCACTTCACCCTGACGATGGGCTCCACGTGGTCCTGAAGCCGGTGCCGCTTCATGTGGGCATTTCGACTCTTGATCTTGTCGAACACCCTGAGGAGTCACCAGAGGTCATGGGGGTCAGAGCAGGGGCGGGGGGGTCACCCTGAGGGCGGTGGTGTGAGCGCATCGAGGGAAGGGGCCGTTACCTCTCACACTCTCTGCAGGGAAAGACGCCCCGGCCCTCTACGTTCCCGGGCGGCTCGGGAGTCCGCTTGGGGCCGGTGTTGGGGCTGGCGTTGAGGATGGACTCCCTCCTGTAACTCTTGGTCTTTATCTTTAACTCGGGGGTTGGATGGTGGCTGGGTCTCTCCGGAGGGCTGCAAGTGACCTGCAGAGGGAACAGAAATCACAGTCAGGGTGCTGACCCTCCACCCTCACAAGGGAGACGCAGGGATCCAGGAAACAAAGGTCCTCTGCAGGGAGACCCTTCACGCGGGGCGCCCTCCGTGACCCCCCCACACTTAGATGGGCAGTGAGAGTCCAGGTCAGCACTGAACTCTAGACCCTGCATGACCCCCTACCTTTGCTTCTGTCCTGTCTGCTTCATCTGGCTCTCTCTTGAGCCTCTTTTCCAGCCCTGGGGCTCGGCCACAGTCAAATTTTATCATTTTTTTCCAGATGTAATAATACTCAACACACTGGGCTACGGTCTTTGTCTGGATCTAATGAGAGAAGACAGAAGCTGGCTATGGGCAGCCCGACGTCCCCTTCCCACGGGGCCAGCCACCGCTTTTATAAAGCCCTCTCCTTTGACATGGCGTGCCCCTTCACTACAAGGGGCAGAGAACCACAGAGTCATCCCAGGTGATGAGGAGGTTCATAGTAAAGCCACCACAGCCAAGACCATCTGAGCTCTGCACTATCTGAGCAGCAAGGCCTTCCCAGGAATCCTTCCCGTGGAAAGACACACAAGAAGGTACACCACAGGCGGCCCACTGCGACATCCTGCCTGCAGGCCACGAGCTCACCAACCGGACTAACTACAGCAGAATGCCCTCAGGGGGTGGATACCACACGGCCTCTGCATCAGCTACACAGGCAGAGCCCTGCAGCACTGAAGAAAGGGGCCCCTGGGAGGAGGAGGAGGTTTTGAGGGCCTGGTTTGATCCTGGGGCATTCAGACCTCACTATTTGTTCCTCCCTCCAATAAGAAGTGATCCCATTAACGATAACTTCTGTAAAAACTAAACAGAATGGAAAAGTTTAATTGCTCCAGAAAGAAAATGTCTCAGGAACATGAAACTGGCCATTTAATATGTGGAGCGCAGTTCAGAATACACTGAGGATGCCCCCAAAATGTAAACACGTGACTTGTATTCACCTTTTGTTATTGGTATATATTGAATATTACAATTTTAACAGTTTTTTCCTTTCTTCAAATGTGTATACATTTTTCTGGCACCCTCTATACTTCCTCCACATGAATTTTTTTTCAGCTGTGCATTTACAAACTAGGAGTCAAACAGTATATCTTCTTCCTAAGAAATATCTTTAGGTTAAAAAGAAGTTGAGCTTCTGTTTCCAAACAAGATAGAGCAACATAAACAACATCAACCCTCCCATCAAAAACAATTGACAAGAGGGCCGGCCCGGTGGCTCAGGCGGTTAGAGCTCCTAACTCCGAAGGCTGCAGGTTCGATTCCCACATGGGCCAGTGGGCTCTCAACCACAAGGTTGCCAGTTCAACAACTCGAGTCCCGCAAGGGATAGTGGGGTGCGCCCCCTGCAACTAAGATTGAACATGGCACCTTGAGCTGAGCTGCCGCTGAGCTCCCGGATGGCTCAGTTGGTTGGAGCGTGTCCTCTCAACCACAAGGCTGCTGGTTTCGACTCCTGCAAGGGATGGTGGGCAGTGCCCCCTGCAACTAGCAACGGCAACTGGACCTGGAGCTGAGATGCGCCCTCCACAACTAAGATTGAAAGGACAACAACTTGACTTGGAAAAAAGTCCTGGAAGTACACACTGTTCCCCAATAAAGTCCTGTTCCCCTTCCCCAATAAAATCTTTTTTTAAAAATACAAAAAACAAATGACAAGAAAATCAAAACATATGAAACAATGGTTAGTAAGACAGTAGATACCAGTCAAAAAAAGCCTTTTCTGAGAGACAGAAAATAAATAACGATAGTCTTAACGAGAGCGAGTCCAGGCCACGACCCCAGGGAGGAGGATCCAGGCAGAGCCCAGCAGACTTCCTGAGTTGAGATGGAGCGGAGCGTCTGGGGAGACCAAGGTGGCGAAAGTCCACAGGATGGAGTACAGCAGAAGAGAGAGCAGCAAGGAAGAAAACTCCAGAGTTCTGGACAGAATTGGTTTCAAGCACTCAGCAAAGTTCTGACCAGCACATGTATATAAGGAGATGAGACAAAGCTGGGTAAAGAACCACCCAAAAGGATTAGCGGAAAAGGTGTCTGTATCTCACACAGGGCCAAGAGCAGTGTCTGTTCCCACTAGCCAGGGTGGAAAACCTCCTAATTCACAGGACCTTGGTGGAGTGATGAGAATGGTCTTGTCTTAGTAATGAGGAAGAATGAGCCCTAGCTGCTGTGGTCCCATCTAAAAAAATCCAAAAGCAATACTCAAAAGGAACAAGTTGTGTTCAAGAAATTGTATCCCAGAACAAAGTACAAGAATATTTATAAGAATGCAAAAATATCCAGCACCCAACAAGCTAAAGCTCACAATGCCTGGAATCCAATGAAAAATGACCAGGCATGCAAAGAGGCAGGAAAATATGACACATAACAGGGAGAAAAAACAATCTGTTGGGATCAACACAGAATGGATACAGACATTAGAATCAGCAGGGAAGGACAGTAAAATTTACTATAACTGTATAATATAGGTTCAAAAAGTTAAGACATGGAGGATATAAAAGATACCCAAATAGAACTTCTGGAGATGAAAACTACAATGTCTGAGATGAAAATTACAGTGCATGGGATTAACATCAGATTAGACACTGCAGAGGGTAAGATTAGTGAACTTGAAGATACAGCACTGGAAACCACCCAAAATGAAACATATAGAAAAAAGAATTAGTAAAAATGGAAAGAGCATCAGTGAGCTGTGAGCTGTGGGCCAACTGCAGGAAGCCTAACACACATTTAAGTGAAGTCCTCAAAGGAGAAGGGAGGGACACAAGAAGTATATGAAGAAATAATGGGCGAAATGTCCCCAAATTGAGTGGAAACTGTAGACCCACAGGTCTAAGAGGCTCCACAAACCCCAAAGACAAGGAAAAAAAATGAAGAAAACTACACCAAAGCAAATCAATAAAATTGCTCAAGATCAAAACCAGTGATAAGGAGAAATTCCTAAAAACAGCCAGCCAGAGGAAAAAGACAGATTATATACAGAGAACAAAGACCAGAAAATCAGTAAGTTTATTGTTGGAAATAAAAGCAAGAAGAAAGTAGAGCAACATCTTTAAATTACTGAGAAAAAAAAGACAAGGTAGAATTCTATAATTAGTAAAGATCTCTCAGAAATGAAGGCAAAAGAGACTTTTTTTGATATACAAAAGCTGAAAGAATTCATTACTAGCAAACATGCACTACAAGACATGTTAAATGATTTACATTGATTTCCTTCTGGAGCTTTCTGCCAGATGGAAATATGGATCTACACAAAGGAATGCAGAGCAATGAAAATAGTAATTACATGGATAAATGAGTAAGATTTCTTATTTAAATCTCTCTAAAAAAACAACTGACTGTTTAAACAAAAATAATAACACTATACTGTGGGGGCAGGGGGAAGGCGGGGGAGGGAGCACAAGGCTCATAACACCAGCATGGGGCAGGAAGCTGCGTCCTACACAACTAGACTGAGAAACAATGGCTTGAATCGGAGTGGGGGGGGGGTGGAAGGAGAAAAAAATCAGAAAAAGTAGATTTCAGGACAAAGAGTAATACCAGGGGTAAAGAAAATTTCATCGTGATCAAAGGGTCAATTAATCAAGAGGACACATAAGAATCCTAAATGTTTATGTATCTAAATTCAAAGACAAATTACCAGGATCAGGAATGAGAGTGGTGACATCACTATGGTCTACAGATACAAAAAGAATAATATGAGAATACTATGAACTTTATGCTACTGTACAAGACAACTTACAAGAAATGTACAAATTCTTTGAAGGACAAAAACTACCAAATCTCACCCAAGACAACACTGATAACCTGAATAGCCCTGTATCAATTAAATAAATTGAATTTATAGTTAAAAACCTTCTCACAAAGAAAATTCCAGGCCTAGGTGGCTTCACTAATAAATATTTAAAGAATAAATAAAACCAATTCTAAACAAACTCTTCCAAAAAATTGAAGAGGAGGAAATACTTCCCAATTCAATTTATAAGGTCAGCATTACCCTGATAACAAAGTCAGACAGATATCACAAGGAAAGAAAGCTCCACACCAATATTCTTCATGAACATAGATGAAAAATTCTAAATGAAATTTTAACAAATAGGATCCAACAACATATATATAAAGGACAATACACCATGACCAAATGGGGGTCATAAATGTAAGTAGAAAACCTAAAATTATAAAACTTCTAAAATAAAACGGGAAAATCTTTGAAACTTTAGGTTAGGCAAAGATTTCTTACATACAACACCAAAATCATGGTCCATTAAAAAATTAATAAATTGAACTTAATCAAAATTTAAAACTTTTCTTCAACAAACACTTTTAAGACACCAAAAAGCCATAGACTGGGGGAAACTATTCTGCAAAACACATACCTGGATAAAGGACTCTTGTCCAAAACAAAAAACTCCTACAACTCAGTAAAAATACAAACATTCCAATAAAAATATCGACAAAAGATATGCCGGCAAAAGAAGGCATACAGATAGCAAACAAGCACATGAAAAGATGCTCAGTATCGTTAATCATGGGGAAATGCAATGAGACACAACTATATACTCATTAGAATGGCTAAAATTAAGAAGGCTGACCATATCGAGTGTTGGTGAGGGTGTGGAGCAACTGGAACTCTGAGGGTGGGAATGTGAAATGGTACAATCACTTTAGAGAACAGTTTGGCAGTCTCTTAGAAAGTTAAACATACGCCTACCATATGACCCACTTATTCCCCTCCTAGGTATTTACCCCCCAAAAACAGTACATGTCCACGCAAAGACTCGTACACAAATGTTTGCAGCAGCTTTATTTATAATTTCCAGTAACCAGAAACCACTCAGATGTCCACGAACAGGTGAATGATTAAACTGTGGTACATCCAATGGAATAATCCTGAGCAATAAAAAGGGTGAACTATTGGTACAACATGGATGAATCGCAATTATGCTGAGTGTAAGAAGCCAGACAAAGCAGAGCACATGCTGTATGATTCTTCCATTTATGAAAATTCTGGAAATTGCAAACTAATTTATAGTAACAGAAAGTATATAAGGAGTTGACTATGGACAGGTGGCCGGAAGGAGGGATTACCAAGAGGCAGGAGGAAGCTTTTGGGGGGGATGGATGTGTTTGTTATGTTGACCATGGTGATAGTTTTACAGATGCATAAATACGTCAAAACATCAAATCTTACACTTTGATTATGTGCAGTTTGTGTCTATAAAGTTAAAAAAAGAACAAAAAAGTCAGGAGGATATTAAGTGTGTAGGACCTCATCCTTTTTTAAGTACAGTAGTACCTTGGTTTTTGAATGTCTCTGTTGAGGAACATTTTGGTTTACGAACACCGTAAATTGTATGGATCTATGGTATCATTAGATAGTAAAATTCATGCTAAATTTGCAGCTTTAGGGATTGATTTTAAAGGTCTGGAATGGATTAATCCATTTTGCATTACTTTCTATGGGGAAACTGTGCCTCGGTTTTCGCACCGAACATTTTGGAACTCGAACTGTCTTCCGGAACGGATTACATTTGAAAACCGAGGTACCACTGTACACACATATATGTGTGTAAGATCTGTACAGGCAGAGAAATGCCTCACATGTACAACCAAACAGAGGTTGTCAATCAGAAGCAGACTGTGGGAAGGGGTGGGGAGAGCTTTGCTTGAGCACGTGATGCATTTCTGTACTGTTTGGAGTTGTTCACAACAATGGCTCTTTAGAGTATGAACTGTTTACAAATGTGAGCAGTGTCGCCCCGGAAGGGCCCTTCAGCTCTAGCTCGGCTCAGTTGTGTGAGGCAAAGCCTCGTCTACACAGGCCCACCCACGTTCGCCTTACCATCTTGTGTATCAAGTAAAAGTCCTTCTTGTGGGCACAAAACGCCTTCTTAAAGAGCCTCTTTTCCATAGGGGTCCAGACGTCTGAACCTATCAGAGAAACAGCCAAGAGAGGGAAGGGTGTTTCTCCGCCAGGGACCACAGCCATGGCTGAAATGTACACCACCTTCCTTTGTAAGCGACCATTACTGAGCACCAATTATGTGCCAAGCATTCTGCTAAGCCCCTTGCCTGATTTATATCATACAATCCTCACAAGAACCTTAGCAGGTAGGGATCATTATTATCCCCATTTTACAGATGTAGCAACTGAGGCTTCCACTGGTTAAGAGATTTGCCAATGGCAGGTGAAGGCCCCAGGCCACGTGATTCCAGGGCTGGACCTGAGCCTGCCTCCAGCCCTGTCGCCTGGAGCATTCCTTCTAGGCTGGGTGGAGCCCATGAGGGAACCACTGGAAAAGGGGAAGGTGGGCTCTAACTAGAAGAAAAGGGTGTCCACTGAGTCACCCTGGAAAGGACAGGCCCTTCTGGAAAGGCAGATAGAATCCCTAAGAGAATGCCAAAAGGCACGAGTGGAGCTTGCCACGGAAGCTGACCGGTTCCCGGGGTCTCAGGCAGGCAGAGACCACGCCACCACCTTGCACCAGTCACCTGTGTAGCGATAGTCGGAGAGTGGGTGAGTCTGTGGCTTCTGGGGTCCTCTGAGTAGAAGGGTCTCCAGGGCAACCTGGAACAAGAGGAGGGGCAGGCTACTAATCAGGGAGGAAAGGTAAGGTAGAGACCTGCCTTCATCGTCTCACTCATTTGAAAACTGCTTACAGCCTTCCCCATCTCACAGCTGCTCACGATGTGGTGGGTTTGCCACCCGTGACATCTAAGCGCACTGTTGGGGGCAGCTGACACTATTTTCTCATAGCAAGATTTTCATGATGAAGGAAACAGTGCATGATTTACTCCAGCCCAAGCTCTGTATTCCTTCAACGACCAACATTTTGAGTAGCACAGTCCTTGCCTATTGTCCCACTTTATTTTCTTCATAACACTAATCATTATCTTACAATTTAAAAACGTATTTCCTGTTTTGACTCTTCTAAAATGTAAGCCCCAGGAAGAGAGGGATTTTGTGTTGCTCACCAGCATAATCCCAGTTGGGACTGGCTGTGTAATTTGCGGGGACTGATGCAAAATGAAAATGCGGGACCCCTTGTTCAAAAATTAAGAAGTTCAAGAAGGTGGCATCAGAGCCTTGAACCAAGCGTGGGCCCCCTGAGCCATCCCTGGCCCCAGGGCCACACTCACCAGGCACCCAGTGGGACCCAATAACCATGTGATTACTCTGCTGAGCACTTGCTACGTGCCAGGCACTGCCTCTCAGCTTGAGAAAAGGCATGACTGCAGCACTGCCTTTTGGGTCCCTAACTTGGTAACTTGACTTTTCCTGTCCCACTCTCCAGAGTTGGGCTTTTAATGTATTTTCTAAATCTCGGGATTGCGTGGAGGGCCCCTGAAGGAGGCAGAGGCATTTCTGTTGCATCAGAAGTTTTCATGTATGGGGTTTTGATCAAAAAGATAAAGCTCAATAAATCAACCACACTCATGCAGGACCTGAGTTGAGTCCACTAGGCTCCCCTCCCCACTGCCACAGACATCTCGGAGGAACGTGGTGCCCTGTTGTTGCTCCAGATAAATAATTGATTAACTGAGCCCATATCTGCTCATTTCCCCAACAGTTCTCGAGGACCACATCAATCCAAGCCATGTGGAAAGGATGGGTGGCCTTCCTTCAGTTTTCATAGCTGCAACCGCCCACAAAGATGGCACGCGGCAGGGACCTGGAGCCCTGCCCCAGGAGAGCAGGGAGCTGCCCACGCTCCCCGAGCACCGCCCCACCCCCACCCCCCTCACCTGGACGTTGCCCTGGGCTTCGTGCAGGCAGTGCAGAGCGAGCTCCAGGTTGGTGCCCCCGCCCGGCATCACACTGGAGCAGGCCACATTGCAGAGCTCGGTCACTGTTTCCAGCAAGCGGCCCAGCAGAGGGAGAGGAGACAGGGAATCAGCAAGGGCTAGAGAGAAGACTCCCCGATAGCACAGAGACGGGACACCTCGTTACCAGCTCCCTCACATCTCCGGGAAAGCAGGCTGAGAGAAGGGAGGGGCAAGGAGAAAGGGCAGAAACTTTGCTCCCAGCACCTGCTTTGGATGACCCGGCCAGCTACTGTGAGAAGAGAGACTCAGCATGGGAGAAGCAATACAGCCCGAGGGCTAGTCCCCACAACCCTCCCCACCCCCAGGGGACACTGCTTCTTAGTCAAGGTGAGAACTAGGAGGAGAAACTCCTTGGAGATAGGGGTGGGGAAGGTCCTTGGGAATTGGGACCCGAAGTCCCAGCCACCTCTATCCTGTGTTTCCGGGTTGGTCATCATATCTCCCCACGGCTTCCAGACCAGAGAAACTACATGCTCATCAGTTCCAGCCAGCGATCTGTCCTGGAGCTCTGGGATCTCAGCCTGAAACCGGCTTCCTATGTTGATGTGTCTGAAATGAAGTCACACACACACAGACGTGTGGGACATCCGCATGTGACTCAGATGGGAAATAAAACAGACACGCGTGGTGTGCCCTGCTCTGTGGAAACCCTCTGCCATCTCTCAGATGCGAGTGTTTGTCACGTCTGACAGACACGCACAGGCATACCAGAAACCTCTCGAGGGACACTTCCTTCCTTCCTCCAATTTCCTTTGTTGCTAGATTTCTGGCCTCAGGTGTCTCTCTCGGGGGTTTAAGACAGGGGAGGTGGATGCTGATACCTGGCATCCTTCTACATCCATGGCCACGCCCACTTAGCCACAGCCCATGGATACTCACCATCACCAATGCCACCTAGAACCCCAGGGTCCGGGGCATTTTGTGCCATGGGCCCAACTATGGTATGCCTGGACAGAAGGAAAATTGGGGGAACATCCCCCACACACCTGCAGAAATCTACCACTTTTCTCCTGGGGAGACTATGTAGCTAGACCCAACCCCCTGTGATGAAGGAGCCCATGGGAAAAACTGACACTGGAATGCAAGGAAGGCAAAGGCATCCCCACTTGGGAAGGACCCTCAGGTTCTGAGTCTGTTTCAACTCACGGTTCAACGCTAATCTTGGTGTCATCCTTCACCACACAGATGCCAACAGAGCCATCCACTTGATCTAGAAAGCACAATGAAAAGCCTCAAGAAGAGGGACTAGAAGTGATGCATGGCGTGTCTTCTGCCTGCCTTTACAGAGCAGCTGAAAGCCAGCTCTTTAAGATGGCATGGTATAGAGGGGCCTCAAAAAATTAAAAACAGAATTACCATATGATCTAGCAACCTCACTTTGGGGTATTTATCCAAAAGAACTGAAATCAGGATCTTAAGAGATACCTGCACTCCCATTCATGTTCAATGCAGCACTGTGCACAGTGGCCAAAGTATGGCAACAACCTAAACGTCCATTGACAGGTGAATGGAGAAAGAAAATGTGGTGTATGGACAACAGAATACTAGTTAGCCTTAAAAAAAGAAATTCTGTAATATGTGACAATAGGATGAACCTTGAGGACATGTTGCTAAGTGAAACGAGCCAGTCACAGAAAGAGAAATAATGCCTGATCCAATCATTATATATGACGCATGCCAACAGTCAAACCCATACAATGAGAGAGTGAGATGGTGGCTGTCAGGGGCTGTGGGAGGGGGCGATGGGGAGTTACTACTCAACAGGCGGAAAGTTTCAAAAGAGCAAGAGGAATACGCTCTCGAGGCCTGCTGCACAACACCGTACCTATCAATAATACTGTACGGCACGCTTGCTAAGAGGGTAGATCTCGTTAGCTGTTCTTACCACAATAAAATAAATTTTTAAAAAAAGATTGCATGGAAGCGGGTAGGACTTCAGAAAAGGCAGAGTAAGGAACTCAGCAAAATAATGAATTAACTTGATAAAAATTATTTAAAAACCAGTAAGTTGAAGTCGCTGTAAGTTGTACTTAAAGTACACAGCATTTTAAGAAACGCTAATTCAAGAAAATTGACTAAATCTTGGTAAGAACAGTGACAGTCTGGGACATATGAGGTAGGACCAGCACTCCCTTACCCACCTGGCCCACAGATCTGTATAACAGAATGATATACTCCATGTAGGTACAGCCAAGTAGATGGGGGCTCCCTCTCTCCCCCAGATCCCATGCTTAAAGAATTAAAGGAAGGTATAATGAAAATTCCTCATCAAAAAGAGAATACCATTAAGAGACAGAAATTATGGAAAAATAACCAAATGGAAATTCTGGGGTACAATAACCAAAATGAGGCTCAAAATATTTGAGATGACAAGAGAAATGATCAGCAAACTTGAAGATAGATCAGTGGAGATTGTGGAATCTGAAGAACAGAGAGAAAAAAGAATGAAGGAAAATGAAGAGACTCAGAGAAATGTGGGACATCATTAAATGCAACAACATACGTGTAATGGGAATACCAGAAGGAGAAGAGAAAGGGAAAAATATTTGAAGTGTTAATGGCTGAAAACTTCCCAAATTTGATTTAAAACAACATATGAGGTATGATTTAAAAAAATACAGTGAATGCTGCTGCCAAGTGCCATCCAACGAAAAGGCGGGGATCTTCGATATGGGAAGCGGAGAGTCAAACCTCAATAACAGTGTGTGACAAGTTTCAACTTGTTTGGTGCAGTCAGTCAGGTGTGAACTACGATTTAGAGAATGTGTGTTTTAAAGTGTGCCCTAAATCATCGTCCATCGTGACAATGCCCTGTGTCATACACAGCTTCTGGTATGGCAATTTCTGTCAAATAAAAACATTACGGTGTATCCTCACCCACCTTATTCACCAGATCTGGCACCGTGCGACTTCTGGCTTTTTCCCAAAGTCAAATGACCATGAAAGGTAAACATTTTGAATTGGTTCAGGACATCAACACAGACACAACGGTGCAACTAAAGACACTCATGAAAGAGGACTTCCAAAACTGCTTCAGAAAGTGGCAAGAACAATGGGGTAAGTGTGTTTGAAGTGAGGGGGAGTATTTTGAGGGGGATTCATGGCAATGTGTATTTTACTGTAATAACTTTTTAAAATTTAAACTTTCACCACATTTTTAAAAATCATACCTCACATATATCTAGGAAACTATAAAATCCAAGTGGGATAAACAGAAAGCAAAATGGCAGATGTAAATCCAACCACATCAATATAACATTAAATGAGATGAGAATGGACTAAACAAACCAATCCAAAGGCAGAGTTTGTCATACTGGATTTTAAAACATAAGCTCCACCTTATGCTGTCTATAGGAGACATTCTTTATTTTCAAGGACACAAATAGGTTGAAAGTAAAAGAACAGAAGAATATATACGAAGCAAACAACCAGAAAAGAGATGAAATGGCTATACTAATGTCAGGCAAATTAGACTTGAAAACAAAAAATATTATTAAAGATGATAAAATTATCGTAATGATGATAAATGATATCAGAAACATATCATAGTAATAAAAGCCCAAGCCATCAGAAAGATGTGACAATTATAAACAGGTATGCATGTAAAAACAGAGCCTAAAAATACAGGAAGAAAAGACTGATGGAACTGAAGGATACAATACATAATTTAAAAACAATGGATGGGGCGGTTGGAGCTCTAACACCGAAGGCTGCCGGTTGGATTCCCACATGGGCCAGTGCCAGATGGCTCAGTTGGTTGGAGTGAGTTCTCTCAACCACAAGGTTGCTGGTTCGACTCCCACAAGGGATGGTGGGCTGCGCCCCCTGCAACTAGCAATGGCAACTGGACCTGGAGCTGAGCTGCGCCCTCCACAACTAAGACTGAAAGGACAACAACTTGACTTGTTGTTCAAGTCAAGGCCTGGAAGTACACACTGTTCCCCAATAAAGTCCTGTTCCCCTGCCCCAATAAAATCTTTAAAATATATAATAAATAAAATATAAAAACAATGGTTGGAGATTTCAATACTTTCAATAATGAATAGGACAACTAGGCAGAAGATCAAAAAGGAAATAGAAGATGAACAATACTATAAACTAACTAGACACAACAGACGTTTACAGACCATCCCACCCAACGTCTTCTCAAGTGCGCAGGGAACATTTTCCAGCCCATAAAACATGCCTCAGTAATTTAGGACAGAATTCATACAACGTATGTTCTCTGACCACAACAGAATTAAATTAGAAATCAATAAAAGAAGGCAATTTGGAAAATTCACAAAGATGTAGGAATTAAACAACACACTCCTTAATAATCAATGTGTCAAAGGAGAGATTAAAACAGAAATTAGAAAATACTTTGAGAGGACTGAAAACAACATACTACAACTTACGAAATGTAGCTAAAGCAATGCTCAGAGAAAAATCTGTAGATGTAAATGTCTGTTTTAAAAAAAAATCTCGGAAGCATTTATATCAGCCTGTTGAGATCTTGCTTCTAGGTGTATCTCTTTTTGGTTCAAATAAATTTTATAAAACTTCAACAACAAAAAAGGAAGAAAGAAATCTCAAATCATTTATAGTCAATTGATTTTCAACAAGGTACAACACAATTCAATGGGAAAAGAAAGTTCTTTTGAACAAATAGGGCGGGAACAACTGAAACCCACATGCAAAAGAATGAATTTGGACCCCTACCTCACACAGTATATAAAAGTTAACTTAAAAGGGATCAAAGACCTAAATGTAAGAGTTAAAATGATAAAACTCTTCAAAGAAAACATGGGAGTAAATTTTTGTGACCTTTGGCCAGGCAAAACATTAGGTACAACAATAAAAGCACAGGTGACAAAAGAAAAAATAAATTGGACTTCATCAAAATTTTAAAAACATTTGTACTGCAAACATTAGCATAAATAAGATGAAAAGACAACCCACAAAAATGGGATCGAATGTTTGCAGGAAAATCACATATCTGATAAAGAGCTTATATCCAGAATACATAAGGAATGCTTACAACTCAATAATTAAAAGATAACAACTCAATATTTTAAATGGGCAAAGGATCTGAATAGACATTTCTCCTAAGATACACAAATGGACAATAAGCACATGGAAAGATGCTCAACGTCATTAGCCATCAGGAAAATGTAAATCAAAACCATAATGAGTACCACTTTACACCCACTAGGATGGTTATAATGAAAAAGATAGACAATAACAAGTATTGGCAAGAATGTGGAGAAATTGCAACTTTCATACAATGCTGGTGGGAACTTCGAATGGCCCAGCAGCCACTTTGGAAAACAGCCTGGCAGTTCCTTAAATGGTTAAACACAGAGTTACCGGATGACACAGCAATTCCACTCCTGGGTGTTTCCCAAGAGAAATGAAAACATACGTCCACACAGAAACGTACATGAATTTCCATAACAGCATTATTTATAATAGCCAAAAATTGGAAACAACCTAAATGCCCATCAACTGATGAATGGATAAATAAAACGTAGTGTTCTAGACAGTGGAATAGTACTCAGCCATTAAGAGGAAAGAAGCCCTGATCCGTGCTGCAACAAGGGTGACCCTTGAAAACATTATGTTAAATGAATACACTAGACACAAAATGTCACATATTGTATGATTCCAATTATACAAAATGTCCAGAATAAGCAAATCCATAGATAAAGTAGATCAGTAGTTTCCCTGGGGCTGGGGAGATGGGGCTACGGGGTGTGACTGCTAATGGGTACAATGCTTCTTCTGGGGTGATGAAAATGTTTTAAAATTGTGTGATGGATACACAACCCCGTGAATATACTAAAAAACATTGTATACTTTAAATGGTGATCCATACGGTATGTGAATTACGTCTCACTAAAGCTGTTAAAAAAGTCACATGGAAGGACAGGCACAAATGTGGTCAGGCTAAATGGCCTCCATGTTTTCTTTCTGTCTGTAAAACTCTAAGCACCTAGAAGCCTCTGGTCCGAGACGGTCCTATGATACTTATGAGCAGTAATAGGACCCAAGACAAGGCACAGCCATAGGCAGGAGACTCTGGACCAAATGCCACAAGCGAGGGTGGCTCTGGACACAGGCGGCCCGCCCTGTGATGACCAGACACGGCCAGTGTCAGCCTCACTCACCCAGAATGGTGCTGATGAGTTTGTCGGGACTGGCCTGCGCCGTCGTGGAACAGAGAGTGCTGAAATACAGGCCGGACCCCTCCCGGATGGGGCTGAGCATTGGGGGTGGAGTGTAGGGAGGGCACTGGAACAGGCCCTTCAGAAGGCGGTCCACCAGGAACACCGGAGACCGCAGGCAGCTCTGGTGGCACCCTCGGGGGCTCGGCTCCCCAGCCGTGGAGCGGGGAGGAGGCATGAACAGCGCCTTGGGCTGGGGGCGCTTCTTCCGCTTCCTATGTTGGCTGCACTCCCTGCTGTCTCTCTCTTCCGTGTCTTTCTCTTGTCCCTGGAGAAGAGAGTTCAGGACCACAGGGGTCACTTAAGCTGCTGCACAGCTTAGTCATCAAGATGGCGTGAGAGTGAGAAAAGGAACTGACCATGGAGACAGAGGAAGCATGACATGAACACACCCCAGGTGTCCATGCCTGGACCCCTCAGCCAAGGGGAGGCGAGCAGGGCCACCTGTCCCGAGCCGGACTGCGGATCCTAAGCCGAGTGACAGTCACGGCTGGAACCTACTCACGCACCCACACTTCAAGGAGGGGTCCTGACTCAGTGGATTTTGGTCAAGTGTGAGGCCAGGTTCAGCTGTTAAAATGACTGGCTCTTAGACAGTGGAGGCCAGAGTCAGTGGAACGGTATGACAGAATGAAAACTGTTCCCCTCCAAATGACTACAGCTCCTGTGAGACAAACAGTGGGATCCATGCTCCCTGTCCCTGAGTCCTGCGTGAGTTTCTCTGGGGGGATTCTTCCAGCACAGGCTAGAAAGCCTGCCTGCCCAAACTTGCAATGCTCCCTCTCACTTCCACTCTGCCAGTCTTATCCTCCTCTAATCCTCCTCGTCTGTCCTCCAGGTCTCAGCTCTGACACCCCTTCCTCCAGGAAGTCCTCCCAGACCTCACCTCAGGCTGGATCTCTGGTACCCTGTCGGGACTCCCACAGCATCCTCTGCTCCCCTTCTCAGCCCGGCCCACTCTGAGTCATCACTTTCTGGAGACAGGTGTCTACTACACTGGACTGGGAGCCCCAGGAGGAAGGGCAGGGGCTGTCATGATCATCTCCGTGTCCCCAGCACGGCCAGCACAGGGCCAGCCACAGAAAAAGCTCAATGGATGTTGAATGAACTAATGAATGAACGTGCAAACCAAGCTCTTCTGGAGTCAGGATTTTCTGAGGCGTTTGTTTGGGTTTTTCCCACAGCTTCCACCAGCAGGTGGGGAAAGCAGTGGGAAGGAAGTGGACTGACTGGAACCCCTTTGGCCGTGCTCTCCAGGGGTCAATGTGCTGCAGCCAGAGGCACCGAAATGGAGATCTCCAAAGGGGTGGTGGCCATGTGGTCCAAGGACTTCTTGACTCCTGGGGGGCTCTGCCTGTCCCCCTCCAGCCTCAGCACCTGTCCTGGTGGCTTGCAAAACTCTGTGCCAAACACCTAAATGCAGACAGGAGTAGGAGAACCGGGAGCGCAAAAAACTGCTCCAGACTGAAGTTCCGACCTACCCCTCTAAAGCGGCACAGCTCTGACGCCTGGCCCCTCCACAAGCTTTCCCCCGGAGGACAGGATGTCTCCATCCTAAATAAATGACACCCAGTCATTTAGTCCCCAAAGCCTGTCAGAAACCCTGAAAGCAGAGAACCTACTGCGTGTACCCCTTCACCTGCTGCTCCTGCTTCGTTTGAGGTGACGGCCACTGGTCACTGTGAAAGCACATATGGCTGGCCAGCCCTTTCTCGGTGTAAAACATCTGGCTGCAGTTCTTGCAGACATAAGTGCTCCTTGGTTCTGCCCAGTCTGAGGGGCCCCCGTTTTGCTGGTGACTGTGGGGAGACATGGCAAGAGAACGTGAAAATGAGACGCCGTCCCTGATTGCTGACTTCTGATTTTTTCTTTTTAAAGTCTGATCCACTGACAACTCTAGGTGAACCCTAAAAAATGGAGATGATGCCCCAATTCTTCAGGGTCTGATGCATGCCTCTTTAGGAACAAAGCGTCCAGAGCTCGCTCACCCAGGACCAGCACACAGAAGCCATCAGAGGACACCTGAGGGGTTGTATTCCCCTGTGCGGGGGAAGGGGGTGTTCCTAAACTTACCATCCACCTGCCATGTTCTCCTCTTTCAGTGGATGAGGGAGCCGGTAGATATTTCCACCCTGAAGATAAAAATACTCTTGAGCCAATATATCAGAAATGATGTATTGCAAGAGCAAAAACTGTAAGAGTCTTAGAAGAAAACACAAGTGTAATGCTTTGTGATCTTGGATTAGGCAATAATTTCTTGGATGACAGCAAAAGGAAAGACAGAACAGACAAAGTGGACTTCATCAAAACTTAAAACCTCTGTGTTTCAAAGAACATCATCAAGAAAGTGAAGACAACCGGCAGCACGGGAGACAATTGCTGCAAGTTATGTGTGTCTGACAAGGGATTCATATTCATAGCACATAAAGAACTCTTATAGCTTGATAATAAAAAGTCAAATAACCCAATTTAAAAATGGGCCAAGGATCTGAATAGAGAATGAATCAAAGAGGGTACACAAATGGCCAGTAAGACCATGAAAAGATGCTCAACATCATTAGTGATGAGGGCGATGAAAATCAGGCCGTACTGAGAGACCACTGAAAACCCATTAGGACGGCCACAATACAGACTGGACAACAAGCGTCGGAGAGGATGTGGAGAAATTGGAACCGCACACACTGTGGGTGGGAAAGTAACACGGTGCAGCTGCTGTGGAAAACTGTCTGGCAGGTCCGCAAATGGTTAAACATAGTTGCTGTATGACCAGCAAATCCATTCCTAGGCATTTCCCAAGATAAATGAAAACACATGCCCACACAAAAACTTGTGCACAAATGTTCACAGCAGCACTATGTACAATGACCAAGAAGTGGAAAGAACCCAAATGTCCAGCAGCTGAGGAATGAACAAATGTGATGTACCCACACAAAGGCACATTACTCAGCCACAAAAAGGAATGAAGCCCTGACACATGCTGCGCTGTAGATGAACGTTGAAAACATCACGCTAAGTAAAAGAAGCCAGTCACAAAAGGCCACGAAGTGTAGGATTCCATGGAGAGACAGAAGGTAGACGCATGCTTGCAGGGTGCTGGGAGGGATGGAACGATTTGGGGTGACAACTAAGAGTGGGGGCTTCTTTGGGGAGTGAAAGTGTTCTGGCAACGAGTGGTGAAGGACGCACAACCCTGTGAACATATGAAAAAGCACAGAACGGCACACTTTAAAATGGTGATCAGGTGGTATGTGGGTATCAAAGCTGCTAAGATAAAAAAGAAAGAAAGGTCGGTATGGTGTGACAGGAAAGCTGCTGGACCTTAGCATGCCAGCCTCTGCGCCCAGGACCTCGTAGGCACAGGGTGGGAAGGAACCAAGCTAATGCGGCAGGTGTGCAGCAGGGGCCGAGTGACTCACAACCAGAAGACCCGGCATTTCCCACAGGAATACTTAAGAGAGAAGGAGCTCTACTTTTATGTCCTCTGAAGAATTCAAGGGGCAAATCCAAAAGGAAGCGATGGGCAAAAAGAAAACAAGCAGAAAAAGCTTGGTGAAGTAACAAGACACAAAGCATTTGCGACAACTCTGTCAAGTCCTTGTTCTGTTTTTTTTGGGGGGGCGGGGTGCTGTAACGGCAGGAACCACATGTCTGGACCTCCAGGTCCCCCTCTGTAAAACTGCTTCTGAGGATTCACCAAGATTAAATCAAACGCCTGTGCCACTAAGAAATGCAGAAACAAGTAAGGATCGAGGCTCTTGCGTGAGCTCACGTATGGTCATGTCCCACGAGAGAGGGCCCGGTACCTGGATTCTGTTGAAGATCGTCAGCTTGGACTTTGAGTCCCGTGGGGGATCTGCTGGAGGCCCGGCTGATGAGAAGGAGGCCATGGCTACCTGGCTGGGAGAAGCCGCACAGCACATATCCATTTTCACCTTGTCCTTCCGGAAGCCTGAGAGGCGCTGGGCCCTGGAGTGGCCGGAGAAGAGCCTGTAGCCTCCGCCCCGGGAGCAGGCCAGGCCCTTTTCACCTTTCATGGCCCCGGAAGGCGTGCCATTCTCAGCCTGGGTCTGCTTCCCAGGGCCCTGGGCTCTGGGCGGGTCGTCCCCACCTAACTGGGTCTGCTGTGGGCCCCCGGGGGAGAAGATGTCCCCCAGGTCCAAGGTCCCTTTTGTGGATCTCAACTGCTTGGACAGAGAGATGTCTGGATTCCCAGAAGGGTCCAGAGATGCGGCTGTGAGAGACGCTGAGGCGGCGGTCACGTTCGGTCCTCCTTTCACGTCCCACCTTGTGCTGCCAGGAGAGGCCTCTCTGGGGAAGGTGGGCGTGGTTTTTCTCCTGCGGGCTGGGGATCCCTCTGGCTCCGGGTTTCCAGGGCCAGCAGACAGACAGTCCGCACTGGGTGTCAGAGGTGGCGGCTGCTGTGCCCACGGCCCCTGCAGTGACTTTAAGGTGGCCTGCTTGGCCTCGGGCGCAGGGAGCTGGGAGGAAGTTGCTGCCACCTGCGCATGGGAGAAGATCCGCTGGGATTTGGTGAACATCTGGAACACCTGCATCTGCTCGTGGCTCACCAGAGACTCCTGAGATTTCAGGAACAGCTGCCGGAAGAGTGGCATGGCATCCGACGGGAGCCCTCCTGGCTTCTGGACATCCTGCAGGCCAGGCTCCCTGGGGTTCTGCCACGGGAAGGCGTCGCAGTCAAACTTGCTCTTCTTGGAAGCCCAGGAGTCATCTTCCCCACTGGCACGTCTAGGGTCAGCTGAGGCCTCCGCAGACGCCTTCAGGAGCGGGGGAGGGAAGGCTAGCACGTCCTCCAGACTGGGGCCTGAGCTGGGCGAGCGCTCCCCTGTGGGGGAGGTGCTGCTGGGCCCAGGGCCAGACTGGGGGCCCTCCCTGGATGGCACTGCAGGGGACTTGTGGACCACAAACACATTGTTCTCTTTGCTCTTGGAGCAGCCTGGCAGGTTCCGGAGCCACTGGAAGTTGTGACTGGATGGCTGAGAACTGGCAGGGACTGTCTGGCCCCTGAACAGAGGCAGGCAGGCAGGCAGGGAGCCTCCCTCAGGCCAGCCCTCCAGGGGGGACAGCTCCGACTCAGCTGGGTCAGGGCCACCATTCTCTGCTGCCCTTGAGTGGACGGCTGGGAATGGGTCAGTGGCAGGCTCCTTCTGTGGGGGATGAGGCTCCTCGGGCACCTCGGTGCCCAGGGTTCCTGGGGCTGCCAGGGTGCTTACGGGGTTGCAGGAGGACCCCGAAGAGGGCGGGCAGGGACAGGCCGCGCTCCGCCCTTCGCTGCTGTCCGAAGGCCCTGCCCGGGCTGGGCCGGGAGAAGGGACCTTCTGATGGACGATGCTGCTGACAATACAGCGCAGGAGGTCTCGGTTAGGCAACAGGGGGCCCGGGGACCTGGCTTCCGGGGGCACCAGGGACCGCAGGCCCCCGGGGGCCTGCGCATCGGCCATCTCAGGGGCGTGGGGGGCATCCCCACAGGCCTCCTCTTCTGCAGGGGCTTCCTTCAGGATGCAGAGACCGTGCTGTACCTCGCAGTGCCGGCGCAGGGAGCGATAGTCGCAGTAGCTCTTGCTGCAGCCGGGCTCGATGCACACAAAGGGCTTGGTCTTCTGGTGGGTGAGCATGTGCCCAGTCCTGGAGTCACACAGGAGAAGGCAGTTAGTGGCACTTGGCTTGGGCCTTCCACTGAAAGGACACCAAGTGGTCCCACAATTCAGAAACTGCCCGCAGCCCCCACTCCGGTCAGAGCAATCTGGAAGGGGTGCTCCTCTCTCACCTTTAAGCAAACCCTTTATCTGAGGGGAAAAATAAAATCAAAGGAAGACAGGCCAGAGTTCCCCAAAGTGGTTTCCCAAGGAACACCAGTTCTCCAGAGTTGCTCCCCAAGGACTTGGGCTCAGCTGGCAAATCAGTTTTGGAAAAACACTGCATTCCTAGGAGGTTCACAGGGCACAGGAGAAAATGGAAAAAGCCACACAGTAGATAGATAAAGGGACATCTGTTCAACTTTCGATGTCTCTCAAACTTATTTGCCCACAGAACTGTTTTTTCAAATAGCCTGCTTTAGCATCTCTGAGAACCAGCGTTCTGCAGAACGCACCGGGGGAAATGCTGACCAGGGACAACCCTTCCTTCAACATAGAGTTCCACTAAAGAGACAGCTACCTGGAACCCCCACCCTCCCACCCCCCAGCCACAGCAAAAATTACACTGAAAAATTTACAGGTGCCCAATCAGTAAGAACTTTCTGGAAAACAGCCAACGTGCCTATAATTTCTGCAAATGTGAATGGACACAAATATGTATTGTTTATATCATACTTATATCTACATTAGTATGTTACAAATATAAACAAGCGAGTAAAATCACCCTCTGGGTTCCCAACAGCCCTACTCTGTCTGGACAGATCTAAATATGGCACGTGGGGTATGTCCAATAAATAATAAAGCCCTTCCACAAAGGTTGACTTTTGGACTTCGTCTGAGGGAAGCAGCAGAGAAGGAATCAGGAAATCCCATTTCTAGCCCTGTTACCAACATGTGACAGGAGCAAATTACTTCCTTCCCTTGGGGTGGGGTGGGCCGAGAGGGTGAAGCGAAAGATGGATTAATCGAAGCCCTCAGTAAAGGTCAGGGGCACTATAAAAACAGAAGGGCTTGTCTCTCCTGCAAGTCTCTCGGTTTGAAAAATGTGTGTCTTTCCTTTCTCACTAGCAAGAACAACTTATCATTTCCAAGATGTTAAGATCAAAGGGAACTCTGCTCCTTATTCTTAGAATGGACTTTCTTTTCAAAATTAAGAGTTTAAAAATCAGTCAAGAAGTTTTGTTGTTGTTGTTTTTTAAAGAAAGGAGTTAAAGAAAAACAAGAGTTAATTCTCCATTGATTTCCATGTTCTAGAAACAGGCATTTCAGAAACTCTCATGCCCCAAGTTCTCCCAACACACATTCCTCATGGAACACAGATCCATTCTCCTCAGACACCCACCAGGGACTCGGACTATTTCCCCACAGGTAGCCCAAATCCTTCCATGTCAGAGTTGCCTCAGGAGGGAGCCATTATGTCTTTAAACCACAAGGGTCCCTGCCGCAAATCACAGCAATGTGTGAATTTGGTATGAATTTGGGGGCTCAGAAGAGTGACCCATCCAGGGTAATGCGCGCCCTGCCCTAGAGCGCTGGCAGTGTGAGAACGGAAGCTGAGGTGACACCCACCTGGGGAACACGGAGGAGGTGGGAAAACCCAGCAGCGGGTGGGACAGGTTGATCTGAGAGGGGGTGGAAGAGACATAGCCACACGCCCACTCCCCCCAACCCCCCTCCCCCCCAACAGACGTTTCCAGACCAGACTCCTACATACAGGTGGTCCTGACGCTTAAAGGCCTTGCTGCAGACTTTGCAAACGTGTTTCCTTTCCTGGCTGTGTGTCAGGTAGTGCTTGCTAAGAGAGCTGGCGCTGCTGAACACCTTCCCACAGAGGCTGCAATCCAAAAGTGGGTTTTGAGGGGAAGTGTGCTGCCGCTTTCCTTTCCTTGCACTCCCAGAGGTGGCCCTGCCTCCTTCGTCAGCCTCTTTAGGCACCTTCAGAGCACCTGGGCCCAGGTCTAAACAGAGAGAAAGCACAGGTTACAGACATCTGGGGAAATGAAGCAGCACAGCTAACGCGCTCCACAACTTAGAGCCACAGCACACGTGGGATGACTGGGCCAAGAACTTGCTACAACTTCAGCAGCTTTACTTGCAGAGAAAACAGGGTTTGGGACCCGGAGAGGGAGAGAAGGCACCCTGGTCAGGCTACACCTGCAGGCGGCACCCAGTCTTGGTGCCACTGGGAGGGACAGGATGGCAGCAGTCTGAAGCTCTCCTAGGGCAAGGCGACCAACACGGGCGGGGCTTTGTGACGACTCTATCAATGGCACTCTTGGAAGGGCAAGCCAGAAATACATAGCCCAACACCTTAGAAAAGTCTAAATCCTTTCTCCCAGCCAATTCTACTTTGGGGTTTTAAAATTATGGAAATAAATGTAGATCGGTACGAAGAGTTAGCTGCAAGGGAGTTAAGTGCAGCATGTTCTTCCTGGTGAAATGTTAGAAACAACCTAACGTCCGACAAGAGGGCATGTAAGTGACTGCATTATGGTTTAAACGGTCTATGACACTTAAGCATTTAAGATAAAACTGCAGAAAAATATCCGATGGCATGAAAGGATGCTGCTGCCACAGCCATACTACTGAGGAAAAAGCAGCCGATGGCGAGACAGAGCTGCCCTAGTCTTAGGAAAGGAAAAATAAATTTATTCAGAAAACAAACTGAGAGAATGGATGGACCGACTGGTAGGAGTCTGGGTCATTTTTATTTTCCTCTTCGTGTGTATGTGAATTTTCCATGTTTCCTGTATCCCTTGGGTAAAATGATAAGAGGTATTTTGATGAATTCTGTCATGGGAGGAACAGGTGAAGGCACTGGGAATGTTCAGGTGGGAGAGGGGAGATGTCTGCAAATACCTGAAGGGCCAGCGTGTGAGGAGGACCAGCTGCTTCTGTCTTGCTCCAGGGCACAGAGCTGGGTTTGGTGACTGGAGCTGATTTAAATCACTAGAAAACGTAAAGGTCATGGACACGGGGACTCTGCAGGCTCACTGCTGTGTTCCCAGCTCCTGGACTTCCCGTTCCGGCACTCGTAGGCACTCAATAACTGTCTGTTGGATGGATGAATCATGGGAGATTTTTTCCTACCCCTTAGATTGGTCTTCAAGATGGATTAGACTGCCTCATGAGATGGCAAGTTTAGAAATCATTTATCTAGGATGCTGCAGAGGTGGGATCCCCGAATCCAACAGGCCAGGGAATGGGGAAGAGAAGGGGACTGCAATGAAGGACCCCAAACGCCCCTTCTCTGTGGCTGAAATGCAGCATGAGAGACACAGCAAAAGGAACCAGACTCTTGTTCCAATTCTGCCTCTGGCCATGGGCCACCTGTCACTTAACTTGCCTGGCCTACATCTTCTTCATATGAGAAATGACGATGATGAGTGGTCAACTGATTCCAACAGTTTAAATGAGGAAAAACAAGACTCCCTCAGGGGAAAGCCCTGGCCTTACTAAGTTACTTTTACAATGCTCATTAAAGCAACTATTAAACTAGAAAACAGAATGTTGTTTTGAAAAATTGGCAAGGACACTGAGAAACGGGCAGTCACTGGCCCAGGAAGCTATTTGATCTTCCCAGAAAGCAGTATGATAAGAGCTCTAAAACTGTGTATATTCTCTGACAGGAAAACCTACTTGGAGGAATGTGTTCAAATATTTAACCCAAAAGAAAACTCAATGTATAAAAAGTTGTTCACAGAAACACTACAACAGTCTAATGAGCAAGAATATGGTCAAACAATACAATGACCATGGAAGAGTCTACCTTTCATGTAAGAAAGCAAATGCACTAAGTTTTAAAAACTTCAAATAGAGACAACCAAGATGGTGCAGTAGGCAAACCTCTCGCAACCACTTCAAAATTACAACTAATCTACAAAATAACCATTATTGAGAATCACCTAAAATCAAGCTGAACTGAAGCCTTTCAACTAAGGACGTGCAGAAGAAGCCACCCAGACTGGTAAGAAGGGCAGAGAGGTGGAACGGGCTGGTCACACAAGGGGTGTGACCATTAAAGATCGGGAGGGATATTTCAGCTGTGGGGATCCCTCTATCCCTAAAGGAGTGAGAGATCCCAGCCCCACCCCAGCCCAGGGTTCCAGTGCTGGGGAGAGAAGTCCCCATAATTTTTGGTTGTGAAAACCAGCGGAGATTGTGACTGAGACCGAGGACGGCTGCACTCCCAGGCGCTCCTCTTAAAGGGGCTGCCCGCAGACTTACCCACCGACTGAATCACTCACTCTGAGCTCCAGCTCTGGGGCAGCAGCTGGAGAAGCAGCAGGGACGTATGGGGGTTAGAACTGAGTTATCTGGCTTGGGACGGCGTCTGGAGAGGCGGCTTTCTCCTTGACTGGGGAGCTGGCAGAGGTCATTGTTTCTTTGTTGAGCCCTTCCCCTTCCCAGCGTAGGAACACAGGTGGCCGCCATTTCTGAGTCTCCATGGTTAGTTCGCCCCACCCTTGCGATTTGAGACCTGGCCCTGCCCAACTTTCGAGCACACCCAGGCTGCTTCCAGTGGCTTTCTTGTGCAGACCACCTGCCTTGGCTCAAGCTGCACTTTCCTAGGGTCTCCCAGAGGTTCGCAGAACCCAGACAAGCAGCATCTGGCTTGAGCGTGTCCTGTACCTCTGGCTGAGCAGCCCTAAGCTGGCACAAGCGGCAGCCCAGCCTTGGTTCGCGGCTTGGCCTCTCAAGGTGCTTCCAAGCACAGCACGGGTGGCAACCATCTGAGGATTTCTTTCTGGCTCCTGCTGGGTGGCCCGGGGTGGGGCATGGACTGAAGCAGACCTACAGAAGATCCCCTCCAAGGTGGTCCTGGGGCTACTACCCCCAGTGGCCAGCTTCAAAATGAGCTAGAGCATCACCCAGCCTCCTCCAAGTACGACACACCCAAGGGGTGGATTGGGCAGGCACCAGAGTCTTGCTGAGGCAGATCCTGCTCTGTAGGGTCAGCCCTCGCACAACAACTCTTCCACTGTAGTCAAGGCCAGTCCTCACAACCAGTGAGCACAATGTCAGTCCCTCCCACTGATGTGCAATTATCAACCAAGGCTCAACCACAAGAGCAGGGCACACACAACCCACACAAGGGACATGTCTCAGGTGACCCGAAAGACTGTGCCACTGAACCCCACAACACAAGTACTACATAAGACCGGAAGACATAGCAGCCCTACCTAATGCATAGAAACAAACACAGGGAAGCAGCCAAAGTGGAGAGACAAAGAAACATGTCTCAAAGAAAAGAACAGAACAAAGCTCCAGAAAAAGAACTAAGCGAAACGGAGATAAGCAATCTATCAGACGCAGAGTTCCAAACATTGGCCATAAGAATACTCAGTGATAGGAGGCCAGTTAGCTCAGTTGGTTAGAGCATGGTGCTAATAACACCAAGCTTGCTGGTTCAATCCCCACATGGTCCACTGTGAGCTGTGCCCTCCTTAAAAAAAAAAAGTGCTCAGTGATCTCAGGGAGAACTTCAACAGAGAGACAGGAAGCATAAAAATGGAGAATGAAAACCATAAAAAAGAACCAATCAGAAATAAAGGAAATGAAGAATGTATTATAGGAAATCACCAGTACATTAGATGAAGCAGAGGATTCAACAAGCGATGTAGAAGATAAGGTAGCAGAAAATACCCAACCAGAACAGGAAGAGAAAAAAGAATCCAAAAAATTAAGGAGAGTTTAAGGGGCCTCTGGGACAATATCAAGCATACCAACATTCACATTATAGGGGCACCAGAAGGAGAAGAAAGCAAGGAATTGAAAACCTATTTGAAGAAATAATGACAAAAATCTTCCCTAACCTGGTGAAGGAAATGGACATACAAGCCCAGGAAGCAAAGAGAGTCCCAAACAAGATAAACCCAAAGAGGCCCACACCAAGACATCATAATTAAAATGCCAAAGGTTAAATACAAAGAGAGAATCTTAAAAGCAGCAAGAGAAAATCAGTTAGTTACCTACAGGGGAGCTCCCATAAGACTGTCAGCTGATGTCTCAACAGAAACTTTGCTGGCCAGTAGGGAGTGGCAGGAAATATTACAAGTGATGAAAAGCAACGACATACAACCAAGATTACTCTACCCAGCAAGGCTGTCATTTAGAATTGAACGACAGATAAAGACCTTCCCAGACAAGAAAAAGCTGAAGGAGTTCATCACCACCAAACCAGTATTACAAGGAATCTTAGAGGGACTTCTTTAAGATGGGAGCGGGGTTAAGGACGGGTGAAAGAGGAAGGGATTAAGAAGTACAAATTGGTTGTTATACAGCAGTCATGGGATGTAGGGTATAGCATAAGGAATATAGTTAACAATACTGTAATAACTAGGCATGGTACCAGATAGATACTAGATCTATCAGGGTGATAGATGGGAATGGGGTTGGAGGCAGGGTGAAAAAGGTGAAGGCATTGAGAAATACAAATTGCTAGTAAAGTATGGGGAATATAATCAACAATGTTGCAAAGATCATGTAAGGTGTCGGATGGGCACTGGACTTATCGGGGGGATCGCGCCATAGACTGTGTAGATGCCTGACCAATGCGCACTATATGCCTGAAGAGCTGAAGTAGAATAATACTGAATGTTAACTATAACTAAATATGTAGGTATATATAGTCATAGGATGTGGAGTACAACATAGGGAAGATAGTCAATGGTATTATAACAGCTACATAAGATGTCAGAGGGGTAGCAGCTTGGGGGTAGGTTATCACTTTATGAGGGGTTTAAATGTCTAACTAGTACATTGATTTGTACACCTGAAACTAATAAAAATTAAAAATTAAAAAAAAAAAACTTCAAATAGAATTATACACTTAATACGCCTCTGCTAAACCATGTTTTCTTGAGTGATGTCATCCATGTTTTTAAAAATCTATGTGTGGGAGCCAGGATGGGATTTTTCTTGTTATTACTTCACCTTCTAAGTTTTCTTTAATAAATATGTATTACTTTTATAATTAAAAAAGTCAATATAAGTGTATGTACTAATATGGACCTGAATTTAAGTTAGAAAAATGTAGCATTAACAGTTAATGGCCACTGCATTCCTTTTTGTTTGTTTGTTTCAAGTTTAAAACAAAAGTTGAATGAATGATTTGTAACATTTGGGGAGGTGGTATACACAGACCCCTATGAAAATCTAGTGAAAGATAGTTTTTCTACCTAGCAAAATGTACACCTGTTTGTGCCACCAGCGTTTTTCAGGTAATTTCTGTGGCCCGGATGGAGAACCCTAATGACTGTACCCCTGACCCTAGCCCAGTGCCTATAACACTGCAGCAGTCCCATGGATCTAGGATTTCAAGTTTAGCCATCATTCCAGCCCTGTCTACTACATCTCGTGTGAAGTGGGAGCCTCAGAAAGGTTTCTTTTTAGCAAGTCTTCAGGACATTTTTTGTTATGCCAGTTAGTATTAGTATCTGTTTTGCAGGGCTGTTTCAGATGTGGCCTTCTGTGCACAGGGTGTGGTTATAAAGTAAAAGAGCTCTAGCTCAGTCAACCCATCTATACAACTTAACCCAAGAACCCATCAAGATAGTTGAAAACAAAAACTGAATTTATCTTGTGGGGAAGCCTAAAGGCAAACCAAAAAGAGATTTAACTATAGTCTTTGCTTTCCATTAGTTCTCCCTTTGCTCCTCCACTGAAGAGAACTTAGAACTGAATCAACGGACTGTCTGAAATTAATTCTAACAATATGGTAAAAATAACTATTATCTCTTCAGTGCTTTACAGTCTACAAAGTGCTTTTACGTTCATTTCTTCTTCTGCTTCTTACTGCTACTACCCCGGGGGAAACAAGTGGATAGTATCATCCCCCCACTTTACAGGCGAGGACACTGAGGCTGAGGAAGGTTAGATAACCAAAAAGCAGATGGACAGGACTCCACCTCGTTCTGGAAATGTGAAAAGAGCCTCTGAGATGTGGTACTGGATAGGAAAGTCTCCCGTAAACTCAAAGGTCTGCCCATACCACACACGAGATTAGGATATTCCAAACACCCACGTTTCTCAACGTTACTCCCTAACATCAGTATTCAGTTTCCTTGACTAAGAAGTCGGGCACAATTTCTAAGTGGACAAAGAGTAACTGTTCCCTATTCACCTGTGGAAGAGAGAAATTTTCTTACCCAACCCATGCACAACCAACCCCTAGCTGCCACAGGAACTTTCAAACAGCCTGCCAGGCCCTTGGGCCCAGATGGACAGCCTCACCTTGTAAGGAAGCCTGAAATTCTGGGTCTGCATACTCCTCCAGCAGCTTCAGGGAGTCACTGTCCTTCCCCGAGTACAAGGACAGGGCGTCAAGGTTGTCTTCCAGCACTTCGCTAGGCACATCGGGTGTTGGGAGGCTGGGATCCAGGTCCAGACCACTTAGGCCAGCATAGAGCAGCTCCCGCGTGCTGGGACCCAGGTCCCGGTTGAGGGTGTCATTGCAGTTGAGTCCCTGGCTCTCGGAAAACGAAGGGAGATGCATCTCAGATGGAAGGGCTCCCTCATCCCCAAGGCCGTACTGGTCCATGACTCTCTGCTGCCAGGTCTTGGCCAAGAGCTACTCTCCAGATAAGCAAAAGTGTATAAGGAATTAGGGGGGAGAGAGCTCTTGGTGCTGTTTCATTCCTGAAAATGAACAGGGAGATTCAAAATCATAAGATGGCAACACAGTGTGGTGGATAGAACATGGACTTGGAATTCAAACAGACCTGCTCTGGGTCTTTTTGGTGCCACTTAATAGCCATGTGACGCTGGGCAAGTCACTTAAGCTCCACGAGCCTCAGTTTCCTCACCTGTAAGTTGAGTATAAGAGCATTTCCATCAAAGGTGGTTGTAAGGCATACATGAAAGGATTTCTGGCAACATGGTGGACTAAACCGACCTCTTTCTCCAGGTATAAAACAAATAGAAATACGAGAAAAGATTATTTTTACTACATAGCCAAGCTCAAGAGACAGGTAACGCCCTATCACTACCACCAAAAGTGCCAGCAGCACTTTTGGTCAAGTCAAGTCAGCCCAAGGGGAAAATCAGACTCAGATACAGGGCCTGGAACTGCCATCCAATATGGCGGCAACTAGCCACATGTGGCTGTGAAGCACTGGAAACGTGACTGGCCCCAAACTGAGACATGCTGTGAGTGTAAAATATGCACTGGAGTTGGGAGACTTAGTATAAAAAAATAATACGTTTTTACATTGATTACGTTACAATGATAATATTTTGGATATAGTGGGTTAAATAAAGTATGTTATTTAAATTAATTTCATCCACACCTTTTTTTTTTTTAATCTGGCTATTAGAAAATTTTAAATTATATATGGCTCATAGTATACTTTTATTAAAGAGCATTATCCTGGAGGCTGGGGCCTGGGGTCATAATGGACACATGGAAAAAGGACACAGCGCCTTGAATTCACAGGAAATGGAAACCTGGGACCCTGGAAGAACCGTGCCCTCCATAGGAAAACTAAATAAATGAAAAGAAAAACTCTGCACACAAACCTAGAGAAGCATCCCAAGAACTAGAAAACAATAAGACAATGGGAGACAACAAAACCTAGCATAAGAAGTGGTCAGCATGCAACAAGAACAAACATTTAAAAAAAGAAACAAATGGAACATCTAGAAATGAAAGACATTTAAATTAAAAACTCACCAGTGGATTAAACAGCAAATTAAACAGTGCTGAAGAGAGCAATAATGAACTGGCAGAGCATCTGAGGAATTCAGCACGGAGAGATAAAGAAATGGAAAATATCAACAAAAAGTTGAAAAACTATGAATGGAGAAGCAAATGCAAATGTCTAACATATGCCTAACAAGGGTCCCAAAAGGAAAGAGGAGAGAATGTAGGAGAGACAGTATCTTCAAGAAATAATGGTGGAGAAATTCCCAGAACTGCAGAAACACATGAATCCAGACTTAAAGATATGGTTCTCGAAGATACATAGTTAATAATCACCAAGCATTGCAAAGCTAGGCCAGGATAAATAAAAATGACTTCACACCTCAATACAGTAGAATTGCAAGCAGTAGAATTGCAAAACACTAAAGGCAAAGAGAAAACCCTAATACTACCAGAAAGATGGTCTACAAAGGGATGATGACCAGCCTGATGGAGAATTCAACAGAAATGTGTCTGGAAGACCATCAGCAGACAAAGGGAAGGGGAGAGTCGGCACAGAACTCAACACAGGAAAACTGGTGTTCCAGAGGGAGCAATACAGACTTTTTCAGACAAGGCCTAAAGTTTACCTCATAGATCTTAGCTCAAAAACTACTACAGGTTTTGAATTATTTGGAAAAAAGAAAGAGATAATGATTAACTTCATAATTTAAGTATGCACACTAAAAGAATCTAAGTGTAACTACCAAGTTTGAAAAGGAAACAACTCTGCAACATCTAAACTAGCAGAATTTATTCCCAAAAAAGAAAGAGAGAAAATACTCAAATTACTGAAATTAGAAATTAAAGAGAGGACATCACTAATGACCTTACAAAAATAAAAAGGACTATAAAGAAATATAATGAACATTCACATGCCAACAAATTAGGTAACTTAGATAAAAACAGGTGCATTCCTAAAACGATACAAATTACCAAAACTGACTCAAGAGGAAATAGACTATATGAATATACCTAAAAGAAGTAAAAGGATTGAATTAGTAATTTTAAAAATTCCCACCACAGAAACACTATTGGAACATGGAAAACAGTCAAAAGGTTTACAGCAATCAAGAGAACCCTTATCAAGAAAAAAGTGAGGGGTGGCTGGTTAGCTCAGTTGGTTAGAGTGTGGTGCTAATAACACCAAGGTTGCCGGTTTGGTCCCCACATGGGCCACTGTGAGCTGAGTGACATCCAGTAGGAGAGCCCTGTGGCATTTTAACTCCCTGCCCCTCAGCATAGCGGAGGTTGAGGTTTTGAAGACAGAGCCCACGTTCTGGTATGCGTTCCAGATGCGGGAGGGAGCAGAGAGGATCTTGTTCTCAAAGAACTGAGGTTGTCTGTCTTAACCTGTCTGTAGCTGCTGAAAGTCTAACACAAACGTCTTGCCTTTATTTTGCCTAACTTGGAATTCTCTCAGGGCAGAGTAGCAATGTTTTTGTTGAAAACATTGAAGGCAATGAACCAATCGCTACAGCCTGGGACAAAGGATATTAACTGAGGCCAACAACAGATATACCCCTGAAAGCCAGGGAGGAAAGGCTGGAGAGTAGGATGCCTGGGGGTAAGGGCTTTGAAAAGCTTCCACAATAGGGTAGCAGTTTCTTACAAAGTTAACCATGGTCTTACCATATGATCCAGCCATCATACTCCTAGGTATCTACCTCAATGAGTTGAAAACCTATGTCCACACAAAACCCACACACAATTGTTTATAGCAGCTTTATTCATAACTGCCCCAGACTGGAAGCAACCAATATGTCCTTTGATAGGAGGATGGATAAACAAACTGAGGTACATCATACAATGGACTATTATTCAGCACTAAAAAGCAAGAAGCTCTCAAGTCATAAAAAGACACGGAGGAACCATAAATGCATATTGCTCAGTGAAAGAAGGCAGTCTGAAAAGGCTATATATTGTATGATTCCAACTATATGACATTCTGGAAAAGGCAAAACTACAGAGACTATAAAAAGATTGGTGGTTTCCTGGGTTCTGTATGATTCTATAATGGTAGGTACATGACATTATACATTAGCCAAAACCCACAGAACTACACAACACAAAGAGTGAACCCTAATGCAAACTGTGTACTTTAGTTAATTAAAAAAATAAAGTAAATTAAAAAAAAACCTTTTACATATTTCAGGGAAGCTAGAAGGCCATGTGCCCAGGGCAGGTGTGTATGCTCAGGAAAGACCTTTGAAGGCTCTAAGCTCTCGCCTTTGGCTGACCTTCATTCTGTGCAAGCAGGAAGTGAAGGTGAAGGTTGTAAACTGTCCGCTGAGTATTGAAGGTGTGTCCCAACACTCACACAGAGCCCAGCTGCAAAGACGGGGAGGTTTTTGTTTTCCTCTGGGCATTTAAGGAACAGAGACTTCACTGACCACACATGACAAGGAATACAGTCTTTATAAATACCAGGGATGCCAAAAAAAATGTCTACAAGTGGACATTTTGGTCAACGTTGCTCAAGCAGTAGTTCGCCGTAATCAGAAGTGTCTGGATGCTGATGGGAACCACTCTGAGCACCTCTTGTAATTGCAGAAGTCACACATGACTCGTATTCATCTTCTGTTATTGGTGTATATTGAGTATTACCATCTGAATACAGTTTTCCTTTCTGAAAATGTGTATACATTTTTTGGCACCCTCTGTATAGTCTACAGAAGTCACTAAACAATTACAACTCACAAGGTGCAGCAACAATAAACCCTTGAGTGGGAATCTGATTCCCAGAATCACACATTATAATATTCAACATGTCCAGTTTTTCAACAAAAAAATTACAAGTTATATAAACAAAGTATTCCCTTTTAGAGGGCCATCCATGTCATACAAATGGAGTCAAACAATATGTGGCCTTTTGTGTCTGGCTTCTTTCACTAAGCACAGCATTTTCAAGCTTCACCCACCGTGTGCCATGTACCATGACTTCATTCCCTTTTATGGCTGGATGATGTTCCATTGTCTGGTTATACCACATTTTCTTCGTCCATGCATGTGTCTGTCGATGGGCATTTGGGTTGTTTCCGTTTTGGGCTATTATGAATAATTCCGTCCACACCTAGACATTGAATAAATGCTTGATGACTCCCTGACAGCAAATCTAGTGGATCCTGGAATAACTGGAGTTTGGGCCTATCTTCCTAGGCTGTCGATTTCTACTGTTTTTAAACTTTTCACGTTGAGAGGTAAGGGAACAGCTGCATCCTCAACACCTGCGTTTCACATTATGCATTTACCTGTGTGTCTGGAGGGAGCTCAAATGAAAAGTTGAATACAGGTCCACAATCCTGTACTACAACTCTGGGATCCAAATGAGTTTCAGAATTCAGAATTTGGTGAATTAAGAAAGGTAAATCCATGCATACGCCATATTTTAAGTAAGACCCCTGGGGTCCAGGGCAGCACCTGGTAACTAAACCATTACTTCGGCATCGACACCTATGCCTACTCAGAGACAATGGAATAAATAAAGACTATAAAGAGCAACATGTGAGTTCAGGTTTGGCCACCAAATGAGGCTTGAGACACCTCAGCATTCTCAGAGATTTGGGGGTTTCCAAATTGCAAAGAAGTGTGGACTATTAAAGTTTACATTCTGAGGCAAAGTGAATTTGTCCGCCAATTCTCAAGTGTCTTCTACAGTGCTGCTATGAACTGTTTCCAGTATTCCAAGGGGAAAGAATCCGTCTCTTCCTTCATCTCCCAATAATTAAAATGAGCGAATAAAATACAAAGCATTATTTAAATGACTATAAAGCAGTATTTTATAAAATAATTAGCATTTCTCCTTGTGAGGTATCACACCAAGTACTCCAAATGCATTAACTCCCTCCACACAACAACCCAGAGGCCAGTTCCATTATAACTTCCATCTTGCAGAGGAGGAAAGGGACTCTGAGATGCTGAGTCACTGGTTCAAAGTCACATCCCTCACAAGTAGTTGAGCCACACCTTGAACCCAGATATTTTGACCTTAGAGCTCATGCTCTTTCCCACGACACAGTGCCGACTACCTATAAAATCTGTAGACTGCACTGTGACATTAAACCGAAAAACAAAAAAAGGTGGCGGGTGGAGCAGGGTGGGAGACAGAAGGTCTCTGAATTTCCCGAATGCCCAATCACTTGCTTTCCAACATCCTCCCATAGTCCAGAGAACTAACTGGTCTGGTCACAACCTCAGGCAGGCCAACCAAAAGTCCAAAGGCCACGCTTTGACATTTACATCCTTTTCCAGAGAAGAAAGCAACTGCCCCCCCTCAGCCAATATTGAACCCGCTCTTGTTCTGTCGACAGAGCAACTCAATTC
Organism: Rhinolophus hipposideros; assembly: GCF_964194185.1. NCBI lineage: Eukaryota > Metazoa > Chordata > Mammalia > Chiroptera > Rhinolophidae > Rhinolophus > Rhinolophus hipposideros. The sequence continues at coordinate 42,945,693 of NC_138067.1, forward strand.
AATAAGTTTTAGCACCTTCTGTGTACGGAGCTCCCTGCTAGTCCCTGCTGTGGGGCAGGGTTTCTTATCCCCTGGAACCTTGTAAACATTCCCAAGGGTCCAAATATTCTTTCCAAGGATGTTATAATTTTGTCTTTTCATTTTTGAAAATAACCTCAAAGAAGAAAGTCAATCTATCTGGATTATTGGATTACCACTTTAAACCCAGTATTACCATTTGTTTTCAATGCCAAGGGTATGTTTATAATTACACAAATGCCAAAAAGGACTATTTTAATTGCCACATGCTAATGAGAAGAGGACAGGGATGGATTTAGTTCATAATAATGCCTTCGAGCCCTACTAAAAGCCAACAGACATCATGGTTCAGATGGAGGTTTTGCTGCCGTTCAAACAGAGAAAAGGGAAGGGAGAGCTCAGATACCACAGGGTCTGCTAAGCCCAAAAGGGTGGCAGTCTGCAAAGATTTTATTTCAAGGAAGCACTTAAGTGTCAGCAAAATAGCACCCTGCTCATTAATGTTTGTAATTGGAACTGCATCGATTTGGTTGCTTTGATCGTATTTAATTTGCAAACTAATGTTGGCTCTATGGTGGCACAAGAACTGTAAGCTTTAGGAATGAATGCCTCGTTGTATCATCATTTATGTATGCCTCATTTAATACTTTAAAAAACAATTTAAGCCAACACAGGGTATCCAAAGCAATTTTAATTTTTTTCTTTTATAAAAGGCCCATCATCCCAGGACTGGTAGGAGTAGGAGAAAGGGTTTCTCCTGTGAAATGCTACAACCTCTTGGGAAAGCAATGTGCCATTCAGTTCTAGACTACAGCATGAAGTCCACCATTAGGTAAACAATATTTACTGTGGCATTGTTTGGAGGAAAAGGGACAAACAATCTGAATATAGCTACTTGTTCTACAAAGCTATTTTATTTGGCTTGCAGTAAATTTAAATATTTTTCAATTCGTTATCAAGTTGAGTTTTTTTGGCCAGGGCATCACCACCCAAAAGAACTTTCTGTGCTGGTGGATGCGTTCTAAATCTGCACAGTCTAATGATAGTTTCTAGCCACACGTAGCTAATGAGCATCTAGAAATGCAGTTATAGCGACTGGGAAATAAAATTCTTTATTTAATTTTAATTAAATTTAAAATTACATAGCTACAAGTGGCCAGTGGCAGCCCTAGAGATTTCTCATTAAAGGCTTTCCAGCTTCTACTATTTAAAAACCTGGAGGGAAAAAAATCTGAGGATCTGTCAACACTGAGTCCACATTTTTGCAAAACAACAACTGGCTGGAGCTGAGAAGCTGCAGCTGCCTTTAGAAGGAGCACAGTGCTCTCTAGTTTGCCACAATTCCCCACCACTCCCTATTCCTCCCCCCCCCCCACCTCACTCATTTATATGCCCTGCCAGGCCTCTGGAGACATCTGAGTTTAGGACCCTGACCTGTGCAGGAAAACCTTCACCAACCTCTCTTTACTCAGCTTTACCAAATGAAACCCTTCCAAAAGCAGGCCTCTACACCCCTCTGCTATAGTAAATGGTCCCAACATAACAAAGCCTGAGATTATTTCTCCCTCCTCAGAACTCTGATCAGCACTTGTCTGACAAATCACTTAACACTTATCCCAAATGGCCTCGGAACTTAATTATCTTTCGGGTTCTTCTATTTTCCCCAGACGACAATACAAGCACTAGGGTGGCTGTGACTCCGCCTTGTGTGTCTATACTTCTCAAAGCGTCTTGCCCAGCACAGAACTCTGATCAAAAAGGCTCTCAGCATCCCTTTCATTGACGAGTGACAGGATTCCATTGTGACACCTCCTTTCCTCTTTGAAAAGCTCCAACTTGTTATGCCAGCCTTTTTTTCCCCCCAAGTGCCACCTTTTCCTGTGCCTCTCTGCATTAATGTTACCAAGGAGACCGTGGTCAGTCCTCTGAATAACATCAGGTCATTGGGAGCTAGGAGACAGGAGAGACACACAGCTTTTACCCTAGCTGCACAAATTGTTTCCTTATTTTCCCTCTCTAAACATTATTGTAAACTATAGGCTATTATTGTAAACTACACAGTGATTTTTTTACATTGGAATAATTGCCAACACTTTAAAAAAAATTGGGGAGATTTCAAGTAAATATGTGGTTTCTGGCTTCTCTTGAAAATTATTAGATTTGATATTCCCTGATAATTATCAATAGGACAGAGCTGAGGGACAACTGCCATCTCTGGATAGGATTATGGCCTCCAGTTCCCAGAGTTTTCACTTATCTTTCCGTCTGGCCCCTATCATAATCATCGTTATAATAATAAGGGTAGCAGAAAACATTTATCGAGGCTTTTTCATATGCCAAGCACTACTGCAATCATTTACATACTAACTCATTTAATTCCCACAATACCCCTTTCAGGCACACACGACAACCCTATTTTACAGATGAGGTAAAACCCAGAGAAGTTAAATAACTTGCCCCAAATCAAGGTTAGGATCCAACCCCAGGTAGTCTGACTTCCAAGCCCTCACAGTTAGTCACTTCACTCTGCTATGACTCCACACTTGAGACGGGACTCCTGCCCTAACGCTACAACTATATTCTTACGTTGAAAATCAAGGAAGACTGCCACGTCCTGCCATGTAACCACTATGTAATTTCAACCAGAGGTTAACTCATTTCCTCTGATCTCTCAGAGAAAGACATGGAGGAATCAGAAGACTACGATTGTACCTTCCAGGGAATATTCTTACATAGAATTAACTGAGGAATAGAGACATCAAAGTGTCTCACTCCAAAAGCAATCCTAGCAAAAAACGCAAATAAGCATTAAAATGTACAACAGGAGTTTTCAAAGTGAGGAGGGTGTGGAGGACTCTGGGGTCTTTCAGGAAGTCTGCAAGGTCAAAACTATTTCATAGTAATATTCAGGTGTTATCTGCCTTTTTTAGTTTCAGTGAAACTTTCCAGAGGCTACAGGACATATCTCAAGAAGCTGAATGCAGACGGAGATCTGAGAATCCAGATAACTCTAAAAATGTCAAACAATGCCACTGTTTGTTTTCTTTCTTCTTTTCTATTTCTTTTCTTTTAATTCTCACTAAATGTTTTGTTTTTTGAAATATACTTTTAATAAAAATGTCAATTATATGACTATATCATGGGCTTATTATTGCTATTTTAAAATAAATAAATATTTTTAAAGTTTATAGTTTGAACTTCTAATACAACAAATATCAGCAGATATAGTTCACATGCACGAAAGCTCTCTGGGGTCTGCTGTTATTTTTAAATGTAAAGAGATTTCAAGATCAAAAAGGTTGAGAACTGCCACTCTAAAGAGAAAGGTTCAACATGTACCCAACTGTGTATGTATCTGTGTATGTGAATCTACCACAATGAGAAACCCAAAGTCAAAAATTCCAAACTGGTGGCCAGCAGGCTCTGTAAGGTCCCCACACTGTCTCTAAATACTTATTAAATTCGTTGTCAGTATTTAAAGACCAAAAGGTTTCACATAAAGAGTGTTCTGGTATCTTCTTAAAAAAATTCAGTTCTGGCAATATTGTCCAGGCATTTCCATGTGCCCATTTCCACTGGCTGGCATCACTTAGTGCACAGGATCTTTGGTTTGTCACACTCTACGTCTTTAGCTGCCCTGTAGTTATCTTAAGTTGCTACCCTGAGCTAAAGAAGGAAACGGCATTTTATTTTTTTTTTTGCAATAAACATGAAACATACACCAATCTAATAAATGTCTGCATTCGTCCAGAGAGTCAACATGCACGATAAATAACCCTTTTCCTTATGTGACTTCCTAAAGCAGCAACTGGTAACGGTGGCCCCTTTGGTACAGAGACTATTGGGTCAGTTAGAAACCCTTTGGAGAAAGAAAGAAGTCCATCTGACAACGTGGGTGTCTTTGGACAAGTGCAAAAGGAGGAAACTCACCAGGAGAGGAGCCAGTGAGTGAAGCTCCAGAGAACAGGAAGGCCCAGCTTAGGCCCCACAGGGAGGGGAGTTCAGGTGACAGTCAGACTGTTGGGTATTTTTCCTGGAGGTGGTAAATTCAGGACATTCAGCCAACTTCTTTCGCCCTAAAAGCGGTGGTGGAAAGGAAGGGGCAGTCAGATCACGGGTCCCCAAAGAAACAAAGACACAAGTGTGAAGTTGGGGGAGATGGACAATATTTGGAGGGAAGAAAGCAATTCTAAACTGAAGTGCTCTAGGTGGGAAAAGGGGTTTTGATGTTAAGGGAAAGTTATTTTTCCTTTCTTTTTTTAGTTTTCCCCCCTGAGAAGGGACCTGGAGGGTTTTGCTGGGAGAAACCTAATTGGAGTGGAAACCGTGATGAAAAGGGATTTTTGTTAAGAGAATTGGGGAAGAGGGTTGAAAAATAAATATTAGACGAGAGAGAAACTGGAAGGACTGAATTGGTTTGTTATTAGTGAAAAGATATTTGGTGGGAAGAAAGGGTTTTTTTGCCAGAAAGTGATCCTGAATGGAGGAAAAACTAGGAAAGAAAAAAAAATATATTTTTTGCTAGAGGAAGTTCCTAAAAGGAGGGGGAGGGGTAATCCAGGAAGACAGAAGAGATTTTTGGTTTTGCTAGATTATCATAAAAAGAAACAAATCTGGATCCTCTAACAAATCGGGGCCGATTCCGGAGGAAAGAGGATTTTTAGCAGAAGGGGCCTGGAAGTGGAGGATGAATGCAAGTTGGAGATGCAGAAAGCGCGAAGGTCGGGTAGGGCCGCGGCGCGAGCTGGGTTGCTGCGAGGGAGCAGTTGGAGCCTGGGGGGGTGGGGTAGGAAAGAAAACGGGGTGCAGCGGCTCAGGGGCCCCCGAGGACAGTCTGCTCCAAGGGGGAAGGGGCTGCGGGGGTGCAGCGGGTCCCGGAGCTGTTGGGGTGCAGAAAGTGCGTGCGTGACACGGGATGAAGGGTGCCAGCCGCGCCTGCTGCGCCCCTCAAAAGGGAGATGGCCCTCCCAGAAAGAAATATAAAAAGGAATTAGATTTTTTAAAGGTGGGAGGGAGTTAAAAATGAGGAAGGGGTGGGAAGGAGGAGGTAGAGAGGAAGGATATGGGCAGGGGCAGCAGCAACCGGGTTTTACCCGCCCCCGGGGGCTCGCGCGCCGGGCCTCGCGCCTCTTGGGTCTCCCAGCGGCCTCCCTCCCACCCCGTGCCCCGCCGGGCGCGCACGCGCAGCCCAGCTCGCCCCCGGAGCGGCCTGCTCACCGGCGGCGCGTGCCTTGCGCAGCCCACAGCGGCCACGCGTGCGCCTCGCGCCGCCCGGGCCCCCAGCGCGTGCCGCTGGGCCGCGCAGTCGTGGTGGTTCTTCGACCGCCGCGGAGGGGCGGGACTTGGGGAGGTCAGGTGACCAGCGGCGGCGGGAAAGGAGGCGGTTGGTCGCCATTTTGAGAGGAGGGCGGTTGAGGGCGGGAGAGGATGAAGGCGGGACGGGAGAAGGGCGGCGGGGGTAGGGGCCGGTCCCCCAGGACTCACACACCGAGGCCGGGCGTCCAGTGGCTGTGGCCATTGTTCCTTGAGGGCGACGTTAGAACGCAGCGCGTGGGAACGCGGGCCGTGGCCGCTCCGAGCCGGGGGTCCGCCATGGAGGGCTGGGAGAGCGGGGCCGACCTCACGGGGTCGTGGGGTTCCGAGCGGGACGGGGCCCTGGCAGGAGCCACCGACACCTGCCCTGCAGCGATTGGGAAGACGCGGGGCTGCAGCACCCCCAGGGGGGCACGAGCTGCTCCCCCTGTCTCCTGGCAAACACCGTCCGTGGGTCCGTTCTGGGCTGAGGAGGAGGAGGACCGGGCACAGCCGTGGCCAGAGCGGGCTGGCGGAGGAGTTTGCGTCCTGGAATAACTTAGGCGGGGAATTCATGCCTTAGGAGCTGTACGCTCAGGCTCTGCGGCGACAAACAGGAAGTGAATGGTTATCGGGATGGGCTGGAAACTGGCAGGAGGGATCTGATGGAGGCGATGGGGAGATGCTGAAAGGAGGTTACGATGCTGGTTGCACAACGTGGTGAATCTACGAAAAGTTGTTGGAGTACACACTTAAAATGGGTGACTTTTATGTAAATTACACCTTGATAAAGTTTCTTTTTAGAGATGTTATTGGGGCAGGGGAACAAGATTTTATGGGGGAACAGTGTGTACTTCCAGGACTTTTCCAAGTCCAGCTCTTGTCCTTTCAGTCTTAGTTGTGGAGGGTGCAGCTCGGCTCCAGGTCCAGTTGCCATTGTTAGTTGCAGGGGCGCAGCCCAGCATCCCTTGTGGGAGTCGAGGCGTTGAAGGGCAGCCTTGTGGTCGAGAGCCCGCGCTCCAACCAGCTGAGCCGTGTGGCCCCCCGGGAGCTGAGTGGCCGCTCATTGCCTTCATTCTACTTGCAGAGGGTGCAGCTCGCTGGCCCATGTGGGAATGGAACCGGCAGCCCCGTTGCCCAGAGCTCGCGCTCTAACCAACTCAGCCACCCGTCCCTCCATTTTTTTGTTGTTGTTTCATTTTTTTTTTAACTTGGTCACTGGGGTGACAACAGAGAGGAAGGAGCAGGAGAAGGACTGGCATTCTCCTTTTGGATTCCTTCATTCAGCAAATACTACTTTCTGTTCTGGTTACACATACAGCAGTGTCTGAGCCAGACAAACATCCCTGATCTAGCTTCTGTTCTAGAGCAGCGCTGTTCAATAGAAATATAATATAAACCCCAAGTGCCAGCCACCTGATTTTGCATTTCCTAGTAGCCACGTTATTTTTTAAGGTTAAAAAAACAGTGAAATTCTGGGTGGTGAACACAACAATGGGATTTATAGATGATGTAATACAGAATTGTACACCTGAAATCTATGTAAATTTACTAACAATTGTCACCCCAATAAATTTAATTTAAAAAAACAACAGTGAAATTAATAATACACGGTATTTAACCCGAAATCTTCTTTCAACATATACTCAATTAAAAACAATTAAATGAGATAATTTACTTTTTGTACTCTTCAAAATCTGGTGTATAACTTACATGCACAGGACATCTCAATCAGATCAGTCACGTTTCAAGAGCTCCATAGCCACATGTAGTGGCTCTGGGACTTGACAGCATACATCTGCTGAGACAGAGGCAAATCCATTTATAATGCAATGTGGTTACATGTTAATGAAAAATACAGGGAGAAGGTTAGAGAGAGGATGCTATTTTATGTCAGTAAAGGCCTCTCTGGTGAAGAGGTTACGCTGAGTAAAGACCTGAAGGAAATGAGGAAGGGACCTACAAAAATACCTCGAGGAAGAGCAAGTGCAAAGGCTCTGAGGCAGGAAGGTGTAAGGCCTATTTGAAGAACAGCAAAAACCAGTGTGGCAAGAACCACGTGAGTAAAGGAAAAAGTAAATTAAAAATACTGAGTTTCAGCAGTGTGATCTGTACCCTGAGGAAATGAGGACCCTGGCCACTAGGTAGATGAGTTTAAAGAACAGCGCTTAAGCTCCTAAAATAAATTGACATCTTTCTGCCCTTTGACAAACACTGAACACTTTATGGACAGCGACAGAAGATACTTGAAACACATAATACAAAGAGCATCCAGAAAATATTCTAACGTCTACAAATTAATGTGACAACCCAATAAGAAAAAGAGTAAAAGATATGAAGAGGCACTTCATACAAGAGGAAACTTATGAAAAGAGGCCCAACCACAATAACAAGGGAATGCAAATTAAAACCACAGATACCATGTCACACCTACTACCAGTTTGGCAAATTTTAAAATGTTTTTCTATCAGGTGGATCAAGGGAAACGCATATAATAGTAGTAATGCGTAAAATTGGAGGTCATATTGGAGAACAAATTTGACTTCTTGAATAAAATGAAAGATGTAATTGGCTCTAGAGGAACTCTTGCTCATACGCACTAGGAGATATGCACAAGAATAGTCATAAGCAGCAACGTTTGCAATACCAAAAACTCCACAGAAAAACGTGGATTGGTTCTAGGAACCTGGATTGGATGATCCTGGAACAGAATGAGGACATAAGTGAAAAAACTAGTGAAGGGCCGGCCCGGTGGCTCAGGCGGTTAGAGCTCTGTGCTCCTAACTCCGAAGGCTGCCAGTTCGATTCCCACATGGGCCAGTGGGCTCTCAACCACAGGTTTGCTGTTTCAACTCCTCAAGTCCCACCAAGGGACTTGCAACTAAGGGAACCCTGCAACTAAGATTGAACACAGCACCTTGAGCTGAGCTGCCTCCCGAATGGCTCAGTTGATTGGAGCACGTCCTCTCAACCACAAGGTTGCAGGTTCGAGTCCCGCAAGGGATGGTGGGCTGCGCCCCCTGCAACTAGCAATGGCAACTGGACCTGGAGTTGAGCTGCACCCTCCACAACTACGACCGAAAGGACAACAACTTGACTTGCAAAAAAGTCCTGGAAGTACACACTGTTCCCCAATAAAGTCCTGTTCCCCTTCCCCAATAAAATCTTTAAAAAAAAAAAAAAAAAAAAAGAAAAAACTAGTGAAATCTCAACAAAGGCTGGAATTCAGTTAATAGTAATATATCAGTGTTGATTTCAGTTTCAACAATTGTGCTGTGATAATGATAAGACGCTGACAGAGAAAACTGGGTGAAGGATATATAGAGGTGCATATCTTTGCACCTTTCCTGTAAATCTAAAATTATTCCAAAATCAACGATTTAGGGGGGAAAAAGAAAAAGAAAATGTCCACCTATAGGAGGCTGCATAAATTGCGGTGTATTTATTTAATGGAATACATTTTACCACAGTGAAAGATCAATCCATTTCAGTTACAACAATGCAGATGTGCTTCCATTTACTAATGACGTTTCAAAACACAGGCAAACCCAAACAATACACAGTTTAGAGGCACAAATATATTGAGTTCTTTTTTTTTCAATTGAGGGAAAGATAAAATTTAGCAAAGTAGTTACCTCTGAGGGGCAAAGGAAGGGGATGAAATGGAGATGAGCCCACAAGGGAACTTCTGAGCAAATGATTGTTTTTTCCTTAAATTGGGTGGTGGGACCATGGGTGTCATTTTGTTCTTATTCTTTATATCTTATCTTGTATGGATTTGATTTTTTAAAAATACCTGTTCCATATTTATTTTTAAAAAATTTTTCTAGGGGTGGCCATATGGCTCAGTTGGTTAGAGCGCAAGCTCTGAACAACAGGGTTGCCGGTTCGATTCCCACGTGAGCCAGTGAGCGGCACCCTCCACAATTAGACTGAAGGACAACTACTTGGAGTTGATGGGCTCCGGAGAAACAAACTGTTCCCCAATAAAAAAAAAATTATTGTTAAATTTTTTTTTTCTAAAGAAAATAATTTAGCTGGGGAAGCAAAACTTTGGCCTCTGAAACAATGGAAGTAAGTCCTTTTATCCCTTAACCTTGCAAACCTTCTAAAGGACTCTAGTCACAGAGAGATGGTGACCCAGGTAAAGAGGTATGATTTAAATCCCAGAAACAGTTTTTAAATCATTTCTTAGGATCACTGCATAGATTATATAAATGTCTAACCACTATGCTGTACACCTGAAACTAATATAAAATAATATTGAATGTCAAAACTAAAAAGTAAAAAATATAAAGACACCATAAAAAAGAAAAAGCATGTCTTCCATTATTAGGCAAGTATTAAGAAATACTGAGCCTCTCCCTGTGTGCCACACCTGAGCTGGGCAGACAAGAAAATAAGGAGACAAGGCCCTGGCCATTGAGAATCTACTTCCTGGAGGCAGGACTTAACCACTGATTTGAAATGATTTGATGAAAGGGCCAAGACTCAGGAAGAAGGGGGCCCTGGATGAGGAGGATGTCAGTCCACTCAGCAAGATGGGACTAAACCGCTACAAGTGAATTGACAAGAATTCCTACATTTATTTAATAGACATCAAGAAATATTGGGTGTTTCTCTGTCTGCTGCTCAGAGCTTATACTAGAGAGATGAAAAAAGAAGATGCAAGAAGCCTGGAAAAGCTGGGTGTGGGGACAGAGCCAGGAGTGCAGTTTCCAGGTTCTCAGCTTCATGTGGAAAGGTGCTCACTCAGGTAGTAAATGGCCATCAGCTGTGGCTAGTTGGTGGTCAGCTGTAACCAGTGAGCCATTGGCCACTGATATAACTGCCGTGGCTACACTAGTAAGCACGGATTGCAGTTAGCAAGTGGGTTGGTTGGCAGAGAAGCAGACAGCGGATTGCAGTTAGTAAGGGGTTGGTTGGTAGGCAGAGAAATGGACGGCGGGTTGCAGATCGTGTGGCTCCTGTTTCCTGTGTCTCCAACCCAGCAGCCAGCGAGAATATAGTGGTATGACCCCCCCATCTATGGCTCTGTGGGTATTCCTTTTTGCTTCACCATATCTTGCATTCTGGTGTGGGGAGTGGGAGCTGAGACCCCGCATGACAAAGGGCATTTCCCATCAAATCAGTCCTTCTGGATAAAAACACCTTAAAAAACTACATTCAACACTAATCATAACACCCAAAAGGTGGAAACACCCAAATGTCCATCAACAGATGAATGGATAAACAGAACGTGATTATCTGGGATATTTCTGAGTCTTAAAAAGGAATGAAACATTGATCCATGAAACAACATGGATGAATCTTGAAAACAATATGCATGTGAAAGAATCCAGACATGAGAGGCTACCTATTGTAGGATTCTATTCATATGAAATGTCCAGAATAGACAAATCATAGAGACACAAAGCACATTAGTGGTTGGTGGCCAGGAGATGGGGGTTGGAGAATGGGGAATGACTGTTTAATGAGTATGGGTTTCCTTTGGAGGTAATAAAAATGTTCTGGAACCAGACAGAAGTGATGGTTGGACAACATTGTGAATGTACTAAATGCCACTGAATAGTATGTTTAAAATGGTTAACCTTATGTTATGTGAATTTTACCTCAATAAAAAAATTAATTAAAAAGAAACCTCAGTATTTTTAAACATTTGAAGGTGAAAAGGCACAGCTATGTTTCTTTAGAGAAAGATCCTTTGACTTTAGCACAGTGGTTTTCAAAATTGAGCCTGTGTCAGAACCACCTGGAAGACTGATGGCAAAGGTCTGGTGTCGGCCAGAAACTTTGCATTTCTAATGAGTTCCCTGGTGATGTGGCTGCTACTGGCTTGGAGACCACACTTTGAGAATCACTGTTTTTTTTTACCAATACTCTACTAAAGTTTTGGGGTGCTCCATTAGACTCAAGAGAAGGGTGGCAGTCCCCCCACTGACTCAGCACTGCGCTGTGAATACAGCATACGTTCACCTTTGTGGAATGAATGAATTGGCAGGATGACTGAACGATAAAATTACTACTGGCTGTCCCCACCCTGAAATACAATATCTGGAGACATTGGCAAAATGTTTGTGGTTGAAATTAGGACTTGAACAACCCTGATACCAAGGGGGGGAGGGAGAGAGGGAGAGAGAGCGAGAGGAAGTTCTGCTTCTTGATATTTAGCCATGAAAATGCCAAGTGCACAGAAGTGGATACCATTTTCTTGGCTCAATGAACAAATAGATGATGGAGGAGAAGAGGAAATGTACCAGCTTCTCCGGCAGGATAATTCTGAGCGCTCCCCCAGCACTATTCCATTTGTGACTTGTCATCTTGCAAGTCATTCAACAGATGCCTTTTGACTGTCTGCTATGCACAGAACACTCACTCTTTGGGGCATTGGGTGAGAATTACAGCACCCTATCTCTTAGGGTATGTATTTATATTTAGAATAAACTTTCCAACAATTTCATATGTTATAAAACATATTTAATAATTCTATTTTCTGGTTTTGATTATTGTTGTAATTCTTTTGGTTCTCCTACCAGATACATGCTCCTTGAAAAGTGTGGTCCGGCCTCATTCAACCATCTATTCCCCATAGCACTTAGCAAGACTTAATCATTTATTTTAATAATAATAATGCTATTATTAATAACATAATTATATCAACATGACCAACTCATACCAATTTGCCCGGAACTTTCCTGATTTTAGCACCAAAAGCCCCATGTCCCTTGAAACTCCTCAATGCCAGTCATACTTCCACTGCTGGTCACCCCTATTATAATCTGTAATATAAACAGAAACCATTTATTGAGCTCTACTTGTATTAACTTACTCCTCACAACATCCTGATGAAATAGGAATATTATTACCGTCCCTATTTTCTAGATGAGAAAACAAACTCAGAGAGGTTAAGTAACTTTCTCAAGTATACACAGCTAGGAATAAGGCCATCCTTTTTACTACCATGGCGTTCAGTAAATATCTGTTGATTGAGTAGACTAAAAGTCCTCAGTATCTTGGTATTTGATCATAAAATCTAGTTGAAGAGGTAAGGCAGTCTGAATCATCTTTGTATCTCTAGTAACCTGACGGGGTCTGGCAGATAGGAAATCAATGTTGTGAAATCACACAGCCTGAAACGTTCAAAAAACACCACCAGCAGCATTTGGCTAACTACCAAAGAAGGAGTTTAGTTTCCACTGGCTGTAGGAGGATGGAGAAAGTTAGGAGGACTGGAGAAGATACAAAGTTTCAGACCTAGTAATCTATGTTTTAAAGGTTAAGTGGATTATGGATTCTGGTAGCTCAATTGAGGATTAGTTGCTTACCATGTGCCAGACACTTTGCTAAACTTTGTGTTTATCTTTCCCTTGCTTAAAAAAAAAAAAACCACAACTCTACAACATATTTGTCCCTAAACTGTATATTGTTTGGTTTTACCTGTGTTTTGAAACTTTATAAGCAAATGGAAGCATACCTGTATTGTTGTAACTGGAGGTAGGTGGCCCAGGGCTGGTTCCACAGCTCAGCCATGTCATCACAGATTTTCACATTTTTCTGCTCTGTTGTCCTCAGAGTATTGGTGTTTTCGAGTCTCATTATTGTTGCTTCATGGTCACAAGGTGGCTGCTGCTGCTCCAAGCATCACATATTTGCTCCATTGTCCCAAGTGGGAAAGATGGAGAACAATAGAAAAGGTTCTCTTTTAAGTGTCTTGGTATTTTTATCCAGAAATAAAGGGGTTTTTTTTTGTGGTAGTTTGCAAAAATTTCCCTATACTCTGTGCTCTTCTCTCTATTCATGCTGTGGCCTTATAACTTTGTAGTGTCCTCCTACTCTGACTCGGGGCTTAGCCATGGGACTTACCATGGGCAGTGGGTTATTAGCAGGTGTGACACCAACAGAAGCTTAAAATGGGCTTTTGAGATTGGGCCCAATCACTCCCGACCTCTGCCATCCCCATGAGGACATTCCCAGGCTGGCCTGCTAGAGGATGAGAGAGACACCAGTGGAGCAGAATTGAGTTGCTCTAGTTGCCTAAGGCCAGCCTCCAGCACTCAACAGCCATTGACCACCAGACACATGAGTGAGCCCCACCCAGCTGACTCCAGATGCATGAACAATAAATGCTGATTATTATATTCCACTGAAGTTTGGTGGTTGCTTGTTACACACCATTACTGTGGAAGTAGATAACTGATTCACTTATTTCAGAAATCCTCCCAGCAGTCTTGATCAGAGCAGGGTGGGGGGAATCACATATCCAACCACATCTGCAAGAGAGTAACTGGCATGAGGAAGGGGATATGGGAATCACATACCCAACCACATCTATGAAAGCAAGTAACTGGCAAGAGGAAGGAGATGGATCTGATTGGCTTGGGCCAATCCTGCTCGATCCCCTGGGATTGCTCACATTAGCCCCTCAAATAAAACTGAAGTTCTGTTAGCAAAGACAAGACAGGGATAAGTGGGGAAGGCAGCCAGCAGTATCTGTCACCACAATGACTGAAGACACCTTTTATGAGGGAGGGGGAAGCTAGATGCATTAGATGCATGCAAAAACATACATGCAGAAGTATGTTCTGGGGATGGGACTGGGATGGGAGACACATCAGGGGTACAGATCAGCATTATCAGTAAGGTTCTTTTTTCTTGATTATTTTTAAATGTTTTAATCATTAAGAGTTTTAATTTTCTGCAAAATTTAAAAATTTAAATGTACTAACTAAATTAAAGTCAAACTCAAAACTTGATTAAATTAAAACTTATTAACTAAAATTGCATTAAAACTTATCAATTGAAGAAAACTTGGGGCGGCTTGTTGCTCAGTTGGTTAGAGCACAGTGCTCATAACGCCAAGGTCGCGGGTTTCATTCCCACATCGGCCAGTGAGCTGCGCCCTCCACAACTAGATTGAAAACAACGACTTGACTGGGAGCTGATGGGTCCTGGAAAAACACACTGTTCCCCAATATGCCCCAATGAAAAATTTTTTAAATTAACCTATTAAAAAAAGAAAAAGGTAACTTACTTCACCTGAAACTAATAAAAAAATTAAAATAAGAAAACTTACTAATTAAAATCACTGTCGTGTGAGGAGTCATGCGGGAGACCCTGCTTGCTGCGCTATGTGTCGTGTGGGGCAGCCTGCGGGGTCTCTGGTCCCACTTCCCACATAAGAACGCAGGACATGCTGAGGCCAAAAAGGAACACCCACGGAGCCATAGGTAGGGGAGTCATATCACTAGAGTTTCATTGGCGGCTGGGTTGGAGACGCAGGAGGCAGGAGCCACACTATCTGCAACCCGCCATCCACTTGTCTCTATGCGAAACAATTTGACTTGCTAGCAATCCGCTTCTCTGCAGTCTGCAATCCACACTCCTCCGGTTGCAGGCTCAGCCACCATCTTCTTGCTAGCCCCCATTTTGCTGCTAGCGTAGCCACGGCAGTTATATTAGTGGCCGGTGGCTCACTGGTTACAGCTGACGGCCAACCAGCCACAGCTGATGGCCATCCAATCACAGTTGATGGCCATTCACTACCTGAGCCAGCATCTTTCCACGTGAAGCCGAGAGCCTGGAAACTGCTCTCTGGGGCTCTGTCCCCACAATCACATTAAAACTTATTCACTAAAATGCATTTAAAGGTATTGATTATGAACACACAACGGGATTTATAGATGATGTATGACAGAATTGTACATCTGAAATCTATGTAACTTTACTAACAATTGTCACCCCAATAAACTAATTAAAAACAAACAAACAATAAAGGTATTGGTTAAAATTAAAATTTATTGATTATTGAACTTAACATTAGTAGATTTAAATTTATTAATAAACTGAATCTGAAATTTGGAAATTAAAATTAAACTAACATTGAAATTTCAGTTACTAAATTTAAATTGTCTACAGATTATGTTCTACAATTAGAATTCTACAATTCAAGGACTTCGTGCGACATGCCTGTGATTTTACTAAGTGCAGTGCTATGTGGCAGGCACTGTTTGAAGAACTTTACAGATATTAACTCGGTGAATCCTTACAAGCACAATATGGGGCAGATACTAGTTGTGGGGACAGAGCCAGGAGTGCAGTTTCCAGGCTCTTGGCCTCACGTGCAAAGGTGCTGGCTCGGGTAATAAATGGCCATCAACGGTGATTGGATGGCCATCAGCTGTGGTTAGTTGGCCATCAGCTGTAACCAGTGAGCCATTGGCCACTAATATAACTGCCGTGGCTACGCTAGCAGCAAATGGAGGCTAGCAAGAAGATGGTGGCTGAGCCTGAAAGCTGTGCAGTGAGGGTTGCGAACAGTGTGGCTCCTGTTTCCTGTGTCTTCAACCCAGCCGCCAGCGAGACTATAGTAGTATGACTCCCCTATCTATGGCTCCATGGGTGTTCCTTTTTGGCCTCACCATGTCCTGTGTTCCTATGTGGGGAGCGGGAGCAGAGACCCCACAGGCTGCCCCGCACAACACTAGTATTACCCCCATGTTCCAGATGAATAAATCGAGACAGTGCATGAAAGAGTCAAGATCCAAAGATCTGGATTTGAACCTGGCCCCAACTCAGAAGCTATATGGCCTCAGGTGAAAATCAGTTGCTGCACCAGAGATTAGGAACAGTGACCCATCCGACTGGAGATCACAAAGAGAAAATGGGAAGACTTTCAATAAAGCCCTCACCGACAGGGGCTGCCACATGGTCCTCTCCACCTCCCACGACTGCCCACCCACATGCAAACCACCTGATATTGTCAACAGGTTAGTACAGTGCTTCTCACACTGGGATCAAGGTTATCTGTGGTCACAGGAACCCTTAGAAGCTGTGAGAGTGCTTAGGAAGACTAGGCAGCAAAGAGAGGCAAGGAGGGACCCAGATTTACACTCTGAAAAATGCAGGCACTTAAGAAGTCAATCAGTGAGGACACAGAAAAAGAGGAAGCAGAGAAATGGAAGAAAAACTCTGAAAAGAGAAGCTAGGGGAGAAAAGATGCTCTCCGAATAAGTGAGGCGTCCACCCTGACCACCAGCTTCTCCTCTCCACCACCCTGTCCTCACTTCTTTGCTTCGATCAGCCCTACTTTCCACGATTCGTCTTTTGAAACACTTCCTTCAAGCACCCTCAAACTCCTTGCCCCTCTCATCCTCTGGAGTACACACCTGGCTAAACTCCAGCCATCTGCCTTTTCAGTGCCAGCTGAACACAGCAGGAGGAAACCACCCAGCCAGCCTGACGGGTTTTACCTGAACCAGAGAAATCACAGACGTCAAATGCGCACAGGGCATTCTCCCTGCATCTCTGGTGTGCTTGTTTTCTGCTGAATGGAGAGAGGACTGTTTCCTTCTAGGCCTCCCACCCCGACCCCCACCTGCCCTCCAGCTGAGGACCATGTCTCATATGGTACTTCCCTGTGCAAACTGAAGCCGTCAGAAGGGAAGCCCCTTGCTGCCCATCTCCAGATCACAAGTCCCCTCATCTTCTTTCCTTTTGTTGTCCCCTCCCTTTCAATCCCCCAGCCCCTGGGTTCCATACCCTCGCTTGAGGATTGAGGTTATATCTTCTCCCTCCCTCTCTTCCTCCCTTCCTTTTCCTTCTCTCCCTCCCTTCCTCCCTTCCTTTCTTCTCTTTTCTGTTTCTGCTTCTCCTACCCTTTTCCTCCCCCTCCTTCCTCTACCATGGGGCTCCATACCAGCTACTGCAGTCCTTTCTAAAAGGCACTGGGAACCATCTACCCCTCAGTGGGAAGAGAGGCCAAAAGGTTGTGGACTGATTTAAGCTACCACAGGTAGTGATTGTCAGGTCTCTCCTGTTAAAGCGAACTTTTGTCTCCTTGGCAACCAGTAGTCCGAGAGGTAATGCTTTGAGACTGTGTGAATGGCCTGCTCCCCACCGAACTTCCCCTAGTGATTTTGGCATCTGATACTGACCCTTGCCTGGAACAGTTGACCATATCAGAGATGACAGTCGCCTGGACTAATGAGTGGGGACAGAGATGGTGAAAGGTAAGTAAGTCACTCCCCATGTAACTACTTACAAATATGTGTCTCCCCTGCTTGTTCTGTCGGGGGGGGGGGGCACACTTATCTTGGCCACTGTGTCCCCAGTGCCTAACAGGGCCTTCTAGTAATAACAACATAAAAGCACCAGGTACTGTTCTAAGCCCTTCACATTCACTCCCTCGTTGAGAGACGAGGATTGCTGCTATACCTATTGTACAAATTAGAACACTAAGGCGCAGAGAGGTGACTAACTGGCCCAAGGCACACTGTCAACAGGTGGCAGAGCCAAGATACAAACCTGGAGGCTTTATTCCAGATCCTGTACTCTCAGAAAAAAAAGGCTCAATAAATATCTATTGAATGAGATAATGTCGGGGGGTGGGGGAGGTATGATGTGTTCCAGGTCATTTCAGTTCCCTCTACTTAAAATCCTTTGGTGGGGGGCAGAATTGTGTTTTCTGTTTTGTTCAGTGAATGTTCAGCCCTCGCAGCATGGGTGTTGTGAGCACGAGCACGAGCAGCATCAGCCTGGCTTGGCAGATGGGCCCGTGCTCTGATCCGTCCTGTCTGTTTAGGGCACAAGGCTCAGATTCCAAAATACCAGTTTCTCCCTTGAAATCCAAGTGTGTCCTGTGTCTGATGACACCCAGGACATTCATGTCCCTAAGGGAAGCATCTAGCTTCACAGATTCCCTACCTTCCTTAACCAGGGTCTCGTGGTTTCCCTATGTGCGGCCCAGAAGCGAAACGGTACAGTGAAAGTAATGTGGGTCAAAGCCATCTCGGTGCAGGTGACATGGGTGGTTGACGTTGACATGTCTCTCACTTCCACCAGTACCCATCACCCCATTTCCTGCAATTCAGCAAGATCATCATTCCCTCTGAAATTAAGACACTTGTTCCTTTGCTTAAATGATAATAGCTCTCAGCTAATATATGGCAAAGTAAACAACTCCAAAGCTGTTATTCTTTGACTGTACCATCCCCTCTTTTGTCATTTGTCATTGTATTATTAGCAGCAACCTGAGATTTGGATATTGGAATAGAGTTCAAGGAGAAGTTGGTGAAAGAAAGGTAAGAGAGAATTTTGGATTTCCTTTGTCATTCGGTAAGCACTAAAGCACTAGGTGGTGGGGAATGCCCACATGTTTATATTCGCTCTTAATCTCTCCTTTGTATCAGTTAGCTACAGCTGCGTAACAAACCATCTTGAAATGTAGTGGCTTAAAACAACTGTTTACTTTTTCTCATTTGTATTTGGGTCATCTGCACAGTTCTGCTGATCTGGGTCACGTTCAGCTGACTTTAGCTGGGCTCATTCATGAATCTGGCATCCTCTGGTGGGTTAGTGACTTCAGCTGGAATGACTCCATTCTTCTCTACTTTTCACTCACGTCACTCCAGAAAGCTAGCCCAGGCATGTTCTCATGACAAGGGCAGAGGAGCAAGAGAGAGAAGAGAGATACCCAGAACCTTTCAAGGTATAGAAGGTATACATCTTAGAAGGTATACATTGTCACTTCTGCTGTATCCTACTGACCAAAGCAAGTTGTGAGTTCCAGTTTAGGGTATGCGGAAATAGACTCCATCTCTTGATGGGAGGAGCTGCAAAGTCACAAGCCAGGGGTCTGCATACAGAGAGAGGTGGAGAATGGCGGGCTTGAGGCCGGTAAGAGTCATGCTCACTCCATCTGCTGTCTTCCCCATGAGCTGGTGAAAGCCTGGGTCCCACTGGCCACCGCAAGTTGCCCCATTTGCTCAACATCCTTGTTTTCTGACTTCAACCTGTTCTTTCTTTCTTTCTGTAGGTCCCTTTGGTATATTTTGGGGGCTCCCTATCCCATTCCTCACTGCCGAAGCCCCGAGTCCCACATCCACCCATCATCAGAGGCTAATGGCCTCCACCTACTTTGGGATCAGGACTATCCCACTTTCTCTGCCTTTTCTTTATTCCTTCCCTGTCCTGCAATAAAGTGTCTTTTCTCAAGTGCATGTGAGGGGTTCCACCTGGATGTCTCGCACTTTCTCAGCCCCCTTCCCAGTCAGTCACCATTTCATCTCCCTGGGGGTCAGTCCTCTTATTTCCATTTCCATGTCTCCGCCGTGGTCCAGGCCACCCCTGGACATGATCTCGTTCCTAAACTAACAATAACAATAATACATAAGGGTAGGGGGATGGAGACCTAGGTTTTAATCCTGGTTCTGCTCTTGACTAGCTAGGTGGCCTCAGGGGAGTGGATTTACCTCTCTGTGCCTCAGTTTCTTCCTGCTAGCGACCAAATGTTTGTGTCCCCCCCAATCCATGTATTGAAACATAATCTCCAATGTGATGGTATTAGAAGGTGGGGCCTTTGGAAGGTGGTTAGGTCATTAAGGTGGAGCCTTTGTGAATGGCATTAGTGCCCTTATAAAAGAGACGCCAGAGGGTTCCCTCACCCCTCCCATCATGTGAGGACACAGCAAGACAGTTATCTAATGAACCTGGAAACGGGCTCTCACCAGACACTGAATCTGCCAGCTACTTGATCTTAGACTTCCAATCTCCAGAACTGTGAGAAATAAAGTTTCTATTGTTTCTAAGCCACCCAGTCGATGGGATCGTGTTATAGCAGGCTGCATGGACTAAGACAACGCCTCTATAAAATGGGGAAGATAATAATACCTGCTTATAAGGTTGTTTGTTGTGAGAAATCGAAAACCAACCACATCTGAAGACCCGAAGCATTGGTGACTGTTCTGGGTCCTGGAAGCTGAGAGGAATAAATGATGGAAATATTTGGGGAAATTGATTCCATCCAATGTGCCAGGTCTGCACTTAGCATGCGACCTTGAGAGTTAGTCCCATTTTTCTGATGAAACAACTGAGGCTCAGAGAAGTTCAATCACTTGCCCAAGGTCACAGTTGCTGAATAATTGGGCCACAATTTGAATCGAGATCCATGTCATTCCCGAATTTCTCTTTCTGACTGTGAGCACCAGCTTCTCACTGGTCACCCTGCTTCCTCTCTTCCCTGCTCCAATCTTTTCTCCCCACATCAGCCAAAGGGATGCAAGGAAGGGGTAAAGCTGATCAAACCTCCCCTTTCTAAGCTCCTTCTGGGACATGACTCAGTACAACACGTGATCCAGGATGGGACAATGGCCTGGGGAAAACACTGCTATAAACAAACATTATTTGGCCGGCCCGGTGGCTCAGGCGGTTGGAGCTCCGTGCTCCTAATGCTGAAGGCTGCTGGTTCAATTCCCACAGGGGCCAGGGGGCTCTCAGCCACAAGGTTGCCAGTTCAACTCCTCGACTCCCACAAGGGATGGTGGGCTGCGCCCCCTGCAACTAGCAACGGCAACTGGACCTGGAGCTGAGCTGCACCCTCCACAACTAAGATTGGAAGGACAACAACTTGACTTGGAAAATTCCTGGAAGTACACACTGTTCTCCTATAAAATCCTGTTCCCCTTCCCCAATAAAAATCTTAAAAAAAAAAAACTTTATTGAGGCAAATTGAGAGATTTCAATTTGTGGATTAAACAATAGTGTTATTGTATCAGTGTTACATTTCCTGATTTTGATAACTGTTCTGAGGTTTTTGAGAATGTCATTGTTCTGTAGCTTCATGCTAAAGTATTAATAGGGATCAAAGGATACAATGTCTGCAACTTCCCTCTCCAATGTTCAAAGAAGAGTGAAATAAAACAAATGTGGGCAAATGTTACATTTTTGACCACTGAATCTAGGAAAGGGAAATTCTTTTTACCCTTCTTACTAGTTTGCTATAGATTTGGACTTATTTCAGGTTTAAAAAAACAAAAACACAAAAAACCTTTCATTCCACTCCTAGATACCTATCCAAGAGAAATGAAAACCTATGTCCACAGAAAAACTTTTACACGAACATTCAAAGCAGCATTATTCATTATAGACAGAGAGTGGAAGTAACCCCACGGTCCATCACCTGATGAATAGATAAACCAAATACGGTAGATCAAGACAGTAGAATACTATTCAGCCATGAAAAGGAATGAACACTCATCCATGCTATAACATGGGTGAACTTTGAAACATTAGGCTGAGTAAAAAAGGCAGACACAAAAGGCCATATGTTTTATGAGTCCACTTATATGAAATGTCCAGAATAGGCAAATCCACAGAGATAGAAAAGAGATTAGTGGTTGCCTAGAATTGGTGAGAAGGGGAAACTAGGTAGTGACTGCTAATGGACACAGGGTTTCTTGTTGGGATCATGAAAATGTTCTAGAATTAGATAGTGGTGATGGTTGCACGGCATTGAGAATATACGGAAAACCATTGAATTGTAAACTTTAAATGAGTTTTACAGTATATGATTTGTATAGCAATTAAAAGTTCACAACAATGATGACAACAAACATTTCAATGACAGTATATTGCCTTTGGGATACCCCCAAATCCCTGGTGTACCTGCAAGGCTGCCTCAGCCTCTCTCAGCCAAGCTCCCAACGCTCCAGCAGCCTGGCCTGCCTTCTTTCCCTGCTGCCTCTGGACCTTTGCACCTGCTCTTCAGCTCCACCCTTGTCTGACTAACTCTATGCATCTTGCAAGTCTTAGCTTACAAGATAAGATGACTTCCCTCCAGAAGGTTTCCCTGAATTCCCAGAGTCAGCATTTGAGGTAATTTCCAGAGGATTTCTTTTAATGGTCATGCATGTATTTTTCTAAACAATTTTTTTAAAAAAAATTTATTAGGGAATATTGAGGAACAGTGTGCTTTTCCAGCACCCATCAGCTCCATGTCAAGTCGTTGTTTTCAATATAGTTGTGCAGGACGCAGCTCACTGGCCCATATGGGAATCGAAATGGTGACCTTGGTGTTATGAGCACTGTGCTCTAACCATGGAGCAAACCATCCACCCCGGTTCATGCAGGTATTTTAATGCTTGTTAGGGGGAAAAAAGTAACCTGCCTATCACACACAAGTAACTTCATGACTATTGTTACTTAGGGTGAGCCTAAGGGAGCCCATTTAAGGAAAGAGAAACAAAAGAACAATTTAAAGGTACAAACAATAGAGGAGCAAACATTGTGAAATAATCCTTTAGGAACTACAAAAGTTGGGAAGCCCTCCCACCCACCACCCACCCCCGCCCCTGGGGCTGGGTTAACTCCTCCTGACCTCTGATTGCTGCCACCAGGCTACTATCTATCACACCACAGGAAATGCTTTGTTTTACATCTGTCTCCACCACTGGGGCGCGAGCCCCATGAGGGCAGGGCTGGGCCAGTCTTGTCACCCTTGTGTCCCCAGCATTGCCTGCACAGGGTGAGGCACAGAGCAGGTGCTAAGGGAGTGTGTGTAGAAGGAACGGATGCCGAGCTATGGAATGTGGACTTTCCCCTAAGGGCACTAGGGAGCCACAGGAGGGTTTCCATCTGGGGAGTGTCAAGGTTGATCTGCGTTTTAGAAACTCCAGGCTGCCTCTCTAGGCCCAGAAAATCAACCCTGCTTTCCATAAGCTTTTCCTAGCAAACACTTCTTTATCCTTCTCTTCCTCCTCCAGGAAACCTTCCTGGCCCCCAGGCTGGGTCAGGACCCTGCGCTGGGCTCCCGCAGCCCCCTGCCTCCCCATCCCAGCCCTGTCTACCTGGGATCTGTATCCCCTGGAGATCTCAGGAATGCTTGCAGAGCAGGGGCCTTGACTGGACCTCATCAACTGCCATCGCCCCAGACCTCCACGTTCTTTCTCTCCATCAGCTCCTGCCCCGCTCTCTTTGGCTCCTCTCCTTGTGTACACTGCCATATGTATTATTTTGGCAGTTTTGTGTAATCGACACCTCTACTTTCTTGCCACCTTTTTTAAAATTAAAAATAAATTTAAATTAAAAAACTTTTATGTCAAAAAATTTACCATTTTAACTATTTAAAAGTGTATGACTCAGTGGCATTAAACACATTCACAATGTTATACCACTATCTAATTCCAGAACTTTTCCATCACTCTAAAAAGAAATCCTGTGCCCATTTAGCAGCCACTCCCCATTCTTTCTTCCTACCCCAGCTCTAGACAACCACTAATTTGCTTTGTCTTTATGGATTTGCCTATTCTGTATGTTTCATATAAATGGACTCCTGCAATATATGACCTTTTGTATCTGTTTCTTACACTTAGCATGATGTTTTCAAGGTTCATGTAGCATGGAACAGGACTTGTTTTTATGACTGAATAATATCCCATTGTATGGAAGGACCACATTTTGTTTATTCATCTGTTGATGGATATTTTAGCTATTGTAAATACTGCTGCTATGAACCTCATGTACAAGTTATTGTTTGAATACCTATTTTCAATTCTTTTGGGTATATACCTAGCAGTGGTCATATAGTAATTCTATGTGCAACTCATTGAGGAAACACAAAACTGTTTTCCGTATTGGCTGCACCTATTTACCAACCAGCAGTGTATGAGGGTTCCGATTTTTCTACATCCTCCCAATACTTTTTATTTCCCCCTTTTTTGATTATGGTCTTTCTGGTGAATGAGAAGTAGTTAGTCGTTGCGGTTTTGATTTGCATTTCCCTAATGACTAACGAGCTGACCTCAGCTCCCCGCCTTTGCCCCCAGCCCACTAAAACCATATTCTCACGTTCACCAGCCCAATGGTTTAATTCCCAACCTTTTTTCTCTCTCACACAACTTTGGGCACCTTCCTCCCTCTCCCGCTATGACCTACCATTTCTAGTCTTCCTCTTCTTTTTGGAGAGAGATGTGGGAACTTGGGCTAGTTATTGAACTTCTATGTGCCTCAGTTTCTTTACCTGTGAATGAGAATGATAACAATTCTGACTTCAGGGTTGTTGTAATGATTCAATTAACTAATGCATATAAAAGGCCGAGAAGTGTGCCTGGCATACAGTAAGTATCAGATAAGTGTTTAATGGTGAGAAGGGTAGGAGGGCCAAGGGCAAAACTTTTCCTCTGTAAAAGGTACTTCAAAAAATAAAAATTGCCCTGGTATAGAATTTTAGGAAAACCATCAGAAATTCTTTTATTGGAAAACAAACCCCTCTGCTGCAGAAAGTAGATATTAAATTGTTCACCTTCAGCAAGAATTTGCATTAAGCTTTACATAGATTTTTAAAACAATGCAACAAAAAACAAACTTTTTAGGGGCAAGTGTAATAAGTGCTTAAAAGTGTGAACCTTGGAGCAGGGCTGCCTGGATTGCAATCCCTGTGGCCCTGATTTTTGCAATTCTGTGACCTCTCTGTGACTCAGTTTCCACATCTGTAAACTGGGGGTGATACTAGAACCTCCTACCTGCTAGGATAATTGGGGCATTCATTGAGTTGATTTGTGTACCTGGGTGGGCAGCGCCAGTTAAGTGTTACTTGTAACTTCATCATCTTGTAGCCTGGCAAATTTTCATTCTACACGGGGATGACTTTCACAGTCATCTAAACTAGGTTTCACAAACCCTGTAGTGCACTTATACAGAGGAAGTCTTCACAAATCAGATCCGTTAACAGGCCAAAACTCATTAGCTGTAGGAAATCCTGTTCTCCAGATCTCCCTGAACAGAGAGTAATAATCAAGGTCAAAACAAGACCAGCGCTCCTCTGCCCATCAACTCCTCCAGCCTCCTGTGGTTTTCCTTGAGGAGGCCAGCTTCCGTTCTTAAAGGGGACTCTCCTAAGTTTTAACTTTTCCTTCTTTTTCCCAAGGGGATCTGGCTGGGTCTCTTTCTCCTGCTCCCCCAAGCATAGCCCAGGAAGCAGCCTCTCCTGCGGAGTTGGGATGTTAAATCCACAGGTGATTATTACATCGCTTAAAGCAATAAATAAATAAAACCACTCTCTGGCTCTGGGTCTGGATATCTGGTGGTGGTACAAGAACAGGTGAAGGAATTCATTCCCAGCGTGTTCCCACCCCCCAATGCCATTGCAGGGTGCAGGGGGTGCAGGTCAGTGACCTCCATAACCAAGTCAAGAGTTTTCCTAGGGGCAGTGGTGAGGAGGTAGATGGATGCAAAGGGAGAGTTCAGAACTTCATATTTTTACTTACATTATCATGTATTTCTTCAAATGGGTGATACAACGTTCAAACTTTATAAAAGTACAAAAAGACCTACCTTCCACCCACCCCGTCTCCCTCCCAGACAGCTGCTGTTCTGCTTTCGAAGATACTCTGGGCATTTAATAAGCAAAGGCTTGTATTTTTCAACAACTCCTCCCCCGGACTTTTTAAATTTTTATACACACTGCTCCTATCTTTGCTGTTTCCCCTTTACTGAATACATAGCTCATTCCGTGTCAGTTTAAATATTATTTCCTCATATTACGGTTACTTCGTGTCCCATTGTGGGCCGGACAACAGCTTATTTAATGAGTCCCCCAACGATGGACAGCTACGTTTTTTCCGGGTTTGTTTTTCCTTATGCATCTTCATGGGGAAAAAAAAAAGTTCCCCACCCCTTGGTTAGCGTTTATCAAGAAACGGGAGGAAGCCTCAGCTTATCGGCCCCAGCTGCCCTCATCCGCCGAGGGTACCCCATCTCCAGGGTCCCAGAGCTCCGGCCGCTTGTCCCTCGCGGGCCAGGCCTCCCAGAAGCTGTCAGGCGCGAGCCGTAGCCTTCTGGAGTCCCGCCCATCAGCCGGCCCGCAGTCGGGCCAATTCAAATCCAGCCAATGACAGAGTGTAAACAAACCCACGCCCCACCCCCCGATGAATAATACCTCCGGCCGGCGCGAGGCGTATTTAACTCTGTAGGGATTAGGGGCGGGTCGGAGCTGTGGACCCGCCCCCAAGCTTGGGCCAATGGGCTATCAGACCCCGCCCCCAGCACTTGCTGCGCGGAGGACCCGAGGCCGGGCTGGGCTCGCAGCTGCCTGATTTGGTCTCAGCTCACGGTCTCAGCTCTCCTGGTAGGTCCGCAGGGCTGAGAGCTGGGCAGCGCACTACTGCTGTACGAACCATATTTGTTGGGGGCGAAGGGGTGTCAGAGGGCGGAGGTCGCCCAGGAATCAGTGCCCTCTGATTCTCCCTTCCTTCCCCCACCTGGCGCTAAAACCCGGATCCTCTAAAAGTCTTTGATGGAAACTTTCTCTCCGTACACCCCATTGAACAAAATCTGGAGAGGTGGCAGGAGTGTTTCAGGACTTCTTGTTTTGTTCTCCCTTGTTATTGAAATGTTACATACATAAAAAATCAAAAAGCAAAAAACAAAAAAGCACACATCGCAAGTGTGCTGCTGGACAAAAAGCTAAAAACACCCGTGGCGCCAGCATCCTCCCACATCAAAAAACAGAACTTGGGTTGGCAAAGTTTTCAAGAACTTGGTAGCTGCCAGTGCGAGGGAGGAGCCACGATGGGCGTTGTTTAGACTTTCAGAGGCACAAAACCACTTTAAAGAAAAACCACTCCTCTGTACAGAGGGAGATGAGGCTGGACATTGATCAGGGTCCTGCAGTGTAGGAGTTGGGTTGCTGGGCAGGTAAGAGGTGCAAGGCTCCGTTAGAAGTAAAAAGGATCTTGTTGGGAGAGCTGGAAATGGGGTTGCGGGATTAGAAATGAGAGATGATGGGACAGAAAATGATGTGGTCTTGTGGGGAGGGAAGCGTTCCTGGCTGAAGCATTAGGAAGGGAAGGAAGACTTGAAGCCAGTGCCCAGGATTTGGAAAAAGGCCTCAGGCCCCTGGGAAAGAGCAGGTTAGTTCTCCAATGTACTGATGACTTCCATAGCAAATAGGTGTTTTCCTGACATAACTTTTTAGCTGCACAGTTATAGTTAAAACAATTCATTAGAGGTTAAGATGAGGGGCCCAGAAAAAGGTCATGCTGAGATCATAAGCCCAGGTCCAATGTCTAGGACCATGCTAGTTAAGTGGCTGCAAGGGCCTGTAGAAGAAGCCATTAGCCTCACAGCAAACTTTTTTTAAATCTTTTATTCTATCAGCAAACGTGTGGGGGGTCCATCACCTGCCCAGCCCTATGTTAGGAAATATTGTGACTCATATGGGATTAAGTCCCAAATCGGCAGGCAAGGACCCTGTACTAGGAACCTAGCTGAACACAGGGTGCAACTTAATTGCTGGTTAATATATCACCTCTGCATGCTGCTTTGTCCCTGTCCCAAAAGAGCTTCCATGTCCATTGTCCCATTTCATCCTCTCTGTAGTCCTCAAAGTCTGGACTCAGGACTGACAGAGCTGGGTCTGGAGCCCCAGCTATGTGACCTTGATATGGTTTCTTACCATTTCTGAACCTCTTTCTCTTTCACAAAAAAAGGAGAGAATTGAGATTTATAATAAGAGTCAGCACCTGGCCCAGGGGTTTATTACAGTCCTCAAGTGTTTATCCAAGTTGGGAGTTAGTAACCTGGTTATTAATGTGTTCAGGGGGAGGTAAACAATTGTCTATAACATACTTTGAAAGGCATCAAAAAATAAGATGGTTTTGATGGGTGGATAGATGTACAGAAATAAAACAAGCAGAGTAACATGCAAACTGGATGGTGGGTATTTGTTCACTGTATTTCCTCCACTTTTTCATGTTTAAAAATGTTCATAATAAAATATTTGCGGGGATGGTTTTGATGCCTGACTATAATAGTCCCACTGGATAGATGAGGAAATGGGGGAGCTAAAGTGACCTGCCCCAGATGAAGGAGATAAAGTGATCTTCATCTGGTGACTCAGATACAAAGTTGGTGTGAGAACACCTAGGTGTACTTGATTAGTCCCTACCCTGGCTGGGCAGCCCTGCGGCAAGTTCTTAACCTGTGAGTGTCACTGCCAACTCAGTTCTTAACTCACAACTTGCATCTGATTCTCAAAGGAAAGAGGGTGGGACCTGGGACCTCAAAAGGACAGCAAGTCTCCGCTTGGGCCCCTACTGACCTTACACTGGCCTTGAATATTTAATCTCCCAGGGCTTTGCCAGCCAAGGTTTGGAGCTGGCCATTTTATTGGCTTCCTTGAAACCCAGTCAAGCCCGTTCTAAGTGGTATGGCCTCAAGATAAATCTCCCCGAGAGATCAGCTGTGCTTGTGGGAGGGTGGCTATTGTTTACCTCTTTGTTCAGTGGACCTGACCTTTCTTGAGCACAAAGTGCTAGGGGTAAGGGATACCATAATCCACCAAGAAACCTGGCACCTGCTGTGGAATGTGGGGAGAAACCAAGGCTAAGTGACTTATTTGCTCACTAGCTTATTGTTGGCGTCCCCTAACAGATTGTGTATGTGTTGGGGACAGGGGGGCGGGGACAGGAACCAGGCTGCTCTTGGTCACTACTACATCTTTGACACACACTAGATACTCAAACAATATTTTCCTGTACGAATGAATAAACTTGGACAGTCACCATCTCCCCAATGCTTCAGGTTTGCCAACTTTTAGCCAGCCAGTCCTCAAGTTCTGTGTCCCCCATGGGCTGGCAGCTATGACAGAGACACAGTGCCACCCAGCTTAGATCCGGTCCCACTTCCTGGCTGGGTGACCTTGGACAAAACACTTCCCCTCTCAGAGACAATTTAGTTTTGCACATTGTAAGATGGAAATAACTAAAGGTCTCCAGATGGGGGATTATCAGAGGTCTCTTCTGGGTGGGCAGTATTGAGGATTGGAAACTGCTTGGCACTAGTTAATGAATACTCAAGGTGTAGTTCAATCATAACCAATGGAAGGGCAAGCTACACAAAAAGTCTAAGTGTGTCTATTGCTGTTCCCCCAAAGGTCACATACCATCAGTGCATAACCACTGTTACAGAATTACCACTGTCTTATGTTTGGGGCAACCCTTAATGTGCTCACTTCTGGAACGGATAAAGTTTCTTTTTATATAATAATCAATAATAACAGCCAGAACTTATCTGGCACTTCCTGCCAGATGCTGCTCTCTCCATGATAGTTCATTTCTTTCTAACGACCCAACGAAGTGAGGACTATTATTTAGAGATGAGGAAATGGAAGCACAGAGAGGTGAAGTAATTTGCCCAAGGTCACACTGTAAGGAAGTGGCAGCGGCAGGATGTGAAACGGGCTCCCTGGTTTGAGTCAGAGCCCTTAACCACTGTGATCTGACAAATTTAAAAAAAGGAAAAAAATGTTTAAATACTATTAGTACCACCAAAATACTAGGATAAATGCTAAAGCTAAAAAATACAGATGTTTCAATCACTCATTTATTCAACACACATTTATTGGGCAGCTTCTGTGCGCATGGAGCTTTTTTCAGCACTGCGGAGACAGAAGGTACTGAGAGACCAGAATATGGGTTCCCCGGCCTGTGCGCCCCAGGTCAGGCCTCGACTGTCCTGAGGCCCCGATGGGCCCTCAGCATGGCAAGGGCACACAGTAGGCGCTCACCACGCGTTTCCTGAATGAACGTGTGAATCTCTGTCCCGCCCGCGAGGCTTTCACGGCCAGGTGGGGCGGAAACGGACCCAGCACCGCCGCGGCGTCCCGGGACTTCTGGGACTCCACCAGCGGCGCCGGAGAGGCCTCTAGGAGGCTCCGCGGCAGGACGGACCCCGCGTCCCCGGCACCCTCCGCAGGGCCGGCGCAGCTCGGCAAAGACCGACTGGGGTGAGTGATCAAGCCAGCCCGGGGAGTCCGGCCGGTCGCCCCAAAGCACCACCGCCTTCCACCCTTTTGGTTCCGACTCCCGGCTCCTTCACGGTTTCACCTGCGGGCCTCCCCTCTTTCTCCAGCCTCATCTCCCGCTACCTTTTCGAACCATCGCGTCCTCCCGCTGGGCAACCGTCCCCCGAATCCGGGGCACGTCCAAAGCGCACGACGACCCTTCCCCAGCCTGGCCAGCAGTCTGGGAGCGGGAATTCCTTTTAGCCTTCCCCCCCAACCCGGAGCGTCGTTCGAGGCAATCGCAGGACTCCACCGGAGCCTGGCAAGGCGCACCCCCAAAACCCCCGCGACTGGGGCTGGGGAGGGGGCGGTGCTGGAACGGAGGGTCCCCTCCCCGGCTGTCCGCAGCCTCCTATTCGCTGACCTGCCCGCCACTCTGCGCCGGGAGCCGGGGCTGGTTTGCCCAGCACGGGGCGTGGCTCCCCAAGCCCCTCCCCCGGCAAGGGCGGAGGGAGGAGGAGGAAGAGGAGGAGGAGAAGGGGGGGCGGAACACAAAACCTGCAAAGGTTTTTTTTTTTTTTCTTTTGCATTTAATTAAAAAAAATTTTTTTTGCAAACCCGAGGGGTCCTTCCCGGAGCGGGCGTAGGGCCGGGGCGCCCGGGCCGCACGGGGCGGCGGCGGGAGCCCGGCGGAGGCTGCCGGGCGGCCGCCATGCGATCAGGCAGTGCGCTGACCGGCCCGGCCGGTCGGCCCCTTCTGGGTCCTCCCTGTGCAGCCCGTGCGGGGCCGTCTCGGAGACCCCGCGCCGACGGCTGCTCAAACATCAGGGTGAGTTTCTCACAATGTAGCAATTTCTCTTTAAATCTCTTAACTCTCTCTACCTGCGAGTCGGGGCTGTGACAGGGCGCAAAAGCGAGGGGGGAGTGGGGGTTGGCGGCGAGGGTGTGTGTGGGGGGAGCCGGAGCCGGGGCCGAACCCACCCCCCCGACACTCACACACTCAGCCCCCCAACCGGGGCGCAGCGCCCGCTACCTCTTTTTTTGCTCGGCGCCCACCGCCCCCGGCAGCTCCCCCACCCCCCGCGTCTCTCCCACCATCACCGCCGCCCCGATCCTACGGGGACCCCCCCACCCCCGGCTCCCCTGACCAAACCCAGCTCCCGGTGCTTCCCCGGCCCTCCCGCCGGCTGCCGGGGATACAATGGAGCGGCGGAAAAACGAGACCTAACGTTCCACTGGGGGAGGGGCGGGGAGACCCCCCTCCCCCGGCCCCTGGACCCCCGCCCGTCGCCCTGCTCCCCGCCTTTCGGGGAAGAAGAGGGCAGTGGGGCAGCGGATGGTGATTTCCCGGCCGGAGGCGAGGAGCCTTCATCTCCCCCTCTCGCTCGTCCCCTGCGCCCCCTCCCCAAATGCCTCTTGGGGATGCCGGGGAGAAACGGGGCCTCTGGCAAGCTGGGGAGGGATGGATGCGGAAGGAGGCCACCCGGTCTCCCCCTCCCCACCGCCCCTAAACAATGAAAAGAGTTGACTTGGTCCCCGACCCCCTGGCAGTGAAAGGAGTTGACCCCCTCCTCCGTGTGCTGGCTGGTCCCGGAGGGGGTCCGTTACGGGGGGGGGAGGTTGAGGATGGAGGTGAGCCTTACCCCTGTCACCTCCCGGGGTTTGGGGCGGCCCCCCCATCTCCACCCCCTCGGCATGGGAATGGGAGGCACCAGGCCCAGCCCGGGCACCGCGCTCGGGTGGTGACCTTTAGACAAAGGCAACCCTTTCCCTGGGGTGAGCCCGGGCGAGTCGGGCCCCGGCGGAGGGCGGCCAGGCCCCGGGCACCCGGAGGGAGGGATGGAGGAGGAGGGAGGAGGAATGGAGCCATCTGGTTTTCCCATCCCTGGTTGCCCCTTGGGCTGCCTCCCCGGCTGCTGTCACAGGCGGCCGCGAGGAGACAAGGGACCAGAGGCTGCCCAGGCCTTGGTCCGCGGCCAGAGGAGAAGCGGGCGAGGAGCCGTGGGAGGGCTCTGGTTGGGGCGAGGGCGCCAGCGGTGATTGGAAGGCACCGTGGTGGCTCCTTCCTCTCCGCGCCCCTTTGTTTTGCTTTGTGGTTCTGAGCAGCTGAACTTCCCGGGAGGTGGGGTCAGAGGCCGCCTTGTCAGCTCTCCCGGGGAGGCCGGGGTGACAGGTCCCAGCCCTACGGCATTCCCAGACGGGGGTGGGGGGCTGCAGTCTTTATTCAGCCTCCAGTCGGGGCAGTCAGCCCCTTTTGTCACACAGCCCTCCAATAATCTAACAAGGAGGTACTGAGCGTCTGCACTTCCTTCACACCTCCTTTTCCAGGGCGCTTGTCCAGGGAAACAATTTGTAGAAACACCCAAAACGCCAAGGCCTGAGATTTATGATAAGTTCTGGGTGCTTTCACCTGGGATGGGGGGTAAGGATGGGTGCTGACTCAACTCTGACCTCGGGAGGTGGGAGAACCCGGCAGGTGACAGCTCAGGAAATATCCTCTTGTGCTGATGTCAGGTGGGACTTCAGGGTCTGTGGACCTCCCCCACCCTCCTGCAGAGCTCCCCCACTCCTAGGAGCCGGAAATAACATCTCCCTACCCCGGGAGCCTTATGGATTGGCTGATACTAAGTGCATTACACACTGGCCACAACTGGAGTAAGAAGTTGGGACTATTATTAGTCCCATTTTACAGACAGGCTAATGGAGGCTCAGAGACGTTAAATGGCTTGCCCAGGGTCACACAGCCCCAATTTGTAACCCTCTAAGTTTTCTTCAACTCAGCTCAAAACTGTTACCTAGGTTCTCCTGTGTCTCTCTTTGGCACTTGGTCCCTTTGATTTTGGTTGACCTGGGTCTCAAATATAGTTAAACCTGGACAGAGCTGTCAGAACACCACTACCCCCCACCCTGGCCCGCCCCTGCCTCCCCTCCCTTCCCTACACCTGGAAGCTGGGGAAAGTAAGGAGCACCTGGAAGCTGGGCTAAGGGCAGGATCATTTCACCTGTGGCTGAAGCAAAGCTTTTTGCCTGCCAGAGCTGAAAGTTGGAAGTGTGTGAGTCAGGGGATGGGGGTCTCCAACCTGGCTAGGAGGCACCTGGGAGCTGGCCCCACTGTCATCTTTCTTGTCCACCTGAGCTGGGATTTGCCTTGGCTTGCTCAGGCCCTGTGGGAAGGGAAGTTGAGCTATTGGGGACCTTCCTTGTACTCCCCTCCTGTGACCCTCTGTGGGACCCTGATGCGCCTGGCAGAGAAGTTTCTTGCCCATTTCTCTGCTTGGCCTGGGTGTCAGACTCCCGGTTCTAGTCTGTGACTTTAGGCAGCTTATTTAACTTCCTCGTCCTCGGTTTCCTCATCTGTAAATGCGGATAATCACAGTTCCCTTAGCTGACCTTGAGGTGGGTGAAAGTATTATCCAAGCATGTTTTTTTTTTCTTTGTTATTCAGCAGACGGGATGTGGCGTGTCTTATAGGGTGGGGAGGACTATCAGGTGCTGGGCATTTTAGGGTGATAGCAAAAAGGCGTCTACCCTGGGAGATTTCCCTGCGGTGGGAGAGGGCTGGCTATACATAATTCCACTTTGTTGACACTTGCCCTTCCTGCTCTCTGACCTGGGACCCTACTCCTTCAGCCCTCACTGGTGCTGAGTAAACCTTTGGGGGTTGGGCTGAGGCAGAATTGCTGGGGAGGGCCCAGCTCACTCAGTGAGGGAGGTGACGCAGGTGGTCTTGCAATTTTACAGATGAAGAAACTGAGTCTAGGGGGAAGCCTGTGCTATGGCTGGGGGTAGATGGGAGAGGGGCTCCATACTTGTCAGCAGAGCTGGGGAGACAACGTTTTTGAGGGAGCCCCTGCCCCCAACTGCTGTCCTTTCCTTAATGTGCAAATATCTTCCTTCGTGAGATGATAGGCATAAGTAATAATAATTCCTGGGTGGGCAAGAGGAGGGGGAGGCTGTAAGTCTCTCTAGGCTGAATGTTTCCTGAAGTAGGAACTCTTTTTTTTTTTTTTTTTTTTTAAGTGGGGGGAGCATGAATAAGGCCCAAGAGGGACAGGCCTGTGCACCACCGCCCTCCCTGCTGACTTCCTTCCCAGAGGCCTCTGGGACCTTCCTCAGCCTTCCCTCAGGATGTGGGGTCTTCTTCTTCTCCCCTCCTTGAGTCTGTGGCAGGGCCAAGGGGTCAGTGCCAAGCCCTGGGGCCTGGTGGGAGGGGTCCCCGGGTCCTGCCACCAGCTGACTTCCCGCCAGCCATCCCAGCTCTCCCCTGTGGCTGTCTTGACTCCTGGTCTCAAGAATGCAGAGGGCTGCTGGTGGGGGAAGTTAATTGGAAACAGGAAAACATGGCATTCCTTTCCAGCCGGCCTGGGCTTGGAAAGCAACTGAGGGGCTGCCTTTTTCCCTCTCCCGCCCCTGAAGGAATGGGGTCGGGGCATGGTTATCTTGCCCTGCTCTCTTTTGGGTCTTGCCCCCACCAAGCACCCTCACTCTTAGTAGCAACAGTAGGATACCTGAACTACATAACTGCTGCCACCATCAGAATGCGTTGCTCTCCACTTATTTACTGTTTATATCTGAGTTTGTCCCCTCTCTTTGAGGGCAGAGGGCCTGCTTGAAAGTTGGCTCCCCAGTGTAGGGTGCGGCACACTAGAGACACACGGGAAATGTTTCGTTGAATTGTCCCTAAGGAATCCCTCCTCATTCCTTCTCTAGAATTCTCCCCAGCCTGGAGTATCACCATTAGAGTTCCGTCCCCATTGACTGAAGCCTTTGTGTCTCGGTGACATGCAAGTTCCCCCAGATGGGAGAGAGAGAATGTTTTCTGAGACATTTCTAGTTTGGTGACAATTAGTTTTGTGTAGAGTTTGTGTATTTAGGGTGGCAGGGGAATGTGTTGGCAGGAGAAGCAGGAGAGAGTGCCTTTGTTTCTTTAATTGTTCCCAGTGAGGGCCTACTGTGTGTCAGGGCCCTGGGGCTCAGTTATGAAATTGGGACCCAGTCCAGGAGGAGGTTAGAGGTAAGTGTTGTTTTCAAGGCTGGACTAGCTGCTGTGGGATTTGATGAACTCTGTCTGGGTGGTCTGAAGGCTCTAAGGAGGACGCCCCCCGCCCCCCCCCCTCTTTCTTTCTCTTTCTAAGTGATATGTGTACATGGGACAAATTCAGAATAGTAAGTCTCCCTCTCCACCCTCTGTGGCATTGGTGGGCCCCCATCTAGCCTTTCCAGAGGCAACTCCTCAATCCTGATGTTCTGTACACACACATTTATATCTGCATTTACAGCATTCGAAGTATTTATTGTGCACAGAGGGTAGCCTGCTCTTCCCATTGTTCTGCACATGCCTTTTTTCACTACGTCTTCCTGGAAGGCCCTACTGCACAGTACATGGAGTGTTTCCTCTGTCATTTTCTTGGCTGCATGGTATTCTACAGTGTGGGTGAATCCTTGTTGGCATACGCAGAGTGGAGATGTTCCCAAAAGTGTCTGCGCACAGGGCTGGAAGGCACACGTCCACATGTCTTATTGGGGAATGGGTATGCGTGAGATAAACCGGAAGTGGGGTTGCGGGATCCAGAGCCCGTGCTTTCTCATTTGGTCACTCTGAGGAGGTTCCTTTGCAGTTGCATCTTGAAAGAAATCATCTCCCTTCTTGTTCAGTTCCTCCTACCTGTCTGCTCCGGGGTCTTTGCCTCCTGTGACCTCCTTGCCTCTTCCTCCTGCCCGTGGCCTGGATTGTGTTCTTGCCTGCATCGTGGAGGTCAGGAGTGGAGCTCAGGAAGCCAGCTGTCTGTTGGTTTGAATCCG
This sequence comes from Rhinolophus hipposideros, assembly GCF_964194185.1. Taxonomy (NCBI): domain Eukaryota; kingdom Metazoa; phylum Chordata; class Mammalia; order Chiroptera; family Rhinolophidae; genus Rhinolophus; species Rhinolophus hipposideros. The sequence goes on from NC_138067.1 coordinate 42,981,361, forward strand.
GGCTCTGCCACTTGCTGGCTGAATGGCTGCAGGCAAAACGCTTGCTCGCCCTGGGCCTCCATTTTCCCCTCTACTAAATGGGTTCATTTCAGTACCTACTTTTGAAAGGTTGTTGTGAGGATTAACTAATACCCGTAGCCTGCCAGTCTATGGTGGTGTTCTCTGTCATTCTTTGTAGTTCTTTTTTCCTGGGACTGTGAACCCCCTAAAATGGCAGGCATGGAGGGAATGCTGGCTCTTCTACTTAATTGCAGCACGACCCTGAGCAAGTGATCCCTTTTCTGGGTCTCAGTTTTCTTGTCTGTAAAATGGGCCCATGCTGGCTCCCTCATAGGGTCTGCTGGGAGGGCCTAATGAGGCAGTGCTCTTCCAAGCGAGGCATGCGGTGGGCTTTCAGGAACCAGCAACTGGTGTCGCTGTTTAAATCTACACTGTGATTACTGTTCTCCCATGGGACCCAGGCTGACTTCTCCACTCTGAAAGGTCCCCATTGTCTTCCTGAAAGGCACATAGGAACAGTGTCGGCATTCTAAACAGGAAGGCACATAGCAGCCTGCTCTGGCATCAGGCATGGCGGTGTGACCCTGGAAACAGACAGGGCTTCTCTGCTCTGTGCCTCAGTTTCCTCATCTGTAAGAATGAGAATGACAGGAGACCCACCTCAGGTGTGCTCGCAGATGTTCAATGCCTGGCATATAGCAGGTACTCGAAAAATGTTAGTGGCTGTGATGATGATGATGATGATGATTAAGAGAATTAGCAAGTCTCCCATGAGATCAGATAGCCAAGTCCTTACTGCCTTCTCTCAAACCCTAGGCAATCAATGTTGACATTTTAAATGGAGGGCAAGGACCCAGGCAATCAAATACCGTTTGGGTCTCAGTTTCCTTCTCTGTAAAAGAACTTAACCTCTTGGGGTCATTATGAGGCTTAAATGAGTGAATATGCGGAAAGGTTTTTTAAGACAGGGCCTGGCTTGAAGGGGTGGGTATACGACAAACATTCACTTTGCTTATTCATTATGTATTCATTATTAATATGTATAAAATTGTTATGATTTTAACTTTTTATCATGGAATTTTTAAAGCAACCACCAAGAGTTGAGAGAATAGCATAATCAACCTCCACATGCCTATTGCCAACTTCAGTAATTTTCTGGTCCATTATGCCACACCCAAACCCCCGACCCAGCACCTTTTTTTTTTTTTTTTTTTGCTGAAATACTTTTAAGCAAATTCCAGACATCTTATCATTTCAACTGTATTTTTAGTCTTACAAGGACATTATTACTTCTGGGGTCCAGAATCTGTTTTACCACCTCCAGGATCTGTCCTGTTCAGTAAAGGAGGAGACAGTAAGCCCATTTCACAGATTAGGGAAACTGAGGCAGCCGGGAGTGGACTTTGGCCAGGTTTTCCTATCTCTGTGTTCCCTTCGTTGGGACCTCGGTGAGGTCACTGTCTTGGCCACCACAGGCCTCACCGCCTGGGGGCTGTTGCTGATTACACGGGTTTGGGGAGTCACACCTGAATGTGGTCAGCGTAGGCGGAGTTCTGATGTTCTATGCAGAAATCCCCCCTGCCCCAAAGGGCGAGTTGGAGAGGTTGAGCTGGAGCTGGGGGCAGGGGGATGGGCGTGATGACTGTGGAAGTAAGGGATAACTGGGTCAGCCAAATGCCTGGGTCCAAGTCCTCTTTCTGCTCCTTCTAACCTTGTGACTTGGGGGGCAAGTTACTTCCCTTCTCTCATCCTTAGAGAACCAGAAGTACAGGAGTGATAATAGATGTTTCTTTCGAGAGCCTTTGCACCAATTAAATAAGGTCCTGTGTGGAAAAGTGTTTCACAAGTGCCTGGCTCAGAGTATGCCCTCAGCAGAAGGTAGCCAACAGCGAAGATATTGTCCCTGTTGTTACTACTTCTGTGTATACTCCGAGGAGGAAGTCACCAAATGCTCTTTCTGGGATTAAGAGGATCAGAGGAAGGGTTGATGCTCCTGGAACCCCCAGACAGGCTTGGCTGCCTTCATCCACTCCTCTGGCTCACGCCATCCTTTAGTAGTTCCCCTGCAAAGTGCTTCTCGAGCTTGGAGGGACTGGAAGGGGCTGCTGACTTGTAGGTGACCCTCCTCCCAGCCTCCAAAGTCCCCAGTGTCCCAGGCTGGCACCTTGGGAGGGTGGAATGTCTGTGGCTGTGGGACCCTTGTTAATTACCCCCGGGGCCCTGGAGGCAGCCTCTTGGTGATCTCCGCAGCTTGGAGGCAAAGAGTGGCCCATTCCCCCAGGACATCTGCAAGTAGAATCTCCCCAGAGCCCCCTTACCAGGGGGTGGGTATTACCTGTTGTCCACTGTGCAGTGCTGTCAGGCGGAGGCCCACGGCTCCTGCCTCACGGGGCGTTTGTGATAGTTTGCTAGACCGTCACCTGCCTCCTGCTCTTCACGGCACCTCACCCATCCTCAAACACTGAGCCCTGCAGGCTAGGTGAGGGGGGACCTCCTGGAAGAGCTCTTAGCTCTTTACCCACTCATGCCAGGCTCCCTTCGGCTTAGCAAGCTCTTGCCACAAAGGCCTTAACTTCTATCCCCAGATTGTGCCAATGACTTCCCACTTTTGTGTATACACTCCCCCTTTCACAGAAAGTTTTATATGGATTCCCCCCCATCCTCTCATGGAAGTACAATTTACACACAGTAAAATGTGCAGAGTTTAAGCGTTTATCTCCATGAATCTAGACAAACATGACCATCTCTGTAACCGATACCGTGGTCAAGATACAGAATGTTCACTTATATACTTGTATATATTTATGTGTGTATAAAATTCCCTTTTATTCCTGTTCCCTTCGCTTGCCTCTCCAGGTAACCTCCTCACATTTTTAAGGTGTATCTCCTTATTCTCCTGTGACCCGACGAATTGTTTGCTTTGTGTGGTGGATTTTGACTTTAGGGGATCCTGCTTTATTTCTCCCTCTGGGTCTATATTGGCCATCTCCTGGCTTTTAGGTTCCATGTTGCTAGTTGTCTGTCTTGTCTGTTGCTTCACCCAGCTGTGTTGCTCCATGGGGCAGGGTCATTATGGTTTGCTTAAAATTCTTCCCAGGGCCAGATCCCCAGGTTGCCACCATCTCTCTGTTTTAGAGGCAGTGAGAGGCAAAGTGACTTGTCCAACGTCACACAGCTAGCTACTAGCAGAGCGGGGGATTTAAATACAGATACATCCTACTGATTAAATTCAGACCCACATAGCAGGCCTCCTGTGCGCCTGTCGTCAGAGCTCTGCCCTCAGGGACAGGGGAGGGAGGTAAGCCAAGAACACACCCATCCTCCTGCGAGGGGAGATCAGTATCTTAGTCTGCTGGGCTGGTGGAGGCTGGTGGAGGCTGGGAGGAGACAAGACTTCTGGGGTATGTTGGGGCATCAGGGCAAGCTTCCTGGAGGAGGGGGCTTCTCGGGACAGGCTTTGGGCTCCAGGCCATTCCCAGTAGAGAGAAGCTTGAGATTCTTTGTACAAAGGCCAGTTGAAGCTTCATGGGGGAAGGAGGGCCCGGGACATTGGGGCCCTCCTGGGGTCTGGGGTGCTGTGGTTTTGTTGATGGGAGGTAAGAGAAAGAGAACTCCAGGATGATTCAAGGTCACTGGCCTGAGCAAGTGGGTGGTTGTAGCTGCCTTTCTTGAGAAGTGGTAGAGGTGCCTGTGCTTTGGGGAACACAAAGCCCGGGGAGTGGAGCTCTAACACCCTCTTGGCTGGTGGAAGGATGCAGAGAGGAGAGAAATGGAGAATGAATGAATGAACTGTAGGGGTCACAAGTGACAGTCGGCGACACCAAGTGATGACTGAAGCCCCAGGGATGGAGCGATTTCCCAGGGAGAGGACAGGAGAGGGTTGAGAACCAACTTGGGTGGTTGCCCACATGTAGGGCAGAAGCTTCTTTGGCTGAAACAGAGGAAATGGGGGAGGAAGGTCAGGAACATGGTCAGCATCTCGGGAACAAAGTGGGGGAGTTTCTAGAAAGGTCCTAGCTTATATGGACTTGAGGTCGCACTTCTTGGGTTGGCGGCAGCTGTTCCGGCAGCAGAGATGTCCTGGGTTTAATGGGTAGGTAGGGGCGGGAGCCAGACGGGAATATGGTGAAGAGCCACGAGAAGCGGAAGAATGGTTTCATGGACGGACGGATGGATGGAAGGCAGGAAGGAGGGAAGACAGATTGAAAAATATGTGTCTTGCTACCCTCCAAGGCTCCCTGGTTCTCTCAGGTACAAGTCTAACCGTCACCTGCCCTGACAGAGCCCCTCCAATCTGGCCTGGGCTTATCTCCTTGACCTCACCTCCTACTTTTCACCTTGCCTTCTTCACAGCACCAAGCTTGCTCCTCCCTCCTCACCTTTGTACTTGCTGTGCCCTCTGCCTACAGTGATCTCCCCCACCTCCTCCCTGTGGTGCAGGCCTCTGCTTATATACCCCCTCCTCAGGGAAGCCTTCCTGGCTGAAGCTGTGCTACTTCCTTCACGTTACTCAGTTGATTCCTGTGTTAGGATTCATCCCTAGGACCTGACTTGGAATAAGCCCATCATCGGTGTTTATTGCACAAATGAGGGGCCGGGTGACCTTTACATAGGTTGGGAGGAGAGGAGAACAGAGATTGGTGTTTTAGGATCTAAGTAGGCTTAGAGGTTCGGGAGAGAAAAAGAAAGGAGCGAAGGGAAGTTCTAGAAGAGGTAGGAGGGGGAGGTACCAGGTTAGCCCCAAGAGTGGGGCTTTACTCACAGGTCAGGAGGCAAAGAGGAGAAGGGTGTGAAGGCAGAAGAAAGGCGTTTGTGCAGTTGGGAAGGAGTTCTGGAGACCAGCATGGACCTGCTTGGAGATGAGGAAGGGGAGGCCTGCGGGGGCATGTGGGGTGTCACAGTATTGCCAGCTGGTGGCAGAGGAGGAGCTTTGGCATTCCTGGCCCACCTGGCCCACACTCTTTCTCGGGGGCTGAGGTCTGAAGAGCATGATGGTTCTTAATTTTGGGGAAAGAGGTCTCGGGTCCTTTTGGAGATCTGCTCAGAGGCCACAGACCTTTGCCCCAAAGAAATGCACACTTGGTTCTCCCAAAATTTGGTGAAGGATTTCAGGGTTGTTGTGGATTTGGTTAAGAGCTTTACCCGGATTGTGACCAGAACAATAGCCAACACTGCCCCGGCCACTGGCCTAGGCCCTCACAGGCACTGACTCTTACTCACAGAAGGACCCTAGGAGGTAGGTGTAGTGAGCTATTTTACACATGATAAAAGGGAGGCACAGAGTACTGAAATGACTTGCCCAGCGTCACATAGCTGCTAAATGGTGGTCTGGCCCCAGAGCCCAGGCTTTTAGCCTTAAAGCCTCGATGCTTCCTTGGTACTGGGGTCCAAATGAAAACACTCCCAGTTTAGGAAGCTGCCCTCATCCCCTACCCGCCACCTTGGCCCCCCCCCCCCATCCTGCTTGGGGCTCTGCGAGGTGTTGTCCCTTCCTCCTCTCCCTTTTTACTCTCCCTGGTTGTCTTCATTACCATAACCGTGGCTGCCCCAGCTTCCTCCAGACAGCGGATATGTTTGTGAGTTTGTGAGCAAGCCCAGGTGGGTGACAAGCTGGTATGAGTCAGTGAGACGTGCAAGCGGTGGAGGAGTCAGATTGTGAAGGCACTTCTGGTTTGGGGCAAGCTGTGGGACTTGGAGCACGGGCCCCCGCCCCTCTCAGCCTCAGTTTCCTCATCAGTTAGAGGGGTCTCATGTCTTCCTCTAGGAGGTTAAACAGATGGCATCACATGTCTACAGATGTGCTGCATTTACGGCACTCACTGGCATCGTAGGTGTTTGAAAATTTAGAATATTTCGGACCGGAGCACACACTGGATGGCGGGGAACACCCCAGCAAGGCGGGCCTCTTCCCATCGCCAAATAGACTAAGATTCCTGCAGCCAATAATATTTCTGCTGCTGGTAGATCTGTGGCTGTTGATAGTCATTACAGGCCAGGTTTGCCCCCAGTAAGTCAGGAAAGGAAAAAAAAAAGATGGATTTTAGAGATTTTTGGAGGCTGGGATGGCAGATATGGGTCATAGATCTAAACTATCTACCGGTGGGATTGTCTTGGCGTTTCATTGAGCTAATGTGTGGTCACCTTGTAAATGCTCGTTGATTACTCTCACGGTTGTGGCTGTTATTCTCATTGACCAGCCTTTAGTCTCCTACTGGTGCAGACGCGTTGGACTTGCCTGTAGATCAACGGTTTCTCAAACTTGAATGTGCCCAGGGATTCCTTGGGGAACCTGTTAAAAATGCGGGTTCTGATTCAGTAAGTCTGAGGCTCTGCATTTGTGCAGGTGAGGCCACTGCTGCTCCCAGTCGGGACCACACATTTGAGTTGCAAATGTGCTAGAGAGTAGGGTGGTTTCCCCATGGTTTCTCAGACTTGCTTCAAGCGTTCTGGAAATCTAACAGACATGGGATGTTCAGGCTAAAATAAAATTCCTTACCGCTTAGCTTTTGGGTTTGCCAATTTGAGGGTAGGTTTGTAGTAATTGTTACACACGGGGAAAAAGCCATATACACTGTGAAAGTCTTCAGTGTCTCCCCTTCCTCTGGAGAGAGGAACTCAGTGGGGAGATTGGGGTATATTCTTTCAGCCCTCCTTTTCTATGCATACATTTTTTCCTTTGATCATATATACTGTATGGATTCTTCTACCCCTTTCTTTTTAACTTGAACAAATGTCTTAGAATTGTTTCCATGTCATCAATCTAGAACCCCACCCATTCTTTTAGCAGTTTAGGAGTAGTCCATAATTTATTTAACCTCGGCCTTAGGAGTGGGGTTTTTTCCGTTTTGTTTTTAGTTTAGTTCCGATTTTTGCTGTGAGCCGGTATGTGTCTTTATATTTAAAGTGTCTCTTGCAGACAGCATATGTAGTCTGACAATTTCCATCTGACGATTAGATTTTTAAGATCGGGGCTGTCTGATAGAAATAAATGCAAACCATTTATATATTATGTTACATTTTCTAGTAGCCACAGTAGAAACAGGGAAAATTAATGCGAATCTATTTTATGTAATCTAATATATCCAAAACACTGTTATTTTGACCTGTGAGCAATATCAAAATCATTCATGAGATATTTTAGTCTTTTTATTGTGGTTAAATACACATAACATAAAATTTACCAGTTTAACCGTTTTTAAGTGTATAATTCAGTGACAAGTATATCTGCAACGTTGTGTAATCAGCACCACTATCCATTTCCAGAACTTCTTTGTGATTCCAAACAGAAACCACCCTCTATATACACTCTCTCCCTCCCCTGCCTCTAAGCTCTATTCTGCTTTCTGATTCTATGAATTTGCCTACTCTAGGTACCTCATAAAAGTGGAATCATACAGCATTCATCCTTCTGTGTCTGGCTTATTTCACTGAGCATAATGTCTTCAAGGCTCGTCCGTGTTGGAGCGTGGAGCCGTGCTTCGTTCCTTTTCACAGCCGAATAACACTCCGTTGTCTGTATAGACCACAGTTTGTTTCTCCATTCATCCAGTGACGGACACTTGGGTTGTTTCCACCTGTTGGCTGTGGTGACTAGTGCTGCTGTGAACACTGGCCCACACGGATCTGCCTGAATCCCTGCTTTCAGTTCTTATGGATGTAACCTAAGTGTGGAATTGCTGGGTCATATGGTAATTCTGTGTTTAACTGTTTGAAGAACCTCTGTTTTTCCCAGTGTTGTACGATTTCACATTCCCACCAGCCGTGCACAAGGGTTCCCATTTCTTTACACCCTCGCCAACGCTTAATGTATAGTCTGTGCTTTGTTTCTTCCTACGTCAAGTTTTCGAAATCTGGTGTGTATTTTACACTCACAGCACATCTCAGTTGGGGCCAGCTCGATGGACAGACAGGTTTAGACCATTTTCTGTCCAAGGTCGGTATTGATGCGGCTGAAATTCAATCTTCCATCTTGCCATTTGTTTGCTGTGTATCGCCTATGTTCTTTGTTCCTTTTTTCTCGTTTCCTGCCTCCTTTAGATGAATTGAGTAATTTCGTGTTCCCTCTTATCTCCACTGTTAGCTGATTCATACTACCTCTTTGTTGCTCTAGAGTTTCCATTCTGTGTCTTGGACTAAAACTTGGGCTTCGAGTCTCAGTGAGATGGGAGCCACAAGGGGCTTTTAAGCCAGGGAGTGACCCGACCTGACATTCTTGTATCCACACCTTCAGTCGCTTGTGCAAGAGTGTTTCTACCAGCCAGATTCCTGGAAGAGGACTTGCTAAGGCAAAGGGCAGCATGCATTTAGATGTGGGTAGGCCCTGCCAAATTGCATTCCACAAAGACTTAGCCATTCTCACCCCTTGCAAACAGCAGCCAGGGTCTAGTGAGTGACTGCTCTGTGCCAGGCCTGTGCCGGACCCTGGGGACACGGGAAAGAATCATCCCAGGCCCCGCTGCTTAAAAAAACTCCATCTTCGAGGCCCAGCGCAGCCTCACGAACTGCCTCTGAGCTCAAAGGAAAGCGAAGGTTTCAGAGGAACTGAAAAAGGAGAGGCGGGAGGATATTCTTGGTGGTGGAAGGAGGCTTGGTACATCCCGGGTGGCGTGAGAGAGAGCCGGTGGGTAGACTGTATTGGTCCAGAGGCCACCAGTGTGGGACAGGTCGGTACAGTGGAGTAAAATAACTGCCTTCCTCTGGGGCATGTTTGGGGTGATTTCCACAAGAAGGAAGACAGCTCACGGGTTGTTGTTTGACTAAATTATCACCGTGTGTGTGGGAGGGTCAGTGTCAGGTATGGGTCCACCTGACCTAGGGGCAGGCTTGACCCAAGTTTTGGACCTGTGTCAGATAAACTTGGGCCTGGAGCCCCAGCTCGCTCCTTCCCAGGCAAGCTACTCCAGGCCGCTGGTAAAAGAGGACAAGTAGCAGCAGAAGCTGCCTCCCAGGGGTGTGATAAGGCTTCAGCCAATGACATGATGGCAGCATGGAGCTTACTAGTCTCCTGAACTATATAGTAAGGCTCAATAAAGGTTAGCTGCTATTCCTATGGTTGCTCTTGTTGTATCGTCATTATTATTCATTTCAGGCGGATAGGCAACAGCCAGATACTTCCTTATGCCCAGAACTGACACCCCAGAGAAATGAAATCAATAGCTCAGGGTCAGAACAGTGCAGAGCTGGGATCTGAAGCTGCGTTTGTCTGATCAGAGCTCATGGACATCCTCCTTCCACGCCTTCACGCACAAAAACTCTTCCCCTCTTAGAACAGCCAGCGAGACACACTATCAAAATAACACCACCAACATCAGTAATGGTACCCGCAGTGACTTGGGCAACAAGACCTGACCTGAAGCCAGGTTATTTATAGTCTCTCTTTATCACGCTCCAAGTAAATATTCATATGTTTGGCTGCAGAAATACTAGCGTTTGATTACCGGGTGCCACCTCGGAGCCTGCGTGGGTGTTCTGTAGTAGACACGTGGAGTAGACACTCCATCACCTTGCAAAGTCTAGAAAAAAATCTGTATTTCAGCCCATCTCAGCTTAAGGGATTTGAATGAAGGATCGGGGACCCACACACATATGAGTTCTGTGTCCCCCTTCCCCACACCCCAGGTTGCATATTGCACACCTCTTGGCACTCTAGCACTCTCTTGGATTGTGTGTACTACTCAGATTCTTCACTCCCTCCCTGCTAGACGGTTCCAAATGAGCAGAGGCGTCAAGCCTTGATGGGCTTGGAGGCCAGGGAGGAGGGTGGGCGGTAGCAGTGGGCAGTGAGGCCTCTGGAAAGCTGTTCTCCAAAGCTGGAACCTGGAGTCTGCGCTGGGCCATAGCTGGTGATGAGGGAAGAAGGGGGGATGTGGTGATGGGCCAGGCGCAGTGTCATGGGAACTGAGAGGGAGGCCAGGCCCTGTAAATGGTCAGGTAGAGGAATTAAGGTTGAATGGGCTTGGAGATTTTACGCACTTTCCCCCCTGGTTACTGGCATGTTGTCTCCAGCCTGGATCACTTTGCCGAACGCTCCACTGGGTTGTCAGGCACCCCAAACTTCACGTGTCCAACACAGAGCTTCCCCAAAGCCAAACCAAAGTAAAGACAAGTCTGTTCCTCCCCAGTGTGTCACTATCTCTGTTAACGGCAGCTCCATCCTTCTAGGACCAGGGCTGGAGAGATACTTTGACATCATCCTTGACTCCTCTCTCTTTCTCTCTTAATGTAACTTAAAATTGTTCTCGTTGTGGTAAACAACACGTAACATAAAATTAGCCCTCCTAACCCCTTTGAAGCGTGCAGTTCAGTAGTTCCAGTAGATTCACGTTCTTCTGCTGGATGCCTCTTTTTCTCTCCCGTGCACCTATCAGCTCTGCCTGGTCTCCAGAACCTGGCCTCGTGTCCCCACCTGCACAGCCCCCACCCTGGGCCAACCTTGTCACCCTCCCATCTGCACCCCTGCAGTCTCCTCCTCCTGGTACACAGCTTGTTCCCCTCACGTAGCCAGAGGGACCCTGCTGTCATTGGAGTCCGCTCGCCTCCCTCCTCTGCCCAGAGCTCTCCCACAGCCCCTGTCCCTCAGAGCACAGAGTCCTTACAGTGGCCCAGAACTCCGCTGTCCAGTGCGGTAGCTGCTGGCCACATGTGGCCCTTGAGCACGTGAGTGTACACCACACACTGGGTCTCAAAGACTTAGAATGAAGGGGGAAGGAAAATAAATTAATCTCAATAATATTTTTATATTGATTGCATGTTGAAATGATGGTTTGTGTATACCAGGTTCCATAAAATATGTTATCAAAGTTAATCTATATGTAATGCCACCTATTGTCTCCACTAGAAGACTTAACCTACGGGGCTCACAGCATGTTTCTGTTGGGCAGCGCGGGTTTAGAAGGCACCTCCTCCGTAGCGCCAGTGAAGGAGCAAATGAATTCATGTAGGGAAAGCTTGGAGAACCGTGCCTGACACATCACACACGACATAAATGTTAGCTGAGTTTTTTAAATTGCGGTAAAATATGCATAACATAAAATTGACCGTTCTCACCATGTTTCAGTGGACAATTCAGTGGCACTAAGTACATGCACATGTTGTGTAACCATCACCTCTGTCCATGGCCAGAAGCTTTTCAAAACTCCAAGCAGAAACTCAGTATTAAATAATAAGTCCCCTCTCTCTACTGCCAACCCATGGTAGCCTCTAATCGACTTTTTTTTAAAAAAAATCTACTTTCTGTTTCTATGAATTTGCCTATTGTAGGTACCTCGTATAAGCAGAGTCATACAACATTTGTTCTTTTGTGTCTGGATTCTCTCACTGAACATAATGTTTTTCAAGGTTCATCAGTACTGTAATGTGTGTCAGAATTTCATTCCTGTCTAAGGCGGCATGATACTCTATTGTATGGGTGGACCACATTTTGTTTACCCATTCATCAGCTGATGGACAGTTGGGTTATTTCTATAATACCTTTGAGCTGTTGATATTTATTTTTTTATTTTGGTTGGGGGGAAGGGGAACAGGACTTTTTTTATTGGGGAACAGTGTGTACTTCCAGGACTTTTTCCAAGTCAAGTTGTTGTCCTGTCAGTCTCAGTTGTGGAGGGTGCAGCTCAGCTCCAGGTCCCGTTGCCATTGCTAGTTGCAGGGGGCGCTGCCCACCATGCCTTGCAGGAGTTGAACTGGCAACTGTGTGATTGAGAGGACGCGCTCCAGCCAACTGAGCCATCTGGGAGCTCAGTGGCAGCTCAGCTCAAGGTGCCGTGTTCAATCTTAGTTGCAGGGGGCACAGCCCACCATCCCTTGTGGGAGTCGAGGAATCGAACTGGCAACCCTGTGGTTGAGAGCCCACTGGCCCATGTGGGAATCGAACCGGCAGCCTTCGGCGTTAGGAACACGGAGCTCCAACCGCCTGAGCCAGCTCACTGTTCTTTTTAACTCACAATCTGGACCCTGACTTTCTAGCTGTCCTCATCTCCCACTAACTACTCTCCCCCTCATTCACTCTACTTCAGCCACATTGGCCTCCTTCCTCAACTCAGGCAGACACGCACTGCGGGCCTTTGCACTAGCTGTTTCTCTGCCCCATGACACCCTCCCGACCTCCCTCCCTCCCCTCTTCAACCAGGCCTGCCCGATATCACTCTGTTTAAAATTGCAGACCCCATCCCTTTCTCTTTCATGCTTTGCCTTCATAGCATTTAACATCTTCTGACATACCATTTACATTGATTTTATATATATATATATCAACATTTTATAATATGTAAATATTGTAAATATTTTTAATATTTATAAATTTTATACATAGAATGGCATTCCTGTTTCAACATTTTTATAAATATAATTTATAATGCATATTAAAATTTTATTCAATAGATATAAATCAAATACATGTAAACTAAATATTTGTAAATACTTAGTATAATATATTGTTATTCTATTTTGTAGCCAGCCTTACCTTCCTCAAAAATACAAGCTCAAAGTGAACAGGGATCTTTGTTTTGTTCACAGCCGTCCCCACAGCTTCTAGAACAGAGCCACATGTCTCAGTCCTTAATTGCTGAATGGGTGACTAGTAAATAAGAAACAGAAGAATGCGAATGAGCCAAAAGAAAGTGTATTGGGGGTGGAATGGAGAGTAAGTTAGGAAGAATAGAAAAAAGGCCCCAAGTTGTAAAAGCTGGTGTGATCACGCCCTGGGGGGGTGTGAGGGACACTCGGAACAGACTGGCAGAGTAGGCAGGCTGGTGCTTGAGGGTCCGATCTTGTCTTGAAACCTGGTTTCCTCACTCATTTGCTGGGTGACCTTGAGTCAGTGACATGCCCTCTCTTAAGCCTCATTGCCTCATCTGTGAAAAAGGGAAAAGAGGGTGGCCGGATGGCTCAGTTGGTTAGAGTGCGAGCTCTCAACAACAAGGTTGCTGGTTCAATTCCCACATGGGATGGTGGGCTGCGCCCCCTGGAACTAAAGATTGAAAACAGCAACTGGGCTTGGAGCTGAGCTGCGCCCTCCACAACTAGATTGAAGGGCAACAACTTGAAGCTGATGGGCCCTGGAGAAACACACTGTCCCCCAATATTCCCCTGTAAAATTTACTAAAATAAAAGGGAGGGGGGAAGAGCTGCTGTTCATTTATTCAGCACATATTTCCTACATTCCTATCACGTGCCAGGCACTGTGGTAGATGAGGTAGGCAATGCCCTTGCCCTCATTGAGCTTTTCTTCTAGGTTCCCACCTTCGGGGATGATGTGTGAATTAAGCACTTAAACACCTGGCACGCCTGTGGTGAACCACAGTTCCTGTTGTCAGCTTAGGTGTAGATTTCAGCTTTCCCCATCTGTCAGGTGGGGATAAAGGTACCTACTCGGCAGGGTTGTCATGAAAGCCCAGTACCTTGTTTATAGTGACGGTGATTTATAAATGGGGGCTCTTGTCATTGATGTAGTGTTGGGCTGGAGTGCAGGTTGGCCCTGATTATGGAGCTTAAGTTTCTTTTCAAAACACAAACTTGATATGGCTTAGAACATTTTGTGGACACTAAACCTCTAGTCTTGGACGTGGCCCTGATGCTTTGCGGTAGGCGCTTCTGAGTTGGGCACACCTCTTGTACCCTGAGGCATACAGAGACTCAGTTCCTACCCTCTCTTCTCTTTCCGAAACTTCTGCAAAAGGTTCTTCTTTCATCAGGCTACTGAGTTGACCAGCCTTCATTTGGTGAGTGTGTGAGTTAGCATGGGTCATACTGGCCACTGTAACAAATAAGCCCTTTATTGTCATTGGCTTACCACGATAAAAGAGTTATTCTTGCACATGTCATAGACCAGTGAGGGTGTTCCTGATTGGGCGGCCTCATGTGAACTCACTGAGGAAACCAGACTCCTTCCCTCTTGTGGCTCTGCCCTCCCCTGAGTCCTGAATCTGCTGTAGAAGTGGAAGAGCGGAGGAATGTTTTGTGTGCCAGGCCTGGAAAGTGAGTGTGAGTTCCACCTACATTCGGTCATGTGGCTACACCCGGCTACAAGGGATGCTGGGAAATATAGTCCAGCAGTGTGCCTAGGAGGAAAAGAAAATTTGGGAGCCATACACAACAGTTTCTGGCACAGTGGTTGTGTATTTTTAGGTCTGACATGGTGGGTGGAGTGGGTGGGAAGGACTTGGTTCTGGGAAGAGGGGGCATCTGGGTTAGCTGTTTTCTTGACTTTTGACTTGCAATCCCCGATAAGACATACACGAGTATTTTACACCATGGTCCAGGATGGACAGACACATGCACACATCTGAAACAAAAATTTTGTGGAACACTTAGCTTGACCACCTTTGAGCCATTGAGCAACGCGCTTTAATTATTTTATGCTCTTTTTTGTTGTTGTTGTTGTTAAATTTTTATTCTCCTCTGTTTGCTTCATTTGTTTAAGTGATCTTGAGACTCACGACATTGATTTCATTCCTGTTCAAATATTGCAACCCACAATTTGAAGGGCAAAACACTGAAAATGACAATGGAAATGTGAGAAAATTTGAACTGTAATGGACAACTTCTGGACTCCTGACAGTACCACCTCAGTTTTTCATGTGTCCAAACCCATTTTCAGAAGCATGATTGAGGCATGGAAGGTTAGAACACTTAGAACAAAATCTGCTTGACTCCCATGCCCTCCACAGCTACCCCTCTGACATCATTCCCCATGCTCTCCACCCACCTCACGACAATCTAGTTCTTGGGCCTAACCAGACACATTCCTGCCTCAGGGCCTTTGCACTTACTATTCCTACACCATGGGATGCTTTACCCCCACATATTTGCTTGTCTCTCTCCTCGTTTCATCTCGGTCTCTGCTTCAATATCACCTCTATTGACTACCCTATTTTAAAATTGAAACCTTCCCTTTCCCATCATTCCTTACCCTGCATTATGATCTCCTTGCCACTTAGAACTATCCATTAGGTTAATTTGTTTACCAGTCATGGTATGCTCCTTCTATGAGAATTTAGCTCCATGAGGGGTGTCCCAAGGCCTGGGGCAGAGTAGGTACACACTAAATATGTTGAGTGAATGAATTAAAGGTTTTCGGTTTGATTTTTTTCCCCCCTCCCCAGCGGGGAAAATGGCTTCCTCAGATCAAGGACAGGATGTTTTATTGGTGGGCAAGGTGGGGGTCAGGTAGGAGAGAGAGAAACTAGAGCCTGGAAAGCCATTCCCAGGAATTCTATGGAATCAGTAGCTTGGTTGCTTGAAGCGAGAACATATTATTTTTACCAAAAATTTGCTTAAAGCAATGTGGGTTTTCCCTCCTTTCTGCTTCATACGGGTCCTAAATGTCACCTGTTAATCAACTGAACCTTCTGAGGCACCACAAGGCATGGGGCGGTCCCCTCCGGTCTTTTCCCTCAAGTCCCTCAGGTCTGGTTTTCTTTTTTAATTTGTATTGAAGTATAAAAGTTTCTGTGTTTTTTAAAATTTATTGGGTGGGTAACATTGGTTAATAACATTATATAAATTTCAGATGTACGACTTTTGCGACATCTGTATACTCCATTATGTGCTCACCACCAGAAGTCTAGTCTCCTTCCATCACCATATATTTGACCCCTTTGACCCTCTTTGTTTCCCCCCTGCCCAAAGATTTCTATGTTTTGTTTTGCTTTGTTTTGTTTGAAGTCTTAGAGTATTGATGCTTCTGAAATCAGCACTGCACACACTTAGGAAATTCGATAGACCCGGCACATTTCACATTCCTTTGTGGTTTCTGTGTCTTGCCTATTTTGGGGAAGGTGAATGGTAGATGGAATGTGAGGCCAAAGCCTCGTGCCCACCCTCATGGCACCCTTGCCGCTGGGCAGTAGTGGGTACAGAAGGGAGGCAACCTGGGATGACCTGGGGACCCACCCGGAAGTACGTGTAGGGGACGCAGGAAGTATACGACCACGACTGGAGACGGGGACCCTGGTTTTGCTAGTCTTGGTCAGGCCTCTGTGTGTTTGGGGCATAGGGGCCGTGCTGAGGGGAGATGCTGTGAGAATGTGCAGCCTGGGAAGTGAAGCTGGGTTAAGAGTCAGGGTGGGGGTGCTGGGGTGGGCTGCATGACCAGTTTTTTTCCTTTTTTTTCCACTTAAAATTTTAAACAGCTTTGAGATACAATTCACTTATCATCAAATTCACCCATTTAAAGTATACGATTCAATGGGTTTTAGTAGATTCAAGAGAGTTGTGCAACCATCACCTCTATCTAGTTCCAGAACATTTTCATCATTACAAATGGAAACCCCATACCCGCTAAGCAGTCACACTCACACACCCTCCCTCCAGCCCCTGGCAACCACTGATCTGCTTTCCTGTCTTTGGTGGAGTTGACTGTTCTGGACATTTCATATAAAAGACAGCTTTTGTGTCTGGCTCCTTTCACTCAGTATCGCGTTTTCAAGGTTTTTCGACGTGGTAGCATCTATCACTACTTTATTCCTTTTATTTTTCTTCTGTTTTCATTTTCTTTTTAAAAATTAAGATAATTTACATACCATAAATTTTTCCCTTTTAAAGTATACAATTCAGTGGTTTTTAATATATTCACAAGATTGTGCAACCATCACTTCAATCTAATTCTAGAACATTTTCATCACCCCAAAAGAAACCCTGTACCTATTTTCCCCCCAGCCCTTGGCAACTATTAATATACCTTCTTTATCTGTGGATTTGCCTATTCTGTACATTTTATATAAATGGACTCACATGATGTGTGGTCTTTTGTGCCTGGCTTCTTTCACTTAATATAATGTTTTCAAGCTTTATCCACTTTGTAGCATGAATCAGAGCTTCATTCCTTTTATTGGCTGAATAATATTCCTTTGTATGTGTACATCACATTTTGTTCATCCATTCTTCAGTTGATGGACATTTGGGTTCTTTACACTTTTTGTCAATGATGAATAAAGCTATTTGGCCATTTCTTAAGCCAAGATGGCATTTTCTGCCACTCCATGCCCAGGCCCATTTTCCTTTCTTCCTGCAGGGACTTACGCCTCCTCCTTTCCTCCTCCTCCTCCTCCTCCTCTTTCTTTTCTCCTTTCTCTTCCTCCTTCCAGTTCTTACTGTGTTGTCTCTCCCCCTCCCCCAGCCTCAGCCAAGGAGGAAGAGTCTGGAAATCATTTCCAGGGAACCCTGGGCAGGCCCACTGGGCACTTCTGTTCTCCCTGCAGGGCCTGGGAAGGGAGCAGAAGGGACAACCTGATCCTTCTAACCCAGCCCCAGAGGAGATGTGTGGGGACAGGGCCTTGCTTAGGAAACAGCTTTTCTTTGAGGCTTTAACATTTTTCTGTATTTTATTTTTTATTTTTTGGAATAGAGAACACGTGCCCAAAATTTCTAGTGAAAAATCTCCCTCTGTCTCCTGACTCCCAGCCATCCAAACCCACCTACTCTTCCTAGAGATTAAATGGTTAGTTTTGGAGCCTCTTTCCAAAGAGGTGTTCTGTGCCTATGTAAGCATCTCTCTCTCTCTCTCTCTCTCTCTCTCTCTCTCTCTCTCTCTCTCTCTCTCTCTCTCACACACACACACACACAGTTTATAAGGCACTAATGACAGGATAGTTTAACACACCATTCTGCCCTTTGCCTTTCTTTTCCTTTTAATAATATATCCAGGAGGTTCTAACTTATCAAGTTCAGTGTCTTTCACAGCTGCATAGTATTCCATTGGAGGGCCCTGACTTATTGAACCCGTCCCCTTTTGCTGGACACTTAGGTTAGCTCCAGGCTATTACAAACGAGGTACAATGAGTAACCATGTACAACTGCTGATTTGCATGAATGTGAGTAGAGCTGCAACTTAAAATCCCAGAGATGGAAATGCTGGGACAAAGGGGGTGTGTGTAAAAAAAAAAAAATTATGAAAATTCCCAAATGTACACAAAAGTAGAATAGCCAAATGACCCCTGTCATCCCCAGATTCCACATAGACGAAGACTTAGCCACATTTGTGAGCTTACTGATCTTACTGATCTTACTGATCTCTTTTTTGTTGTCATTGAAATATTTTAAAGCAAATCCCAGATCTCCTGTCATTTTAATTCTGCATACCGTGTTTCCCCGAAAATAAGACCCAGCCAGACAATCAGCTCTAATGCATCTTTTGGAGCAAAAATTAATGTAAGACCCGGTCTTATATGAGACCCGGTCTTATATTATATGAGACCCAGTCTTATATTATATAAGACCCGATCTTACATTAATTTTTGCTCCAAAAGGTGTATTAGAGGTGATTGTCTGGCTGGGTCTTATTTTCGGGGAAACACGGTACTTAAGTATGTATTTAAAAAACAAAAATAAGCATTTTCTTATGTGAGTATAATGACAATGACATTATCAAACCTAATAAAAAGTTACAGCTGTTTGGTATCATCTACAGATGTACTTTTTTATTAGTTTTTTTTTTTTTTTTTAATTTTATTAGGGAGTATTGGAGGGCAGTGTGTTTCTCCAGGGCCCATCAGCTCCAAGTAGTTGTCCTTCAATCTAGTTGTGGAGGGCGCAGCTCAGCTCCAAGTCCAGTTGCCGTGTTTTTTTCAATCTTTAGTTGCAGGGGGCACAGCCCACCATCCCATGCGGGAATTGAACTGGCAACCTTGTTGAGAGCTCGTGCTCTAACCAACTGAGCCATCTGGCTGCCCTTTATTACCTTTTTGTATTGATGTAATTCACATACTGTAAAATTTGCCCTCTTCATGTCGGTGGTTTTTAGTATATTCACAGGGTTGTGCGACCATCACCACAGTTTGGTTCCACATGATTGTCACCACCCCACAAAGAACTCTCGTACCCATTAGCAGTCTCATCATTTCTCCCAGCCCTCCTTCCCCACCACAAACCCCTGGCAGCCGCTATATGTTTATCTCTATGGATTTGCCTACTCTGGACATTTCATATAAATGGAATGATACCACATGTGGTCCTTTGTGTCTGGCTTCTTTCTCTCAGCATTATGTTCTCAGGGGTCACCCAGGTTGTAGCAGGGTTCAAAACTTCATGCCTTTTTATGGCTGAATAATATTCCATTGTCTGAATATAGCGCATTTTATTTCTCTAATCATCAGCTATTGGACATTTGGGTTGTTTTCACCTTTTGACAGTTGGCAATAATGCTGCTATGAACATTCATATACGGGTATTTGTTAGAGCATGTTTTTGATTCTTTTGGATATATGCCTGAGTGGAAACGCTGGGTCAGATGGTAACATGACGTTACCCACCAGAAATGCATGAGGACTCCAATTTCTCTTTTTCATTGTAACCATCCTAGTGGGTGTAAAGTGGTACTCATTATGGTTTTGATTTGCATTTTCCTGATGGCTAATGACGTTGAGCATCTTCTCCTGGGGGATGTGCGTTTGAAATTCAGATCTGTCTTTCCAAATGGGGGGCCAGGACCACTGCTTTTGACCACCTTGTCTTTAATTTGTCCTCCAACACTCCTTTTCTGATAGTTTTCTCTGGCCCTGGTTTGTGAGTCTCATGGTTCTCAGTCTCTACCTCGTCATATTCCTATACAGAGACCTCTAGTCCCTCTTTCCTTCTATTCAAGGGATAAAATCTAGGTTTCCTGGTGGTCCATGGCCCATGCCCTTCCCTGGGGCAGTGTAGCTGATGATATCAGACTATCTGGTGGAACGCCAGCTCTGCTCCTTACCTGCTGTGTGAACTGGGGCCAACACCTTCATCTCTCTGTGCCTTGGTTTCTTCACAGGGTGGTCGTGATGCCCATTTCATTCCATCTTCCCTTGGGCTTTCTCCTTTTCTTTATTAGACACTTATTGAGGGTCTTTGTAATTCACATCCCCAAATGGAAGTGACATGTATCCTTTTGTTCACTTATTCAACAATTATTTACTGTCTATTGTGTGTCAGGAGGGGGAATATGGCATGAACAAGACAAAAATCTCTGCCCTTGGGAAGTTGATCGGTTAGTGGGGGGAGACCCAGGATAGGACTGAGTGCTGCATGCTGTGAAGAAAAGAAAGAGGGAAAGTGGGTTCAGAGGGCTGCTGGTGAGAGTGGGAATTTTAACTAGCCCTCACTAAAAAGGTGACATTTGAGCAAAGGGCTGAAGAAGGTGAGGGGTAAGCCCTGTTGCCCTTGCAGAAGGATGTTCCTGGCAGAAAGACCAGCAAGCGCAAAGGCCCTGAGGCAGGAAAGCAGAGATACTTGCCCCAAGGCGTAGCCAGTAAGCCCTGGAACCACCATTGGAACTGGACAGTCTGGAGTCAGAGTCTGGTTTTCTTTTGTTGTTGTTTTTTATAATGAATTTTATTGAGGTATAATTTATGTACAATGTAATACATCTACTTTAAGAGTATTGTTGGGTGCATTTTGACACATTTTGACCATTGTGTAACCACCACCCCATGCAAGATACAACATTTCCATCACTCAAAAAAGGGTCCCTCAGTGCCCTTTTGCAGCTAGTCCTCCCTACCTCCCGGCCTCAGGCAATGACATCTGCTTTCTATAACTATAGGTTCGATGTATATTTTCTAGAGTTGGATATAAACAGAGTCCCACAGCATGTAGTCTTTTGTGTCTGGCTTCTGCCACTCTGCATAACGATTTTGAGATTCATCAATGTTGCATGTATCAGTGGTTCGTTTCTTTTTGTTGCTGAGCTGTATTCCACTGTGTGGATATATTACAACCTGCTTATCCAGTCACCTGCTGGTGGACCTTTGGGTTGTCCCAGTGTTTCCTTTACAAGTGGAGCTGCTGTGAACATTCTTTGCATGGACATACATGATCGTTTCTCTTGGAGTGGGCTGGCAGGGTCTGGCAAGGACATGTTTAACGTTATCAGAAACTGCCCAACCATTTTTCAAAGTGGCTGTAACGTTTCACATTACCGCCAGCAATGAGTAAGAGTTCCAGTTGCTCCACGCCCTCACCACCACTTGCTGTTGTCAGGCTTTTTAATTTTAGCCCTTCGAATGCGTCTGTAGAGGTATGTCATTCTGGTCTTAAATTTCCCTGACGACGAAAGGTGTTGAACATCTCATTGGCTTATGGGCCATTTGTGGACCTGCTTTTACTTATTTTTAAATTGGATTGTTTGTCTTATTGCTGAGTTGTAGGATTTCTTTGTATATTCTGGACCCCTGTCTTTTGTCTGATACATGTATGTACTGTGAACATTATCTCCCAATCTGTGATTCGCCAATTTAAATCAATTCTTGTTATTCACAGAAGTTATGTTCTACAAAGTTGGTAAAGGCTCCACGCGAGGGACTTTGCAGAGCTCCTGCTGGCCTGGATCTGAACCCAGGCCATCTGGGGGGCAGCAGTAAGTCCCCAGCCAAGGTGATGCAGTGACACTCCTTCCGCCAGCCTGCATCCCAGCCCAGACATCTCTTCTGGAAGCACCCTGAATTCCCTGCTCCCACTTTTTCTTCCATGCATTTCTTAAAATGATATATGATGTATGAGATCATTCACAAACCATACAATTCACCCATTTAAAGGGTGTGACTCAGTGGTTCTTAGTACATTCAGAGTTGTACAACATCACCACAGACCATTGTAGAATTCATTGTAGTTCATCTTCCCAAAAAGAAACCCTACACTTCTTAGTCATCACACTCAATCCTCACCTCCAGCCCCCCCCCAGTCACGGACAACTTCTAGTCTACTTTCGATCTCTATGGATTTGCCTGGTCTGGGTATTTCATATCAATGGAATCCTACAATATGCGGCCTCTCGTGTTTGGCTTCTTTCCCTCAGTGTAATATTTTCAAGGTTCATCCATGTGGCGGCATGAATCAGGACTTCATTCCTCTTTATTGCCGAATAATATTTCGTTGCATGAATAGACCACATTTGGTTGGGCTCCAATCTCATACAGTGATGTAAGAGCCTTGGCCCCTTTTCTCTTTCTAGAAATAACAAGACTTCATACACAGTAGGTGGGGACTAGGGTTGACAGGGGCCATCTCCTTACCAATTGTTTCCCATGATGGTCTGGTTTTATCCTCACATCAACTCTGCACGTGTTCAGGTGCAACTGGCCCATTTCCCAGATGAGGAAACTGAGGCTCTCAGATGGAGAACCATTGGCTCCAGGTCCGACAACTGAGCAGAAAGTCGAGGCTGCTGACCCAGATATCTCCAGAGACCTGGACACAAATTCTAGGTGTAGTGTGAGCACTTAGGCTCCGGGTCAGGGGAGTGCGGGGGGGGGGTGTGGGGATGGAAATGTGCCAAGGGCAGCTGAGGAGTCCCCCCCGTGTCAAAAGCGGTCAGTTGCTGCTCAATTCTTACTGTAGGTCAGATAGCCCAGTTTTTCAAGAAAAGCTGGAAATCTAGATTCTTTTTAAAAAACATTTTTCCCAGTGTCTAAAATTTGACCCACAGAGTAACTATGTAAACCAACCTAAATGTATCTGGAGCTTCGGTTTGCTGCCTCTAACTGTTAAAGGGACAGATTTGAATGTGGCTCTTGCTGTACCACAGGGGCTCAGTCCAGGCCCTGGACAGGCACCTGCTTCCTGGGACGTCAAACTCTGTCTCAGTGTTGTCTCATTGTCCTCGGGCCACTCGCTGTCACCAAGGTCCCTGGCACCAGACAGGCTGTGACAAAGGACTAGGGACCAGCCCCCTACTAGGTGGCCCTGGACAGACAGGCTTTGTGCAGTCTGTACATTAGCTGGGAAAACGGGGCACAAATTTTCATGGTTTTGGTTTCCTCATGTTGATAGTAACAGTTAACATTGATTGAGCGTTTAATGTGTTAGGCACGTGGACTCATCCAATCTTGATACAACCCTGCAAGCAGGAATGAAGTGGAGAATATTTAAGCCCCATCAGAAGTCCCCAAGTCCGCTGTGAAACACCCGCATGCAGGCAGAACACTAGTGGCCTGCAAAGTGGTTATTCCAATGTCTGTTTTGCAGACACAGAAACTGAGGCACAGAGAGGGGAAGTAACTTGTTCCAAGTTGCACAGCCAGGAGCACTGAGTTAGGGGCAAATCCAGGCAGTGTGGCCCCAGAACCGGCCGAACTTGATATTTTGAAAAATTTTCAAGTTTCTAAAAAAGTGGCAAAAATAATATAGACAACCCTTCATCTAGATTCACCAACTTTTAGCATTTTACCATGTTTCCCTTTTTTGTTCTCATTTTCTCTTTTTAAGGGCCGGCAGAGCAAAAAGTTTTCTGTGTGGGAGCCTCAGTTTCCTCATCTGGAAAATGGGCCAGTTACAGAACATGGTCCAGTTACATCTGAACTCTACACTATTTATTTTTTCTGCACCATTTGAGAGTAGGAACCATATACCACTCGCTTTTTTGGCCTTTGACACTTTGGTGTGTATTTCTGAAGAACAAGACTGATGTTATGAAATCCCAGGATCGTTATCAAACGCACCTCGTGGAACATTGATGCAATACTTCTATCTGGTGTATTCTTCGTATTCCAATTTTGTCAGTTCTAATAAGGTTCTTTATAGCTAGATCTCCCCACCCCCAATATAGGACCTGGTTTGGGATCACACGTTACATTTATTTGTCGTGTCTCTTGTTTCCTTCATTCTGGAGTGTTTTTTCTCAGCTTTTCTTTTGTGTTTTGTGACATTGGCCTTTGGAAGGGTCCAGACCAGTTATCTGTTAGAGCACCCCTCCATTTGGGTTTGACTGCTGTTTCCTTTCAGTAAGAGTCAGGTATTCAGGTGACACATCCCTGCGGGAATTTTCAGAACCCTCGCTCTTGACCTGGCCAAGGTTCTTCCTTTCAAAGGTGCACTCCAGTAGGCTGGTTGTCTTCTTGTTTCTGTTCCGGCAGCTGCCTTATTGTTTGTGACAGTCCATTGTACTTGTAATATGTGCATTTGGGGGGGCATGCGATTTTAATACAAAGTTACAGAAAAACACAGTCTCTTAACTGGAGGGAACAAAAGAGAATCGTGGGGATGAAAATGGAATATACAAAGGTCCAGAAATGCTGTGAACACACAAGTGACTCATAATTCTGTCATCCTGGATAGCCAGCCTTATTCGCATCTTGGCACATGCTCTCCCAGTTGATTTGCTTTTCCCCTTACCTTCGACGGGTGCGTCGTGAGTGGGGAATGCCCCCTGAGGGCTTGTGTCCTGGAGCTGGGGTTTCTGCCCCACTGTGTGTGTGAATACCAGTGTCCCCCACGGCCCCTAAGAGGGACTCGGAGTTCCAGTCCTCGGTCCTAGATCTGCAGAGCTCCAAACCCAAAGTCAGGGGTCGGCTCAGCCCAACACGTGAGGCTGAAGTGCATTGTGCTAAAAACCAGTTTTCTCTAGTGGTGGATTTTTTTGAAGCCTGAGCCTGGGGATTTGGGAACAGTAGCTACTCCTGATAATGGTGCACCCTTTTCTAGCATATCCCGTGAGCCGCAGCTCTTGTACTTTACATGTATTCATTCATTTAATCTTCGCACCAACAGCGTGACGGGAGTCAGAAGTGGAAACTGAGGCAAAGAGAGGCGTGACTTGCCCAGATTCAGACAACAGCTTAGTATCAGAGCAGGATCTGAACCCAGGCCGTCTGGGTGTTATGTGGCAGACTTTCTGGCTGCATCTGATGAAACACTTTGCCTGTTTATTTAACCGTGGCCTCCACTATCTGTTTCTTGTTGTGGAACAAAAAACAGATGTCCCTTTCTCAGGACCCTTTACTTCCATCTGCCAGAAAATTGTGATCATGTGTATACACAAATCTACAGTGTCGTAAGATGGGAATGGCGTCCCCCTAGGGCGGTGCAGTGTACAACCTGCACAGCTGTACATGGTTACCCAATGTTTAGTAAATATTTCTCAAGCATCTACTTCAGAGACAGATAATAAACAAGATAAGTCAGTAAAATATTTACTGTGTCAGATGATGGTAAGTGTTCCTAACAAAGATAAAGCAGGATAAAGGGGAATCAGGTGCAGGAAGCTGGGGCTGCCCTTTTGGAGGTGATGTTTGAATAGAGACCTGAAGGAGGTGAGGGATTAGGCCGTGTGGGTATTTGGGGAGGAGCAGTCCAGACAGCGAGAACAGCCCGTGCAAAGGCCCTGAGGCAGGACCATGCCTGGTGGGTTTGAAGGCTGTTGAGGAGACGCGTGTAGCTGGAGCTGAATGAGCAAAGGGGAGAGGGTGCAGGCTGAGCGTCAGATCTTGTGGGTCACAGTAAGGACTTGACTTTTACTCTGAGTGAGCCGGGAACCTGGCTAGGGTTCTGAGCCGAGGGCACCATGACCTGATTCAGGTTCTGACCAGATCCACGTGAACACTAGGCTGGGGTGGGGGCAGGAGGACCGTGAGGAGGCTGCTGAAGAGACTCAGGCATAGTGTGGGGTCAGGTAATGTTTCTTCATTTTGAGGCTTGAACGAATGATTGCAGCGAAGCCGAAGGAAGCATTTGCTGAAAGAGAGGTGCAGGGTAAGGGCTGGAAGGTCTGCTCCTGCCATCCCCCCAGCCCTGTCCCTCCCAGAACAAAGCAGGGTCTTGGGAGGACGCAGCCACAGAAGAGCTGAGAGCCGGGCTGCAGCGCACACCTGCTCAGTGACGCAGGGTGTGCTCACGGGCTTTTGCCTCCGTTTTCACTCTGTGAAATGGGGATAATCACGTGTCTTGGTGTGGTCAGTACCTATTTGCTACTTTTCCTTTTTTATAATTCTGAAATAGAAGATTCGTACAGAAAAGTATAAAACATGTATGTTTCATCTGGCAATTATAAAGTAACACTCTTTTGCATAGTCTTTTTAAAACAGCTTTATTGAGATATAATTCACATATCATACACTCTACCCATTTAAAGTGTACAATTCCATGATTTATAGGACATTCTCAGAGATGTGGAACCATCATCATCGTCAATTTTAGAACATTTTCATCTCCCCGAGAAGACACCCTGTGCTGCTTAGCCACCACTCCCCATTCCTCCCATCCATCCCAGCCCTGGCAACCAGTGCTCTACTTTCTTTGTTTATAGATTTGTCTGTTCTGGATGTTTCGTAGAAACAAAATCACATAATACGTGGTCTTTCACTCACCATGATTTCAAGGTTCATCCATGTTACAGCATGGATCAGAGCTTCATTCCTTTTCACAGCTGACTACTATTCCATTATGTGGATGGAACACATTTTGTTTCTGCATTCATCAGTTGATGAGCATTTGGACAGTTTGTACCTTTTGGCTAGTGTGAATAATGCACCTGGAACACTCGTGTACAAGTTTTTAATGGGGACACGTCTTTTCGTTTCTCTTGGGTATCATAGAGTAACTCTGTTTTACCTTTTGATGAACTACCAGTCTGCTTCCCACACGGTTACACCATTTTCCATTCTAGCAACAATAGATGAGACGGACAGTTATTGTTTTTTTCCCCTTGTTGATAACGTATTGTTGAATGACAACACACAGAAAAGTGCACACATCATAAGCGTCCCGCTGGATGAATTTTCATGTCCTGGACACACCCATCTAATCAGCTCCCGAAACAGAATAATACCATCCTCTCAAGAGATGCCTCGTGCCCTTTCTTCTCCCCCAATCTCTTGCCCTCCCCCAGGGGAACCACCCTCCTGATTCTAACTCCATAGATTAGCGTTGTCTGGGTTTGTACTTTACGTGTGAAATCCTGCAGCATTGTTTTCTTTCCGCCAACATCATATGTTTGAGGCTCTTCTATGTTGTATATACCCATACTTGGTTTGTTCCTTTTTCGTTACTGTGTAGTATTTCATTATGTGGATGTACCTTGACGTATTCATGCATTCTGTTGATGGGCATTTGGATTGTTTCCAGTTCAAGGGTACAATGAACTTTCTAGAACGTGTTCTTTGGTCCACCAGAAAGCAACCCCATGCTCTGTATGATGCCAGATAGAAATTGACAGAAATATGCCCCACATCACATATTCTAGAATCTTTCTTCCTGGATGAAGATTCAAGGCATTGCTGCAGCCCTACTGCATGTTTAAGCCCTTTAACTCTTGCTCTGGGGTCTGGAGCAGTGTTCTTTTGCACTGCGCCTGTGAACCAGAAATCCACGTTGTCAGTGCAGGTGTGGAGGCAGCTGCCTTGGGATCCTGTCCCGTGTGGGGGTGTCACGGGGTGCTGTCACCCTCCTAGAGGGCATTCTGTACTTTTGCTTAGAGATTTTGTTGTCTTGTTATTGGAGTGGCTCCTGGCATTGAGTTGGCAGGGACCACAGGTGTAGACGAACTGGATTAATTTGCCTCCTGGGTTTATGTGCAAGGCGGGAGCGGGAGGCTAAGTCCTGTGGAGATGCACTCACTTTCTCTCTGTCCCTCTTCCTCTTGCTCTCTCCCTCTGTCTCTCTCTGAACTGCTCTTTCCCACATGGCATCTGCCCTGTCAGCACTTCTCAGCTTCCCCTTCTCTGATCAGCTTTCTGTGCTGAGGCCCAGTTTCACTCCCCACCTCCGTGACCTTTCACCTCCTCTCCCACCTCCCACCCACAGGTTCCCTCTGGGTTGCTGGGCCTCACTCCCATTGTAGCGTTTGGTCCCCCGTTTTGAGCCCAGCCCCATGGATCTCTGGTCAGCCAGCCTTCCCCCAACTCGCTTCGGTCTTGGGACAGGCGTGTACACTGTTCAGCATCAGCTGTGGGTCACAGAGAACTGTCCCCCTCAGTCATTCAGTCAGTGTTTACACAAAGTGAACCAAACTGACAGAAGCCTGGGGTCACCCCCTCCTGGCAGAGACAGGCAGTAGATAAGATTAATCACTTTTACAGCATGTCAGATAGCAATCAGCACTTTGAAGAAAAGTAAAACAAGAGAAGGAGGTGGAAGTGCTGGTGGGGGGTAGGGATTGCAATTGTAGAAAGAATTGGTTGAGTCCCACTGACCTGGTGACCATGGAGAATTGGTAGTAAAGGCAAAAGCTTGCCAGACAGAGGGAGTGGCTTATGCAAAGGTCCTGAGGCAGGTGTCTGCCTGGTCTGTTAGAGGAATATTGAGCAGGCTGGAGGGGTTGAATGAGGGAGGAAGGGTGGGAGATGGGGACAAAAAAGGAATGGAGACAGATGGTGTGGGGCCTGGTGGCCTGTGGTGAGGACTTGGGCTTTCACTCCTGCGTGAGGCGGGAGTCAAGGGAGGGCTCCAAGCAGAGGAGGGACGTGGGCTGACTTGAATTCTAACAGGATCCCTTTGGCTGCCATGAGGGGATGAGATTGTAAGAGAACAAGGGCAGAATCGGGACATGTTTTGGAGCTGTGAGACATACAGGCAGGTCCTTGAGATGAGTCTACTCCATCAGGCCGAGCCCTAGAGGGCCAGCGGGGCCTCTCGGGAAGCAGGTCAGAGCTGCAGCTCCAACACTTTTTTTTTTTTTAAGTTCATTGAAGACTGTTGAGGTTTTTTTTATATATGTTTAAACTTTTCTTTTGGAATAATTTTAGATTTACAGAAAAATTGCAAAAATAGCCCAGAGTTCTTTCATACCCCGCACCGTTTTCCCTAATGTTAACATTTTATATTACTGTGGTCTATTGTACACACCAAGAAACCAACATGCTGCGTTTACTATCAGCACTCCCAGAACTTATTCTGATTTCCTTAGTTTTTCCCTGTTGGTGGTACTGTAAGGTACCACCTTACAGTTAATTGTTATGTCTCCTTAGGCTCCTCTTGGCTGTACCAATTTCCCAGACTTCCTTTATTTTCAATGACCTTGACCGTTCTGCAGAGTCCTGGTCAGGTATTTTGGAGAATGACCCTCACTTGGGATCTGGCTGGTGGTGTTCTCGTGACTAGACAGAGGTTAGGGGTTTGGCAGGAAGACCCCAGAGGTAAAGTGCCCTTCTCATCACGTTACATCAAAGGGCCATGCTGTCAGCCTGACTTGTCACCAGTGGTGTTAGCCTTGATTGCCCGGCCGAGGGCACAATTCTTATATCTCCTTCACTCTCTTTTTAAGCAGATGGTAATGTTTTGTACACACTGTTCTGCATTTCACTTGTTCATGGAGTAAATAGCTTGGGAGATCTTCCCCTATCAGTCTATAGAAAACATCCTCATTTAAAAAAAAAGAATAATATCTGTATTGATATACAGTTTTGTGCCGCTTAAGGACAGGATGCATTCTGAGAAACGTGTCGTTAGGCGATTTCATCGCAGTGCAAACCTCATAGAGTGTATGGACAGTAAGTCCTTTAACACTGTCACTAGGTTCTGGAACTCGAAGCAAAACAACGTATAGTGAAACTAGTTTTACCATAAACTGATACAAACAAGAGTTGAGTTCCTAGGGCATCTCATTCATGTGATAACGGAACAGCGTTAGTTGAGGACCTGCTGTACTTATGCAAACCTAAATGGTATACGCAGCCTACTATACTGTAATTGTATGCTGTACTTTTATATGACGGGCAGTGCAGTGGGTGTGTTTACACCAGCGTCACCACAAGCACATTGTGCTATGACATTACGATGTCCATGTCACTAGGCAATAGGAGTTTTTCAGCTCCGTTATAATCTATGGGACCCCGTCATATATGTGGTCCGTAGTTGATCGAAATATCGTTATGCAGCCCATGAGTGTAATTCACATACCGTAAAACTCATCCCTCTGAAGTGTACGCTTCAGTGGTTTTTAGTACATTCACAGAGTTGTGCAGTCATTACCAGACCTAGTTCTAGAACATTTTCATCATCCCGACAAGAAACTGTACCCAGGAACAGCCACTTCAAATTCCGCCCTCCCCACCCATGCGAGGCACCATGATTCTGCTTTCTGTCTCTATGGATTTGTCTATTCTGGACATTTTGTATGAATGGCATCCTACAATAGCTGGCCCTTTGTGTCTGGCTTCTTTCACTCGGCATGATGTTTTCAAGGCTCATCCATGTCGTACCATGATGCCTTCGTACTTCATTCCTATTTACGACGGAAGAATACTTCACTGTGGCTGTACCACATTTGCGTATCCATTCTCCCGCTGATTTGGGTTACTTCGAATAGTGCTGTTGCCGTGGACATTTGTGTCCAAGTTTTTGTGTGAATGAATGTTTTCATTTCTCTTGGGTGTATATGTAAGAGTGAAATTGTTGGGTGACATGGTAACTCTATTTTTAACTGTTTGAGGAACTGCCCAGGCTGTTGCCCACAGCAACCACACCATTTTACATTCCTACCTACAATGTCTGAGGGATGATTTCTCCTCTTCCTCACCAACACTTGTCATTGTCTGTCTTTTTGATTCATAACCATCCTAGTGGGTGTGAAGTGGTATCTCACGGTGCTTTTCATGCATTTCCCTGATAACTAACGTTGTATAGCCTCTCTTTGCGTACTTACTGGCTATTTGTGTACCTCATTCTTTTTTTACAGCTGCATGGAATTCCCCTCGTTTGGGTGGACCATAGTTTGTTTAACCCCTTTTCTACTGATATCCAGTGGATTGATTCCCATATGTTGCTGTTACACACGATGCCATAAAACCTAAACATGTAATTCTGGCTGTGTCATGTTGTACCTATAGGATACCTTCCCCTTAGTGAAATCACTTAGGTTAAAGGTAAAGGGTAAAGGTAAGAACTTACCTTGGTAGAGATAGCCCTATGCAGTCGATTCTCATTGGCACCGGCCACATTTCCCAGCCATTTGCAGGTGAAAAGTTTGAGTGGCCGAGGTCCAGCCAAGGTCAGACGCAAATGCTCTGCCTTCCCATTTCAGCTCTCACGCTGTCAGTGAGTATCATTTTCTTGGTCTATTTAGTGCCATGTTTTTCACAGTTTTGTGATTTTCTTTGGTGATTTAGCTGTTGGAAATGCCCCCAAGCATAGCGCTGAAGTGCTGGCTAGCCTTCCTAAACTCAGGAAGGCTGGGATGTGCCTTACAGCGAAAACACGGACGTTCGAGAAGCTTTCTTCAGCATGAGTTTTCGCGCTGTTGGCCGTGTTCTCAGTGTGAACAAATCAGCAACATGTATTAAATCAGATGTCTTTCAACAGAAACACACATAAAACAAGGTGATGTATTGATCAGTTGACCACCAGAGGCTCCCAGGACCCCGTATTTCCCCGGGGAGCAGTATAGTTCATTAGTCCCTAATTCAGCGTTTGTGGCCACTTTGTGGAACACAACTGTCACAAATAACAAGAATTGATTGTATTGGCTTTTTAAAAATCACACTAGCTGTGTTTTACTGAGATAAAATGCACAGGGCTTAAGTGCATAGCTTGATGAATTTTGACACGTGTTATCTATGTAACCATCATCCAGATCTAGATACAGAGCATTTCCATCGTCCCAGAAGATTTCTTCATGGATCTTCCTAGGCAGTACTTACCCCCCTCTTTTGTCCCCGCTCCCGACCCCTTGAGGCAACCATACCTCTGATTTCCCCCCCCCCATCCGATTCGCTGGAACTTTACATAAAGGGGACCACATAGTGCATAGTCTTTTGTGTCTGCCTGCCTTTGCTCAGCATGATTCATTTGAAATTCATCCATGTCTTTGCATGTGTTGGTTTATTCCCTTTTATTGTTGAGCTGTATTCCACTGTATGGACAGAACACAATTTCTTTATCCATTTACCCATCGATGGACACCTGCGCTGTTTCCAGTCTGGGGCTTTTGTGAATAAGGCTGCTATGGAAATTTTTGTACAAATGATTTTGTGGACATACTTTTCACTTCTATTAAGTGAAATGGAATTGCTGGGTCACACAGTTAGGTGTATGTTTAACCTTAGTTAATTCAGGCTTTTAATTCTCTCCTGAACAGGATGTCTACTAGAAGCCATTCCGGGAATATTTGTATTGCCAGGCCTCTAGGTCTGTCTCTTATTGTTTTGACCTTACCCTCAGGAGTGCAAAATGGCTGCTGTAGCACTAGCCATTGTCATCAGGTTTCCCATCAGTCTTTCAAGCAGGAAGAAGGAGCAAGAAGCACTAGACACTGGCTGGGGACTGGTGGCTTGTGTTCAATATGAGAGCAAGAGTCCCAGAAGGAAAACTAAAGCGACAGAAACTTCTAGAGCAGCAGTTCTCCAAGTGTGGTTCCTGCAGCTGCATCTGCACCACTTGGGAACTTGTTAGAAATGCAGGTTCTTAGGCCCCACCCCAGACCTGCTGCTTCTGAAACCCAATCTTTATTTTAAAAGCCTTCTGGCTCAAGTTTAGGAACAAGTGGTTGGAGGCACGTGTGGGATGCTGTCTGGGCTTTTGTTTCCTCGGCTTCTCATAGCTCCATTTTTTCCTGAACTTGAAGCTTTCTCTTGCCTGATGCTGTGGAGGCCCTGTGTCCAGTCAACATAATCGCCCCTTTTGTTCCCTTCATCTTACCCCATTGCCTGTTTCAGTCCTTCTGAGAGTTTCCTGTTTTTCTTAAATTTAATTAATTTATTTTTTAACTGGTACTAAGAAAAAAGTCCAAAATCTTTCGAGATACCTGATTTTCTTGGCAAGACTGCAGCTTTATAGCTGGGTTTAGAACAGCGGTGAATGGCAAAAAGGGAAAAAAGGAAGAACACACAAAACATTTCTAGGGTGTAACTAACTACCTGTATAAACTGGGCTGTCCCGTTATTAAGCTAATACAATGATTTTAAAACTCCATAGGTCACTCAAAATGAAGATGGTGCAGTTTTTAATTGCTCTTCAAATTGCTCTCTCTCTCTCTCTCTTTCCCTAAACGGGTGGGAGTGGGCTAGGAACCAACATTTTTTTCCTTCTTTTCCATTTCTGGCTTTGAAATAGATACAGCATGCTAGCGGCCACATATCCAGGGCCCAGCTACCTCTTAGGAGTTTTTGCACGGAATTGTGAAAGGTACCTCTTCTGGGAGGGCACAGCCCCAGAGTCTCCTTTGTGTGAATTAGGAGAAGGGAGTCCTTTCTCCAGGTGGATGTTACCCTTATCTGGGTCTCACTGGTGTCAGCAGAATCTCGGCTGGATTTGAGGCCCCACTTGTCCCTATAACTGGATTCCTTTGTGCAGTGGACAACCTGGGCAACTGTACATGGTGGTTGACATATAGTATATAATATTATATACAGAGTATGCCCAAAAACCTGTATACACATTTTAAGAAAGGAAAAAAACATATTAAAACTGTAATACTTAATATATGCGGATAGCAAAAGATGACTACAAGTCACGTTTGACTTCTGCAATTACAAGAGTTGCTCAAAGTGGTTACCATCAGCGTAATTTTAATACAGTTTTTTCCTTTCTTAAAATGTGTATACTTTTTTTGTCACCCTCTGTATATAGTAATATAATACTATTATATACCCAGTACACATTACCTGTGTGTGTCTTACAAATTTACATCCCGCATTAGTTTCCTGTGGCTGCCCTAACAAACGTGGTATTCTTAAAATAACAGAAATTTATTCTCTCACAGTCCTGGAGGCCAGAAGTCCACAATTAGGTGATGGCAGGGCCTCCGGAGCAGTCAGAGTCTTGCTCTCTCTGAGTCCCTAGGGAAGGATCTTCCTTTGCCTTTTCCGGCTTCTGGGGGCTCCAGGTGATCCTGGGCTTGTGGCTGCATCGCTCCAATCTCTGCCTCCGTCTTCACGTGGCCTTCTCTATGTCTTCCCTTCTGTCTGTTCAAAGGTCACTGGTCACTGGACTTAGGGCTCACCCAGATAATTCAGGATGATCTCCTCTCGAGATCCTTAACTTCATTGCACCTGCAAAGATCCTTTTTTCCAAACAAGGAAGGCCATATTCACAGATTCTGGGTTGTGGACATAGCTTTCTGGGAGGCCACTATTCAACGCCCTGCAGGTGCCTTAGAAATAAATACATTCTAAGAGAGTAACTTCTAGGCATTGGGGTATGTGGAGTCCACTCCACAGGGCATCACCCGATTTGCCTGTCTGCCGAGCTGTGTGGGAAATGAACTGACTTCTCTATGGCATTTCAGGACCCCGTAAGGGGAAGAGGACCTGAGTGGGTTACTGGGGGACGGAGGGACCCGTAAGGGCATTGGGGTGGGGG
The DNA here is from genome assembly GCF_964194185.1 of Rhinolophus hipposideros. Lineage (NCBI taxonomy): Eukaryota > Metazoa > Chordata > Mammalia > Chiroptera > Rhinolophidae > Rhinolophus > Rhinolophus hipposideros. The sequence continues at coordinate 43,015,336 of NC_138067.1, forward strand.
TGCTAGCCAGCCTGGCACCACCATGGAGTTCCCATGAGCCTGGGAGCCTGTCGGCCTAGGTTCAAATCCTGGCTCTGCCGTTCTGCTAACTGGTGACCTTGGGCAAGTTACCTAACCCTTTTCTCTGCCTCCGTTTCCTCAGCTGTGAAATAGGTCTGAGGGTAATGGCACCTGCCACATAGGACTGTTGTGAGAATGAAATGAAATAAGATGAAGCACTTAGAACAGCACCTAGCACTAGTAAGTTCAGCAAACCTTGGCTATGATGATGAAGAAGATGACAAAGCCAGAATTGATGACAGCCGAGGGCAGAGGGCACAGACTTAGACCACCTCAAATGCCTGGACTTCCAAACTCCAGCCATCCTGGGGGACGCTTAGGCAGGGGTCGGCCATGTGGCGGGGCAGGTCGGGGTGGTGGCCAGTAAGGAAGGGGTGGGCGTGGAGGAGCAGAGGCCAAAGCGATCCTGGCCAGTAGGAGGCGGCTTTATATTGTTTGTGCATGGTTTGATTGATGTTTTTACTGGTAGACTTGAGCTCTAGGAAGGTACATCCATTTGCCCACCACCGTTTCTCGGCGCCCAGCATGAGGCGGGAATATAGGAGGTGTTGAGTGTCACTTGCTAATCGGTGGGTGAATGGATGTGTGCAGTGGAGGCAATATTTAAAATTGGTAACAAGCAGCAGAGCATGGGCACCAATCAAGTATGCGTGGCGTGGTGTGGAAGGAGGGTCCTGCGGGCTCCCTGCTGTGCCACGTGGTGCCTTCAGGTGCTTGGTCGTGGAGGAGGGTGGTTCTCAGGTGGTCCTGAGCAGGTAGGCGGAGTATTGGAGGCTTGGAGCAACATTTATTTACCAGTCAGTGAGGAAGTGCTTGAGTATTTTAACAACAGGTGCAACCAGTTGTGAATAAGCTGAATGTTAACACAGACTGGGTGGATGGATAGGTGAAAAGAGAAACAGTGAGGCCTGGATTTGGGCCGGAATAGTGGTCATGGAGAGGAGGAGATAGAGTGGACAGATTTGGGAGATGGAATGGATAAGACTTGGGGGAGTCAGAGAAGTGAGGTCAAGGTTGGTCCTTAGTCTCCAGAGAGGGCTGTAGCTGCTGCATAACAAACAACCCCAAAATAGAGAGGCTGTTCTGGTTATTGCTGTTGAACGAGTTACCCCAAATGGAGCAGTTTAAAGCAACAGTTGTATTATGCTCATGGGTTTAATGGGTCAAGAATGTGACATGGAATTTGACACAGTGGTCTCTGATCCGTGATGTCTGACGTCTTGGCTGGGAATACTGAAAGCCTGGGGACAGAAGGCTTCTGCACATGTGTATTTGGTATCTGGGGTGACTTGAATATATGACCATGAACCAGAGCGCCTACTCGTGGTCTCTCCATGTGATGAGCTTGGGCGTTCCCCTAGCATGGTGGCCTCAGAGTAGTCAGTCTTCCATCTCATGGTTTCCATGTTAAATGTCCCCATAGCCAAGGCAGAAACTGAATTGCCTTTTGTGACCCAGCCTCAGAAGTCACGTAGCGGCACTTCTGTTGCACTGCCCTGGTTCTGAAAGTAGTCACAAACTTTCCTCAATTCAAGGGAGTAGGCAAGATCACCTTGGGAAAGATGGGGGGGAAGGGGATCAGAAACATTGCTGCAGCCATCTTTGGCAAACACCATACGCCACAGTGGCTTAAAACCGTTATCCTAATGGTCAGCATGCGGACGGGGTACTTCTGGTGTTACCTGGGTATCTTTGGTTAGTTGTCGGTCAGCTAGGTGGCTCTGCTTCTAGGGCTTGGCTGGCTGTGAGCTGGGATGATGAAGGTGACGAGCACATGTTTCTTGTCCTCTAACAGGCTAGCCTGGGCTTCTACACATGGCAGCTGGGCAAAGCATGCCAGGTCTCTTTAGGTGTAGGCTCAGAAATGCACACCACCACATCTATCACATTGTCGGCTAAGACACGTCCAGAGGCCCGTCCAAGTTCAAGGATTGAGTAATAGATTCCACCTCTTGATAGAAGGAACTGCAAAGAGTGTGGGACTAGGGAGGAGAAGAGTTTCTGGCCGTTTATGCAATCCCTCGGTGATCTTTTTTTCACATCCCCTTACCATCAGCCCTCTCCCGTTTGGCTGGACCTCTCTTCCCAGTTAGTGTATTTAGAGTCCTTGACCCCTGGAAGGCCGTGAGAGTCCCTGTGATGGGTTGCAAAGCTATCTGGAAATACAAGCTCACTTATGTCAGGTTGTGTTTGACTACAAATAATGGAAAACCTAATAGGGACTTAGACTGGAAGAAGTCTGCAGGGAGGCAGTGCATGAACAGTTGTTAAGAACGCAGTCTTTTTCTCTCCTCTCAATAGTCGTCCTCTGCCCAGGGCCTCACCACCCTCGGGATTGTTGCCTCCTGGTTGCAACATCACTGCTGCAGCTCCAGTCATCACAACTGTAGTCAAAGCTGGAAGCGGGTAGCCAAAGACTTTCTTCCTAGAGATGTGCTGTCTTCATATTCTGGAAGAAAAACTTTCCCAAAGTCTCCCACAATCTTCCCTGAAAGTCTCATAGAGCAGAACTCGTTTCTATACACTTTGACTTTTACTACTTACAGAACTAGGGCTACCTTAGCTGCAAGGAAGCCTGGGGAAGTGAATGTCTGATAAAGGGAATAGGTGTGCCACTGGCTTAGTCTAATGATTTTAAAACTATTTTGTCTACAACCCACAGTAGTAGGTTGGGAAATATGTACCCAGACAGACACACACACTTGAACCGGTGTCACAGAGTCTTAGAGTTAGGCTTACCATGTGTGGTGCCTTTTTAATATTTTCTATTCTAGCCTATTCCATTTTACGCTATATCATTTAATTGAAAAAAAAATTCCTGGTCGTGGCCTGCTAATTTGATTTCACAACGCTCAAACGTTGTGCCCCACAGTTCGAAAAAGACTGACTGAGAACAGTCTTTGTTTACACCTTGGAATTGGCCAGTGTTATCCCGAGTAGCATCAGGGCTTCTGTGAGCAAGGCGACGAGGGCTGGGGAAGTGGTGTTTGGAAACGCAGCAGCTAGATTTTGCCACAGATCTTCTTGTCCTGCCATTTGCCATCAGCCAATGATACAGTTCTGTCGACTTTCATTTTGACCCAAAGGTAACTAAAATCCGTACTGGGAAATTAACATTCTCCTGTTTCTGGAGCTAATGGGGCCTTTTAATTCCGTATCCTGCTAGGCAGTCTGGCTTCTGCATGGCTCCCAATGACAACGCAACACTCCGATCGCATTACAAGTGCCTGAAGAATTCACACGAGTTTCTGGAAGGACACTTTGTCATTGTTGCGTTACGGCTGTTCTCTCGAGCTGGTTGTGGAGTTGAGGCCCACCTTTTCCTGCTTTTTATAGATTCTTCAGAATCACAGGGTCTGTCTGAGTTCGAATTCTGGTCTCGTAGTATTGTTTGAGGAAGGGGTTCTGACCCCTCTGAGTCTCTGTTTCCTGAGCTGTGAGACGTGAGTCGGCCTTCTTCACACCTCACTGAGGCCCGGAGGGACCGGAGGGTCAGGAGCTAGCACAAGGCCCGAGACTGCGGGAGTACTGAACCTGTGCAGGCTTTTCAAAGTGCGTCAGTCAGCTTTAGCTTACGGTAGCCAAGTCTCATCCCCCTCCTGTGTGTGCCCTCGTGGGTTGACTGTGGCTCTGTCCACGTGTCCACTCCATTCTGGGACTCAGGCGGAGCCGTGCGATGGCTTTTAAAGCTTCTGCACCTATGTGAGCAATTTTAGGTTGGCAACTTCGCACACTAATTATGGCCCCCTGGAATCACTTTTTCAAAAGCTTTAGATTATGTGTGTGTCCAGGAGAGGGGCGTCCGGTGCCACCCTTGGTTGAGAACCGCTGTGCATGCTCCCAAGGTCAAGGACTACATCTGCCTTTGCTCATTATGGTATTCCCAGCTTTCCCCATGCTGGACACATAATAGGTGCTTTATAAATGACCTTTTCACCAGGCTGCTCCTTGAATGAATGAATGGGTTTATTTAATTTCCTCCGCAAATTCATAAATATTTATTGAGCTCCTAGTGTGTGCCATGCACTGTGCAGGTACTGGGTGTCCCACAGGGAACAAAAATCCCTGTCCTTGGGGCAGGTTGACATTTTGGTTGGGGGCAGGACAGACAGTAAACAACCAATCAGAGAGACGTACGACATTTGGTATTAAAGTGTTTTTGTAATTAAATTCTCATCATGGGACATTTCAAATGTACATAAAGCAGGGAGAATAGTAAGACATGGACCCATCCCACCACCCCAATCAAGCAGCTTCACCAATTTTCAGTTTTCCGCCACTCTTATCGACCATCATGGTCCAATAGCGCTGTCTACTTTCTGTCATGATCCAAGTGTTTTATATCTGTGCTACCCCATATGCTAGCCACCAGCCACATGTGGTTATTGACCACTTGAAATGTGGCTAGCGTGACTGAGAACGAATGTTTAATGTCATTTAGTTTCTTAATATGAATATATTTTATTTGACATTCCTAATTGTCCTTTTTCCCCCCAATTTTTTAATTGTGGTAAAATATACATAATATAAAATTTATCATCTTAGCCATTGTTAAGGGGACAGCTCAGTGACATTAAGTACAGCCACACTGTTGTGCAATCATCGCTATGGTTCATCCCCAGAACTCTTTTCATCTTGCAGAACTGAAACTCTGCACCCGTAAACACTAACTCCCCATTCCTTTCCCCCACCCACCCCCCAAACCCCTGGCAACCACCATTCTGCTTTCTATCTGTATGCGTGTCATACGTGGAATCATACAGTGTTGGCCGTTTTTTGTAACTGGCTCGTTTCACTTAGCCTAGTGTCTTCAGGGGTCACCCATGCTATAAACTTTGTCAGCATTTCCTGCCCGAAAAGTATTTTATTGTCTGTAGACACCACATTTTGTTTCTCTGTTCATCTGCTGATGGACACTGGGGTTGTTTCTGAGTTTTGACTGTTGGGAATAGGCCTGCTATGAACATGGGTGTAGAAATAGCTCTTTGAGACCCTGCTTTCAATTCTTTTGGATGTATACCCAGAAGTGCAATTGCTGGATCATGTGGTAATTCTATTTTTAATTTTTTGAGGAACCGCCAAACTGTTCTCCAAGCAGCTGCACCATTTTACACTCCCACCAACAGTGCACAAGGGTTCCAATTTCTCCTCATCCTCGCCAACACTTGTGATTTTCTGGGTTTTGATAGTCGCCATCCCAATGGGTGTAAGGCAGTGTCTGCCGGTTAGATTGCATTTCCCTAATGATGAGTGATGCTGATCAACTTTTCATATGCATACGGCCGTGGGGTATTTTCTTTGGAGAAATGTCTATTCAAGTCCTTTGCCCTCATTTCATTTAATTAACTTAAACTTAAATGTACATAGCTGCATATGGCTAGTGGCTACCGGATTGGACAGTGTACCCACAACAACATTATTTTGCAGTAAACCACAGGCATTCTATCATTTTGCCTCTAAATATCAGGATGTATTTCTAAAGGCCAGGGACTCTAAAGGAAAAAAAAATACGAAGCCATTATTACACCTAGAATCTTGATCGTAATTTCGTAGCATCGTCAGATATCCAGGCAGCGTGTAAATTCTATCTTTTGCAACAGTTGGTGTTCATTTGTGTCCTTAAAGTCTCCTCTGCCTGCTGGTTGAGAACTGTGGGATACCTGCTTATCCGAGAGCATTTGGACGGGCACATTTCATCCTTCTGCGTGGCCCCTAAATCCCCCATAACTGCTCTGTTTAGCCTCGTTGATCTCACCTAAGAAGTGGGGGTAACAACAGGGTTGGAAGGATTCGAGGAGACCTGGTGCCCTGCAGTTTAAGTTGCACCCTGTGCATAACCCACAGCTGAAGCAGATGACATAGAAACCCTTCCAAACGTGCTCAAGGGTGACACATAGCAAAGGGTACCACGTGGAAAAGCTGGGGCCTGGGATTTTTGTCCCCCTGCCTGGGCTGTGGCCAGAAAGCTTTGGGAGTGGCCACACTGCATAATATTCGCAATGGCAGTTACATGATTTACAGACATACCTCGCACTTCACTTGACTGTGCTTCATAATGTTGCATTTTTTACAAATTGAAGGCGAGACCCTCCACCAGCAAAAAGAGTACAACTCACTCGCTTTATTGGGACCCTTGCTTCATTGCGGTGGTCTGGAACCAAACCTGCAATATCTCCAAGGTCTGCCTGTATAACTAGTATGTATCACTTACAAAATCCGTGAGGATTAAAGGTGTTCATATAAAACAATCCTATGGAGGAATGTAGTTATCCCCATTTTTAAGATGGGGAAACCGAGGCACAGAGGGCCTAAGTAACTTGTAGGGTACATGGTTGGAAGTAGCTATACTTGAATGGGAACCCAGGCCTCCTCTTACCTTCCCTCCCACCTCCCCACACCTACTTCTCCAGCAAAGAGCTCTTTACTACTCAAGGTGCAATCGATTCCCACCCTAAGGACTTGGCCAGCAGAGCGTACACAGCAGCTTTGTAGATGTCAGCTGCTCAGAATCTGGGGTGTTTGTTAAAAATGGAGCAATTCTGGCCCCTCTCGTGATTTCTGACCTTCTCGATCCAGGGTAGGTCCTGAGAATCAGTGTGAGACCATGTGGAGAGGAGACCGGAGAGGGGGGGGCAGAGAGCAGAAGCTGGAGGCCTCTGTACCTCTGACCTGTCCTCATTAGCCAGTGACGTTTAGTAGAACTCAAAAAATAATGATATAGAGACCAATAGTGTCGATACTGGCACCTGGTCTGTGCATACCACAAGCCACCGTCACATGAGCGGTAGGGACTAGGATTGTGCCCGTTTTACAGATGAGGATCCTTAGGCCCAGAGAGGCAAAGTCACTTGCCCCAGGTCACCTAGCCTGTGTGAGGGGGAGCAGAGATTTTTTGGGGGGGGAGCAGAGATTTGAACCCCTGACTCCAGTCCCAGGGCTGTCACCCTACATGGGACCTCCTGGCAGTCACCTCGTGGGGGACAGGTGCCAACCCCAGCCACTGAACGGGGCAGCCAGTCTCCCAGGAGCCCAAGCCTGCTGATCATGCCATATTCTTCTCTTTATTATGGAAACTTTCAAAAATATACGAAGTAATTAGAATTGTACAATAAAGTAAAGCTCCCAGATGCTTGTCATCCAGCTTTAACAGTTAACAACATTTTGTCATTCGTGTCTCACCTCTCACCCCACCCACTGCCACTCCATGGCGATGATTCATTTTTTAGTTTTTAAAGGTGAAATTTACGTGTGTTGAAATGCACGAGTCTGAGCTGTTAAAATTTTAAGCCCTCGTCACCAACACCCAATCACCATGTAGAATGCTTCCCCCACCCCACTCGTTTCTCTAATGTTACCATTGGAATGAAAAAACAGATAGAAAATTGTGGCGAAGTCTGGAGTCTCCCTACGTTCACCTGTGGACCCATTTGGAGACGCCTGCTCAGGAAACACCCCCTCCTGGCTCTGATTCTGCTGTTAGGAGGTTTACAGAACTTGGGCCGTCTCCAAAACCTGAGGCAGGGTAGAGGGAAGAACTCGGGAAACTTGGGCCCTTGTGAACACCTCTGGACCAGGCCAGTGCACCTGGAATCTAGGTGGGACAGGACCCCATGCTCCAGGGTCTTGTGACAGATGCTTTCTAGATCTCTCTGGGGCCTGGGCCTCTGGAGGAGGAGGGGAAGGCACTCCATGCTCCGGTTCCTCCTCTCTTCCATGCCACTCTCTTTTATCGTGTCTACAAATCTGAACTATCCCAGGCATTCCTAAAATGATAACAAAAGCCTGCACGTCACCCAGCTGCCTTATCTTGACATTTTTGCCATATTTGCTTCAGATTTTAAAAGAAAAACAACACGATGAGCATCCTCTGTGGGATTGTGGTTAAGGGCGGGGACGCTGGAGTTAGCCTGCGTTGGCTCAAACCCCAACCGGCCACTTCCAGTTGAGGAACCTTGGGCATATTGCTAACTGTTCTGAGCCTCAGATGGTGCTGATAAATGCACCTGCCTTACAGGGTCTTAGAGAAGGTGAAGTGGGTTAATATGTGCAGAGTGCTTAAAACCTGGCCACCATGGGACCTAATTCAGAGACTCATCATCGTCATTACAGTGGAACCTCATTATTCACGGATTCTGTATTTGTTAATTTGCCTACTCGCTAACATTTGTCACCCCCAACTCTCCATACTCATAGGGCTTTCTCCCCGTCACGTGCAGGCATGTGCAGAGCCTTGAAAAACACACATGGGTCCAGCTGAGGTCACTGCTGTGGTCTCCCAGCGCAGTGCTGAAGCCCTGTCTAGTGTTCCTAAGGTCAGGAAGGCTGGGTTTTCCCCACGGAGAAAATAAGCTTCGTTCAGGCACGAGTTATAGTGCTGTCAACTATGTGTTGAATGTGCATGAGTCAACAGTTTCTATTAAATAAGATGTCCTAAAACAGAAACACAAATAAACCAAGGTTATGCATTGATTGGTTGATGAAAATGTGATGAGAGGCTTGTAGGAACCTGACCCCTTGTGTTTCCCCCAGGAGCGGTGACTCAGTATTCACTAATTCAGTGTTCACGGCGACCAGAGAAGCTCAGTACCACGAATAACCAGAATCGACTGTATTTTGTTAGATTGAACTGCCAATAAATTATATTATATGTTATATACTATTGTGTAGTGTGTGTATATATACACACGTGTACCTGTAGTACGGTATATGTACAGAGGGTGCCAAAAAATGTATTCACATTTTAAGAAAGGAAAAAACTATTAAAATGATAATACTCAATATATAACAGAAGATGCGAGTCACGTGTGACTTCTGTAATTACAAGATGAGCTCAAAGTGGTTCCCTTCAGCATCCAGACACTTCTGATTGCAGGGAACTACTGCTTGAGCAACGTTGACCAAAGTGTCCACTTGTAGACGTTCTTAGTTTTGGCACCCCTGTAAATACATATTTACATATTGTATGTATGGTAATGTATAGTGTTGTTTTATGTGGTTTTAAACTTGTATTTGACCTCTCCTTTCTGACTTCCCTTTTAACATTGTCTCTTCAACCCTTCCCCTCTCCTGTCCTTCCCTTCCCCTTAGTCCTTCTCCATCCCTCCCCCACTCTTTTTCCTCTTCCTTCTCCCTGTCCCTCTCCTCCCCTTCCCCCTCCCCCTCCTCCTTCCCCCTCCTCCTCCCTCTTCCTTTTCTTCTTCTCCTTCTCCTCCTCCTCCTCCTCCTCCTCCTTTTCTCTCTCTCTGTCTCTCTCTCTGGCTACAAATTTCTCCTTTTCACTGACTTGCTCACTCACAGCCTCTCTCTCATTCTCTCTCCACAGCTGGCCCCTGAAAGGACGTTCCCTTAGTCCCCAGCTGGGGGCCCCGCATAGACCTGGAGTGGACACCCCCTCCTTCCCTTCATGATTCCTTTGTAGCACAGGTAACCAGTGGAGGATCCCAGGGCCTCCTCAAAGGGGTAGTTGACCCTCCTTCCACTTCTCTGCAGCCCGTACTTCTCCAGTGTGGGCCCCCGGCTCATTTGGGCCATCCCCCTGTGTCCACGCCAGCAATAGGCAGGATCTTTCACCCTCCTTTCCCCCTCTCTCCAGATTCTTTGCAGATCTTGGCTTTTGGTCACCTGGCTGGGCTGTGTCCCCCCTGTGGGCTGGTTGGGCAGGGCAGGGGCTTGTAGGCCATGGACCTAGTGACACAGGAAGAAAGAAGTGTAGTCAGGGGCTGGGATATGGAGTCAGAGAGAGCATGTTGTCACCATTGCCTAATGCAGCAAGAGCTGAGAAAAGGCCTATCTGAGGACGGTCCCATGGCTCGCTCCGGGTGGGAGAGTGATTGGTGTGTGAGCCTCTGGGCATGTGTGTCTCTTGTCTGCCCTGCTGTAGACCCAGGCTTGTTACCCAGGGCCCATAAAGTGTGTCTGTGTGTGTATGTGTGCGTGTCCCATGAACCCTGGGAAGGTACGTGTAACATTTTTGGCCGCATGCATGTCTCTGACAAGGGGGTCTTTTGCTTTCATCAGCTTTTCCTACATACTTTTCGGAGAAAAGCCTCACCCAGCTATGAGAGGTCCCCTCCTGGCTCTTCTTTATATCACAGAGCAGTTGAGGTCCTGGGAGCTGGGGTGGCGATTAGGAGGTCTAGGTTAGGGGAGTCCAAAGAATGCTGTTGGAGTGAAGGGTTGTGAATGAGCTGAGCGCGCGTGTGAGACTGTCTGTGTGTGGTGTCGGGGGAGGGACTCCACAACAGTCATTGCATCTTCTGTGAGGTTCAGGAACACCCCTCCTCACCAGAAAGAGAAAAGAGGGTGAACCCCGTGGCCCTGGGCTGCAAACTTGCACCTGGGTGTGATTTCTCATCATGTCATCCGCGCATCACTGGGAGGAAAGGATGAGCGGGTAGAGGGATGGGTCGCTTGTGTGTTGGGAAGAAAGGAAAGATGGATATTTGAATGGCAGTTTGGAAAGATGGGCAGATGGGAGCTTGGAGGGACGGAGGAGTGTTTGGAAATACAGAAGGTTAGGTGGGTGGGGGGGTGGATAGACAAATGCAGACTCAGTTCCCTCATCTGTAGAATGGGCCCATTGGCTTCCCTCCGTCTTCACGGGAGTGCTTGGGACAGTGCCTAGTGCAGTGTACGCACTTGACAAGACAAACGCTAGCCATCCACATCCTCATGCTGACGGGCGTGGCCTGGCCTGGACAGCTCCTCTGACTTGGAGCAGCCATCCTCCTGGCCCCACTCACTCTCTCTGCCCTCCCTTGGGAACCACAGTACATATGGCTTCGGGGTGGGGGGTACCCAGAACCTGGGCCGAGAAGTCCTTCTTGCCTCCTCCACCCACACATCTGCAGGACAGACCCCTGCCTCACCCCGCTCAGGAAAGCATGGTGGTGAAAATCACAGGCTCAGGGGTCAGACTTCCTGGGTTCAAGACCTGGCTCAGCCACCTGCCAGCTGGGAGGTGGAGAATGATGGTCCCTGGGCCTCCGTTTACTCATCTGCAAAGTGGGGGTGGCAGGACCCACCTCCTTGTGGGGTAGCATGAGGATCAAGTGAGTTCAGTGTGTGTGAAGCACTTAGCTCGGGGCCCACGTGTGGTCGAGGCTCGCTTAGTCTTGGGTGACGTCATCATTATCGTTATCAAACGCGGGGGAGCGCGAGAGGAGAGGAGGAAAAGGCAGCTGTGCCTGGTCCCGAGGCTCTGTAGGAAGGCCACCCAAGGGACGCTCCCCACTCCCACGCATGGCCATAGACTCAAGGGAACAGAAACCCTGACCCCTCCAGGGGCCTTGGACCCAGGGAGTGGTCCTTGAAGGGAGGGTCCTGGCATGCTGCCGAAATCTAACCTCGTCTCCCTTACCCTCTTCCTACCCTGCCCCACCTAGTGGCGATGGATGATGAGGATGGGAGATGCTTACTAGACGTGATTTGGTGAGTAACGGGCTCCTTCCTACCTGCTTTGCCCCGCCCTTCCCCCACGCACGTCTCACCTCTTCAGTCCTCTTCCCTTCTCTCTTTCAGTGACCCTCAGGCCCTCAATGACTTCTTACATGGATCCGAGAAGGTGAGTGCAGGGCAGGGAGGCATTCCCAGGGTATGGGGCTGTGGAACTGGGAGTTACATGTTTTTCTGATTCGGTAGACACCTGCTCCCTGCCTTCTGTAAGCCAGCCACTGGGGTTATGGCAAAGAGCAAACGACACGGCAGACCCCTGTCCTCGGGCCATACACATTTCCTTGGTCAACAAAGTAACCAGTAACCAATAAAGGTGACTGGAAAGCACCATGCAGAGTGGGGTTAGAAATAATAGTGGCACGTGCACAACCAAAGTGGTTTAAAAGAAAATGAATGGCAGGTGGGGGCAGGGGCTTCTTTAGCTAGTGTGCTCAAGGAGACTCACTCTAAGGTGACACTGAAGGTGACCTGAAGGATCAGAATGAGGTGCCCACGGTGCTCCAGGCAGGGAAAGAGCAGGTACAAAGTGGGAAAGTTTGGCGTGTTCAAGGAACAGAAAGAAGGCTTGTGGGGCCAGACTGAAGGAGGAGCTAGTAGGAGGTAAGACTGGAGTGGACAAAAGCCACTAGGACATACAAGACCTGGATTGAGGAGTTTAGATTTTCTGAACGTGACAGGCAGCTCTGATGGGTTTTTAAGCAGGAGAATGCCAAATTTGATTTGCAACCCAGGGAGTGGAAGAGTGTGGAAGAGTGGAAGTCTGTTGAGCCACGAGGAGTTATATCAGTCATCTAGGTCGCGTAACAAATTATGCCAACACTTAGTGACTTACAACAGCATTTATCAGAGCTCTCACAGTTTGTGAGGGCAGGAATCAGTGAGTGGCTTAGCTGGGTGGTCGGGCTCAGGGTCTCTCCTGGGGTTGCAGTCAGATGTCGGCTGGGGCTGCTGTCATCGGAGGGCCTGTCTGGGGCTGGAAGCCAAGCTTCCATGACTCATTCCCATGGCTGTTGGCTGGAGGCCTCAGCTCCTCACCACGAGGGCATCTCCTTAGGACTGCTTGAGTGTCCTCACAACCCGGCAGCTCGTTCCTCCAGAGCGAGTGACCCAAGGAAGAAAGCCAGGCGGAAGCTCAATGCCTTTTATGATCTGGTCTTGGAAGTCACACACTGTCACTTCCATCAGATTATATTCACTAGAAGTGAATCACTAAGCTGACCCACACTCATAGGGAGAGGAAAGGAGCTTCACTTCTTGAAACAAGTGTTGATTTGTGGAGCGGAGGCAAGTGCAATGGGATGACGGTCACCTGGGCAAACGGCATGACAGTGGAAAAGGGGCCAGGTGCTGCCTTTGTTTTGGGGTCTGTCTGGGAGGCAGAGTCACGTAGATTTGCTGGTGGACTAGGTGTTAAGGAAGAGAGCGTCTAGATTGCCTCCTGGATTTTTGGCCTGAGCAACTAAGTGGGTTGTGGTACTGATTTCTGTGATTGGGAGTTTGTGTTGGATTCCAGAAATCCATGGGGGGCTGTTGGATATTCCAGCCTGGGGTTCTGGAGAGACATCCAGCTGGAGAGAGAAACTGGGGGGGAGGCCTCTCACCTTGGCCATGGACAGACATTCACTGGGCTTATGCGGATGCAGGCCCTGTCCGAGGTGCTGAAGGTGCTGCTGGGACTCAGCCAGGGCCCTGCCCTTTCAGAGACCTGTACAGCTCGGCAGGTTAGGTCCGGGCCAGTGGGGAGTGCCAGATGCTTGGAGTGACTTAGTGAGAAGGCACGGACAGTTGTTGGGAGGAGATGGAGGTGGCACACCTGACAGGCCCTGAAGGATGTGTTACCAAAGAGATGAAGGGCAAAAGACAGGGGCACAGCCTGGGCAAAGGCAGGGAGGCAGGATTCTCAAGTTCAAGGCAGGCACGATGTCAGAGGAATTTTGGAAGCCAGGCTAAGGGACTCAGTGTTGGGGACACCTTGCCTCCACCTCGTGTTTGTCTTTTGGTCCCGTGTAACCCTAAATTGTTTTTTGTTCTAGAGCATGGGCTGGCCTACTGCCCAGCTGACCTTTGACCTTGGGTGGGGGCGGGTCTTGTTACAGCTCGACAGTGATGACCTCCTGGATAATCCCGGGGAGGCCCAAAGTGCCTTCTATGAAGGTCCTGGGGTAAGTGGCCCTGCAGGCTCCTTCCCAGTCATCGCCCAAGTTGCCCACAATGGCAGCCAGCGGGAGGGAGGCCCTGAAGGCAAGAGGGAAGGGGTTACCCTCAGCCCTGGAGGCACTTTGTGGGGAGGAGGGCAGGGGCAGTCACTGAGAGCTGTGTTGGTAGAGGTAGGACTGGCTGCTGGACCACTTTGGCCCTGCCTGCAGGCCACTCGGAGAAGGAGCGGAGGGTCCTGGGCCTTGGCCTTGGTGCCTTGGGGCTCAGCTGGTGCAGAGTGGTTCTGGGAGCTGAGGTAGATGCCAGCTCTGAGCTTCACAGAGGGACACTTCTCTAGGGAGCAGGACGTGTGGAGGCCTGGGGACCTGTCCCTGCTCAGCCATGTGGGGTGTTGTGACTTAGGGAAAGGGGATCAGCTGATGTAGTCCTCAGTCTCCATCTGGAAAATGAAGGTGGGGTGATGAGCAAAGCTCAGAGTGAGGACTGCAGTGGATATTTATTGAGCATGTACGGTGTGCCTGACTGTGGCGGACCCATCAGTAAATGCCAGTTGTCCTCCTTTCTTCTCTCTCTCCTGCTACTTCTCCCTCCCCCTCCTTCTTCCTCCTTCCCTTCTTCTCTCTCCCTCCTCTTCTTCCCCCTTCTCTTTTTCCCCTTCTCCCTCTTCATCATCGTAACTATCATTTACTGAACACTTATTATCCACCAGGCACTTTAGAGAAATTTTCATTTAGTTCTCACAACTATAATAATATATTGTGAATAATTTATCTTTCGCAATGTAAATTATTACATCCAGAACCCAACAAATAAACGTCATTTCATGTTATTACATTTATAGACTGAGTAACGATGATGAGCCTTTGTTCTTGTTTTGTGATCACCATTCTCATCATTGCTGTCATTTTTTAATACCCATAAGGTTGGGTTCTAAGCACCTCCTGTGTGTGATGTCAGCGAATGTCACGACCGTCCTAGGAGGCTACCTGGTCAAGTATCAGTGGGGATTCCATGCCATAAGTGTGATTATTGCTCATGGATGTTTGCACAAATATGCATACACATATTTACACATACGTGTCCTGCATGGGAAGCATTCTTGAGAAACGTCAGACTCACAGCATGCTTGGCACAAAGTAAGATTCAGTAGCAGTAGTGGCCCCGGCTGCTGCTGTGTTTAACAACCAGGAACTTTTATCAAAATCAAACCTTTGGGTCCAGGCATGTTTCAGAATTCATGGTGTTTCAGATTCTGGAAGGGTGATGCTGAATGTGTGTGTGCTACGCGTAACAACACGCTCATTCACCTTTCCGTGGTCAGACTTATGAAGGGTCATGCTATGTGGGTAAATTGTGCCTTTCCCCAAGAGCGCCACATCGGTTCTGGTCAGGTTTTGCTGCCAAAGAGTTATAAAAACAATTGTGGTTTCCAGGGCCTTTGGGGTTTGGAAATTCCAGATAAGAATTCAGGGGCTGTATGACTATTCAAAACATGGTTGTATTACATTCTCCGGATCTGTACAGATGAGGAAAGGGGCCGGATTCGACAAGCTAAGCCCTGGTGAAGCTGGATTTGAACCCAGATCCAGCCACTTCCAGATGGAATGTTCTTTCTGACTATGCGACCCTGACACCGAGTGCCCTCTGTTTCAGCCATGCCCTGAGCCTGGCCCTTTGCTAATCTCAGATCTTTCCTTCCCACCTTATTTGGCCCCAGCTCCATGTTCAAGAAGCTTCTGGCAACCACTTGAACCCAGAGCCCAGCCAGCCAGCCCCCAGTGTGGACCTAGACTTCCTGGAAGATGACATCCTGGGCTCCCCCGCAGCAGGGGGCGGCAGCGGGGGCAGCGGGGGTGCGGACCAGCCCTGTGACATCCTCCAGCAGAGCCTCCAAGAGGCCAACATCACCGAGCAGACGCTCGAAGCGGAGGCTGAGCTGGACCTGGGCCCCTTCCAGCTGCCCACCCTGCAGCCTGCGGATGGTGGGGCAGTTCCGGCAGGTGCCGGAGGGGCTGCCGCTGTGGCCACGGGGCCCCAGGCCCTCTTCCCAGGTGGCACAGACCTGCTGGGACTACAGGCCCCGCCCACCGTGCTGACCCACCAGGCCCTGGTGCCACCTCAGGATGTGGTCAACAAAGCCCTGAGCGTCCAGCCCTTCCTGCAGCCCGTGGGCCTAGGCAACGTGACCCTGCAGCCCATCCCGGGCCTCCAGGGCTTGCCCAACGGCAGCCCTGGAGGTGCCACAGCGGCCACACTTGGCCTGGCACCCATCCAGGTGGTGGGCCAGCCCGTCATGGCACTTAACCCCCCCACCTCCCAGCTCCTGGCCAAGCAGGTGCCTGTCAGCGGCTATCTGGCCTCAGCGGCCGGCCCCTCAGAGCCAGTGACCTTGGCGTCCGCGGGGGTCTCGCCCCAGGGGGCCGGCCTTGTCATCCAGAAGAACCTCCCAGCTGCAGTGGCCACCACGCTCAATGGGAACTCAGTGTTTGGAGGAGCAGGAGCTGCCACAGCAGCAGCCACCGGGGCGCCGTCAGGGCAGCCGCTGGCCGTGGCCCCGGGCCTCGGCACGTCACCGCTGGTTCCGGCCCCCAATGTGATCCTCCATCGCACACCCACGCCCATCCAGCCCAAGCCTGCCGGGGTGCTGCCCCCCAAGCTCTACCAGCTGACACCCAAGCCATTCGCCCCTGCAGGCACCACGCTTACCATCCAGGGCGAGGCGGGGGGCCTCCCACAGCAGCCCAAGGCCCCCCAGAACCTGACTTTCATGGCAGCGGGCAAGGCCGGCCAGAACGTGGTGCTGTCGGGCTTCCCAGCACCTGCCCTGCAGGCGAATGTCTTCAAGCAGCCTCCTGCCACCACCACAGGGGCAGCCCCGCCGCCGCCCCCCGGGGCCCTGAGCAAGCCCATGAGTGTCCACCTCCTGAATCAAGGCAGCAGTATCGTCATCCCTGCTCAGCACATGCTGCCGGGCCAGAACCAGTTCCTGCTGCCCGGTGCGTCCGCAGTCCAGCTCCCCCAGTCGCTCTCCGCCCTACCGGCCAACGTTGGTGGGCAGATCCTGGCAGCCGCAGCCCCCCACGCCGGTGGACAGCTCATCGCAAACCCCATCCTCACCAACCAGAACCTGGCAGGCCCACTGAGCCTGGGGCCCGTGCTGGCCCCCCACTCTGGGGCCCACAGTGCCGCCCATATCCTCTCGGCTGCCCCCATCCAGGTGGGCCAGCCTGCCCTCTTCCAGATGCCTGTGTCCCTGGCCGCGGGCAGCCTGCCCACACAGAGCCAGCCGGCACCCACCGGCCCTGCTGCCACCACCGTCCTCCAGGGGGTCACTCTGCCCCCTAGTGCCGTGGCCATGCTGAACACCCCCGACGGCCTGGTGCAGCCCGCCACCCCTGCTGCCACTGGCGAGGCGGCACCTGTCCTCACGGTGCAGACAGCCCCCCAGGCACCCCCCACAGTCAGCACCCCACTGCCTTTGGGCCTCCAGCAGCCTCAGGCACAGCAGCCCCCCACACAGGCCCCCACCCCTCAGGCTGCTGCCCCACCTCAGGCCACCACCCCCCAGCCCAGCCCAGGCCTGGCATCCAGCCCAGAAAAGATCGTGCTGCCGCCCTCTGCCACCACCACGGCCATCCTCACTCAGGACTCCCTGCAGATGTTCCTGCCCCAGGTAACCAGGGCCGCACTGGGCTGGAGAGGAGGGATGGGGATGGGGGGGGAGGGGCCGGGGTCTGCGGTGGAGAAGGGCCGAGAGCAGGGAGGCAGCGCCTGGGAGGTCTGGGTTAGAGAGCATGTCAGGGCGGGCACCCTGCTCTGGGTACCAGTGTCCCCTAGGGGGAGGCCTGAGGGTGACAGGGAACAGAAGACAAGGAGAGAAGTTGACACAGCAGAGGGACAGACAGATAAGGAGAGGGATTTGGCTGGCTGACAGATTGAAAGACAGACGCGGAGACTGAATGGCTGGCTGACTGACAGACTGACAAGGAGAGTCTGACTGGCTGACTGAGACAGACAGGCTGCCCTCCTGCTGGAGATTGGGCAAAAAGACGTGGAGAGACAGAGTAGGCGAGGTGGAGGGTGAGGTGGAGCTGGAAGGTGGCTGACCTCCAGGGACTGAGTGAAAGGTGCTGCTCAGGCTTCAGCCTCCCTGGCACCTGGATCACGGGCCTGCCAGCCCCCTGGCTTCTGTGCCCAGCTTCTTGGTGCCCCTCACACCCAGTTCCCATCATCCCTCTCTGGAGCATCAGTGTGGGTGGGGGTCTCGGGGTGGGGAGGCAGCAGGTCTGTGGGGCAGCTTGATGACCCTGTGTGGGCTGCCCATTTCAGGAGAGGAGCCAGCAGCCCCTCTCCGCCGAGGGCCCCCACCTCTCCGTGCCTGCCTCGGTCATAGTCAGCGCCCCGGCTCCCGCCCAAGACCCAGCCCCGACTACCCCTGTCGCCAAAGGAGCTGGCCTCGGCCCTCAGGCCCCCGACGGCCAGGCTTCCCCGGTGCCAGCCCCCCAGGTAGATGGACCCCAGCAGCCTCTGTCCTAGCTCAGACCAGGCTTGCCCCCGCATCTCTCTCCCGCTCCCCACCCTGGCTTCCCCGCCTGTCTCTCTGTCTCGCTGGCTTGGGAAATGGTGCTCTCCTTTGCTCCCCAGATATGTCCTGAGGGTCTCCTGACAGTCATGGACGCTTGAGACCAGGGTCAGCCCCGGAGGAAGCCTACATTCTAGGCAGGAAATTCATACACACAACAGGAAGTCGATGATTTCCTAAAATTCTCGTTTTCATATCTGGATAAGTAAAACGTTCAGGTATTTCACATTTCAAAGGCTGTAGATGAAAAGCCCCCTCTCCTGAACCTTAGCTTCCTGCTTTCTCTCCCCAAGGTGGTTTCTTACCTTTTCCATGTACAGACAAGCAAAATGACATCTAGGAATCTTCTTCCATTTTTATGAAAATGGTAGCATAGTCTGCATACAGGTTTGCACCTTGCTTTTATCATTTAAAAATTCAGCTTGGAGAGTACTTTGTCCTTTATATGACTGCATAGTGTTCCATTGTGTGGGTGTACTGTTATTTATTTAACCAGTCCTTGTTCTTGGGCATTTTGGTCACTTCCGTTCTTTAGCTATTGTGAGCAAGGCTGCAAAGAATGACTAATATGTCACTTTGTAGGGTAAGTTCTTAAAAAGGAAATCGCTGGGTCCAAGAGCACGTGTGTTTGTAGTTTTGACAGATATTGTCAAATTGCTCTCCACGGAGTGTAAATCGGTTTGACCTTGATCAGCAATATATCGTCTGTGCCTGTTTTCCCACAACCTTCATGGTTGAATTTGGCCAGTCTGGTAGGTGAAAAATAGTATCTTGTTTTGTTTTCATTTGCATTTCTTTTACTCTGAACGAGACTGGGCAGATTTTCATGGACTTAGAGCTATTTGTGTTTTCTACGGAATTGTCTGTTCATACCTTTTGCCATTTTAAAATTTGAGATACTGGTCATTTTCTTACTGATTGGTAGAAATTCTTTACATATTAAGAAAATCAGCTTTTGTCTCGTGGGTCATAAGCACAGGAGAGGTTAGGGAGAGCCAGCCTCCTTTTATTCTAGAGGGAAGGATGTTGTATTCATTCAAAAAGGACTAGTGGATAGGTGGTGGATAGGTAGGAAGAGGAAGGAATAGCGTCAGCAGGGTCCAGGATGGCAGAAATCAGACTGGGCTTTGGCTTCAACCAGTCCTGATTTCACTCTCATGTGATTTCAGTGCTGTGTGACTTGAAGCAACCAGTTTCTTTATTCCATCAACAGATGTTTGGGAAGGGAGGGGGCCTCTTAGTATGTGTCTCGGGCCTTGTGTTGACCTGAGCACAAGGAACTAGTGAGCCTTGGTTTCCTCATCTGGAAAAAGGGAATACTCGTTTCTTATAGGTCTATTAGGAGGAGTGAGTGAGTTCATACATGCTTCGCACAGAGTAAGCACTGGGTAAATAGTTGTCATTATCATTATTACTATTATTATCATTATTATTATTATAGCTATTGTTACAGGTAGAGCATGGGTCCAGTCCTGAGGGACAGGGGCTACGATGGCATCAGGTCATCTCTACACAGGGAGGAACAACAGGCAGAAGGAGTGGGGGAGGGACGAGGGGCGCCGGGCCTGTGAGAAACCCACATTGGAAGTACTGTTTCTAGAGTGGCTCACATGCAGGCCTGGGGCCCGTCGGCAAGTGGCTTCCCCTCTCGGAGCCTCCGTTTTCAGCTGGCACGTGGGGCTGGCAGGGTCCCTTCTTCTGAGCCCTGTGGTGGAGAGCAGTCCAGAGCACATTTGTCCTGTGCCATTTCAACGTGTACACTTGGCGGGCACCTGCTGTGGGCCAGGTGTTTGTCTACACTCTGTCCTCGGGTGCCAAACCATCCCAGTACTGAGGAGGTTCTTGGGATACAGGGCTTTCTGTTTTAAGATGGAGACAGTGCAAGCACGCGAACAGAAGGTTTTGTCTGTTGTGTCCCTGCTGTATGCCCAGTGCCCAGAACAGTACCCGGCACACAGCGGACAGCAGTGAGCACTGACTAAGTAAATGCCTCAAGCAGGGAGTCTACCCACACATACAAGCACCTGCTCTGTTCTGGGTACGCCACTGTGAAATCAGAGGGAGTGCCATGACTAATGGGCACCAGATGTGGTGTGAAAACCCCTGTCTGGGAGGATTGTGGGGTGGTAGTCAGGAACAGGGACCCTGGAACCCCGGCTCTGCCACTTACAGGCCGCATGACCTTAGGCAAGTCACTTGCTTCTCTGTGCCTCAGTTTCCTTGCCTGTAAAATGAGGATGGTGATAATAGTACATACTCCACAGGGTTATTGTGAGGGATAAATAAATTAATGTATGTAAAGTGCTTGAGCAGGGCTGGCATGCTGAAAGTCCTGCAAAGTGAAAGAAGCCAGGCAAACGTCCTCTAAAGGGCCAAGTGTAAACATTTCAGGCTTGACGGGTCTCTGTCATTACAGCAG
Source organism: Rhinolophus hipposideros (assembly GCF_964194185.1). Lineage (NCBI taxonomy): Eukaryota > Metazoa > Chordata > Mammalia > Chiroptera > Rhinolophidae > Rhinolophus > Rhinolophus hipposideros. The sequence goes on from NC_138067.1 coordinate 43,036,008, forward strand.
TCACCCCTTATCCACAGGGGATACGTTCCAAGGCCCCCAGTGGATGACTGAAACCACAGACGGTACCTAACTCTATATATACTGTTTCTTTCCTATACATACGTACCTATGATAAAGTTTAATTTATAAATTAGGCTCAGTAGGAAATTAACAACACTAATAATCAAATGGAACAGTTATAACAATATGTGTACACTGTAATAAAAGTTACATCAGTGGTTTGGGGGCTTTGCTGCGATACCGTGACAGTCAATCTGTTTAACCGTGATGGCTGCTAAGTAAGTGACTAGCAGGCAGAGAGTATGTACAGCGTGGAGACGCTGGACAGAGGGATAATTCACATCCCAGGTGGGATGGAGCAGGATGGCACGAGATTTCATCACAGTCCTCAGAATGGTACACAATTTAAAACTTCAGAATTGTTTTTCTGGACTTTTCCATTTAATATTTTTGGACTGCCTTTGACCTCAGGTAACTGAAACCCCAGAAAATGAAAACTCAGATAAGGGGGGGGAACTACTGTATAGTGCAAGAGCAGCTGTAGGGCATCCATAAAAGAATGAGCATGGGCGTGTTCCAATAAAACTTTATTGATGGACACGGAATCTTGAATTTTGTATCATTTTCACAAGTCACAAAGTATTATTCTTGATTTTTGTTTCAAGCATTTAAAAATGTGAAAACTATTCTTAGCTCGTGGACCATATAAAATGGTAGGCCAAGCGGGGTGGCAGGCCAGATTTGACCTAGGGGCCATGTTTTGCTGACCCTTTTGATATCTTCATTTCATTAGATGGACACACCATGATTTATTTATTCAGTCCCCTGTGCAAGACTACTTAAGGTGGTTGCCTGTGTAATGGTTAACAAACAACAGTTGTCAATATTCTTGTGCCCACATTTTGCACACATGAAAATACGAGGTATGGTCAAAAATATGGTGAATGTTTAAATAAAAAAAAAATTTTTACAGTAAAAGACACATTGCTATCAATCCCCCTCAAAATACTCCCTCTGACTTCAAACATGCTTGTCCCATCGTTCTTGCCACTTTTCTAAAGCAGTTCTGGAAGTCTCTTTTGTGAGTCTCTTTAGTTGTGCTGTCATGAATTGATTCAAAACATGTACATTTCATAGCCATTTTGACTTTGGAGAAGCGCCAGAAGCCTCTCGGTGCCAGATCCGGTGAATAAGGTGGAGGATGTTAATGTTTTTATTTGACATAAATTGCCGTCTACCAGAAGCGATGTGTGACATGGAGTGTTGTCATGATGGAGGATGAAGTAAAGATACTCATGAAAGAGGACTCCAGAACTGCTTCAGAAAGTGGCAGGAACGATGGGATAAGTGAGTTCGAAGCGAAGGGGAGTATTTTGAGGGGGATTAATGGCAATGTGTCTTTTACTGTAATAATTTTTTTTTTAATTGGGGAACAAAGTGTTTTTCCAGGACCCATCAGCTCCTTGTCAAGTCATTGTTTTTCAATCTAGTTATGGGGCGGGGGGCACAGCTCCCTGGTCCATGTGGGAATCAAACCGGTGACTTTGGTATTATGAGCGCCGCGCTCCAACTACTGAGCCAACCGGCCGCCCACATTTTTTTTAATTTAAGCATTCACTGTATTTTTTTACCACACCTAAATACTGTAGGGTACATTTCTAGAAACAGAATTTGGATTAGAGGGTATCTGTGCTTTCAGAACATTTTAGAAAAAGCGCTAACCCGGTTGGTTGCTCCTCCATGAGGTTCGTGCCTGGGGAGGCTTCTGGAAGCTTCATCAACCCCAGATCAGCAGGCGACTTCCTCCCCGCCAGGCTGGAAAATGCCACCCCTCCTGCACGTTTCTCTGATTCTTCATGAAGTTAAGCGTCGTGCCATCTACATGTGGGCAGTTGGAATCTCGGTAAACAGTCCACTCGTGTGGTAGTTTAAAAAAGTGATTATACAAATCATTTCATGCTCATTTAGAGAGTTTAGAAAATATACAACAGCACAGAGAAGGAAAATGAATTGCCTGTGATCCCACCACGCAGGGGCCACTGGTAACATTTTTTGGCATGAAGCTTTTCTTTTTTTTTTTTTTTTTTTGGCCTTTTTTTTTCTTTCTTTCCCATCCATTTAAAATGTTTTGCATTTTTTAAATTGGGTTTATATTCACATGGTTCAATCATCAAAGAGCAGTTTTTAAAGTACAGGGGGAAGGTGGCCCACCCCATGCGTGCGTGCTCAGCCACGTGCCCCTCCACTACCCACAGTACCTCAGTTTTCCTCTGTCCTTCTAGTTCTTTGTGCATCTAGAGCCTAGTACACATACGGGTTTACATTGCTCTCTGTCCGGAAGCTAGCACATCACAGTCGCGCCCCCCCCCACCGCCCACGCACACATATATCTGCGGATCTCGCACCCACGGATTCCACGAATTGCAAACCAAACATATTCAGGGACAATACCAGAAAGTGGATCCCTAAACAATACAGTATCACAACTATTTATGTAGTGTTCACATTGTATGAGGTATTGTAGGTAATGTAGAGATGATTTAAAGTATACGGGAGGACGTATGTAGGTTATCTGCAAATACAACAACATTTTATATAAAAAATTTGAGCATCTGTGGATTTGGTATCCGTGGGGGGTCCTGGAACCAATCCCCGTTTCCCCAGTAAATGCGGTATCGATGCACCTTAGATCATGTTTAGTGTCGGCCTTGGACTTCCTCACAGAGCTGCATTAAACACCTTGGTCACGTGTTACTTGCAACGCGAGCAGCTTTATCTGTCTGGTCACTTCCTGGAAGCCTATGTTCTGGATCAAAGTGAATGTGCACTTATAATTTAGATATAATTTGCTGAATTGCATTCCTTTGGAGTTGTAGCAAATTGTGCCAGGTTAGACCCCCCACAGGCAACATACAAGAGTGTCTTTATGGGACTTAGGGCTTATTCCTAGTGTGATGAGTGAAAGTGGTTCCATAGGGTGCTTTCAGTTTGCATTTCTTTTATTACAAGTGCAGTTGAGCATCTCTTGAAATAGTTAAGTCTCTTGTGTTTCCTTTTCTGTGCATTGTTTGGTCATATCCTTTGCCCCCCATTTCTCACTGATGGTTATTCTCAGGGATTTTTAAAGGCTCTTTATATATGAGAGATGAACTTTGTGCTGTGAATTAGAAATATATCCTCCAGTATATCATTTGTTTTTTGACTTGGTTTGGGTGTATATATGTGTGTCTGCATGCGTGTGTGTTGTTTGTCTCTGCATTTTTAATGGATAGAGTACAATTTGGGGGACTATTTTTAAACTTCATTTTAAAATCATTTCAAACATACAGCAAAGTTGCCAGAATAGTACAAAGAATTAATGGGCATTCTTTCCTCTTTAACCAGTTGTATTATGTATTGCTGTGTAACAGATTACCCCAAAACAGCCGCTTAAAACAACAAACATTAACTTATCTCAGACAGTTTCTGAGGATCAGGAATCTGGAAGTAGATTAGCTGGAATGTTCTGGCTGGAGTGTTCTGGCCATCTCCCATGGAGTCAAGATATCAACCAGGGCTGCAGTCATCTGAAGGCTTGACTGGGCTGGAGAATCTGCTTCCAAGATGGTGTACTTATGTGGCTCTTGGCAGGGGGCCTCAGCTCCTCCCTGTGTGGGCCTCTGCAAAGGGAAGCCCATAGCACACTTCACGGCACCTTCCCTCAGAGTGAGTGATCCAACAGAGAGAGAGGGTGCCCAGGATGGAAGCCACAGTCTTTTTTTATAACCTAACCTTGGAGGTAGCATATGATCACTTCTTCCAAATTCTCTTGGTCACAGAGCCCAACACTGGTGCAGTGTCAGAGGAGATTGCTCACTGGGGGTCGTCTTAGAAACTGGCTGCCACACCAGACTTACCCATTGTAACTACTGTGCTACAATCCCTTTATCCTTAGCTCTCTCAATAGCATACATTTTTCTTCTGAATCATTTGAGAATAAATTGTAGACATCAGGCTCCTTTACTCTTTAATATTTTAGTAAAATATCTCAGCCATTAAGAACAAGAACATTCTCTTACTTAACCACAGTAGATAATGTTCAAATTTAGCAAATTTAGCATGGAGACAATGCTGTTATCTAATCCACTGTCCATAATGCAATTTAGCCAGTTGTCCAGCAATCGTGCAATACATTATTCTCCTTACTTCACTCAGCATTCTAGCGCTCTGTGCTGGCCACTTCGCTCAGACCTCAGAAGCATGTGTTTAGGGTGTTGTGCAGTGGGCCAGCTCTCTTTGTCCTGACTCACTGCCATGGGCCATCTGGGTTTTTTTCCTACGTTCTCTCTTGTACATACTCCCAGGCTGGAGAGCCCTGTGAACCTGAATGCTCCTTATCACAGATGCCTGGTCTACTTCATAAATTGGGTCCCTTTCAAAGTCCCCAAACCAAATTGCCTCCTAGAGCAGTTATGCAGGTGACAATCTCACTAGCCCCTTGTGAGAGCCAGGGGCTGCCCCTCTGATCTCTCCTTAGGGGTGGCAAGCCTTTGAGGATGTATGGATTGAGTGATTGGTTGGTTTGTTTTGAATTGCCAGAAGTTATTTTAGGCCAAGCTTGGAAAGGATGCTGGAAGGGTCCAGGGGCTTGGAGGCTTAAAGCAAGTCATGACTCTGAAATCATGAGTCGGCCCACTCTGAGAGCTCGAAGCAGAGTCCCAGCTTTGGAGCCTAGCAGCACTGGGTGGCCTCAGGCTAGTCCCCTGAGCTCTCTGAGCCTGTGTCCTCAGTCAGCCTTGAAGTCCTGGATGGCAGTAAGGCAGGGGGACTCTAGACCATTCATTTCCACTCTTGGCCTCAGTGTCTCATCTATGAAATGGGTCCAATATGATCACAGCTCTCAGGGCTGTGGAAGACCACATGAGTGGACGCAGGTGGCCAGCTGTACTTGTTGGATCAGTGTGGGCTGTCATGGGGTGCACATATTCTGTGACACTCCAGTGTCAGGTACACAGCTGGCACTCACTGGTTAAACAGCAGCTGCCAAGGTTATGATTCTTGGGGAGGTGACCCTTGTGGGGAGAGAGTGCAGGGGGTCTCTGGCTGAGGTGTGTTATAGGGTCACTGTGCCCATGTAACAGAACTAGTGCCCAGATCTTATACACCCACACTCACAGGTACACACACGTCCCCATACCTCCAGGCTCCCGAGGCACGCAGGTGGTCATGCAGGTCCTGGACACTTAGAAGGGGGCCCAGGACTTACAGGCTGGTGTCCAGAGGGGCCAGGCCCTGCCCCTCAGTTGCCATCCTTGTCCTTGGCTCCCAGGATCCCCCAGACTCCACTGTGTCCTCCACGACCATCAACCCCACACTCCAGTGCCCAGCTGCGTTAGTGTTTTCCTTGGTTAGCTAGGCAGTCAGGCTGGGGCTGGCTGCTGGGACGCTGCCCCACAGCTGCCTTCTCCCCCTTCGCTGCTTGTGCTGTGCTCGTGCTCCCTGGCCCCTCGCCTCCCTGCTGGGCAGCTGGTGTGGTGTCGCCTGCTGCTTCCTCTGCTGCTGCCCCCAAAACCCTGCAGAGCTCGCCTTCAGCTGGGGGGATTGGGGAGATGGGGCACAAGGGGAGGGGGTGAGATCAGAGGGCTGAGGTATGGAGGGGATGAGGTGGGGGACATATGCAGGGGTGCGGTGGGGAGTTGAGAAATGAGAGGCGGGAAGGATAACCATGGTGGGGTCCTTTCAGGACAGGGGTGGCTAAGAAGGGGGGTTTCTGGTGGGAGTGGCCCGGGTCCCCAGTGTCTTGGGGCAGTGGGAGCCAAGGTTGGTTCTGACCCCTGCCCCCTCCCCTCTACCTCCCTCCCCTGCCCAGATCCCAGCAGCAGCTCCACTGAAGGGCCCAGGCCCCTCGTCATCCCCATCACTACCTCACCAGGCCCCTCTGGGGGACAGCCCCCACTTGCCCTCCCCACACCCGGCCCGGCCCCCTTCCCGTCCACCCTCCCGACCCCACTCCCGTCCTCCCTCCCAGCCCCAGAGCTTGTCCCGCCCACCCTCAGAGCCCGCCCTGCACCCTTGCCCCCCACCCCAGGTCCCGCCCACTCTGCCTGGCATCTTTGTCATCCAGAACCAGCTGGGCGTACCCCCACCAGCCAGCACCCCGGCCCCCATTGCCCCAGGCCCACCCCAGCCCCCTCTTCGCCCCTCCTCCCAGCCCCCTGAGGGGCCACTGCCCCCAGCCCCCCACCTCCCTCCGTCTTCCACCTCCTCGGTTGTGGCCTCCTCGGAGACATCCACCAGACTGCCAGCCCCTACGCCGCCTGACTTCCAGCTCCAGTTCCCGCCCAGCCAGGGACCCCACAAGTCCCCCACGCCCCCTCCAACCCTCCATCTGGTCCCTGAGCCCGCAGCGCCCCCCCCACTGCCTCCTCGGACCTTCCAGATGGTGACCGCCCCCTTCCCGGCGCTGCCCCAGCCGAAGGCTCTTCTGGAAAGATTTCACCAGGTAATTGAGGCAGGGACCAGCCCCACCGCACGTTCCACAAGCTCCCCAGCCCTCCTCCTGTAGTCTAATGGGAGTCCTCCCACTCCACCCCCAGCCCTGGTGCCAGGCCACTCCACTCCTAGTGTGTGCCTCCCCACCCCTCAACCGCCTGTCCCCCTCCTCAGGTGCCGTCCGGAATCCTTCTCCAGAGCAAGGCCGGGGGACCCCCCGCCGCCCCGCAGACCTCCGCCAGCCTGGGGCCCCTCGCCAGCCCCACTGCCTCTGTGCTGGTCAGCGGGCAGGCCCCATCCGGGACCCCCACCGCGCCCAACCATCCCCCTGCCCCGGCACCCATGGCCACCGCAGGTAGGGGCGAGGTAGCTCATGCAATAGAGATGGGGGCCTGAAGGTGGGTGGGGGGCTAATCTGTGGGTGTGTGAACCCAAGGGTTCACCCAGCCCTTCTGTGCCAGGGAAAGTGGAGGAGGAAGGGCTGTCCCCCAGGCCCAAGGGGGCACTCGTTCCAGGGCTGGCGGGGCTGTCAAAGCCAAAGAACCAGAGGAAAGTGGGGTGCAGGCTTGGGGGTCATGTTTGAGGAGGTGGTCTCCATGCCAGTGACCTCTGAGCTGTGTCTGCCCCCACCCCTGCCCTCAGGCCTCCCTCCTCTGCTTCCTGCTGAGAGCAAAGCTTTTGCCAGCAACCTCCCAACTCTGGGTGTAGCCAAGGCCACTGCATCCGGGCCGGGGAAGTCCTCCGGGCTGCAGGTAAGGGGCCGCCAGATTGGAGGGCTAGGAACCCAGCGACATTGCCTGGGAACTAGGGAAGGGGCTGGTGGGGCAGGAAGGGGCAGGAGAGGCTGACGGACAGGTGATCGCGGATGGGCGGCTGAGACAAATCCAGCCGGTGGGGGAAACAGAACAGTCTAGGCAGGGGCATCCAAGAGACCCGCAGACACCAAGACAACAGGGTGACGATAGGCAAGATGGCCTGAATGAGACCCCAAGATGGTCACTGGGGACAGAAACAGGTGACTGTCAGGTATCAGCTCAGGACAGGTGGGGTGAGACAGGTGGATGAGAGATGCAAGAGGAAGGAGCAGGTGAGACCATAGACAGAGGGGCAGGGGTGGGTTGGGGGAGACTGAGGCAGAGACCACCTGTTGGAAATGGGAGGGGGTTGGGTTGTGCAGACAGGAACATGTCAGCAGAGATGAGACAAGTGGGTGGAGGGACCAGCACCCAAGAGGTTGGGAGAGACTTAGAGACAAGCTTCACGAGGCCGAGAGGAAGATGGTACGAGAGAGAAACCAAAGTGATGACATCTGAGGAGTCATTTGTGCAAATCAAGGTGCCAGAAAACAGCAGGCGACACAGAGGCCTAATGATGAGCAGGGAGGGAGACACCGGAAGTTTGCCTGGTGTCTAGGCCCAAGGCAGGCAGAGGCCAAGAGACTCGCACATGAGAAGGGGCTGAGGAGACCCTGGCTGAGGGTGCCAAGGCTCATGCCTGTCACCCTCTCCTCGCCACGTCCCCCACCTGAGCACAGTCCAGGTCTTCCCCACAGGTTGAGTGTGATGGGCAGGGCGCCAGGACCCCATCGGGGCGACAGCAGCTCCCTCCTGTCTGTGCCAGGCTGGGGATGAAGGGAGTCAGGGTGCTGAGGGAGGGAAGGCTTCTCCGTGCCAAGGCTTCTCCTCACTCACCCCTTCTCACCGACGCCCCCACCCCTGCAGTATGAGAGCAAGTTGAGTGGCCTGAAGAAACCACCCCCACTTCAGCCCAGCAAAGAAGCCTGGTGAGTGATAGCACCCTGTCCTTGTGTACCTTCCTCCCACCCCCAGCCCTGCCTTCCGGGAGGCCTGGGAGCGGGCATGGGGACCACATTTAGGAGAGGGGTTAGGCAGGCCCTAGTGCAAATCCCCACTCTACCTCCTGTTAGCCCTGTGGCTTCAGGCAGTGCTGTTTCCCTCACGTACCCTCAGTTTCCCCCTCCGGAAAGTGGGGTAGTAATAGTGATAATAGGCTGACGGGTGAGGATTCGAAGAGACTGTGTTCAGAGCATTCATGTGGCACCGCTCGGCTGCTAGCTTCAAGCGGGAGGGATTGGTGTGGCTTGGTCACTGCTACATCCTCAGCACCTCAGAAAGGGCTGGGCAGCCAGCACTTGGTGGCATGGGATGGGTAGGGGGATGGGTAAATGTTGGATCCTTGCATGCGTTCTCTCCCTCTCTTCTGCCATCCTTCCACCAAGAGTGTTGATTAGTGCCCAGTCCTGTGCTGGGTTCTGGAAATACAAGACAGACCAAGTCCTTCCCTGTGGTGTGTGGGGTCCTCTGATCTTCAGCGTAGGGTGGGGACCAGCATGTCTGGTGGAGGAGACCGTCACACAATAAAGAGACATAATTCACTGTAATATGCGCTAGGGTAGAAAGTCTGGTGACAGAACAGGATTTTACCTCCCAGCCAATCAACCGACCAACCTCCCTCCACCCCTCCCCAAGGTTGCTGCTGGGTCCCAGGCAGCGCGGGGCCATGCTGACCCCCGGTGGCCGGAGACAGTATAGCATGGAGGATGAGTTTCAGGCTCTGGCATCTGACTCCCAGCTCTGCCTCTTCCTCACTGTGTGTGCTTTGGGTCAGGGCACTGCACCTCTCCAGGCCTCAGCTTTCTCATCTGTGAAACGGGCATAATGTTAGCACCTACTTCCTTTGGTTGTCGCAAGAGATGCAGTGAGAGCAAGCATGGTCAGCACACAGCACCTGCTTTGGAAACATAAGCTTGCCCCTAATGTTTGTGTTGGGGCCTGGGGCTCAGGATCCAGGATCTGCTTTCTCCTGGCCTCACTACCCGCTCTACGTGTGTGTGGTCTCTCCCCACCCACCCCAGTTTCCTGGAGCATTTGCACAAACATCAGGGCTCCGTCCTGCACCCGGACTACAAGACAGCCTTCCCCTCCTTTGAGGACGCCCTACATCGCCTCCTGCCCTACCACGTCTACCAGGGCGCTCTCCCCTCCCCCAACGACTACCACCGAGGTGAGGCCTCCCTAAGACTGCCCCCATCCCGTGCCTGCTGTGTGAGGGGGGAGGTGAGGTACCTCGCTTTGCCTGTCCACCCCCAACCTCTGCCTCTGGACCTCTTCTCTTCCTCCGCAGTGGACGAGGAGTTTGAGACAGTCTCCACGCAGCTGCTGAAACGCACCCAAGCCATGCTCAACAAATACCGCCTCCTGCTCCTGGAAGAGTCCCGGGTAGGGTAGCTGTCACCTTCCGGCTCACGCAGAGGGAGGGAGGCAGGGAGGATGGTGGTCAGATCACAGGAAGGACAGTTTGGAATGCACTCCCATCCATCCCGGTTACTCGCATCCCCTCCCTCCCTCCTGGCTTCCTCACTTGCCTGTCTTCTCTCCCCCTTTAGAGGGTGAGCCCCTCGGCAGAGATGGTGATGATCGACCGAATGTTCATTCAGGAGGAGAAGACCACCCTTGCCTTGGACAAACAGCTGGCCAAGGAGAAGCCGGGTGAGAGGGGAAGGGAAGGAGAGGTGTCCCCCTCCTCTTACCGGGGCCCCAGAATTAGACTTGGGGGTGGAGGGAGTGGGCGTGGCCTCACCTTACTCCGCCACTAGGCGGCGCCCGAGCCCCACCTTCCTGCAGTAGCTGGTCTTCCCCCGACCTATGGGAGCTGAGCTCCTCTTCTGTCATCACCGTGTCCCTTTCACCCCCTCAATCCTGGCATGGAGGGAACATTCTGCTACTCCCGGGGGAATAGAAAAGCAGGGGAGCAGCGCCAGGACTAGGGTGAAGCAAGCAAGGTGCCCAGGTTGCAAAATATAGCGTGGTGTCTATTCTCAGGTGCCACCCCCCTCCCCCAATTGCACATTACGGGGATTTGGGAATTGCTGAGAAGGGTTGCACCCAGCAGTGTGTCCCCAGCCCCTGATGAATCAGGGACTTAGCACAGGGCCTGGTGGCTAGTAAGTGCTCGGGGCACTCCAGCTTCTCTTAGCTCTGCTTTGAGCAAGTGCCCCATGCATTCCCTAACCCCACTGGGTTTTCTTGGCCCCTTGGTCCTACAGATGAGTACGTGTCTTCCTCGCGCTCTCTCGGCCTCCCTGTCACAGCCTCTTCTGAGGGACATCGGCTTCCCGGCCATGTCCCAGCCCCGTCCCCAGCTTCCGGGACACCCGCCCAGCCCCCTCTGCACCTGCCCACCAAGCTCGTGATCCGGCACGGGGCGGGCGGATCCCCTTCGGTGACCTGGGCCCGGGCGTCTTCCTCCCTTTCTTCGTCGTCCTCCTCGTCCTCCGCTGCCTCCTCCCTGGACGCCGATGAGGATGGCCCCATGCCCTCCCGCAACCGCCCGCCCATCAAGACCTACGAGGCCCGAAGCCGCATTGGCCTCAAGCTCAAGATCAAGCAGGAAGCGGGGCTCAGCAAGGTCGTCCACAACACGGCCCTGGACCCCGTGCACCAGCCCCCCCCGCCGCCCCCCGCTGCCCTCAAGGCGGCCGAGCCCCCACCCCGGCCCCCGCCACCACCCCAGACCACCAGCCAGATGAACGGCACCGTGGACCACCCACCACCGGCCCCCACAGACCGCAAACCGCTAGCCCCAGCCCCACACTGCCCCCGCCTGCCCCTGCGGAAGACATACCGGGAGAACGTGGAGGCCCTGGGCAGTGGGGCGGCTGAGGGGGCGGTGACGGGCAGGGCCCGGGGCAGCAGTCCAGCGCCACTGCCCACCAAAGTGGACGACGCCACCAGCGGGCTGATCCGGGAGCTGGCTGCCGTGGAGGACGAGCTCTACCAGCGCATGCTGAAGGGAGCCCCTCCAGAGGCCACTGCCAGTGCGGGGCAGGGCAGTGGCAGCAGGGACCCCAGCTGGGAGGCACCCTCGGTGCCCCCCGCCAAAAGGCGCAAGTCTGAGTCCCCTGACGTGGACCAGGCTAGCTTCTCGAGCGACAGCCCGCAGGATGACACGCTCACAGAGCACCTCCAGAGCGCCATCGACAGCATCCTCAACCTCCAGCAGGCCCCCGGCCGGACAGCCGCCCCCTCGTACCCCCACGCCCCCCAGGCGGCGGGCACACCCGCCTCCCCATCACCCCTGCACAGGCCAGAGGCCTATCCCCCCTCCAGTCACAATGGCGGCCTTGGTGCCAGGACGTTGAACAGATAACACCGGGCTGCACTTCCCTTCCCTGTTCCCCTGCTCCGTTTGGACACCAGGGGCAGCTGGGCATCTGACCTCAGCCTCCTGGGGGACATGAGCCGGGGATCCCCTGCGTGTTTCTTGCCTAAGTTATTTGAGTCACAAAGGCCTCTTCCCCCACCTCCTGCTTCAGCTGGGTTGTTGGGTGGGGGTCGTGGGTTTAGGGGAGGGGGCTGTAACGTAAAATGTCCCCCTGCCAAAGGAGGGGGTAATCCTGGTGTGTCATTTCCCATTTCTTCCCACTTCCTGCCACACTCCACCCCTCCATCCTGGGGACACGCGTGTGTTTGCCAGGGATGGGGGCACTGGTTATTCCCACTGCTCACGCGTGTCCGGGTACCTCTCGTTGATGTGGTTTCACGGATCCATGCCTGGAAGGCGCTCAGAGCTGGGAGGGTCCTTGCAGGCCTCGCTCAGCCTTTCCCCACAGGCCATAAAAGGAAACGCAGGGAAGAGGCAGCTTGAGCCAGCATGTTAGAGCCCCGTGTGGGGGCGTGCCTACGGGCATCGGTCCCATCCTTGTGTGTGCGTCCAGCTCTGTGTCCTGTGTCCCTGTGTGTGTGCTCGAGTGAGAGATTTAGACCCTTCCCGTCCCTCGACTGAAGTCCGAGCACCTCCAAAACAGGAAACCGGGGTCTTACACCCCCCCCCCACCAGTCTTCCCCTCTGTTCTTCCTGCCCCCAGCCACCTGCGCCAGATTTTGAAATCTTGGAGACAAAACGTACTGTAAGATAAACTTTTTTGTACTGTATTTATTGTGTATAACGATTTTTTAAAAGAATTCTGTACATTTAGAACTCTTGTAAATTAAAAACCGATCCTTTTTTTAAAACTATTGACGCCCCCTCAAGAACCATTGCTTTTGGGTCTTTTGGGAGTTTGGAATCTGAGGTTGGGCCCAGACGTGGGTGGGGAGTGGGGTGGGGAGGGCTCATTCCACATATGTTTGTTGAGCACCTACTTGGTGGCAGGCCCTGTTGCAGGCACAGGGGAGTCCCTGCCCCGAGGGTGGGGCGGCCTTATGAGTGCAGGAGGCAGACGGTGAACAAACAGCTCAACCAAAGAGGCGATTTTTTTTTTTTATTTCCATCTCCCCACCCCCTCCCCTTTGGCAATCGTCAGCTTGTTTTCTGTATCTGTGGTTCCCTTTCTGTTCTGTTTATTCATTTGTTTTCCCCACCATTCTTGTTTCTGCTATTGCCAATACTGAAGGGGGGAGAGGCGGGTTACAGGGTTAGCTTCCGTCCAGCCTCTGGTGACAACTGATGAATATATCACCTTGTTTTATGTGTGTTTCTGTTTAAAGACACCTTATTGTTGATTCGTTCACATTGAGCTCACCGCCAACAGCATTTGGAATTCACACCTGAAGCAAGCTCGTCCAACACACCTATTCTTCCGTAAGGCACGTCACAGCCTTTTGTGCATAGGAACACTAGACGGCATTAAGCACCACGCCTGGGGACCAGGGATGGGGGTGAGAGGCAAGGTTAGCGGGAGCAAGGGGGGCCTATCGAGTAGGCCCCTGTGCTCCACGTCGATGACTGGGCACTTACTTACTGTGAGTGAGGCGGGAGCCGCGCTGGAAGATTCTGAGCAGCGTGGGCTGTGAGCTGACAGGTTTCTCAGGCGCCCTCTGGTGGCCGCGTGGGGAACAGCTGAATCGGAGCCCAGCGAGTGGACCCCAGGTGGGCGGTGGCGGGCAGACCCCAGTGATGGGCCCTTTCTCTGCAGGACCTTGGGGGTGTTTGTGGTGGAGAAGCTGATACATGGGGTCTCTTGGAGATGGACCACTCCCCTGCCTTGCTCTACACCTACTTCCCCCATGTGTAAAATAAAACGTGAAGGAGAGCACAGTTCTTAATTAACATCCTTCGATCTCCATCCTTTCGGGGAAGACCCCACGTAGCCACGCAAAATAAATTGACAGTGATTTGCACGGGCCGGGCCTCATTTCTGGAAGGCTGGCTGCACAGGAAGCCGGAGCAGAGGAACATGAAGACTATCGTTTTGGGAGTAGTCACCGTGGGCGCTGCTCCAAGCCCTTTAGCTGTATGTCTTACCTGGTTCTCCCAGCAGCCCGTGTGGGAAAGGATAGCCCCATTCTGCAGGTAAGGAAACCAACGCCCGGGGGAATGCAGTAAGTGGCAGGCAGCCTTGGCTACAAGCTGGGTGGTCTGGCTGTGAGCCCACCATCTTCACGTCTGCACACCCAGTTTCCAGTGAGCCCCCGGGGACAATAGCAAGGCCTTTGCAAGTGGGCTGCACAGGAGCCAGAGACCCTCCCTTCTTCCACTGCCCCTGGAGAGAGGATCCAAACTGATCTCAGTTCCTACAAAGTAAGCCTTGCAGACCAAACTTCTTAGCTACTGCTCCCAGGTCCTGGAAGCAGCTCGGTAGACATCTATAGGGTCCCCTTTTCCACAGCTGAGCTATGTGGAAAAAGAGAGAGGCGCGGAAGGTTACTTTAGGGCCCAAGTTCCCTGGGCGTAGAGGAGGATTGGAACCCAAGACTGACGGAGTCCAAAGTTCATCATGTAACTACCAAGCTCACTGGCTGCCTTCTCCGTCTTCCCCCCCACACTTATGGTAAAATATACATAATATAAAATGTACCGTTTTAGCCATTTTTAAGTATACAGTTCAGTAGCATGAAGCACATTCACATTGTGTAATGATCACCACCATCCATCAGAACTTGTTTCATCTTGCAAAACTGTAACTCTGTCCCATTAAAAAATACCTTCCATCCCTCCTCCCATCAGTCCCTGGCAACCACTACTCTACTTTCTGTTTCTATGGATCTGACGGCTCTAAACACCTCATATGAGTGAAATCATATAGAGTTTGTTATGGAGCTGGCTTATTGCACTTGGCATAATAGCCCCAAGTTTCATCCATGTTGTAGAATGTGCCAGAATTTCTCCATCCAGTTTTGACAAATGGAGAAGGAGGAAGCTAGGGGGGAAAAAATCAACTGTAACTGAAAAAAATTAAAAATTTAAAAACTTTTTTAAAAAGAGAAAAAGATCTGAGCCTATGCCTTGAGGAGGGGACTCCAGAGGCTGCAAGGGCATCAGGCAAGCTGGACGACACTGGGGACAGATCTCAGAGAGTCCCTGATTCAGAGAGCAGGGAGACAGCGAGATGAGGCAGTAGCCTCAGTTATTAAGGGCTCAAAGCGTATTTAATGAAGCAGCGTCATGTCGACTCAGAGACATTTCACTCCACTGACCGCTTCCTAGAATATCTTTAAATGTATAAAATAAAACCCACAGGAATACAAAGGAACCAATTATACTGAAATACAGTTATCCATTTATTTCAAAACCCACAAACTGGTGACATGGTAATAGGGGCTGCTATTAATTACACACTAATTAGAAAGAGCTAGCGGTGGGTCTGATCGTACTGAGTAAACAGTTACTAAAAATCTTTGAAACACCCAAAATGTGATGAAAGAGGAATTGGTGATTCCTCTTACTGACAGTGACACAGGTCCTGCTGATGCTCTTGTGTTTTGTGGCTCACATTCATGGGTGAAAGAAAACCTGAATTTCAGTGTAAAGTCCAGATGTCATTTCCCCCACCCCCAGTCCAAGTTTATGGACCCTCCTGAATTTCATCTGAGGACACAGCAGGATGAGAGGCCCCAGGGAAGACATGAAAACAAGGCTCTGCCTTCAGACAACCTGGTTGGACTCCTGTACTTCCACTCCTTGGGCCAGAGACTGCTTCCTTGTACCTCAACTTCCCCATCTGAGAAATGGGATTAATAACAACAATAATATAACAGGACCTCACTTCCTAGGCGGGAGAGAGATGGTCCACGTCAAGCTTCTAGAATAGAGCCTGGCTCTTAGCAATTATAACATTAGTTATCACTAAGTTCCAGGCCTTTTATTTACATGTATATCACCCCAATTATGTACACTATTGCGTTTAACCAATTAAACATTTACTGAGTGCCTGCTGTGTGCCAGCAGACACTGGGGTGACAATAGTGAACACAACAGACCCAAGTCCCATTTCTCAGGGAGCTGACATTCTTACAGGAAGGAGATTAAAAATAAGTAACATTAACAATAAATAAACACAATCAATTTTTTTTAAAAGGAAATAAGTAACAGATATATTCTGGCCGTAGTGATAAGAGCTAAAAAGGAAAATGAAGTCGGGACTGGGAAGAGGAATGGTGGGGGCAGGACCCAAGGAAAGTGGTCCTGTGAAGTAAGACAGATGGGGAAACTGAGGGTTGGAGAGGCAAAGTCACTTTCCTGTGGTTTTCTAGCAAGCAAGTAGCCAGGCTAGGATTGGACTCAGACCTTGTATGCTCTGGGTCCCACGATGGGAGGAAAACCCAGCTCTGGACTTGGATTATTAGGGCTGATTTTTCTTAAGCACCTACCATGGGCCAGGCGTGGCACTCAGCCCTGAACAACCTCTCTGGGTTTTCTGAATTCACTTTTCCAAGATTCAGTTGTCTCATTTGTAAAATGAGGGTAATAATACTTCTCTGGGATATTCTGAGAATTCGAAGAGTTTAGAGTGGTTCTTGCACATAGGAAGCCCTCAGTAAACATTAGGGATTCACTCAACACATACTTACTGACTCCCTTCAGTGTGTCAGGCACTGTGCTAGGCTGGGGACACAGCAGGGAACCACCCAGTTGGAAATCCTTGCCCTCATGGGGCTCCTGTTGCTGTGAGAGAAACAGTCACTTAAGTAGAAAAATGTGGAGTATGTAGAATGATAAGACCTGTGGAGAAAAAAGAACCGTATGGCTAAATGGTGGGTGCTGCATGAAACAGAGAAATCAGGGAGGGCTTCTCTGAGGAGGTGGCACTTGAGTAGACACCGAGACCTGAAGGAGAGGTGGGAGCAAGCCAGTCTTTCAAGGTGGAGGGAACAGCAAGTGCAAAGCCCCTGAGGTGTGTTGGTGGAACAGCCAGGAGGCCAGAGTGACTGCAGTGGAGTGAGCCAGGGGGAGAGGAAAGGAGGTGTGGGCAGGGGAAACAGGGAGATAGATAGTGCAGGACCTTGTGGGCCACCTACTTTGGCTTTTACTTTGAGTGAGAGAGGAGCTAGGGAGGTTTGTGAGCTGAGGAGTTTCATGAACTCACTTAAGTTTTAAAATTATTATTATTGTTGCTGCTGTTATTGTTATTTTTATTCCCTTGTTAAGAAGGGAAACAGAGATCAGGGAGTGGCCCAGTGCCTGAGGTGGAGGGAGAACTTGAACCCCCGGAATGGAAAGCCCCTCCTCATCCACCTCCCGAAGGCGCCCTTCCACTCCCCACCAGGGGGCGCCAGAGGCCGGGTGCCCGGTTGAGGGGGGGCGCCTCGTCCCGCCCCCCTCCCGCCGCTCCCTTCCCTCCTCCCTGCTCCAGGCCCCACCCGGCTCAGACGGCTCCGGACGGGACCGCGAGCACAGGCCGCTCCGCGGCGCCTCAGATTCCCGCGGGACCCCCCGCCCAGCCCGCCCGTCCTGTCCAGCCGCCTGCGCACCCCATCGGTGAGTGGCCCCGACCACAGCTGTCGCCTCCCCACCCCTGCCCGCGGAGCTCCGGAACCTGCCTTTGCTCCCGAGTAGTCTCCTGCTCGCAAAGACCCTCAGTCCCCACCCCGCAGTGTCTAAAGTTCTCCCAGGTGTCCCCAGTCCCTCCCGAAACCTGGCTCCCCCCAGCCCCTTCCAGTCTGTAAGTGTCCCCCACTCTCCACGTCCCTCCCAGTCTTGCCAAGTCTCCCCCACTCCCCCCGTCTCCACTAGTTGCGCTCAACTCTCCTCCCCATCCTGTCAGCTAGAGATCCCTCTTTGGGGTCTCCCAACACCACCCTCTTCCATCTCTGCCCTACTTGGTCCTCTTCCCACCCACGAGCTCCTCTCTTACCTCACCAACCCCATCGCCTGTCCAGCCACCCCAAACCTCCTTCCAGTGATGTCCCCCAGACCTCTCCCTGCCTAGGACACTGGCCAAAGTCCCCTTCCTTTGCCAACATCCCAGGTTCCAGCTCCCACCTCTTCTCTACCTCTCCCACACTCCTGCTGCGCGGACTCCTTTACCCTATTTTTTTTGTTGTTGTTTTTTAGAATCATTATGGCTTTATGGCTTTTTAACATATTTGATTTTCAGTTATTTTTGATGCTCAAATTGTTGCATCTTTGGGCAGTGGAAGTCCCATCAATCTGGGTCCTGTGTCCCTGTGACTTGTCCCACCTATCTTTGAGTACTTCCCCACCATCTAATCCAGGCTCACTTGTTCTTTCTCTGCTGCAGCCCTAGAATCAGCCATTTCTTTAAGGAGCTCCGGTATCTTTTAGTGGAAAACGATATTTAGAGACTCCAGTCTGACCAAAAGCTGGTTCTGTGAAAAGAGCAGTAAAATTATAGGCATCCAGTTAGACTGATCAAGGCAAAATAAACAAAGAGACAAATGACTGATATCAGGAATTAAAGAGGGGACATCACTACAGACCCTACAGAGGATGAAAGGCTAGTAAGGCAACATAGAGAACACATCTGCGTGCTGGGGGTGCTCGTTGCTGCTGGGTTGGTAGTTCTTTCTTTTCCTAACTCCTTAGACCTATGATAGGAGCATAGTCTCTGAGGTCAGGTTGCCTGAAGTCCCAGCATGAGGACTTTCGAGCGCTTTTGGCAAGTTATTGCTATCTTCCTGAGCCTCTATTCCCTGGTCTGAAACGTGGGGATAATAACAGCCCTATCTTACAACGTTGTTACGAAGTTTAAATGAGGTAGAGCAGTGTCTGGCATGCAGCGATCATATATGTTGAGTTATTATTCTTATGAATGCCCAAGCTCCTCATGACCTGGGTGCACCTGGGCAATTTCTCCGCTTTATTTCTCACCACTCCTCCTCGTGTCCCTGTGTCCAGCCACTCCATCCAGACATTTCACAGCTCCGGGAGTTTGCACACACTATCCTCTCCGCCTAAATGCCCTTGTCATGCCCACTCAAAAGCCAGCCACCTCAAAAGTCAGCCCATCCAGAACTTTGCTGATCCTGTGGTCAGTTCCTCATATCCACTTCTGGTGCCCACAATTCCACTGCCTCGCATTTCCCAGACATCACTGACTGCTTGTGCCCAGGTCCTCTCCTCACTGGGGGCTCTGAGTGGGTGGGTGCTGGTGTCCGGCCTATTTCTGGGTCCTGATACAGCTCCTGATACATGGCATGATTTCAGTGACAACGTGTGAAATGATGGAAGGGGAGAAGGGAAGCAGACCAGAATGAAGGAATGAAGGAATACATTTCTTCCAGGCAGTTTCTGCATCCTTCCCTTTGTCTATCCCTTGGTCTTCCAGCATAACTCCCCTTCTTCCATCATTTCACCATTAATCTCTTTCTTCCTCTAGTTGGAATAATTACCTTCTTCCTATTTTAGCCATCACCCCTGCCGTCCACCATTAGTGCTCTATACTCCTCTTCCTCTACCCATTCCACCTTGAGCTCCCTTCCTTCTCCTCCTCCTCCACCAGTTCCCCCATCAACACCCTCTCCTCCCGCAGGCAGCTCTCTCCCTGCACATCTCCTTGGGCGAGCCCAACAAGGGTAGAGTGCAGCCACCATGTTCAGCTGGCTAAAGCGAAGTGGGGCGCGGAACCAGCAGCCTGAGGCCATCCGCACAGTGACCTCCGCCCTCAAGGAGCTGTACCGCACCAAGCTGCTGCCTCTGGAGGAGCACTACCGCTTCGGGGACTTCCACTCGCCGGCACTGGAGGATGCCGACTTTGACGGCAAGCCCATGGTGCTGGTGGCCGGCCAGTACAGCACGGGCAAGACCAGCTTCATCCAGTACCTGCTGGAGCAGGAGGTGCCAGGCTCCCGTGTGGGGCCCGAACCCACCACCGACTGCTTTGTGGCCGTCATGCACGGTGACACCGAGGGCACCGTACCGGGCAATGCCCTCGTCGTTGACCCAGACAAGCCCTTCCGAAAACTCAACCCCTTTGGAAACACCTTCCTCAACAGGTGTGTAGCTGGGAGCCAGGGAGACATCTTCCTGTCCCTGGCCCCCATCTCTGTCCCTTCCCCACCTGTGTTTCTCTCCTTTTCAGCCCCAATTTCCTTCTCTCTACCTGATCCTCCCCGCTTCCTGCCTCTGCTCCCCTGCCTTCTCTAGAGGAACGGTGGAGCCAGTGGAGCCAGCCTTCCTGGCTTCCACTCCTGTCTCCTGGGTGGCCTTGGGCAAATGACTTAACTTCTCTGTCTCTCTTATCTTGGTCTGGAAAACGGGGATAACTATAGGGTTGTTGTGAGAACTAAATGAACTAATACCTACAAAGTGCTTAGAACAGCACCTGGCACAAAGTATGCGTAAATGCTCGGTAAACATCAGCTCTGATTTTTGTTATAGTTATTCTCTGTCCCGATCTTCCTTTTCTCTTTCAAATCTTCTGTTCTCTGTACCTGATGCACCCTCTGTACAGACCTGGTTTGCCTTCCTCCTGCATCTCCATTGACCCCTGCCCTTCCCTCTGCCCCAGGTTAATGTGCGCCCAGCTCCCCAATCAAGTCCTGGAGAGCATTAGCATCATTGACACCCCAGGTATCCTGTCAGGTGCCAAACAGAGAGTGAGCCGTGGTAAGTGAGACTGGACCCCTGGGTCTGAGGGAGGAGGGGCTGGGGCCTGGACTCCTGGGTCTGAGGGAGGAGGGGTTGGGGGCTGGGCTCCTGGGTCTGAGGGAGGAGGGGTTGGGGGCTGGGCTCCTGGGTCTGAGGGAGGAGGGGCTGGGGGCCTGGGCTCCTGGGTCTGAGGGAGGGGGGGCTGGGGGCTGGTCTCCTGGGTCTGAGGGAGGAGGGGCTGGGGGCTGGACTCCTGGGTCTGAGGGAGGAGGGCCCCAGTCTCTGCTAGGACTTGCTCCTGTGTCAGCTGGCCCTGAGCTGGCTGGGAAGGGAAGGGAGCTGGTGGAAGAAAGGCTGTGATTCCCCCATGTTGGTGCACGTTGCTGGTGGGGGAGGTGGTGGTTGAACACGTGTGAACAGGCCACAGCTGCATGTCTGGGCATCCCGAAGGACAGAGAGGGAGAGAGAGAGAGAGACAGACAGAGATACAAAAAGTCATAGACAGAGAGACAGAAAAATTCGAGGCCCAGAGAGGAGACAGAGCTTAGCAGGGAGGCCCTGGGCACTGTGAGCTCCTGGCGAGTCTGGGCCACAGATGGGGCTGAGAAGGAGCTGGGAGGGGGGATCTGGGCAGGGGCCAAGGCCTGGCGTGGAATTTATAAACAGCTGTGCAGGGGGAGCGGCAGGAGGCGAATTCCAGCAGGGCCTCCAGAGCCTGGCCCCCACCGCTGCCCAGCACGGCTCCGCATCTGCACCCCACACCCCCACCCCAGCATTTCAGTCCCCTGCTCCGCGCCCCAGAGGCCAGGAACTGGGGCAAAAGAGGCTGCAGTGTGGGTCAGAGGGGACCGGGAGACTGGGCCTCGGGGTAGGGCGAGGGCGCGGAGGGTTACGGTGTTCCTGGCTGCAGGCCCAGCCCCAGCGTTCGTGCGTCCCTGGAGAGAAAGGCAGGGGGCAGCTGCAGAAGCGATTGGGAGGGCGCGCTGCCAGCCGGAGGGGGGAGGCAGAAGGGCGGCAGGGAGTTCCTGGGAGAGCTAGAGGGAACGGGTCTCCAAGCCTGCGCAGGGGTGCCAGGTGGGGGGCCTAAACGCGGTGGGAAGGGGGGAGAGTTGAGAACGGGTCTCCTTCCCTGGCAGGAGGCAGAGGAGAGTCTGTCTGGCTCTCTGTGTGGATGTGTCTGTGTGTGTCTGAGAATCTGTGCCTGTGGCTGTGACTTTTTGTGCCCCTGAAGGACTGTGGGGGACTTTGTGTGATTGTGTCTCTGTATGCCATTGTATTGTGAAATGTTGGGTGAGTGTGTGTGTGTAAGGGAACCTTTTGTGTAACTCTGGATAATTTAGCGTGTGTCTGGGAAAGTGTGTAATTGTGGGTGTGACTGCGATTATGAAAGATTCTAGGTATGTCTGTGCCTCTGTGTGTGTCAGGGCTGGGCTTGTGGTTGTACCTGTGTGTGACTTTGTGTGGCCGTATAGGACTGTATAAGCCTGAGGGTCTTTGTTGGATTGTGTGTGACTGCATGTGATGGTATCTGTGGGTACAGTCGTGCGCTCGCGTGTGCATGCTAGTGTCTGTTACTTTCTGTGGGTCACACGATGTCTTAGTGATTGTGTGACCACGCATATCTGTGTACGTCCTAGATTGTGAGCAAGGGTGTCTCAGGGAGTCTGCAACTTATAGCGTGTGACCAGGTGTGTGCTACTGGGTATTCGTGTGTGTGTGCATTCATGTGTGTGTGTATTGGTGGGGTGTGTGGCTGCCTCTGTGTGTAATATTTGTGAACACGCGTGTATGTGACTGTGCCAGAATGGAGCCCTTTGGCGGGATTCAAATCTGGGCTCTGCTCTTTTTAATCTGTGGGACCTTGGGCAAGCTACTGTAAATTGGGAGTAATAATAGTATCATCCTCATAGGTTACAGCTAGGGTTAACATTAAATGTTAAAACATGGGAAGCACTGAAAACAGTGTGCGGCACAAGTAGGTGCTATGGAAGTGCTAATGAGACTGTTTTTCCTGTGTGAGTGCGTGTGTGCCCTGGGTTTCTCTCTGCCACGTCTCCCATTCCCACACTGACTCAACCTCCTTCCCTCCTTCCCTCCCGCATGAGACACACTTTCCAAATTTGGGCTGGTGTGTGTGTTTGTGTAGGCACTGGGGAAGGAGGGGGCCCCAGCTGCAGTCTCTCTAGTGACCTGGCCCTTCCTGCCCCGTGTCCCCCACCCGTCAGTCCATTCCATTTCCCAGCGGCCATAAGAAGCCTGCTTCCTCCTTGGCAGGATGGGCCTGGCACTAGCTCCCCTATGAGAGCTCCTGCTCTGTCCACTCCTACCTGTGTGCCTTGATTCCTCATCTGGAAAATGGGGGTCATAAAAGTGTCTGTCTTCCTGGGGTTGTTTTGAGGATTCAATGAGTTGAATCAGGGAGAGCGTGAAGTGATGTCTGGTGAATTAGTGATGGTTCCCCTGTTCTGCCGTTTAATTCCTCATCCTCCAGACCACTCTGTGGTCACTTATCTGAGAAGTCCTTCCTGCCCCCCAGGCTGGGTCAGGCACCCCCTCTGTGCTCCTGCAGCTCTCTGGGCTTCCCTGGTCCCAGCCTGATCCCTCTGGGGATGGGTCTGTGTCCCAAGCCATGTCCCCAGCACAGAGCAGGTGGCTGTGGGGATGGCTCCTGAAGGACTCCCCCATTGTGTCTGGCATGCATGGTTACTAATACGTGTTCAGCACTTACCATGCGCTCAGCAGTGGGGTTTTCTTTTCTTCTTTTTTCCCCCCTACTTCCGCCTCCCCCCTCCCCCGACTCCGGTTTAAGCTGTTGTTTCTCACTCTAGTTGTATAGGACACAGCTCCCTGGCCCATGCTGGTGTTATGAGCCTTGTGTTCCCCTCAGCTGAGGCCGTTGGTTGCCGGTCAGGTCAGCTGCTCACAGCAGTTCATGGCAGCTCTCGCCAACTGCCGGCCACTCATGATGGCTGCTGGCCCCTCACGCTGGCCACCAGCCACTCATGGTACCCCATGGCACATGGCAGCCCACCGCAGCCCACCGCAGCCCACCGCAGCCCAGCTCCAGGGAGAGCCGTTGTTCACAGTCTTAGCTGTAGAGGGCGCAGCTCACTGGCCCATGAGGGAATCGAACCAGCAAACTCCGCATTAGGAGCACAGCGCTCCAACCACCTGAGCCACCAGACCAGCCCTGTTTTTTGTGGGGTTTTTTTTTTGTTTGTTGTTGTTGTTGTTTAACAGTTTTATTGGGGTATAATTTACATGCTTAAAACTCATCCATTTTAAGTGTACAGTTCAGTCCCAGGCACTGGTTTAAGCTCTTTATATATGCTAGCTCATTTATATTCTTTTAATGTTCACACCAGTCCTATGAGGTTGGTTCTGTTACGAGTTTCATGTCATAGAAGAGGAAACAGGTTCAGAGAGGTTTCCTACTTAAGGTCACACAGCTGATGGGGGCAGAGCCAGCATTCAAACCCAGTTCTTGCTGACTGACCTCTGCTCTCCCAAGCCTCCCTGGAGAGTGAATGGTGTGAATGGTGAAAGAATGAATGAACGAACCCAGGAGCCAGTTGTTGGAATGGGTGCTCCACGAGGGCAAAGGCCTTGTGTATGTGTCCTCTGTGGTATCACCAGTGCCCAGGACAGGGCCTGGCACATGGAAGACTCTCAGTCAATATTGGTAAATACGTGAAAGATATTAACATCTGCTATGACAAGAGCATTGTCAGGGCCAACGTGAACTCTCTAGTTGCTGGGTTGTGAGGAGATCAGACAGGTCTGGGGAGGGGCCGAGGGGATGGAGACACTTGGGGGGTTGGGGAGGGTCCATAGAAGCACATAGGGTGTCTGTTAGGAACTAGTTCAGTATTTTACCAACTTGTACTTCTGGACCAATGTACACCACTAGTCTGCAGAATGAATGAATGAATGAAAAAGGGGAGGGGGTGATTGTCCCCTGTAGTCAGATGGCTTGAGAGACTGGGGCCAGATTGATAGGAGTCGTTCTGGGGGCTGGAGGGCAGAGTAGTGGGCTACACAGAGGCCTTGGCTATTTTGCATGGACAAGGATTTTGGTAGTTAACAACCTGGACATCCGTACAGTCCGCTATCAACCCAAATAGATGCCTCCGTATCACTGGAGGGTGGGGGGGCTGATCTTTGTCCCACCCCCTCCCCCCAGGCTATGACTTCCCAGCCGTGCTGCGCTGGTTCGCCGAGCGTGTGGACCTCATCATCCTGCTGTTTGACGCCCACAAGCTGGAGATCTCCGACGAGTTCTCCGAGGCCATCGGCGCCCTGCGAGGCCACGAAGACAAGATCCGCGTGGTGCTCAATAAGGCCGACATGGTGGAGACGCAGCAGTTGATGCGCGTTTATGGGGCGCTCATGTGGGCTCTGGGCAAGGTGGTGGGCACGCCCGAGGTGCTGCGCGTCTACATCGGTTCCTTCTGGTCCCAGCCCCTCCTGGTGCCTGACAACCGGCGCCTATTCGAGCTGGAGGAGCAGGACCTCTTCCGCGACATCCAGGGCCTGCCGCGCCACGCAGCCCTGCGCAAGCTCAATGACCTCGTGAAGAGGGCCCGGCTGGTGCGGGTGAGTAGTGATGGGGGGCGGGGGAAGTGCAGTACTGAGAGACGGGGAGGCAGAGGCAGTCTGGCCTTTCCTTTGATCCTCCTTCGTCAGAGGTTGCTAGTCACGGATTTATCAGCTCTCTGATTAGTTGTCTAATCTAAGAGAGTTCTCTAAACTGCATTATTCTGGTGCAGAGTGGACTGGGGGAAGCAGAATTGCATGGAGAATTGTTCTTCTACCATTGGCGTTTCTGGCTTTGTCTTTTCTATCCTATTTTTCCTTCATTCATCACCTACCACTGATCAGATTGCACCATGTCCAGACCAGGACTCCCATGTCACTCAGCAAAAACCAGGCCTCCCCTGTGGCACACCCCCACAACCTGCCTTTCCTCTCTGTCTTCATCTTCCACTCCTTTCCCACCATTCATTGCACTTCACACTGGCCTCAGTCCTACCTCAGTGCCTTTGCTCTTGCTCTTGCCTTTTCCTGGAGACCTCCCCCTTCTCGTTCCCCTCCCACCTGGCTATCCACATGGCTCACTTGTCACCTAGTTCAAGTCTTTCCTCAAATGTCCTCTCTGGCAGGCTTCCCTGCCTGCCCTCCCTTTTTTATGACCCTAACGGCTCCCCTTGCAAGTCCTGCTTTATCCCTGTTGTAGTTTTTCTTCATAGTAGTCATTACTCCTTGGCCTTATGTTATCCGTTCATTGGGTTTCTATGTTTACTGCCTGTCTCCTCCACTCACATTTAAGCTCCACAAAAGCAGGGATCTTTCTTTGGATTTGTTCCCTGTATTCCCAGTGCCTGGAACAGAGTTGGTGCTCAGTAAATATTTATTGAATTAATGACATTGAAGAAACGCTCACATTCAACAAAAACTCTTCTGTGCCTGGCCCTGTTTCAGATGGTGTAGGGGGCACAGCAGTGACCAAGGCAGTCCAGGGGAGGAGAAAGACCCATCTCCAGACAAGAAAAACCCAGCATGGTCAGGGCTGGAACTGGGGAGGCCGGGGGTAATCAGAGAGGGCTTCTCGGAGGAGAGGGCACCTGAGCTGTGAACTAGAGGATGAGGAGGACAAGGAGCAGAAGGGATTCTAGACAGTGGGAGCAGCAAACACATGGACTGGAAGAAGAACGTGGCAGGTTCAAGGGACAGGGGAAATGTCCGGTGAACCTACTGTGGGCAGTGCACCTGAGGCTGTGGAGGTGGATGGCAGTCAGACCACCCAGGGCTGGAGCCAGGAACCCGCGCTTTGTGCTGAGAGAGCTGGGGAGCCGTGGAAAGGGTCAATGCAGGGGACGGACATCGTTAGACTCTAGCTGCCTTCTGGAGGTTGGATTCAAGGGCTGTGAGACAGGGGCTGCAGACCAGGGAGGAGGTTGGGGACCAATGAACGGGGAGGAGGCTGGATCAGGACAGGGCCTTGGGGAAGGGGAGGAGAGCACTGGTTTCAGAGTGATTTTGGAGGCTGATTGAACATTAATGGGGGAGGCTGCCAGGGTGGAGGAGGGGCAGGAAGCTGGGCAGGCAGGGAGGCCCAGAAGGTTATGGGGGTGGAGGGGCCTGAGGTGTTGATTTAAGGAGCAGTGGAGAAGGGGGTGAGTCAGAGCCCCCACTCCCACCCCAGGAATCCTCCTTGGGAGGGAGCGGCCCAGTGTGGACTGGAGCTTTCAGAGTCCACCTTTCTCTCCTCCCAGGCTCTGAACTGTCTCTCTCTCTGTCTCTGTCTCTGTCTCTCTCTCTCTCCCCTTATTTCTACCTCTTTCTAGTTTCTTTCTCTCTCTTATTCTTTCTCTCAGTCTCTTCTTTTCTCTTCCCCTCTCCTTCCCTCATTCTCTCTTCCCTCTCTCTCCTGAGTTCCCTTCCTTTGCCTTTACCTCTCTGTCTTCCTATCTTTCTCAATCTCCCATGGTTCGCCCTAATCCCCGTCCCCCCCCACCCCCCCACGGACCCCTGTTCCCCAGGCCCCTTGGGGAAGCAGACAGCGTCAGGAGCTGGAGCCCAGGGCCGCGGTATGATGGGGCGAGGTCGGGCCCGACACCTGGTGCCCCCGCGGCGGCTACGGAAACCCGGCCAAACCCCGGAGTCCGGGACCCGCGTCCCGGCCCACCCCGCCCTCCCACCTTATCTCTTCCTGGCACCTTCCCCCGTTTCCTCTCTGGAAAAGCCATCAGCGCCCTCTCGCCTCCCCTCTCTGGGTCCCGGAGTAGCCGCCCTTAGGCCCCGCCCCTCACCTTATTGGCCCAGACTCACAGGCCACGCCCACCATCCTGGCCACACCCCTGTCCTGATTGGCCCCTCACACCTACGGACCATTCCTTCCCCTTCCTCGTGAAGATTCATCCATGGCTCCCCAGTGCCGCTCAAGATACAGCGTCCACTGTGACCAAGACTCGCTGCCCCTCCCCGCCCCATGTCACCTGCTCATTCCCCACGTATGAGTCTGCAACAATTGGTCCAGCCATCAAATAACCGTTTACCTTTCCCTGTGCTCTCCTCCAAGGGTACAAGGCCTTTCTGGACGCTTGGTAGTGACCCCTCTATACGATGTAGGGTTTGTCCTAGGGCTCTGCCCTTCGGTTGAAGTGATAACTGCTAGAAGGGGCGATTTCCATTGTGCTATGATACTTGAGGCCTAGGTGTTGGAAGAGTCTGAGTCTAAAGAGGCCAAATGCACTGAACCTCATACCGAGCTTCTCTGAGCAGCCCAATGACATTCATTCAACAGTTACTAACCACCTACCACGTGTCCCCCCCCGACCCCCCAATACACACTGTTCTAGACCCTGGGGATACAGCAGGGAGCAAATCAGACAAAATTTCTTTTCTTGTAGCATTACTTTGTAATGGAGAAGTGGGTATTAAATTAATCTATAATATTATATGGTATGTGATAAGGATTATGAAGAAAAGTGAAGCAGAGGAGAGACGGGTGAGGGGCCATCTTAGGGACATCAGGAAGGGTTTCCCAGAAGAGGTGATACTGGAGCAGAGACCTGAAGAAGAGGATGAGGGGAGCTGAGTGGAGATCTGGGGGAAACCATACCAGGCAGAGGGAACAGCAAGTGCAGAGGCCCTAGGCAGGAACATGTTTGAGTAAGGAGCCCAGGGTGGCTGCAGGAGACAGGGTGGTGGGAAGTGGGAGGAGATGAGGACTCAGAAGCAGCCAGAGTCACTAAAATTTTTAGCATTCTAAACTTATGATTCATTAAACAAATGTTTTTAATTGAACATTTAAGAACATTAAAGCATTCGTGCTCTGTCAAACATGCTTCGTCCCACCACCTCTCAGAGTCTCTTCCCTAGAGGTGTAGGTAGTTTCTTGTGTCTTTTTCCAGACATGTTTTGTTTTTATTTAAGCATATACATTTAAATATTGAGCTTCCTATAAAAAAATAGGACATACTGTGCTCATTATTCTGCCCTCTTTGTTTATTTTTTGATAACTTGTGAGATTGTGGCTCAGAGGCTCCCAAGTTCATTGGTTTATTCTACAAATATTTCTTGAGTGCTTTATGTGCACATTTTGCCGGTGCTTAGGACAGAGGGAACAAATGAGGTCCCAGCCCTCCAATGGAAGGAGACAGAATAAGTAAACCAAAAGACAAATAAAATAATGATGAATTGTGGTAAATGTTGTGAACAAAACGATGAAGGTGAAAATGATGAAGATAGAAAATAATTGGATGGTGATGGCTGGGGCACCTACTTCTCATAGAATGGCCTCTGTGAGGAGGCAACATTAAAAGGAAGCTGAGGGAGCCAGCTGTGGGGAGAGCAGTGCAGAGTTCTAAGCCCCGTGGCATGTGCAAAGGCCCTGAGGTAGGAAAAGGGCTGGCATGCTGGTAAAACAATTACGACAGGTGAGGAAGCTGGAATAGTGAGTGAAGGGAGATAATGTTGGATGACGTGGCAGGAGCCAAATCATGTAGAGCATTGCTTCTCAAACCTGTCGGTCTCAGGACCTCTTTGCACTCTTAAAAATAATCGAGAACCCCAAAGAGTTTGCACATCCCTGGACGAAATCTGTCTATATTGATCATATTAGAGGTTAAAAATGAGAGACTGTTTATTGATCTCATAATTAACCAACAACTAATAATTATATAATTATTAATAAGTAGTAATTTATTATAAATGTTATCAGTAGGTTATTCATGTTAATTTATAGTAACAAATATCGATAATATTATAAGATCACTTAAAATAACAATAAGCCTAAGTTAACCTAAGTAACAGATGTTTTATGAAAATTAACTATTTTTCCCTAACAAAAAATTAGGAAGGACAGTGAGCCCATGTTACACTTTGCAAATTTCTTTAATGTCTGATTTTCCACATGTTGTAACCTTCAAAAAACTCCACTGACCACTTGAGAAAATGAGAGCAAAAAAGAGAAATAGTGTCTTAATACTATTATTTTTGATTACTTTTGATTGTGTAAACCCTTATGGGTCTCTCGGGACCCCCTGGGGTTCCCCAGACCATACTATGAGAATTACTTCTGTAGGGCCTTATCAGCTGTGGTAGGAATTTTGAACGTGGATGAGAAGCAAATCAAGATTTTGGAGCAGTGTCTAGTGGTCTGGTGTGTGTTCCTTAGGAAAAGAAAAGAAAAAAACGCTCCAGCTGCTGCTGCATGGAGAAGGGATTGTAGGGGCAAGAGGAGAAGCCCGGAGACCAGTGGGGTAACCAATGTGTCTCCTCAGGCAAAGGATGGTGATGGCTGGGACTGGGGGTGGTTGCCACTGAGGTGGAGAAAAATGAAAAAGAGAGTTAGGAGGCAGCAAGGAAAGGACTCGCTGTGGGGTTGGAAGTGGCCAGTGAGGAGTGAGAAGAATGAAATCAGGAGTGATTTCTCGATTTTTGGCCTCCACTGGGCAGGGAGAGGTGGGGTGCTGTGTGTTCCCCAAGATGGGCACAGCTGAGAGGGCCACAGCTCTGGGGACTGCACCCGAATTCCACTGAGGGTGTCCTAAGACGGAGCTGTCCAGGAATGTTGACAAGGCAATCATCTCTGAGCCTTGAGCGCCAGGGAGAGGCTTACACTGGTATGTAGACTGGGCAGTGGACAGGGCTGAGGAGTGTTTAAGCCATGGGCGGGGCTGGGATTGCTTAGAAGAGAGGAGGAACCCTTCCACCTGTGGTGGCAGCAGCTCACCTGTAACTGACATGCAAATTCTCAAGCCCAGCCCCAGACCAAGTGTATCAGCTACTCTGGGCCGGAGGCCCCGGGAACCTGTGTTTTAATGAGCCCCACGGGTGACTGAGGCAAGCTCAGGTGAGAACTCTCCTCCCCCAGGTTCACACGTACATCATCAGCTACCTGAAGAAGGAGATGCCCTCCGTGTTTGGTAAGGAGAACAAGAAGAAACAGCTGATCCTCAAGCTGCCCGTCATCTTCGCTAAGATTCAGCTGGAGCACCACATATCTCCAGGCGACTTTCCCGACTGCCAGAAGATGCAGGTGGGAGGCCTCCCGGGAGGGGGGGCGCAAGGAGTGCTGGGAAGGTGGCTTCTGTGGGCTCCTGGATGGGGCCTCGAAAATGAAAACAGGAGAGATGGATGGCAGATTCTGGAAAGAACCTTCCACAAATGGTTCCCTGGGAGCATGGTTTTATGGGTTAGGATAAGGGAGCGAAGAGAAAACCCCAAATGACTGTGGCTTAATTTGGATAGAAGTTCATTTCTCTTCTTCGTGAAAGTCCTGGAAGATGGTCCAGGGCTGGTTTGGTACTTTACAGAACCAGGGATCCAGTCCCCTTCTGTTTTAGCTCTCTTCCATGCCTGGCCTCCAGTCCCAAGAACCCCTCATAGTACAAAATGGCTGTGAAAACTCCAACCCTTGTGTCTGCATTCCAGCCAGAAAGAACAGCGGGACTGGGATGGGGAAGCTAATGGGATAGTCACTCTCTTTAAGGACACTTTCTAGAACAATACTGTCCAATAGTAATTTCTACGATGATGAAAGGATTCTGTTGTGCTGTGCAATGTGGTGACCACATTAGAACTGAAATTTTAGGTTTTATTTCATTCTAACTCATTTCAATTTAAATAAGCATGCGTGGCTACCGTACTGAACAGGGCAATTCTGTTATAGAGTTGCATATGCAACCAACTTGTATTGACATCCAGTTGGCTAGAACTTAGTCACATGGTCACTGCTGACTGCAAGGGAAGCTGGGAAGTGTAGTCTTTTCTCTAGGTGGACAGTTAGTCCAGGTAACGTTTCAGGGATTCCAGGACTGAGGAAGAAGGGACAAATGGATCTTGGGGGACCATTGGAAGGCTCCTCGCAGGGTCAGACCTAGGATTAACCAGTGTTGGGGAAAGCGTTGGGTCTGGGTGTGGTTGCATGAGGTAAATAAAGAGTTACTGGGGGTGGGCAGGGCAAGAGTGACCTAATGAATATAGAGAGAGGTCCAGGCTCTGGCATGGAGGTGGGGATTAGCCCCTGACCCAGGCTGAGGGCTGACAAAGCATGTGACCTTTGGGACCCAGATGTTTCCAGCTCAAGACTCGGAGGAATTATAGTAGAGTGAATTTCACCGTGGCCACTTACTAGCTCCATGAACTTGGGCAAATTACTTCCTTTTCTGAGCCTGTTTCTTCCATTGGAAAATGGGCATCTTCATAGTATGTACCCACCATGTTTCCCTGAAAATAAGACCCAACCGGAAAATAAGCACTAGCTTGATTCTTCAGGATGCTCGTAATATAAAACAAGCCCTAATGCATCTTTTGGAACGAAAATTAATATAAGACCCGGTCTTATTTTCGGGGAAATATGGTAGGGCTTATTTTATGTTACAAGCAACCTGACAAAATCATACTAAGGCTTATTTTCCTGTTCGGCCTTATTTTTGGGGAAACACGGCATTGCCATGAGTGCTGAATCAGCTAATGTTTGCAACCCCCTAAGAACAGTGTCTGGCACAGAGTTTGGACTAGATCAAGGCTTCTCAACCTTAGCACCACTGACATTTGGGGCCAGAGAATTCGTCATTGTAGGGGGCTGTCCAGCGCATTGCAGAATGTTTAGCGGCATCCAGGCCTCTGCTCGCTGGATGCCAGTAGCACCCCCCAGCTGTGACAATCAAATGTCTCTAGATCTTCCCAACTGTCACCTAGGCGGTACTGTCACCGCTGACTGAGAACTGCTGCACTAAATAGCAGCTGTTAATATTACTTTGACATTTATTGAGGACTTTATCCAGACAAATTCATTTGGCCTTTCCCACGCCGCAAACGAGGGGAGTGTTAGTCAGCAATCTGTTTTACAAATGTGGAAACTGAGGCCCAGAGAAGTGAAGTCACTTGCCTAAGGATACACAGCTCCTAAGTGGCAGAGGTGGGTGGGAACCCTGGCAACCTGGCCTTGGAGTCCTGTCCCCAGCTTCACCATCACACCCCCATCTCTTTATGGTCACGATCAGCAGACCTCTCTGTCTTGGCTCTGGAAATTAATGTGGTGCCATAATATGGGTCCGTCTTTGTGGCGACTTTCCCAGTGCAGGTTACTTAGAGCTGCCTGTGTCAGAAGTGGTGTGACCACAAACCCAGCCCCACAGCTGCGCTAGCACAGGGTGACTTGGAGGAGGGGGTGGTCCTAGGATCTCCTAATGATCCGTCCATCCCAAAGCGAACCTCCACATTCGGCAGCAAGCCCTTTAGCCCTTTTTGGGTGGTGGGGTAACGGCTAATAGAGTGGAAGGAATTGAATTTTCTAAAACTTACATTACAGAGACGGAGCTGGCTAGGCAGCTGGGGTGCCCAGGGGATGGGCATGGCTGAGGGCTGACTGTCTAGGACTCTGGTAAAGCTGGAGCTAATGTCAAAATGTTGAAATCCTTCTGTACCAGCTGACAAACGGCTGCTGCTCTGAGTCATTGGAGGTCCCCTGAGCTCCCTACTATCCAGTGGTTCTGGGGCGTGCCCGGCACAGGGGGAGGACCCATGGGATCCTATTGCCCAAATCTCTTCTGAGTGGTGGGTGCCCATGCAGATATTCAAATACATCTGCCCCTCTCAGTAAAGAGCTGCTACCTGAGCTGCCCAAGAGTCCTGATGCCACCAATGGATGGGGCCTCGGGGATGGTGCCCCCTGACATTTCGATGCCCCCTTCCCTCCCCACAGGACCTGCTGATGGCTCATGACTTCACCAAATTCCACTCGTTGAAGCCAAAGCTGCTGGAGGCGCTTGACGACATGCTGACACACGACATTGCAAAGCTCATGCCCCTGCTGCGGCAGGAGGAGCTGGAGAGCACAGAGGTGGGAGTGCAGGGTGGCGCTTTTGAGGGCACCCACATGGGCCCATTCGTGGAGCGGGGGCCCGACGAAGCCCTGGAGGATGGCGAGGAGGGCTCGGACGACGAGGCCGAGTGGGTGGTGACCAAGGACAAGTCCAAATACGACGAGATCTTCTACAACCTGGCACCAGCTGACGGCAAGCTGAGTGGCACCAAAGCCAAGACCTGGATGGTGGGCACTAAGCTCCCCAACTCGGTGCTGGGGCGCATCTGGAAGCTCAGCGATGTCGACCGGGATGGCATGCTGGATGACGAGGAGTTCGCCCTGGCCAGCCACCTCATCGAGGCTAAGCTCGAGGGCCACGGGCTGCCCAACAACCTGCCCCGCCGCCTTGTGCCACCCTCCAAGCGGCGCCACAAGGGCTCCGCGGAGTGAGGCTGCCGCTGCTTGCCGGCCCTCCCTCCACTTGCCCTGCTGTGGCTCCCCAGCTTTGGTCAGCTGCACATACATCCCCACCCTGGCCCACACGCACCCTGCCTGCTCACCTTCCCAGCTGTAAGGATGGGGGTCTCTCTACCCCCACTGCCAGACAGAGGGGACCAGGAGAGGGGCAAGTCTTCTCTGCCCACCCTTCTCACGTCTACCCTCACACACACTTAGGGACATCAATCACACCGACACTAACACCACACACACAGCCATCCATCCATTCATCAGGCAATCAAGTATTTATTGAGCACCTACTACGTTCGATGTTTGGGGCTTGTTCTAGGCACTGGGGATTCCAGCAGGGAGCAAAATAGACACATATCTGCCCTCATGGAGCCGACATTCTCAGGAGACAGCACCTACATAGTCACTCAAACATACACAGACACACAACTGGCCCTAACCAGCCTGATCCCTGATTCTGGACTGGACCCCTCGCCTCTCCCCATAAATGAGTGGCCACTTGGTTGAAATGACTAACAGGCCCCCTGTTGCACTTCCTCTTGCCCACCCAGGCATGGACCTCCACCCTATCATGTCCTCAGGCCTTGGGACCACTGGGGGCTCAGAGGGGAGACACAACCTCCTACTTCCTCAGATGGACCCTTCTTAGTCCCTTCCTGAGCTCTGGTCGTACCCCTTTCTTTAATAAGGATCTTTAGGGGACAGAAAAGACCTTCCCATCCTTGCTCCTCCCAGACAGTGCCGTCCTTAGGCATTTCTGCCCTTTGCCCATCGGCCCTGGATTGAAAGCCCAGCCTGCCCCCCTCCCCGCCCCCACAGCTGGTCCAGATTTTAGACTGCTGGGACCCAGCCTCGCTGTCCACCATCAATCCATATTTAAGTGGAGCCCCTACCAGATATAAAAGACTCCAGGGCTTTATTTTAGTCCCCTTTTCAGGGATGTCGTGGGGGGGGGGAGGGCTCTTGGTGCTACAGCCCTCCCTCCTTATAGGGACCTCGAAACCCCCCACCGTTCCTGCCATCACCACGTATTAGTGCTTGACCCTAGTGGGGCCTCCACGTAAAAAATGGGGAAGAGGAAAACAGGTGGGGACGATGCCCCCTCCCCTCCAGGGTGCTGGCTGGGATTCCCACGCTCACCATCACCTCCGCCCGTGCCTGGGAGGGGCCTGCGAACAGAATAGCGGCTCCACAGAGTGAATAAAACTAAAGCTTCTTTCCATGTGGGAGTCAGGCTGTTTTGGGATGGGCTGGGGGTGGGGGTGGGGGGAAAGCTGTGCCTCTGACCCCCAGGGAAGGAAAGCCCCGGGCAGGACTTGAGGAGGGGTCCCCTCCTAGCTCTCAAGGGCAGGGGTGGAGGCCATGACTCAATGCCGCGGAGCCTAATGACTCAGGCCTGGGCTGGGGGCCAGACCGACATATTTTCCGAAGAAAAGTTACTCCGGGGCCCTCCCTTCGGGACATCCCTTCCTCCCACCGCTCGCCGCGGGGGCCTGGGAACCGAGCCCTGGGGCGTGGAGTTGTGTACGCGCGAGCTGGGGCACAACGTGTCTCCCTCCCTGTCCGCCTTCGTGCACCCAGACACTGGGGTACACGATTCCTGACACGTCACGGACAAACGGGCTCCTGGAGGGGAGAAGGTGGTGCTGCCCACAGGACCACCACGCGTGCGCGCGGGCCCACGCCCAGGGGACTCGGCCTTCGCTATGCAACCGACACACACCCAAGACCACACCCACAGCACCCGGGACACGGTGGCCACGCGCCCCGACGCCGCGGCTTCCAGCGCCCTCTGGCGGACACTCGGGAGCTGGCGGTGAATCCCCGGGCCGAGGTGGCCTGTGCCCGGGTCCCCAGGCCACGACCCAGGGTCTGTCACCTCCCGACACTCTGCGCAAGGATCCGGCTGCGTTCCCTGTGCGGCGCCTTTCTTCGTGCCCTTTTTCCTTTCTGAGTCCAAAGCGGCCTTCGTGAGGCCCTGGGTCCCGACGCGTGGTCGCCAGGGCCCTTTCTTATTCATAAACGGTTAAGATTTACTCGATTCAAAAATGAAGTCTCCGGGGCGAGGCAGTAACAAGAGCTAACGTTTAGATGTCAGGCACGGTTATGAAACGCTTTATGTGAACATATTATTTCGTGTAATCTTCAGAATAAGCCGCGAGGCGGACGTACCGTTATCTCCCTATCTCACAGACGAGGAAACGGCGGCAGAACTACCAAGGAGCCTGCCCACGATGATGGATTCTGAGTCTGCTCGTCTCGGGGTCTAGGTGTGTATGCTTCTCACATTCCTGGCAGACAAATTTCTGTGCTTCCAACCTCCACAGTCCCAAAGCTCTTTGACTTTCAGGATTCTAGGATTGGAACATCGAGAAGCCAAACGTTCTTTGAAATTGGAACGTTTCTTGTGCCGAATCAGCCACTGACGGTTCAGATTTTTCTTTTTTAAGAAAACCAGGTTAAAAATAATAATCACCAAGTAAAAAATTAAAAATAACATTCAGATTTAAAAAAGATTCCTGAGCGGCTGGGAAAGTCTGGATTGGGCCTGAGCCAAGAACTTAAAACCCGCCGCCAATAGGAATCTGCGAAGGAGGGAGGAACCATGTACCCTTTATCAAGATGGTTGACTCCCCGCCCCTTTGACGCTCCAGCCACTTTACCAAGATGGCAGACACCGGAAGTGGGTCTCGGGAGTGGGCGGGACATCGGCGCGCGCATGCCCCGAACCGGGTTTTCGCCGCCACTGTCTGGATTCTTCCTTTAACAAGATGGCAGCAGGAAGCAGTGGCGGTGGCGGCAAGCTCCGCTCGAAAAGTGAGGCCGATTCCGGCTTCCTCGGGCTGCGGCCCACTTCGGTGGACCCGGCGCTGAGGCGGCGGCGGCGAGGCCCAAGAAATAAGAAGCGTGGCTGGCGGCGCCTCGCTCAAGAGCCTCTGGGGCTGGAGGTTGATCAGTTCCTGGAGGACGTGCGGCTGCAGGAGCGCACGAGCGGGTGCGTGGGGCGGGGCTTCAGGCGTGTGGGGCGGGGCTTCAGGCGTGTGGGGCGGGGCCTCAGGCGTGTGGGGGCCGAGCGTGTTTCCTGAAGACTTCTGGGGGCTGGGAGCTCCCGTCCCTGCTGCACCGGGGGAAGCCGAGAGCATAAGTTGGGGACGCCGGGTGGGTAGCTTGGGAACTTGGTAAGGTTTCCAGATTCAGGGCGTCCAGTTGTTAGAATTCAGGTAAACGAGTCCTGTGATTGTTTTAGTGCGTGTGTGTCCCATGTGCCCACTGTAGTTGGGTGCGTTTTAAGTATTACGGGCTGTAAGTTGAAGGGAGAGGCTTTAGCCTGGAGGGGTCCCGGGCTGGCGAGAGGATGCTTGAATGAGCGGAAGAGGAAAGCTGGGCCCAGAGAGGTTAAACCTAGTCCTTCCGTAGCGACTCGCTCCCTCCCCAATATCTATGGCTGACGGTCTATATCTCCATCTCCCAGTGGCTTGGTATCAGAGGCCCCCGATGAAAAACTCTTCTTCGTGGACACAGGCTCCAAGGATCGAGGTGAGGAAAGGCTTTTGGGTTGGAAGGCCATGACTGGTGGTGGTCTCATCCCCTTCAGCCTCTGAGAGGAGCTGTGTTAATGAAATGGCTGGTGTGGCAAACACCTGGCAGCAAGGGGCTTTACTATAAACAAGCGGATCTGGAATGGACAGAAAGGAGGCTAGAAACTAAAAACAGTCAGATTTTCTTTTTGAGGTGTCAGAGATCTTAATGCACAGAAAAGCCAGCGGGGATCTGCCTTGATGAGTAGATTAGACAAAATATCAGGTCTCATTAATTTGCAGAAAAGCAAGTCAGGGCCCTGCTGTAAGGAATTAAACCAGTTTTAGTTAATGAGACATGCTTGAATAAGACGTAGAGGATCTGTTTCAGTGAGTGCTTGAGAACCTTGTCTTAACCTGCTTGCCACAAATTGCCAAAATGCAGGGTTGGCACGTGCAGAAACAAGTGGAGAAGTGAGAGAGGGTTAGGGTTTATGCCAGTACCTAGGCAGTCTGCTTTAACGGGATAGAAAACAAGGGGTCAGCTTTAATGGGAAGACCGATAGCTTTAATGAGCAAAAGGCAGGCTGCTTTAGCAGCAGGACACACACCCTTAATGATCAATATGAGATCAGTCAAGGGGCCGGTTCCAGTGAACAGAAATAGAGTAAAAAAGACCTGCTATCAGACATAGACTTGGAGCGAGCAGGTGAGAAGGGGTTATTAAAGAGGTTGATTTTCACAGAAATGAGTTGATCTGGGTTATAGATACAAAGGTAAGCCAGGGACCTGCCCTAGTGAACAGGTAAGGAAGTAGTGAAGACCTGCTTTGGCCAATAGGAAGTCCCTTTGGGGAACAGAAGAGAGTCAGTTTATAGATTCTGCTTTAGGGTTTGTTTTTTGTTTTGTTTTTAAAGGGCATAACAAGTGATTGTATGCTTTAAGTAAAAGGCAGCAAATCCTGTTGTGCTGAGAATCGCCCAGCTTGGGGTCCAAGTCCAGCTCCCTGGGCCTCAGTGTTGCCACCAGCTTTCTTCCTCGTTAGTGTTACTGGTTCTGGGGTGGCTTCCCGAATGTCTGGAAGCCCCTCGTGTGCAGGGCTGTGGGTCTGACTGTGTCCCCAGCACAGGGCTGCATCCAGCTGGCCCAGGGAATGGGTGTGGTGGGGGTCAGAGCTTGGACACCTTGGGCCTCTGTTCTCAGGTGGGAGCCCGGGGTCAGCCTGGGGCTTCCAAGTCGCCATTGGGATGCAGGTGTGATGGCTCCAATGGAGGTGTACTGAGGTGGGGGCTGAGTCTTGGGCTGTAAGGAGGCTTGAAGCCGTGATGCCTCTTCTTTCTCTCATTCTCAGAGCTGAACAAGAAAAGGACCAAAGGCCAGAAGAGGTCACTGCTTCTTAAGAAACCCCTTCGGATTGACCTCATCCTTGAGAACACATCTAAGATCCCTGCCCCCAAAGAGTGAGTGTCCTGCTGGTCCCACAGCCTTCTTTTCCGCTGGACTCAGGCCTCATGCCCTTTTGTGCAACAGCCCCCACTTCCTGGTCCTAAAGGATGCCAGGGGGCTAGGTGAGGGTCACTTGGGGACGGGGATTGGGTCAGATTTGGGTTTTGGAGGATGGATTGGAGGGAGTGAGGCAGGGGGCCGAGGCAGGCAAGAATGGGGCCTGGGCATGGAGAGGAGGAGATGGATGGGAGCCGCCATCAGGAGGCGGGTCAGACAGGGCTTACTGACTGACCCCTGAAGGCGGGGAAGGGTGGCTCGGTGATGGCAGGGCTGTCCCTGAGATGAGGGTGTGGGAGGAGGAGTGGCTTTGGGGGCAGTGCCGAGGTCGGTGATAACGTGGTGTACGATGTGCCTGGGCGACATCCAGGGCAAAGGCCCCAGAGGCTGTCGTGTTGTTGGGTGTGGGGTTTAGGAGAGAGGCTTGGGCTGGAGAGTGATCTGGGGAGATGCTCTTGGAAGCTGCTGGATAGAGTAAAGAGTAGAAGGAGCCGGGAGAAAG
Source organism: Rhinolophus hipposideros (assembly GCF_964194185.1). NCBI lineage: Eukaryota > Metazoa > Chordata > Mammalia > Chiroptera > Rhinolophidae > Rhinolophus > Rhinolophus hipposideros. Next base: position 43,075,078 of record NC_138067.1, read on the forward strand.
TTCACCCTGTGGAAGGCTCTTGGGACAGGAGGTGCTGGAGGAGGAGCTGCCCCAGTGGTGTGGGGCAAGCAGAGGTGGGGAGCTCAACTGGGAGAAGCTGGGTCCTTTCTCAGGCCTCTGCCTTAACCCACTTCATCTTTGCTGCATCTCCCCGCCCCAGCATCCTTGCCCACCAGGTCCCCAACGCCAAGAAGCTCAAGCGGAAGGACCAGCTATGGGAGAAGCTGATAAAGCAGGGCGAGGTGCCCCGCGATGTGCGCAGGGCGCAGGCCCGACTTCTCAACCCTCCTGTGGCCAAAGCCCAGCCTGGGCCCCAAGACACGGTGGAGCGGCCTTTCTACGATCTCTGGGCCAAAGATAGTAAGTGTCTCTGCTGTCACCTATGGGTGGGACACAGCTGCCATACACGGTTGTACAGGTTGTGCACTGCACAAGAGCTTCGTGTCTAAGGGGAGGGGGATGCCCTGTGGCTGTTGCTTTGACGATCCTCGGCAGAGTCAGGCGACTCAGCGTGGTGCCCTTTTCCCATGTGTGCTCCACATTCTTGAGTCGGCTTTCCTGAGGGTCGGCTCCTGCCCCTTAGCCATCGGTCTCCTGCCTCCTGGACCATGTCCAGATGCTCTCATACCTGGTTTTGGAAGCCCCTTGGGGTCTGAGAATCAGTCCTTCCCTTGCCTGGGCTTATGAAAGGGGGAGGGATCAGAGGGAGCCCCTTAGGCCAGGGTGTTCCCCACACTGGAAAGCCCCCAGTAGCCGCCCTCACTGCCTCTACAGACCCTCTGGAGCGGCCTTTGGCTGGCCAGGACACGTTTTTCCTGGAGCAGACCAAGAAGAAAGGAGTGAAGGTGAGAATGTGTCCAAATGGTGTCCCGGCTGATAGAGATTGGAGGAGGAGGCCGGGAGCAGTGGGGATGGCTCTGCCTTCGGGTGGTAGAGCCTTGATTTCACAGCCCGTCCATACACGTGCTGGAGCCAGCTGGCCAGTGGTCCCTTCAAGGTCACGAGCTCCGTGCTTTAGGGAAGGTGGTACTAACTGATGGGTTAGGGACCAGGGGCACCTCCAGGCCAGGGAACTGCAGAGCCAGTGAGAAGGCAGCCAGTGGGAGAGGACGTGGGAGGAGGAGTCCGCAGGGAGCACAGTTCCGGTTTCAGGGTTTTATTCCAGTGGTGTTTTCCACAGGAGAGCGATGGAATTGCTGACTGCTCTGATGAGTTGGGCCTGAGGGGGGAGGAGGGAAAACCCCAAACAGGCCTCAGGCAGAAGCACCAGAGCTAGAGGGCAGTGGGTATGGGGAGAGGACAAGGGCAGGGCCATCAGGGTGACCCTCTGCCGGAGACTTAGTCTCTGCCGGAGACTAAGGGCCTTTGCTGGGGTGGAGGCCAGACGGGCGGGGACCAGGGAAGCCTGTCGAGCCGCTGATCAGCAGAGTCCGGGTGAACCCAGGATTTTGTTCCTTACGAGCTCCCTGGGGGATCAAGGGGTGCACTGTGTCTTGATCGGCTGTAACCTGCTCTGACAGACGCTGCTGTAGATTTCAGTGACTGGCCATGATGGCCAAAAATCAGAACACACGGAACCATGTTTTTGCAAGTGTCACCCACCCCTGCCCACCGTGGGGGTCACAGGGACTCTTCCTAGGAAAGGCAGGCAGAGCCCCTGCCTGCAGGGAGCTTGCCGGTCCTGGGGATGCCTCTGCCGGGGGTCCATTGTTCCACACACCGATCCCCTGGCACCTCCCAGCTTGGAGGCTGTGGGCTGCACCCAGGCCTCTGCTGCCTCCCAAGCCTGGAGTCCCAGCCCGAGAGCTGGTGAGAATGTGAGTCCTGGGGGCCCCGGGCCTTATCCTGCCTTGTGCTCCTCTCCAGCGGCCGCCGCATCTCCACACCAAGCCCTCCCTGGCGCCTGCCGTGGAGGTGGCGCCCGCTGGAGCCTCCTACAACCCACCCTTTGAGGACCACCAGGTACGTAGCCTTGCCGGGCTGGCGGGTTGGCAGGCCCTTGCCAGGCACTTTTCCTGTGCCCACTTAGAGCTGGGGACTCATCAGGACCAAGAGAGCCCCGAGCCTGCCCTCCTGCGGCGCATGGTCCAGTGGGGGAGACAGACCTATTCCCAGACAGTGACAACCCAGAGTGGGCAGGGCTGGGATGGGGAGTCAGAGAGGGCTTCCTGGAGGAGGGAGCAACAGAGCTGAGACTGAGGAGTTTGCTGTGGAGAGAGGGGAATGGGAGTCCAGGTAGGGGAACAGCGTGTGCAGAGGCCCCGAGGTGAGTGAGACTGTGGCATCTTTAGGGAACTTCACAGGCCGTTGGTGCAAAAGGACTTAACTTGGTAGCAGACCAACCATGTAACCAGTGAGGCTTATCTGAGGCCGAGGTAGTTTAGCAGTGAGAAAACCCGGCTGAGAGTCACTGTTCATTTCACAGACGTCTGTTGAGCACAGATATCATGAACAGACGGGGACAAACCCCTGCCCTCAGGGAGCACAGGTTTCCGGAGAGAAACCGCGATCTTTGAGTAGATGCAGGACACACGTGAATGCTGCAGCGTCGTCCCTGTGAGAGGGACCTTAGCCCAGCAGGACTAGAGGCAGTGGTCCTTACCTGATAACGTGTCTGCAGAAACCACCCCTATTGAGACGATGAGCTGGTCCATGTGGGAGGAGGCCGCTAAGTGCAGTCTGTTCCCCACAGGACTGATGTGGGCGGCGTGGGTGCTGGGGAGAGGGAAGAAAGATCAGACAGTGGGTTTTTTTAAAAAAAACATATAATTGCTTTGCCAGAGGTACTTTCCATGCCATAGGTTTCACCCACTTACTGGGCACATTTCGGTGGTTTTTGGTATATTCATAGAGCTGTGCAGCCATCACCACAATTTTAGAACATTTTTATCACCCCAGAACGCCCAACGGCTGTCACCCCCAAGTCCCCGCCGCTCCCAGTCTTTGGCAGGTGCCACTCTCCTTCCTGTCTCTATGGATTTGCTAGTTCTGGGTGTTTCATGTAAATGAAACTGTACAGCGTGTGGAGACCAGACTGTCCTTTAGGGAACCAGTAGGGCAGCCAGGAGGTTAAGGGTTACCAAGCCCCTCTGGCCGCTGTGGGGAGGGCTGGGTGAGGCTGTAGTTGGGGGACCAGGGAGAGGAGGGGCTGGGGCAGTGGGAGCAGGGGTGGGGGGATTGGGTGGAAAGGCAGTTTTGTGAATCTCAGGAGAGCCCCCCCCCCCCCGCCCCCGGGCCTCCTTCCTCACCCAACCCTGCCCCCTCCCAGAACCTGCTCTGGGAGGCTCACGAAGTCGAGCTGCAGCGGCAGAAGGAGGCCAAGAAGTTGGAGCGGCAGCTGGCCCTGCCCCCTGCGGAGCAGGTCGCCACCCAGGTGAGCCCGCACGCACCCGCTCATCCTCCCCTCCTTCCCGGGGCCTGCCCTTCGCCGGCCTCTGACACCCTCCCTCTGCCACAGGAGTCGACGTTCCAGGAGATGTGCCAGGGGTTGCTGGAGGAGTCGGATGAGGAAGGGGGGCTGGGTGAGGGCCAGGGCAAGGGGCCCGAGGCTGGAGCCGACAACACCGGAGGGGCCAAGGCCTCCGCCATGCCTGCCCGCCTGGCCGCTGTGGAGAAAAAGACGGAGCGGCAGCGGCAGCGGGAGAAGGCTGCCCGGATGCTGGTGAGCACTGTGGGCTCGGGTCTGCTCCCGCAGCTTGATTTCTTTGTCTTCAGCCTGCCTTCTGTCATCCCTGCAGCCTGCTTTTCTGTGCTGTTTGGGATCCTCGCAGCTGCTTTGCCAGCTGAGACCAATTTCCCAGTGCCCTCCAGGGCCACTTTGGGTTTAGGGGATACAGTGGGGAACATGCTAGACCAAGATACTGCTGCCCTGGTGCTTTTGGGGGGCCAGGATTTATGGACCACTGACAGAAACAAATGGATAAGAAAGGTTGTTTCAGAAAATCTCTCCTGTGAAGAAACTAGAGCAGCTGGCCTGTTGTGACCTGGGCGAGGTGGCCCCACAGGGCTGGCTGGCGTGGCTGAGCCTCTGACTGCACCTGTTTGTGCAGCGGGTTCAGCAGGCCGCGGTGCGGGCCGCCCGGCTGCGGCGCCAGGAGCTCTTCAGGCTGCGCGGGATCAAGATCCAGGTGGCACGGCGGCTGGCAGAACTGGCACGGCGGCGGGAAAGGCGGCGAGCACAGCGGCTGGCCGAGGCCGACAGACCCCGCAGGCTGGGGCGGCTCAAGTACGGCTGGGGGGCTTGGGGTGCGGTGCGGGAGGGCCCCTGATCCCTCGTCCCGGTGCCTTCCTGCTTTGCTCGGCCTGGCCCTCTCCTGCAGGACCATGTTTCCCAGAGCTCCGTGCTCCCGAAGGCCCACTGCCCAGCCCAGCCTTCCCCAAGAGGGCCTTTGGACTCTGTGCCCTGGGCCAGGCCGGCCTCCTGAATGCCCCGCCCGTGTTCTCCAGGTATCAGGCCCCCGACATCGACGTGCAGCTCAGTTCAGAGCTCTCTGGCTCGCTCAGGACCCTGAAGGTACTTGCCCTTCTGGGGCGATGTGATGCTGTAGGGGGAGCCCTGTGCCCAGTGATGACACCCATCCTTGCTCCCCGTGCCCCCCAGGGGCTGTGGGCGACACTATGGCTGCCCCCAGGCTGCGCCGGTTGGGCTGATGCCTGGGAGCTGAGGGCACGGGGTCCTGAGGTGGGGGCCTAGGGGCGAGGGGCCGGGCGATGTGATGATTTGATCCTGTGACCCTCAGAAGGCCTGTCCTCCCAACCACGTCCCATGATAGTCCCTGCCCTTTTCGGTCCCAGAGGGGTGGCCCTAAAAGTCGAAATGGACCCTGTCCCTCTCCCTCTCGGAACTTTCCACAGCTCCCCATTGCCCAGGTCCTCACTCGGCCGTGGGCCCTTGCGTGGTCTGGCCTGCCTCGGGGCTCTAGCCAACCGTGCCCCCCTCTCTACCTGCACACTTTTTCCCACTTCACCAGCTTCCTTCTTGTGGATTCCTCCAAATTCAGCTCAGAGGCAGCCCACCATCGGCACCCGTCACCCCGTGAGCTCAGGCCAGGCTGAGCCTCTGGCGCATGAGGCCAGCTGGGGGTCTTTGCTGAGGGCGAGTCTGCAGGGGCCGAGCCCTGGCCGGATCCCGCGGAGACGCCAGAGGCCCTCGGGTTTCTGCTGGGCGCACATTGACGCCTCCCTCTCTGTCCCACAGCCCGAGGGCAACATTCTCCGTGACCGTTTCAAGAGCTTCCAGAGGAGAAACATGATCGAGCCCCGGGAGCGAGCCAAGTGAGGGCCGGGCTACCGCGGGGGGAGGCGTCGGAGCCACCGGTGGGCTTGCAGATCACTAACCACTCGTCCCTTTTCCAGGTTCAAGCGCAAGTACAAAGTGAAGCTTGTGGAGAAGCGGGCATTCCGAGAGATCCAGTGAGTGGCACCCCTTCTCCTTCCCAGTTGTCCACTGGGTTCCTGGGCCTCTCCCAAACCTGGTAACTGGCCAGTGGTTAAGTGTCAGCCTGCCAGATGCACTGGAACCCAGAATCAGGGTGGGAGGGTCCCCAAGGGGAAACAGAAGGGCCCAAACCAGAGTGGGGTGTAAAGTGGGCGAGAGCTTTCTCACTCCCCTCGTTCACCCTCAGCCTCCCTCTGTCCCCAGGTTGTAGCTGCCGCTGGATGCTGGAGTCCCCACCCTTCAATAAAGCATCTTCTGACCAACGCCCTGGGCCTCGTGTGTGACTTGTCCCCTGCTGTGGGCAGCTTTCTGTCCATCCCCTTCTAGTGCACAAGGGGATAGGTTCCAGAACCTTCATCTTCACCAAAGCTTGGTGAGAACCCAGGGTGTGGCAGAGGGCCCGTCCCTCAGGGGCAAGGTGGGCAGCCAGCCCTGTAGAGGAAGGTCTTAAAACGGGCAGAGGGGCCAGGCTGGCGTGCTGGTTGGGTGGGGAGGGGAAGTCAGGGTCCACACTTGGGTTTCTGACTGGAGGGATAGCCCACCGCTCTTGGCCCAGGTGACTGAGAGGCAGGTCGTGATGACAGCACTGTCACATTGGTAGTGGCAGCAGCTAACGTTTGCCGAGTGCCCGCTGTGCTTATAAGCAGATGGAGTCACTCATTAAGCCCTCACAGCAGTCCCGTTAGGGACGGCTAGACTTACCCCGTTTTAAAGGTGAGGAAGTGGAAACACATCAAAGGGGGTACTTTTCCTCCTCCCCATTTAATATTTTAGAAACCTTAATTCTACAAGTAATAAAGGACTGTTCTCACTCTGAAGTCATTGACACGTTGCATAAAGATACCCAAAAACCATGACTCACCCTTGATCCTTTGCTGTCCATTCAAACCCACTTCTCTGCAGAGGTGGCTGTCACTGCAGTTTGGGATGAGGGATACTGTTATGTTCCATGTGGTGCTATTTAATTACACGTCGATGTGAAAATAGAATTGTTTTTTATTTTTCTGTGTCTTGGCAGGAGTAGTACCGCACGTGGTTTCTAACTTCCATTTTAGTGCATCTTAGCTTTCGGTATCTTGCACATGGTGCGTCCTCATTCTTTTTCACAGCTACATAGACTTCTGCTAGACGAGTGTCAGTTTCACACAACCAGGCCCATATTGCCCCTCCTGATGACACTGGAATGACACGTGCCATTTCACTTGTGTCTGTATGACAAGAACCTGGAAGTGAATCTCTGGGCTAAAGGGAAAAGTCTGCCTAAGGGATCTTTGAATGGACTCAGCCAAGTTCTCTGTGTAGGCCACCAAGGCTTTTATCCTCTGGTGGCGTAGGAGCCCACTTGTTTTCTCAGCTTCCTTGCTGTCTGATCTCACTGCGTTTTGTGCCTGCTCACCAGGGAGGTCAAGCATCTCTTCATATGATCCCTGGCAGTTTCTTCTCTGCAGGGTCAAACCTTTTGACCATTCTCCTGGGCTATTTGGCATTTTCTTGTTTACTTGTAGTCACTCTTTATTTATTATGGATCTGAAGTCGGTCATACATGATAACATTTCTCCCAGGCTAGTCCTCTTGTCTTTGTAGAGGGTATCTTTCGTCAGAAGTGTTCAGTGTTTTTAGTTTTCTGTTAGTCTCTGAATTTTTTATTGCGGCCTTTGGGAAGGTTTCTCCAGGAAAAGATGTTTCTAAAAATAGAGCAAGTAATTTATAAAAGGAACGGATGAAGGGAGAGAATAACGTCAGAGCCTCTCTCCACCAACCTGTAAAACATGACCTAAGGAACTATTCCTCTCTGTCTCCCATTTTAAAAATAAAAAGAAATATTGTGCAGACAAGAAAACAGCTCAGAGTGGAGGGTGCACTGGGTAGGGGATGGTAGGTTGAGGTGAAAATAAAAGCCACTCGGTGTCTGCTCAAGAGCTAGAGCCTTGGTCTCTGACCCATTAAATTCATCCTGGGGAGTGAGTCTGACAGAACCTGCTGGAGGAGAGGAGGAAACTTAATGCCCAGAGATGGCCATCAGAGCATCCAACAAATACGTGGATGGGGTGGGATGGTCACGGCTGCCCATGGGCATATTCTGCAGCCTGGACATTAGGCAGAGTTCTCAGGAAATTCATGCTGTTTTATTGCCTTGGGAAATGCGTCTGTTCCCATGTGTGCAAAAAAACGGTTCTGTGGCAAAGGCACGTGTGTTTTATTGCACGACAATTACATTTCACGTCTTGAGTTTTACAAAAAAAGACTTAGATGCTGAACTCTATTTAAGTGATTTGCAAGCTGAACTGCCGCCTGCAACTTCCTTTGACATGCAGAAAACAATAGGGATTACTTGGCGGATGGGGGGGTGGGCAGGTGCCCAGATGCATGGAAAAACAAGTACAGTGAGATGTGAAGAGTAGAATCTGGGTGGTGGGGTATGTGGAAACTTCTAGTGCGTAAAGGTTTTCCTCATAATTATTGGGAAATGGCACATGGAGCTCTAGTGATGCTAATGGGCCTTAAGTTTCGGCCACTTGTGCTTGTTCCTTTTAAGGCCCTACACTTCCTTTTGAATTTGTAACATTTTTCCTAAAGCTGGTCCCCCAAATTGTACAGCTCCAGGCACCACAAAACATGGATCTGCCTCTGATGGTGATGTAAAATTAGACTGCCCACCAGTTGGGTAAGGACTGAATAAATGGTGACACGTATACTGCAGAATGAGCGTGACTTGGCTGTTAAAAAGATGGAGGCCATCTCTGGGCAGCAGCCTAGAATTGTTAAGAGCATGAACCTGGGAGCCAGCATCCTGACTTCAAATCCCAACTCATTCACATACTAGCTGTGTGACCTTGTGAAAATTATTCACCCGCTCTGTGCTTCAGGGTCCCCATCTGCAAAATGGACATAATGACAGTGCCTACTCACTAGGTTATCACAAGGATTAGTCTGCACATAAAAGCACATGGAGCAGGACCTGGCACAATAAGCTCTAGAGTGTTTGCTGTTAAAACAATGTTAGGAAAAAAATGAAAATGGCTTTCAAAAAAAAGTGTGGAAACTTGAAATCTGTGCCAAAGACACCCCTTACAAAGACTTTTACCTTTTGGCCCACTGATTGCACTCTTGGGAATGTGCCCTAAGGAAGTGGCCGGAAATTTGGGGAAAAGCATAATGCATAGGCAGGTCCGGCAGAATGCTATGTAGAATGGAAGGAAACGTGGTAATGGACGGAGGCAGGCCTGGCCACTTGGGGAAGGAAGGCCTCTGCAGCCACTAACCCAGGGGTGGGACGCACGTGTGAGAAGCGGGAAGTGTTTATGTTCTGATGCTTCATGGAAAAAAAGCAAACAGGATCTGCCGCTGTCCACTCGGGGGCTCATCAAACTGACCCCGTGCCCAAGGTCTCAGTTGGGGGGATTTCTTCCACCTTCTCCAACTTGTTTATAATGGAGAAAACTTTTTAAAAAATTATGGAAAAAAATTATGGACAGATTCCTTGATGTATGGAAAGATGTCTGCCACTGTGCTATTTGGAAGATCAGAAACAGAAACTGTCCAAATGCAGAACAATAAGAGATGGACATTTACAAGAGGGGTGTCTGCACTTGGGATATTTCACCACCATTTTAAAAAGTCAGCTTTTGGAAACTATTTTAATAGTCTGGGGAAATAGTTATGCTCTGTCTCAGGGAACTGTTCAATGGGGGAAATGACATACAGTAGAACCCTGACTAGTTTAAAAGTGTATAAACACATAGGCAGAGAAGGTACCTGGGAAGGTTACACTGGAGTTAAGAGGAACCGCACTCAGACGGTGAATGATGGTGGATTGTTAACCTCTTCCTTACATCTGCTTTTCTGTCTCTTCCCCATCTTGCCCCCGGCCACTAGGTGGGCCTGGCTAACCTCCACCCACCCTCCTCGCAGCAGAGGCTGGAGCAGCCACTGCATTTCCCAAATGCCCTTGCGGCTGGATTCTGGCCACAGAACAGGTTTCAGCAGTTAGACTCCCTCCAGGAACGTGGATGACAGAAGAGATCCAGGGTCACAGCCAGGACTGGGTATTCTTGAACTCAGCGGTGCCAGCGGCAGCTGAGTGGATGGGTTCTGTGCTCGTCCTGAGTCTCAGTCCTGAGGGCCCACGCCAGAGTCTACTGCCCATGATTTTGTAAGCACCCATTTTCCATATTAAATCCCTTCCTGTTCAAAACACCTGGAGTGGTTTCTATTTAAGTTCCAATCCTTCCCCACGACTACCATGCCCTGCTTTTACATTCAGGAAAAACATTTTTAAATCTAAGAGCTTTCCGAGGTCGGAATGAAACTAAACCACTGTGAAAAGTTGCCATTTTGGCAGTGTCTGTCTGCCTGCAGAAGCGATGGTGGCCCAGAGAAGACAAGGGATTTAGCTCAGACCACACAGACTTGCGTAGAGTCAGGGTCCAGCCAGAACTTTCTGTTACACTTAGAGAGCCCAGCCTTTCATGAACAAGATAGGAGCCTCCATCCCTTTGTGCTTTACTTGCCCCACATGTTTGGGGGGTGGGGTTGACTGATGACCTAAAATCCTTTGGCCAAACTCTGGCATGACACTCACATAAGTCCGCCAGGCCAGAAACCTGGCAACATCAGGGATTCCTCCCTTTCCTTTAAAGACAATGTCATTTAAATCATTAACATTTATTCCATTTGTAGAAAGCGGTCACTGTCTCTGTCCCAGGTCTTGTTCTGGTCCCAGTGAGATAACTGCTATTGTAATCCCCTTTTTACCCGCTGACGAACCTGAAGCACAGAGAAGGGGAGTGACTTGCCCTGACTTGAGATTCCACCCACGTCATGTGCCTTCTCCCTTTGAAATAGTCCTGCAGTTTGTCCCCACGTCCCCTCACCCACCCAGGTACTAAACCAAATTACGGAGTCCCCTCCTGGTAGTTGACATTTGAGCAGAGACTGGAATAAAATGAGGGAGGCAGCCATGTGGCTATCACAGGGAAGACATTTTCAGGTGGAGAGAATAGCCAGTGCAAAGTCCCTGGGGTTGGGAAGCACTCGCCTGCAGCCCAGGGAACCAAGAAGAGAGTATGGGAGGTGAGGCCTATGACAAACTGGGACTAGATGGTGCAGCATCATGGGGACCATGTGAGCAGAGAGTCCCTCTGGCCGTGAACGAGGAACAGGCAATAGGGGGCAGGAGAGTAAGTGAGGAGCCCAGCAAGAAAGCAGCTGCCGTAGTCCAGGCGGGAGATGGCGGTGCTGGACCAAGGGTGGAATCAGTGGAGGTGAGAAATGGTCAGATTCTGGACAGTTTTGAAGGTGGAAAGCACAGACTGGCTGAGAGGCTGTGCGTGTGTGTGTGAGAGGGCGGTGGGGTTGAGGGGGGAGATCAGAGATGACACCAGGGAGGTTTCTGGGCAGAACATTTGGATGGATGGAGATTCCCGATACTGAGATGGGGCACAGATGGTTTGGGGAACACAAGTTCCAGAAAGTAAAGTTCTCACACCTTCCTGGCTGGTGGGGAGATGAAGAGGGAGACAGAGAATGAATGGAAACTGAGTGAGTGAAGGAGGCATGAGTTAAAAACAGGTCACCTGAGATGGGGACACCTCAAGTGAGAGCGGGTTTGGGGCAGAGAAATTCGGATTGGGTTTTGGCAGGATTAAGCCTGAGCTGCCTATGAGGCTTGCCATGGTGAGGTAAGGGAAGTGGCTGGACACGGGAGTTGGAGATCAGGGGACTGGCCAGGGAGAGACTGGGGTGGTCAGCGCGTGGTTCTGGGGCATCTGAAGCAGTGGGAGTGGGTACTAGGAGCGGAGTGTAGACCAAAGACAGGCATGTGAGAGGGAGGGTTGACGCAAGGGGGGCAGCAAAGGGGATACAGCAGAAGCGCCCAGAAGGGGGTGGGGCAGACCAGGGAGGTGAATGACCCACTCCCGCAACCCCCAACCCCCCAACCCCACCCCTGCAACCCACAAGGTTGGAATTACCCCCAGGAGAGAGGAAGGGTGGGCAGGAGATCGCGTCAGGGGATGGACTGCTGATAACTACCCCGGGTGTCCGGAGGGTACCCTCTGGTGACCGTGTGGAGAGCGGTCTCGTGGCGCCGCCTGGCATCCTGCACGAACATGAACGTTCCGGATGTAGACAGTCAAATGGAGTGTCTCCCACGTTCAAGGGGAAGCGGATACATCTGCGAGAGAGACAGTGGCCGCCAGGGGGCGCCGAGAGCCCGCGACCAGGAACCCGCCGGCCTGGGAGGTTCCCGCGCCCCCGTAACTCCCAGTTCACCTCCACTCAGGACCCATCGAAGGGCCACACTGCAGCAGGCGGGGTAAAGGCTAGACCGGGTGGAGGGAGATCCGAGGAGACGCCTCCCTAGGCCGGCCCAGAGGGGCCTCTGAGGGCCTGGGGGCTGCGGGTTAGGGTTTGAGGGTCTGACGCAGTGGATGGCACTTGATGTAATATAATACATCGCACTGATTACAACGCCGGTCCGGTCGGTCGGGCTTGGACCAGGACCTCGGCCTGGTGGAGGGGGAGTGCGGGCGGGCAGGGGGCCCCCGGATCTGACAGGTGGGGGAGAGTTGAAGGGTGAGGGCCAGTGGGAGGGTACAACGGACAGGGGTCCCTGCCCGTGAGGGGCGTGTGCAGGGCACAGTGGGGGCAAGGCAATGGCGAAGACAGCTGCACTACAGGTCCTTGTCACTCTGCTGGGGCAAGGGGTGTCAGGCCTCACCCCTGATTCCCCCACGCCCCCACCCTACCACCCTGAGCCTTCCTCCATTGCCAGGCTGAGGCCTTACCCAGAACCCCTAAGAGCTGGCAGGCATCATTCCACCCCATTTATCCATCATGGCTCCATCCATCCATCCACTTATCCACGCACGCATCCACCCATCCATCCAGACATAAAGAGTGCATGTTTGTGATTCTGTGTCTACGAAGTTGTAAAACAGGCCAAGCTAATGTACGGTGATATAGGTCAGGATAGTTGTGCCCTTTGGGGGGGAATTGACAGGGAGGATGAAGTGATCTATATTTTGACCTGGGAGATGTTTAAATGGCGTTATACATACGAAAAATTCACCGAGTTGTACACCTAAGATTTGTGAGCTTCACTGTGTAAGAAAAAGCAAATTGAAAAAACAAAAGGGGACAGTCAGGGAAGGTCTCACTGAGGAGGTGAAATCTGAGTAAATACTCCTGTCACCAGCACCACTGAACAATCCAAGGCTCCTGCAGGTAACGTATTCCTCAGTGTAGCCTGCACCCAAATACTTGCCCTAGTTCCTTCAGATACCATATTCACCAGAATAGGTCCCACCAGATCCATGCCACCGACACTCATGCACCTGTTCGTAGCACAGTATGCCCCGTGTAAACGGAAGAGGCCTGATGGGAACTTGGGTGGTCTTTGAACAAATCTGTCGCCAGTGGAAGAAGAGCCTATATGCCCTATTTGAAAATCAGAAATATGCCTTTCCCCTTTAAGGATGCAAATCGGCTTCTTATCAGCCAAGGGCTAGTCTGGAAGGAAATGACGCCCCCTCACCCCACCCCAACTTGCCTGAATTCTAAACGCCTGGGACTTGTCTGGAAAGAGATAAGCAGTGAGAAGAAGATAAGAATTCTCCTGGCACTGATGAATGACTGCTTTCCCGTTTCTCATAGGGCTTTTACAAGATTCAATTGTTTTGAATGTTTGTGAACGTTCTAATAAATGGTATGTTATTTTAAAGATGGTTTTTGTGAAAATTAGTGATGTTCACACTGGTAGCTGATAAGGGACTCAACAATAAACCAAATATTTTCTTAAAGGTGCATTTATCTGACAAGTATTCACTGACTGCCTGCCACATGCCACTCACTGCTTTAGAAGCTGGGCACATACCAGGAAGGGGGACAAAATAGAAAAACACAGAGTGCACATGCTAGCGGCATCAAAAAATGGTAATAAGTAAGATATGCAGAATGCCAAAGGTGTGTGTGTGTGTGTGTAGCTGCACTGTTGTGTGCCAGCGTCTGCCTCCAAGCATAGCAATGTGGTTGTATAATCACAGTGCGTGTCTTGTCCTTGGAATGAAGGTATGTTATATTGTTACTGTATGATTGTGCAGCTGTGTGTCGAGGCTGGCACCTTGATTGCTGCGTGCTGCTGTGGGGGGGCATGCTGATGGGCATCAGTGATCACATCTGTGCATGCAGCTGTGCTTTTGAGTATCAATGCCTGTGACAAAGTTCTGCAGTGTCTGCTTTGTAATCGTGTATCCCTGTAAGCTTGGATCTCCGGGTGAGCTGTCCTGCCCCTAGCTGGGTGCGTGTGTGTGTGTGTGTGTGTTGTGCTATTGTTTGCCTGGGGTACAACGGTGTCCCACCATGTTGGCCAGATGGAGGTGGCTGACATTGTGTGTTGTGCATTTGCATGAGTGAATGTTGTGGCTCTGGCTAGGCTGTTGTATATTGAGAGCCTGGTGTGCTTTTGTGTCAGTGTGTGGCAGAATAGAGGTGAGTGTTATGTTGTTGTGTCTCTGACTGGGTTGTGCTTTGTCTGGATGTGCAATAGTGTAGCCAGGTGAGGGTGAGCACTTGTGTGTAAGCATTGGTCTCTGTGTGTGTGTGTGTGTATGTGTGTGTGTGTGAGAGAGAGAGAGAGAGAGAGAGTTCCAGCCCAAAAGTCATTACTAATTCCTCCAGCCTCCCCTACATCTAGACGACAGAGACCCCTTTGTTCTCAGTGGCAAAAGGGGGTGTCTTTTTTCTCGGAGGCTCCTGGCAAATTCTCAGCCTTAAGCTGGTCAACAAAACATCCTTTGAGCTTCTGCCCTGCGCCTGACCACTTGCTGGGTATGCTGGGAACATCTGTGGGGGCAAAGACCTGTGTGTGACTACCAGTGTTTGGGGTAATGATGGGGGAGCCCAGAAGGGACCCTGACCCAGTCCGAGAGGCTTGGGGAGGCCTTCCTTGAGGACGGTATTGTTACCATTTTTGGAACAAAAGGGAAAATCATGACGCATACAGATCTAAGAGCGAATGCGTGTTAAACGCTTGACAATCTTTGTGAGGCATTAACACCAGTTCAAAAGAGATCAAAGGACAGACACATTTATAGAGCAGGAGTATTGAAATGAATGTGCAAATGGAGGCAAAACATTGGGAGATCCTATGGTCTGAATGTTTGCGTCTCCCCAAATTCATGTGTTGAAATCCTAATCCCCAAAGGTGATGGTATTAGGAGGTGGGGCCTTGGGAGGTGCTTAAATCACGAGAGTGGACCCCTCATCAACGGGATAAGCGCTGTCATAGAGCCTCAGATTGATCCCTCATCCCTTTCACCACGTGAGGACACAGCGAGGTGCCCGGCTGTGAGCCGCAGAGAGCCCTCACCTGATGAGGCTGGCACCTTGATCTTGGATTTCCAGCCTCCAGACCTGTGACCAATCAATTTCTGTTGTTTATAAGCCACCCACACTGTGGCATTTTGTTATAGCAGCTCAAACAGACTACGACAGTGGGAGAGGATTGTCCCTTTGCCAGACAGAATTCATTTGAGTGTCTGTAGAGAATCATTTTTGCACTGCTATCACTTATCTACAACTTACGGAATTTTAAAATAGATCCCATAGAACTAGATAACTCTGAATGATGTTACAGGTTGAATTGTCCCACCCAAAATTCTTATGTTGAATTTCTAACTCCTAGGACCTCAGAATGTGGCCTTATTTAGAAATAGGGTAATGAGTTAAGGTGAGGTCATACCGGTCATCTGACACGACTGGTGTCCTTTTGAAACAGGGAAATTTGGACACAGACATGCACACAGGGGGAACACCATGTGAAGATGAAGGCAGAGATTGGGGTGATGCTTCTACTCGCCAAGGAACGTGGAAAGTTGTCAGGAAACCACCAGAAGCTAGGAGAGAAGTATGGAACAGATTCTTTCCTAGATGGAACCAATCCTGCTGACACCTTGATCTTGGAGTTCAGCTTTCTAGAACTGTGAGATAAATTTCTGTGGTTTCAGCCACTCAGTTTATAGTAAATATTTTGTGACAACAGCGTAGAACACAAATACTGACGTAATTTAGAGAAGGCAGTTTTCCACTGAAGACAAAGATTTCCCTAGAATATGTTGGAGCTGATGCCTGGAGAATAAGCAGGAATCACACAGCAGGACGGTGTAGACACAGCATGTGCAAAGGCCCAGAGGCAGGAAAGTGGATGAGTCCCTGAGGAGATTGCAGTGGTTCCGTGTGGCTGGGGCACTAAGGGTCAAGAAGGGACCAGGTAGGGCAGATGGTGCTAAGGTTTGGGGTTTTGTCCTGAGGGCCCTGGAAACCACTGGAAGATCTCTATTTATAAGGATGCTGCATTAAAGTGTTCTCCAGCACAGACTCATCATATCCTCCCAAGACCGCCAGGATCAGAGGTCACACAACCAGCAACAGAGATGGAGTGGGACTTGCACCTTGTCTGCCACCTGTCCTGAGATGTGGGGCAGGAAAACCTCGGACAGAGCTCATCTTTATTGAGCTGTCCCCATGTGCCAGACGCTTTACCTTCTAGTTCTTTCTGTGTGGATGAACTTATTTGATGCTCACATTAACCCCAGGAGGGAAGTATTCTTTTCATGTTGCTTCCTATAACTTAACCCCACCCACCAAACCATTCCCAGGAGGACAAGAACTTTGTCTATTTTGTTTTCTCTGTATCTCCACAGCTGGGACTGCAGGTAAGTAGGCAGGACAGTTCCTGAAGGCCAGCACACCCATCTTCCAGACGGGGAAACTGAGGCTCAGAGAAACGTCTGCGCCCTAACTCCTTAACTCAGCTGCCAGCGTCCAGCACTTTCCATGAACCCTTAGCCTCGAGAGAGTTGGAAGGCTCAAAAGGGGGAACTGCAAATGGCGATGAGGCGGCGCAGCGTCCAGCAGCTAGGCCTTAATAAGGCGGCTGGGGGACCGGGCACGCTCACTGGCACCCTCGAGCCCGCCCCTGCGTGCCCCTAATTTTTCCGACCCGCCCGGAGGAGAAGGGCCCAAGAGCCGCCCCCTCCCAGCCCACACAGTGCAACGACCAGTCTCCTTAGCAATTTTGTTTCCAGCCCTGAACCCCGCCCCACGAGGCTGTACCATTCCGACCCGGAGGGGGATCTATCGGGAGAGGACTCGCAGGGCTTCTCCCGAGTTCTCCCTCTGTCGGGACGCTCCCTGGCTCACCAAGGGCAGTAGGGGAGCCTCGGGCGGGGGACTCGGGCTGGCGGGCTCGGGGGCTCCTAGTATCCTGCTGTGGACACTTCCTCCTGCCGACCCCCCCCCGGCGTTGGTTCGCGCCGTGGCACGCCGAGGGCCGTCTTGGATGTGGGCGTTTCCACCGGGGCGCAGACTCCACGCGTCCGCGGGCAGGGTCGTCGTGTGTCCGCGCTGTCGCGGATGCAGCGACCCCGAGTTATGGCTCTCGCGGTGCGAGTCGTTTATTGGTAAGCACGACTCCAGAAGGCCCCGCCTGGACCCGTCCTCCGTACGGATGGAGCGGGGCGGTGGGCGCTGGGGGTGGGGGCATCGGGGGCAGGACCCGTGGGGACCCCCCACGAGAACGGGGACTCCCGTGTGGGTGGCGTGGACGTGGGAGGGGGCGAGGAATAGAGAGCGCGGATCCCGCTCCCCAGTTTGTGACCTTCTAGATGACTCAGGGTACAAACGGCAGGCCTGAGACACGGGTGTGGCCATTTGAAGCCTCCGAGCTCCCGGGGAGCGGGTGGGGTCACATTGGGGATGGGAGAGGAGCCTCCGCCCACGCCTGGTGTCCCTTTCCCCAGTATCATGAACAAGCGCGGGGTGGGGACCGAGAGTCGAGAAAGTTCGAGAATATTCCGGGGAAGATTTGGAAAGGAATGAATCCAGTGGTTGCCCCTCGCTACTAAACGTAGTCCTTTTCTGGCTCAGTTTCCCCCTCTGTAGAAGGGGAGAGTGCGATCCTAAGAGTTGCCGGGGATGGAGTGCTGTGTGTCCGTGTTTCCCACTTTTGAGCTAATGTCCCTGCTAGTGAAAAAGCCGCAGGAAGGCAGGGGACTTTTTCTTGTTGACTGTTTTATTTCCTGACACCTAGTGCTGTGTTGGCGTGTAAATACATGTTCAGTGAATTTTCCCTCCCAGAAATCGCTTGAGGGAAGGGGATCTTAGCTTGATCTTGAGGTGCAGACTGCAGGTCACGGGTAACTTGAGTCTGGGCCCGCTGGCTGTCATATTTGTGAAATGCCCACCGGGGCAGCTGGGGTTTTTGAAAGGCCCAGATCTGTCACAGTGTTAGAAATGCCCCCCTGCTGAAGCAGAGGGTAGAGTGACATTTTGCCCACCCCAGAGGCCTGTGCACCAGACTCCAGTCCCAAATTAGTCTAATGGGAGCTGGAGAGGTGTTTGATTTCCTCAGGACTGGGAGGGCCTTGGGAATCAGATTCCCCCACGGCTGTGGGTGGGTGCATGGGTGCGGGGTGGGCCAGGGGAATGGATGGGTGCTGTTTCTGCAGTTCTCTTGCTAACCCACTTCTCTGTCTCATACTTGTGGTCTCCTTGTCGCCCCCTTTTTCTGCACCCCACCTCTGTCTCCGGTCTCTTGCTCTGTGTTGTGTTTCCTTGTGTGGCTGTCCTCCTTCCTGTGTCCCTGCCTCCCCATGTTACTGGGCATGTGTCTTTTCTCTCTCTTGAGGGTGTCTGTCTGCTCCTTGATTTTATCATCACTGTCCTTAATTTCTTACTGGCTCCCCTCCTGTTTTCCCTCCATCTCTGCCGGGTGTCTGCCTCTCCCTGCATGCCCACCCTCTCTCTTCCTGGCCCTACCTTCTTGGACTCTTCTCCCACCAGTGGCGCTTGAGGCTACAAGCCCAAGGTAAGCAGAGCCGCCAGCCAAGAGGTGTCCCTGGAAGATGGGGGAGGAGGGCTAGCTGGCTTGGCCTTTCTTGACCCCTGTTTTGCCCTCCCACCCTCCTTTTCAGTATCTTCAGCTCAAGAAGAAGTTAGAAGATGAGTTTCCCGGACGCCTGGACATTGTGAGTCTTGGGGACTGGGGACACGGAGGGTGGGAATCACATGCGTCACATTGTTTATCCATGGATGGCAGTGGGGATGGTGTGGGTCAGCCCCACCCTCTACCCACATTCTCTGTTCCCTGGGGAAGGGTGAGTGTCCCCATGAAAGCATCTCAGCCCCTTCAATGTGTCTTCTTCTCCCTAGTGTGGC
The DNA here is from genome assembly GCF_964194185.1 of Rhinolophus hipposideros. Lineage (NCBI taxonomy): Eukaryota > Metazoa > Chordata > Mammalia > Chiroptera > Rhinolophidae > Rhinolophus > Rhinolophus hipposideros. Next base: position 43,093,733 of record NC_138067.1, read on the forward strand.
GAGGGGACTCCCCAGGTTACTGGGTTCTTTGAAGTGATGGTAGCAGGAAAGTTGGTTCACTCCAAGAAGGTATGTCTCTCTCCATCTCCCCTTGGTTTGGGGCTAGCAGGGGGTGGGGTTGGAGCTGCTATCTTGGTCCCAGCTCACTCTTTCCCTGTTTCTCTCATCCCCAGAGAGGCGATGGCTACGTGGACACAGAAAGCAAGTTTCTGAAGCTGGTGGCTGCCATCAAAGCTGCCTTGGCTCAGGACTAATGTGTCCTGAAGGCAGAGGTGAGGAGGGCCCAGCCCCTAAACCCTAGAATTGATTCCTAGTTCCTAATGCACTCCGAACCTAAGTGCTCATTTCCAGTCCAATTCACTCCAGAACAAGGGGCAATTTCCATATTAGTCTCAGGATTGTAGAACTGCTTTTTAGCACCTTCTGAGCCTGATTTCAAGCCAATATGTTCCTGAGGAGCCCCAAACCCAACCTGTTCTAGACCTGGGCACCGAGTTCTGGCTCCTGACCCTCAAGAGCCTAGAAGCACTGTATACCACCCTCCAAACTTGAGTGCCAGCTCCCGCTGCACAGGGTTCTGGAACTAAGTATCTTATCCCCGTGTACTGTGCACCCCGATACCAGCCCACAGCATGCTTTGCACCAGAAAACTGGTTCTCAAATGCTTTAAACTCAAGTTCCATTTCTTAGAGTGCTTTGCTAGAACAGAACGAGGTCACGTTCAGTGTGAATTTGGACATGCAAATTTCAGTTAATGCAATGCAAAAATACAAGTGTCTTGCCTCGTGTGTGGGTCTGAAATGAAGTGAGTCTCCCCAAACTAAAGGAAAAATCAAGAATTGTGTAATTCCAAAGCAGTGGGAGCTGAATAAATCGTGGACAGTGTTGCTGTAAGGAGGGTGGGGGTGGAGGTCCCACCCTCGTGGGACTTGAGTTATTAATGACTCAAATGGAACCCATCACTCGTATAAACACACCATTTGCTGCTGCCAAACTGTCCGTAACTCAGAGGCATTTCCTTAAATCAGCACGAGGTTTACTTGGATTCTAAAGAGTGCCATTAGTGAATGATTTCACCCAACAGAAGCGCAAATGGGATTGATACAAGAGAAAGGAGAGAGAAGAGTGATTCTACTTTGCATGTTTTGTGAGTGCAATTTCAGAGGTGCCCAAGACTACCCTCGGGTTCGGTGACTCGCTAGGACTTATAGAACTCGGCACAGCTCTTCTACCCATGGTCATGGTTTATTAGCGTGAAGGGAAGAGGTGCATGGGGCAGAGAGACCAGGTGTTAGCTTCCGGTTGTGTCTCCCAGTGAAGTCGCATGGATCGCACCTAATCCTCCCAGCAGTGGTATGCAACAACACGCACAGAGTATTGCCAACAGGGGAAGGCCACCGAGCCTTGGTGTCCAGGGTTTTTATTGGGGGTCGGTCCCATAGGTGTGGCTGACTGCCGGTGTGGCTGACTTTAGTCTCCAGCCCCTTTGGAGATCAGGAGCTGCTACCTCTGGGCCAGGGCGCCACCATCTATCACATTGTTAGCATAGATGAGCGGCTGTGTCCCCAGACTCCAGGTAAACCAAGACATTCTTTCCAGGCAGGATATTCTAAGGGCTTCGCGGTTACTCCCAATTAGCTAGGGCCAAAGGCAGACCCCTCTTTGGGTGAGGTGAGTGCTACCTAATCAGTTGGTAACGAGCTCTAAGTGGGCCTGGAGTGGGCCGACCGGGGGTGTCCAAGGAACCAGTTTCAATTGTAATGGCTTCTCTGGAAACTGACCTTCCCCGGGGGGCATGTGCATCAGGGTTTCTCTAAGACTGCTGGGGGCCACCCATCAGTCTTCTACAGTAGGGGCCTCATTTTCCTCATCAGTTTCTCACTACAGACTCAAGTGAGAATTCAATCTTGACCCACCTTGCTTGCCTTGTTGGGTTAGACTTTTCCCCTCATGGGCATTCCCCCTTTCTTTGTGCCTCGGTTTCTCCCTGGGATTGCATTTCTCCCACTTCTTTACTGCTCTTCCCTTAATCGTAGGCCCCAACCCGGCCTCTCTGCATGCAAGCTGACGCCCTTCCCCACCTCTTCTCTCTGCAGTCCAGTGACCTTGGCCCAGCCCCTCTCGGCAGATGCTTCATGATGGGATGGACTAAAATGTCTCATGGAGGCCAGGTCTTTCCCTGATGTCTTTGCAGCTGTCGGCGGGGCAGAGAGCAACAACTCTGGTCTTTGCCTGTGTGTGTGTGTGTGTCTCCCAGTAATCCAGCTGTGCACACTGGACCTGCTCTTTCCTCTCCCTACCTTTCACCATCACCCTCTACTCCCCTTTGTCTCCCTGTCTCCCCTCTGAGCTTTGGGGTGATCCTGCTCCAGGCTTCCTTTTCAAGGGGGAGCCAAGAGAAGGATCCAGATGAGTGTGTCTCAGATTTCAGCCATGTTTGCAACACTTCACAATTCAATAAATATTGGATGAGTTTAACAAAGTGTGCCTGTGTCTGCGTGTCCATTTTACCCCTGGAAACCGCCCCTCCCCCCAGCTCCAGGAAACCAGTCACCAGATACTGAGCTCTCATGCCAGGCGCCTTGCTAATTAATAAGCACTTTATAGCAGCTCTGAGGTTATGCATTTGGAAACACTCAGTGGTGACATGAATTTAAATGAGACCTAGACTCCCAGATCATTTGTTCAAGTAAATTTTGCTGTGACCACAAAGTCTCTGCCACTTGTATTAGTCTGTTCCGGCTGCCAAAACAAAATATCATAGATGAAGTGGCTCACACAACAGACATTTACTTTCACACAATTCTGGAGCCTGGAAGTCTGAGATCAAGGTGTCGGTCGGTTTGGTTTCTTGAGGCCTCTGCTTGGCTTATAGATGGTCACCTCACTTGGTCTCTGCATATGCACCCTGGTGACAAGTGTTTGTCCAAATTTTTTCCTCTTACGGGACACCAGTCAGATTGGAGTAGGGCCCACTTTGATGGCCTCATTTGATTGAATTACCCCTTGAAAGATCCTGTCTCGTCACATTCTGAGTTTTGGTGGTTCGTGTTTCAATATAAGTTTGAAGGAGGGGACTCAATTCATCCCATAGCAACACTGTTCCCATGGAGAGTGGGGGCATCTCTTTGCCGCCAGCTGGCCTGGTGATTCTACCAACAATAAGGCAGAAGTGGCATCTTGAGAGTCTCCAGGGCTAGAGACTGGACAAGCCAGGCAGTATCCCGAGTCAGTGAGCACTCGCTGTCTGCACGAGGCCTCCTGGGACCACTAGGCTTGTGGGATGTGTTCTCACTGTGATAAAATCAATAGTGGCTCTTCAAGCCTTTGTGCACATTACTGTGAGCTGGCCATCTGCTGTTTCAGCAAGTCACGTGGCTGAACCCAATGTCGAGGGGACTTGGATCCTGGAAGTGGCTTTAGCCCTTGACAGCTAAATTAGGGGTTGGTTGGGTTTGATTAGCCCCTTCTAGCAAGATCAAGAAATGTCATCCTGATGAAGTTTAAGGAGGACCTAGTCATCAGCCATCACATCATGTCACTGTTGTGGGTCAGCTGCTAGGGCCACCCATGCCGAGGACGGAGTGCTCGGATACCATCTCTGCGGTGAAATCAGCTAATGCAACACCAGCTATCCCAGCGACATTTCAGACTAGAAGTCTCACAGTTCCACGCCTTAGTATTTCACGTGGGCAAGACTAAGAGCGATGCGATCCGAGCCACTTTTGTCCTGCTTCTGTACAAACAAACCTCAACCAGTTTATGATTTTAGAATTGCATTTTGACATTTCACGACCACAGCTGATTCTGGATGCTGTGGGGTCGTGAAGGTGTGGGTGGATCAAGTGAGTTTGGAACACTTCCCTGATAATCCATTTTACAAAGAGCAGGTCCTGGTGGCTATTAATATATAAAGGCATTTCAAAGTTAGAAATAGATGTTTCAGAAGTCCTTTCACTGAGGTCCATTTATATCTTATATGCATCTGCTTAACCTGCAAAGGTCTATTCAAATCATGAAAATGTGAACAAAATTTCATTTGTATAAAATCCTGTGTTCAGGAATGGAAGGAGAGCCCTAGAAATATCTACCACCGTCCTTTTATTTTAATGTTTACCTTATGCATTGAGGAGAAAAGAGAAAGTGCCATGATCCTGTTTTGACTTAAGATAGTTCACACTTTCAAGCAGAGAATTCATCAAGAACCTCACGGCCTACCTTGAACCAGGCGACACAGTGACTTCTTTTTCAACAGCGACACCATGTGGCCAAATTTGAGAACTTCATCTTTCCAGATCACCTCGGATCGCCACGAAGCAACATGGGGATCCCAGGGCATCCCCATGGAACCACTTCCGGTCACTGAGACTTTTTTTTTTAATATAGTCAAGTGAGTCACCATCTGTAGCTTGGTGACATGACACTTTTCAAAGAAATAAGGAAGAAAGAAAAATACATCTCTTTTCAACTTCTTTCACTCCTTGCTGGTTGTGGGACTTCAGACAAGTGATCTCACCGCTCTGGGTGAAGATTTTGTGTAGAGAGGAAGCAAGAGTTTGAGGATGGAGCATAAAGGCAATGCCAGTCTGGGATTGGGCATGGCCAGAGTCATGTGCAAAATGGGAGATTTTGCCCTCAATGTCTCCCTAGCATTGCAACATCTTTCCTTCTTAACTCAGAAAACTGCTTTTTATGCCTCCCTGCATTTCCTCACTTCTCTCCATACGGGTTGAAACGACTTGAGTCCTCCTCACCCCTTAGCCCAACCCCTCAGTGACTCCACTTTGCAGCGCCTCATGACAAGCAGCTCCTCCCACCTTAAAAAAATATTCTAAACTTCAAGGACATCTATTGTTAAGAATCTTGAGGTCAGTAGTCAGCTCAACAGTGTAATCAAAGTTTCAGAATTTTTCTATTTTTTTCACTCTCTTACCTTTCTTTAGGTTGTTGGGTTTTTGCCTCATGGTCCAAAATGGCCATTGCAGCTCCAGGCATTGCATCTGTGTTCAAAGCAGGAGGGAAGAAAGCACCTTGCCAGTATACTCTCCTTTTGTGCCTGTCCTCCTGCCATATTTTTTATAAAGGTAAACTACACATAACATAAAACTTACCATTTGAAATACCTTAAAGCATATGATTGATCCAGTGACATTTAGTACATTCCCAGTGTTATGCGAATATGACTTTATAGCTCTAGAACATTTCAACACTCCGAAAAGAAACCTTTAATCCATTAAGCTGTCCCTCCCCATTTCCCACTGCCCCGGTAACCATTAATTTACTTTCTGTCTTTATACGTTTGCCTATCCTGGAGATTTCATAGACACGGAATCATAAGTATGTGGACTTTGTGCCTGGCTTCTTTCACTTGGCAGGATGTTTTCAAGGTTTGTCAATGTCGTAGCATGTATCAGAACTTCATTCCTTTTTATGATGGGATAATATTCCATTGTATGGATGTCCCACCCTTCTTTATCCATTCATCAGTTCGTGGTCATCTGGGTTGTTTTCACAATTTGGTGATTGTAACTAGGGCTGCTATGAACATTCATGTACAAGTTTTTTTTTCCATTCTTTTGGGTTAATTTTTATTTTTCTACATAACTACAAGGCCATTGTCACATCTAACAGAATTGGTATTGATTCCTGAAGAACATAATCCTCAGTCCTTGTTTGAATTCCCCCCTTGCCACAAAGATGTCTTGTTCCAATTTGGTTTACTTGAGTATGATCCCAGACAAGATTGACGCATTGCATTTGGTCCATATGTTCCTCAAGTGTATTTTCAGTCTATACCTGTCCTCAGTTTCCTTCTTATTTTATTCTGTTATTTAGTAATAACTGTCTTAGAAGGTTGTTACTCTCCCTGGTTATAAAGCTCTCCCTATCAGCCCTCCACCTAAATGCAATGATTCTTAACCTTGGCTGCACATTACAATCACCTGGAGAAAGATTTAAAAACATTCTGTGCTTGGCTGAGATGCTGATGGCGAGAAGCTACCATCTGTGGGATTATGACTGAAAGCCTCTAAGTCAGAATCCCACCCAGGCAGAACAGTATGGCAGCGCTGCTGAGTCTTGGTTGGCCTGAAACAATGGGTCTCCTGCTGATCCCGCCAATGGGCCTCCAGGCACGTCCTGCTGGGCGTCGGTTCGGTTGGGAGTGAAAAAATAAAATAAACAAGCAAACAAATAAATAATAAGTAAGTAAATAAATAAAATAAAAACACTCAATGCTCAGGCCACACCCAGACGAATTAATTCAGAACCAGCAGCCATAGGGTCCGTGTCCCTATTTTTTTTAATTAGACCATTTTTTAGAGCAGTTTTAGGTTCACAACAAAATTGAGCAGAAAATACAGAGTTCTCATAAGCCACCTTTCCCCACACGTGCACAGCCTCCCCCATGATCAGCACCCCCACAAAAGGGGTGCATTGCTTACAATCCATGAAGTTATGCGGACACCTCATTATCACGCAAAGTCTATAATACACATTAGGGCTCACTCTTGGTGCTTTACATTCTTTGGGTTTGGACAAGTACATGATGATTTATTCACCACTGTAGATCATACAGAGTAGTTTCACTGCCATAAAAATCCTCTGTGCTCTGCCTATTCACTTCCTCCTTGCAGCCCCCAGCAATCATTGATCTCTACTGTCTCCATAGTTTTGCTTTTATGAGAATGTCACATAGTTGGAATGATACATTATTTAGTCTTTTCAAATTGACTTCTTTCACTTAGTAATATGCATTTAAGGTTCTTCCATGTCTCTCATGGATTGGTAGTTCATTTCTTTTTAGCCTTGAATAATATTCCATTGTCTGGATGTACCAGTTTATTTATCCATCACCTACTGAAGGACATCTTGGTTGTTTCCAAGTTTTGGCAACTGTGCATAAAGCTGCTATAAATATCTGTGATCATGTATATTTTTAGCCTTTCCCCTCCACGTTATTCCATTGTGCCTCCAGGGCTGAGAACCCCACAGGCCTGACGGTGACCGGTGACCGTCCACCTGCCCTGTTCAATATGGTAGCCACCAGCTACATGTGGCTATTTAAATTAATTAAAATGATATAAAATTAAAAATTCAGTTCTTTAATCACAATGGGCACATTTTAAGTGTCCAGTGGCCACCCGTGGCCAGTGGCTACCATATTGGACAGCCCAGATACAGTATACTATGTTTCCCTGAAAATAAGACCTAGCCGGATAATGAGCTCTAATGCGTCTTTTGGAGCAAAAATTAATATAAGACCCAGTATTATATTATATTATAGAACCGGTCTTATAGTAAAATAAGACTGGGTCTTATATTAATTTTTGCTCCAAAAGATTCATGAGAGCTGATTGTCTGGCTAGGTCTTATTTTGAGGGAAACACAGTATTTCCATCCTTCCAGAAAGTTCTAGTGGGCTGCACTGGACTAGACTTACCCTTATTTCACAGGAGATGCAAAAAGAGATTTTTAAATTCTATATTCCTTCTTTATTTATTGGTTGTAACTCTTCTACAAGAAAGAACCTTCTCCCTTTAGCTGTTTGTTTACACTGAATTACAATTTCCACAGGAAAGACAGGAGAAATACATGATTCTTTTTAATTTAGCAATGTTGGAATGTTGAATTAGAGCCTCAACGATTCTCTCTAGTTCTTTTTTCTTCCTTTTTTGAGGGCCATTGTGAACCTACGGGTTTTTACTTATTTGACATTTTGCAATCTGTTGCAGACATTCCTCTTTCGAAGCTCAAAATGTTCTCCTTTTGATTTCTTCATGTTGGCCCCTGAGACCTCAGACATACACCCAGTAATCTCTGAGAGTTTCGTGTTTTCAGGGTGACAAGATGTTCCAGGCTCGTCTTGGTATCTCTTGCCTCAGACCTGGAGTCAGCTTTTTGGCCAAAAAGTTTGGGTTACTTTGAGAGGGAAATGATATTTACTGACAATTGTCTGCGTCCCTAGAAATCTAGATGAGAGACAACAAAACCTCCAGGTCCTCATCCGTCTGGACACCCAACACTGTCCACACTCTGGGTGGGAGAGACTCATTTTAACCCTTTCAGTGCCTCTGCCCCACGGTCTCCTTTCTCTGTCCTCAGTGTGTCTCTGTGTCCATCCCTATGAGGGTCTGTCAGATAAGCAGGGGACTTCTGTTACTTCCTGGCAGCCCCCAGGACTGTCCACACTGTTATATCTGTCTGCCCTCCCCTTCCTTCATAACCTGTCACGTGTCTCCCTTTCTCTCCCCCCCAGTCTGATCTAATTTTCTCTCTGCCCTCCTGAGGTTGGCCTGGCTAAGAGGATTGGAGCATTTGCTAAATGGGACGGGACAGGGTCAGAGAACCAGAAGTGGGGAGACCCAGGGCCCAGGATAGCCACAAGGGGGCAGCAGAGGAAGCGGGAGATGAAGACAGAGGGGCAGCGAGAAAGGGTGAGCGGTGCTCCCACCTGAAAGAGGGAGAAAGAGAGGGAGGAGGCAGGTAATGAAAGAGAGGACGTGCTACTCGGCTGCAACGGTTAACATGGTATTTACATGGTCACCAAATGTACATTTAAAAAATAGGGGCGGCCGGTCAGCTCAGTTGGTTACAGCATGATGCTCCTAACACCAGGGTTGCTGGGTCGATCCCCACATGGGCCACTGTGAGCTGCGCCCTCCACAACTAGATTGAAACAACCACTTGACTTGGAGCTGATGAGTCCTGGAAAAACACACTTAAAATAAATAAAAGTTAAAAAAAAGGCAAAATATATTGAACAGGTGTGAGAAATACAAATGAGTATAAATGAGGAGGGTGTGAGAAAGAGAGGGATGGAGTATCTGAGAGACAGAAGAAAAAACGTTGTGGAGTTTTAAGTAGTACGTGCTAGTCATTACAGTGCATATATATATATATATATATATACATATATATATATATATATATATATATATATGTATATATATATGTACTAGGAGTTGAAAGAAAAACACATAATTCTCCCATACAACTTTTTGTATTTCCATTCAATCACTTGGATTTCTTTTTTTCTGTCTTTCTTTTTTTTTTATTTAAGAGAGGGCGCAGCTCATAGTGGCCCATGCGGGGATGGAACCAGCAATCTTGGTGTTATTAGCACCATGTTCTAACCAACTGAGCTAACCCCCTAATTGGCCACCCCCTCACTTTGAGTTTTTAAAAAGTAGATTGAATTTTTTAGAAAGAGTTCAGATTGACAGAAAAATGGAACAGATAGTACAGAGAATTCCCATATATCCAGCACCCAGTGTCTTCTGTTATTAGCATCTTACATTAGTATGGTCCATTGGTTACAATTAATGAACCAATATTAATACACTAATTATGAGCTAATGTCCTTAGTTTAGTCAGATTTCCTTAGTTTTTACCTAATGTACATTTTCTGTTCCGGGTACCCAGCCAGGATACCATATTACATTTAGTCATCATGTCTTCTTATGATCCGTCTGGCTGTAGCAGTCTCTCAGACATTTCCTTTTTTTTTTTTTTTAAATGACTGATGATTTTGAGTAGTACATTAGGCATTTGTAGGATGTCCCTCTACTGAAATTTGTCTGATGTTTTTTCTCATGATTAGCCTAGGGTTATGGGTTTTTGGGAGGAAGACCACAGAAGTAAAGTGCCATTTTCATCCCATCCCATCAAGGATATGTACTTGATCACTTGGCTGAGTAGTATTTGTTGGGTTTCTCTACTATAAAGTCGCTCTTTTCTCCTCCTTTCCATGCTGTACTCTTTGGAAGGAGGTCACTATGTGCAGTCTCTATGTGTTTTAATCCCAACTTTACTGCTCAGACTGCTGAGACTCAGAAAGGTGTAGTGTTCTGCCCCAGGTCACACAGCGGACACCCGGTGCTTCTGAGATCTTGTCCATCTCTGTATTACTCTACACTACCGAGACTCAGGGTGAGAGGGATACAGAGAGCAAGCCATGAGAGTCCAAGATGGAGGAAGGAAAACGGGAGGCAGAGTGTCGGGAAACAGATGAAGAAGAAGATGGGGATGTGGAAGGGGATGAGAGACAGACAGAGACGGGGAACCCAAACAAGAAGGCATGAAGGGATGCAACAGGCAGAGGGACAGGAAAGGAGAGAGGCGGGAAAGAGACCAACAAAATTCTTTACTATGGATAATCTATAGATGCTTATAGAAATTTCCTGGTTCTAGCTTTTCCTTTGGAATGAAGTGGGGATCGAGGTTAATTTCGTTCCCACATACAAATGTCCAATTGTTTCAGTACCATTTGTTATGCACCCCCCACATTGACTTAACTTATGCTGTGTTCAAAACAAGTTGATTACATATGAAGATTTATTTCTGGATATTCTCTTTTGTTCCGTTGACTTACTGGCTGAGCCTTATGTCTATAACACACTTTGTTGGTTGCTGTAGCTTTATAATAAATCTTGAAATTAAGTAGCATAAGTTCTTCAATTTTCTTGAGCTTGTTTTGGTTATTCTAGACCTTCTGCATTTTACCTAATTTTAGGGTCATCTTGTCAATTTCTTTTAAAAAGCTTGCTGAGATGTTTATTGGGATTGAATTGAATAGACAGACAGATTTGGGGAGAATATCTATGAACATGGGATGGCTTTCTATTCACGTAGGTTTTCTTTAATGTCTTTCAGCAGTGTTTTGGTAATTGTACATCCTACATTAGATTTCTTCCAGGTAGTGTTTGTTTTTTTAATGCTATTGTAAATAGTATTATTTTTAAAATACTTTTCCAATTTTTCATTGCTATTACATAGAAATGCAATTAATATTTGTTGATTGATATTGCATTTTGGGACCTTGCCAATTTCATGTTAGTTTCAGTTGTTTGTGTGTGTGTATTCTATCGTTTTTTTCTATGTCAACTACAAGTATTACAGCTTTACCTTATCTACAATAGTTTTTTTTTTTTTTTAAATTGGTGAATATTGGAGAACAGTGTGTTTTTCCAGGGCCCCTCAGCTCCCAGTCAAGTCGTTGTCCTTCAATCTAGTTGAGGGAGCAGCTCAGCTCCAAGTCCAGTCACCGTTTTCAATCTTAGTTGCAGGGGCCTTGGCCCACCATCCCATGTGGGAATTGAACTGGCAACCTTGTTGTTGAGAGCTTGTGCTCTAACCAACCGAGCAATCTGGCTGCCCAATACAGTTTTCTAAAGATAAAATAAACTCCATTTCTATGGCAAGAAATCCCAAATATACAAAAGAAAATGATTACAACACAAAACATAAATTTCCATCCCATTCCCCTCCCCAGAGAGGGGGTCTAGGTGGAGAGCTGAGTACAGCCAAAAGAAAAGAAAAAATGGAGGGTTTAAAAGTTTTCGGAAGTAAAACACTGTTTAAGGTAACGGCAACAGGGAAAAAAAAAGCCTAATAAATAACCAAGTGAGGCTGGCTTAAGCACTTTAAAGCCAGTGTCTGTGGTGAGCAACAAAGACATTAACTGCCTCTCCATGAAAATAAAGAAAATAAATAAATAAAAACAAGAAAATAAAAATGAATAAAAAGTGCTTCATCATAAATGAGTTCAGTTCAGACTGATGGACTGCAGCTGAGCCAGCCATCGAATGGCATGCTTTTTTTTAAAAACCATTTTATTGAGGTGCGATGTACACATAAAAAGCTGTGTATACATTTAATTGCTACAACTTGATGGGTTTGGAGATAAATAGACTTCAATTTTTGATTACAAATGCAAATGCAACCAAGATGTCTGTGAACATCTACGGCGGGTTCCATCTACTGCCCAAGTCACAGCGGATAAATCTCGGAGAGGGAGATACCGCAGTCGCCCCTTCCCTCCCTGGGCCTTACGTTGGTCAGGGTGTCCCAGAGACCCTGACAGCACCTACTGCTGTAGCGGAAGTCTCACAGCCAGCAAGGAGGCATGGGATGTGAGCAGGGGCTTGAGAAGGGTTTTTCCATCATCTGCCCATATGTCTCCTGTTCCCTTCAGCTCTTCTCTGACCTGGCTGAGGTTCTGCAGACGCTGGCCGGGACTAAGATGGTGAGTCAGACTAGGTCAGGGCTAAGGAATCCCGCTGCGACTGAGGGGGTGGGAGAGAGACCAGGGAAGGAGAGGGAAGGGGAAGCATGGGTCTGCACAACACAGAGAGGTGGAGATGGTGAGTCAGAGGGAGGAGACATAGGGGGGGACGGGAGGGGCAGTTGTTGTCTAAGTGGCAGAATTGTAAGATCACCCATTTATTCTGCACTTCCTGTAAATCAGGCTCTGTGCTGAGAGTATAAATGGCACACTCCATGTAATTCACACCCACATGTGTGGAGGAGGTGTGGTTGTCACCAAAGTCTCATGGACGTCCAGCTATTCTCCAAGAAGAGGATGGGCTTTGCACAATTTGCCACGGTGGAGGGGCGAAGGGATGTGCTGTGCAGCTGGGCAGCCTAGGTCATACTCAGCTCAGATGTCAGCCTTAGAGAACCTTTTGTAAGGATATTAGAGCACATAGGACCGCTGCTGTCACATGGGAAGTGACTCAGGCTAGTTCAAGAAATTCTGATGCCTCAGTTTCCCCTTCTTCCTACCTCCCCATTTCTCCCTTCTCTGCCTGTTTCCCCTTCTGTGTCCCCTCTCTTAGCCTCTCAGTCTCCTTGTGGGGCCTCAGTGTGTTTTTCTGTGTACATTCTTACCAGGGTCACTCCGATATAAGAAGGAGGGGTCTCCTGGCAGTTGTGCCCTGCCCCTTCCAACCACAACTTGTCACATATCCTTCCTAATTCCAAATCCCTGCTAATTCTCCCTATGTTTTGCTGAGGATGGCCTGGCCTAAGCGGATTGGAGCATTTGCTAAATGAGACCAGGACAGGGTCACAGAACCGGCTGCGGGGAGACCCAGGGGCCAGGACAGCTGCAGAAGGAAGCAGAGAAAGCTGGAGACAGGAGACAGAGGGAGCAGGCAGTTGGTGAAAAGACAAAGACCACAGACCCAAAATATAGACATTGTAGATACCAATCCATACGTTAATGGACCTTTGATTGATGACAAATTACCAGTCTCTCCATAAATTGACAGTTAGAAATTCATGAGAAAAAAACAAGAAACAAAAACCCCAGATCCCTACCTCATACTGTGTACAGTTAAAGACCTAAATATAAAAGATAAAACTATAAAAATTTTAGACAACAAAAAGGAATGCTTTAGAAGTGATAATAAGAGATTTCTTAAGCAAACAAACAAACAAGCATTAACATTACAGAGAAAAAGTGAAAAACAAAACCCAAAACTGAGCTGTATGCAAAGCAGGGGGCTGGGGACCTCTGATGCCATCTATAAGCTTTTTGCAGTTTGCAACGAAGAAAGTAGACGTGTTGAGCACGGGCTTTTGTAAGCTTTTTTGTCAATTGAAAAACGAGATTTATCTTGTGAAAGTCATTTTTATTAAGTTTAATTTGTTTTACAACATAGCAGTTTGCCACTGATGGATGGAAAGGAAAAAACAAAAACCGAAAAAAAAAAAACCACCCCAAAACTGCTCCATAAAAACAGATCATGAGAAGCACTAAAATAGATATTAAATCAAGACATTCTATGTACTTATAAAAAATACAAATGGGAAAAATGGAACAAATGAACTACCAAGAGAATATAATAAATTCAAATAAAATTAAGAAAAATGAATTTAAAAAAATGAGTACATTATGAGTATTCTGATGTTCGATTAACATGTGAGAGGGTTTGGTTTCTCCATCACAAGGTCTAGTAATTCTAAATGTCTGCCAGGATGTAGACAGGGCGAGTGCTGGGTAAACCAAGTTGGTCAAGGCCCTTTAGAAGTTGCCGGCAGCACCAGTACATTGGAAACACCGGCAGGAGCCCCAGTTCCACTCCTAGACCTAGGAACTCACAGAAATGCTCACGTGCGTCCTAAATAACGGGGCGGGGACACTCAGAGCAGAGCGACATGTGATGTCCACAAAGTAAACACAGCAAATGCCACCTCCCCAGGTCGGATAAGTGGAGGTGCAGTTCACACTGCAGAAGAGCACCCGCTGTGCAGACCCACCAGCCACCAGTTCCCGCGCCCACGTGGGCGCCCACGCGCAGGCCAAAGACACCTCGTCCCCTCTGGCCCCCGAGACCTGATCCGCAGGGCTTTGCGGGGACAGGAGCCTTTATAAGTCCAGTAATGTCCTGGGGTCCCAGTCGTTGTCATCTCCCTCTTGGTACCCAGACGTGGAGGAGGACGAGGGTCCTTCCAAAAGGTCTTGGAGTGAGGGCAGCTCTGTGAAACCGTGGATCAAAACAGGGTCGAGCGAGAAATCTGAGGCGTAGGGGCCCTGAGGCCAGACTGGAGACTGGGCTGGCGCTGGGGCTGGGAATGGGGCTGGGAATGGGGCTGGGGCTGGAAATGGGGCTGGGGCTGGCGCTGGGGCTGGAGCGGCCGGGACCACCTTCTGGGCGCCCTGCGCAGGGTCCCACCAGGCCTGGCTGTAGCTGGAGACGTTGGGTTCTGCTGCGGGGAAGACTCCGAAGGGGCTGGGCGGAGGGGGGTTGCAGAAAGCTGGGCCCCCGGGGAACGCAGAGCCCCCGGGGAACGCAGGGCTGACTGGGGCAGGCGCAGGGGCGCAGGCTCCGGGGCCCTGGGGCGCAGCGCGGGCTTCGGGGCCTTCACACCTGGAGAGTCCCAGCAGCCTGGAGTGTTTGGCCCGCCGGTTCTTGAACCAGACCTGGGAGGAGAGCGGACAGGCAGAAGTGTAAGGGCGGAGGAGCTTCGAGCAGCCCCCTCTGCCCAGGTGTGATGAGCCCCCTCCCAGACTCAATCAGAGGCCCGGGTTCCGGGTCTCCGGGAGGTGCAGGCGGCAGGGAGGGCAGGGCGTGGACACCCGGGGCCAGGAATGGGACTGCCAGAGGGTGGCCGGGTTCAGGGGCCCTGAGGTCTGGGCATGGGGAGCCCAGGGACGCCCTTCTGGGCGGGGCCGTGCTGGCTGGTTTGTACCGCACGGGGCAGAAGCAGACTCCAGGCCCAGGCCTGTGTCCGCACTGGGGACCCATCGTTAGCGGTGACCCAGGGCAGCTCTCGGCCCCTCTCAGCGTGGCGGCCCCACCCGCAAAGCAGGAGCGGGGGAGAGTGGGGAGGTGGCCCAACGACCCGGCCCTAGGTATTGTCGCTGTGGGAGCGGGTCTGGTGATTACTGGGGGTGTTGGGGGGGGGGGTCAGACCTGCACTTGGTGCTCCTGAAGGTTAAGTCTAGCCGCCAGGGTCTCGCGCTCCTGGTACGTCGGGTACCGGTTCCTCCCAAAGACTTGCTCCAGCTCCTGCCGCTGTTCCGCGCTGTACGCCGTGCGCTCCTGCCGCCGTCTCCTCCGAGGAATTGCGGACAGAGGGGGACCTGGCCAAAGGGGAAAACAGGGTCAGACTAGCCCCACGGACAGTCCTCGGACCACCAGGCCCTCGCGAGCTGGTGGGGGCTCAGGCCTGAGGGCGGCAGGCAGCGCTGTGCGTAAGAGTGTGGCCTCTGGACCAACCGCCCTGGGTCTCACCTGCCAGCCCTGGGCCCGGTACCTGTCTAGGCCTCGGTGTTCACATCTTTAAAATGGGCCTGACAACAGTGCTCTATTATTATTATTATTACAGGGCCCACTGCCAGTGAAGGCAGGCAGGGTGGGTGCCTCAGGCTCACCCAGGCTGGTGTCCCAGGTCGGGTCCCTCCTCCGCATCCCCCCTGCCCCTTCCCGCTCCATCCAATGGCTGAAGCCACCCCGAAACTTGCAGGGGGGCACTGTGTGCCTGGCCCTCTGCTCATCTCAGTCCCAAAATATAGTTCCATGCCCACATTTACGAAGTTTCCAGACAATCGGGCCCTTCTCTCGAAGCCTCACGACAGGATCTTACCCGAGCAGCCCACCCGCCGGTCCCCGCCCCTCTCGGTGGGCCCACACTCACCCATGGGACACTCAGGTTCTTGCATCTTGGCTCCTGCTCTGTCCACTGCGTTTAAGGCTCTGTGTGCAAGGTCTGGTGCTTAAATACCACCTCCACTCTGAGCCCACTAGGCATGCCCTGAGGATCCTGGGACCCACCCTCCCGGGGCCCACCCTAAGCTCCGCCCTCTGCAGGGGACCTAATCATTGATTAATCCTTTCACTGAGCAGCTACTGCACTTGTGCCCTGTCCTGGGGGCTGGGGAACCGCAATGGCAAGACAGCCTTGGTCCTGCCCTATGGGGGCTGTAGCTCAAGGGACCCGACATTGCCTCCATGTGGGGTCCCCATCTCCTGAAACAATCCCTCTGGCCTCCCAGTGCCAGGGGTCATCCTATTCCCTCCCAGTCCTGG
This sequence comes from Rhinolophus hipposideros, assembly GCF_964194185.1. Classification (NCBI taxonomy): domain Eukaryota; kingdom Metazoa; phylum Chordata; class Mammalia; order Chiroptera; family Rhinolophidae; genus Rhinolophus; species Rhinolophus hipposideros. The sequence continues at coordinate 43,110,049 of NC_138067.1, forward strand.
GAGCCCCACCTCTCCCACCTCCCTGTCCAGCCACCATGTTCTCCTGCCCCAACCATCCTGCAGCCTCCTTTCTCCCGGTCTTCAGGAGCCACTGTCACTTCTCCAGTTCATTCTCCAACTGTCTCCCCAGGCTCTGGACGTGGGGAGAGTTCATCACCCCGGCCCTGACCATGGTTTGGTGTCCGGGCTGGTTCTCCTCTGCAATAAAGGTGGGGCGGGTTGCAGGTGGGCAGCTGCAGATTTCCCTTGTGAAGGAATGAACTGGGTCTGTTCTGTGTGTCTCTGGTCCCTGAGACCAGCCCCTTGTAGCTGCATAGACCCGCGTCTAAACATCAGACTGGACTCCTCACTTGTCCAGGGGCTGCTGGGGACTTGCGTCAGGGGACAGTACAACTTCCAATGCTCACGCCCAGGGGACTTTTATTATAATCAATGAAAGTGACAGTGAGCTAGGTGACCGAATACAAAAAGAAACAAAGCAAAGTGATTTCGTGATTAGATTTACCTCATACTCTGAACTGTCACTTCCTATCTCACGGTGGCATTTTACCATATAGGACATTTTTTTCTGCTTCTTGGGCAGCTGGGAACACATTGGTCATCAAAACAGTCAATGACCGTGCTGTCAACAAGGGATAATCTAGCAATTTCGTTGGTCTCTAAGATGTGACTAGAGACCACCTTCTCTCTGATTTTGAAATGAATTTAAGTGTAACATTTTACTGATTAGATTGACAAAGATGAGAAGAAGGACAAGGCCTGCGATTGATGGGTGAGGGGATAAGGAACCTGGCTTTTCAATCTTTTGGATGTAGGTTTGTTTTTGAGAGAGACTTGGTGATACTTGTCAGTGTCCCTCAGCCAAGGAATATTAAGAGGACACCAGTAACTGAGAAAATTTGGGTTTATTGCAACGAGGGAGACACACACATGGAAACCCTAAGTGTGTCTCAGAACAAGGGTGTTTGAAAGGAACTATATAGGATTTGGACATGTATGAGATGATTTGGGGGAAATTTCAAAGAGTAACTTTTAAGCCCAACAGAATTGTAATCAGAAACACAAACAGATACTCGTGCACCCATATTCTTGGCAGCACTGTTCACAATAGACGAAATGTGGAAACCATGCAAGTGTCCACTGACAGAGAAATGAAGCAGAACATGGCTCATGAACACAGTGGAATATTATTCAGCCTTGTAAAGGAAGTACTGGTACATACTGAAACATTCAAGAACTTAGAAAGTATTATGCTAAAAGAATTAAGACAAAGAAGGATAAATAGTGCATATTTCCACTTCTATAGAGACACGCAAATTCAGAGGCAGAAAGCAGATTACCCGGGGCTGGGGGAGGAGGGAATTAGCCTTAGTGTTTAATGGGGACAGGGTTTCAGTTTGGGAAGATGAAAAACATCCTGAATATATGTGGTGGGGATGGTTGCACAACAGTATGAATGTACTTAATGCCACTAAACTGTACACTTAAAAATGTACAAACTGGTAAATTTTATGTTCTGTATATTTTACCACAATTTAAGAAATTAGGGTGGCTTTACTCCGGTGTGGATGTTGTCAGGAAATAGTGGTGATACCATAATTGGGTATCTTATCTAGAAGGTGAGGAGGATAGAGTGTGGCTGGAGTGTGGTTTGTATAGAAAGTGTCCCTTGTAATAATCTGATCAAAGCCTGCCCTTGTTTGTTTGTGTTTTGTGAAATCATTTATATTCAGCAGGAGGGCGCCAAGGTTTGGCGGTCAGTTCCAGGCCAGCTCCCAGTCACCGACTGCTTTTCTCTTTCTTATATGCTATTTAGCAAAATCCCTTGAATTCCATGCACCCAGTGAGGTGTTTGAGAGTTGGGAATCCCTGGAGGTTCTTATCATTGTCAGCTGCCTGCTGTTGGGCAAAGCCATCCTCCCCAGCCAGGCCCCGTTTTCCCCACCCAGACAATGGGATTAAGTCAACGGCTGCTCCACACCCGCCTGGGAACTGACTTCTGCTCAGGAGAGAAACTGTCACAAGGAGAGCCCATCGTTGTCTCTAAGGTGTTTCCCTGGGGCAAAGTGCCTGGCCTCTACCATGCAGATCAAACATAAACATTCCTGGAAAACCAGCCTTTCACAGCCAGCAATTTTCAAATTCTAGTGGGCATCAGAATGCTCTGCAGGGCTTGTTAATAACCAGATTACCAGGTCTCACCCCCCAGAGTTTCTGATTCAGTAGGTGCAGAGGCGGGGCCCAAAATTTGAATTTCTAACTGGTTCCCAGGTGATGCTAATACTACTGGTCTTAATCAGGGAGTAGTATACTACTGAATCAGATACTGAGCAGAGGGCCAGGCACACAGTGCCCCCCTGCAAGTTTCGGGGTGGCTTCAGCCATTGGATGGAGCGGGAAGGGGAAGGGGGGATGCGGAGGAGGGACCCGACCCGGGGCACCAGCCTGGGTGAGCCTGAGGCACCCACCCTGCCTGCCTTCACTGGCAGTGGGCCCTGTAATAATAAGGGCCCTTACAGAAGTAAGAACCACTTACTTCTGTTGTAAGTGGTTCTTGCAACAGAACCACTGCTGTAAGGGACAGCCTACTTTGCCCGCCTCGGCCCCTACCCCTGGCCTTGGCCCCCAAGCTTGGCTTGGTTTTAGGGGCAGGAAGAGGCCAGCAAGACAGAGGTGGGGCAGAGGGCCAGATCGGGAAGGGCCTGGAGGAGCTCTGATGTTATTCCCAGGAGAAAGAGAGAGAGAGAGAGAGAGAGAGAGAGAGAGAGAGAGAGAGATTCAAATATTTTTCTTATGTGCTAGACACTATTCTAAGTGCTTTATTTTTTTCTAATTTTTTTTTAGATTTTTAAAAAATTTATTGGGGTGACAATTGTTAGTGAAATTACATAGATTTCAGTTGTAAAATTCTGTATTACATCATCTATAAATCCCATTGTGTGTTCACCACCCAGAGTCAGTTCTCCTTCCTTCACCATATATTTGATCCCCCTTACCCTCATCTCCCTCCCCCCCACCCCCCTTACTCTCTGGTAACCACTAAACTATTGTCTGTGTCTATGAGTTTTTGTTTCTCATTTGTTTGTCTTGTTCTTTTGTTGTTTTTGGTTTATATACCACATATCAGTGATATGGTTCTCTCCTTTTTTCTGTCTGACTTATTTCGCTTAGCATTATACTCTCAATATCCATCCATGTTGTCACAAATGTTCCTATATCATCTTTTCTTACCGCCGAATAGTATTCCATTGTGTATATATATCACAACTTCTTTATCCATTCATCCATCGAAAGACATTCTGGTTGTTTCCATGTCTTGGCTACCATAAACAAAGCTGCAAAGAACATTGGTTTTTTCTAATTTTTTTTCTAAGTGCTTTATAATTATTAACTGAGCTCTCAGCTGGCTGCACCCCACTACCCTTAGTTCCTCCCTCTGCCATGACAAACTTTATGTTGCACCCACCCTCCTCTGTGATGACAGGCTGTGTGGACAGGACACTCTTCTCTATCCCTCAGAAGATTCTTGGAGCCCCATCACTGCATTCTATATAAATTTTCTTTCTACTTTTGTGTCCTCCAAAATCGTTTCTGCCTCCCCAATTATTCAATGTCCAAGTTTCAATATTGTTTTTCAGATTATGTATCCTTTTGTCCATCTGTCCATTTACATATCCTTGTATTATCTATCCATCTGTCTCTATTCCAGCTGAACGGTTCTGAGAACAGTTCTGAGAACAAAGGTTTATTTTTTATTATTTTTTATTGGGGAATATTGGGGAACAGTGTGTTTCTCCAGGGCCCATCAGCTCCAAGTCGTTGTCCTTCAATTTAGTTGTGGAGGGCGCAGCTCAGCTCCAAGTCCAGTTGCTGTTTTCAATCTCTAGTTACAGGGAGCACAGTCCACCATCCCATGCGGGAATTGAACCAGCAACCTTGTTGTTAAGAATTCGTGCTCCAACCAACTGAGCCATCTGGCCACTCCGAGAACAGAGGTTTCTTGAACCAAACTTGAGAAGCAACATAGAGAGGCAAAAAAGTGTAGAAACCTGAGAAGAGGACCTAGGTGTAATTTTGCTCCGGTATTTATAGCCTGCATCTAAGAGAACGTATGAGAAGCTTCTAAGAGTTGTAGCCCCATAGGAGGGAAACTGTGGGCTGGGAGAATTTTGATGGCACTCATTATGAATTCATCTCAGAGCAGTTATTAAGGATGCAAATGTATATTAAATAAAATAAAGTCTATTCTCTTTTTAGAACATCGGTTCCATTGTTCTGATTTTTCTAGATCACATTCTCTTTCTCTGATAATGAGGGGCCTTTTCTGCAAGTTCATCTGAGCCTAAGATTGACAAGGAAATGAGCGTCTTTTCTATCTGCTGCTCTGTGCTTCAGGTTTTCTCTGAAAATGTTTAACCTGTCTGGGCCTCTTTTATTTTATTTTATTTTATTTTATTTTATTTTATTTTATTTTATTTTAAGATTTTATTGGGGAAGGGGAACAGGACTTTATTGTGGAACAGTGTGTACTTACAGGCCTTTTTTCCAAGTCAAGTTGTTGTCCTTTCAATCTTAGTTGTGGAGGGTGCCGTTCAGCTTCAAATTGTTGTCCTTTCAGTCTTAATTGTGGAGGGCACAGCTCAGCTCCAGGTCCAGCTGCCCTTGCTAGTTGCAGGGGGCGCAACCCACCATCCCTTGTGGGAGTTGAATCAGCAACCTTGTGGTTGAGAGCCCACTGGCCCATGTGGGAATCGAACCGGTAGCCTTTGGAGTTAGGAGCACGGAGCTCCAACCGCCTAAGCCACCGGGCCGGCCCTTTTTTCATTTTTTAAAAATTAGTTTTAGTACAAAACAATGTAATAGTTAGACATTTACACCCCTCAAAAAGTGATAACCCCCCTCCCCAATCTACTACCCCTCTGACATCTTATATAGCTGTTATCGTTCCACTGACTCTATTCCCTATGCTGTACTCCATATCCCGTGATGATATATGATATATATATATATATATATATAAATGATATATATATATATGATATATATATATATATATATAAAATCATAGTCGACATTCCATATTATTCAGCTTCAGCTTCAGATGTACAGTGCAGTGGTCAGGCATCTACACAGACCATGAAGTGATCTCCCTAATAAGAAAAGTGCCCATCAGACCCCCTACAAAATCTTTACAACATTATAGATTATATTCCCCAAGTTGTCTTTCATAGCCCTGTGGCTATATTGTGATTACTAATTTGTACTTTCTAATCCCTTTACCTTCTCCCCCAACCCCACCTAGCAACCCTCAGGGTTTTTTTGTTGTTGTTTTTAATCTCAACCTCTTTTTGTTCTCCGCAGGAAATGGGCTTCAGCTTCATCAGCAGGGAAACATAGAAAAAAAACCAAAACCAAAAACAAAGAAAAGAAATGTTTCACTGAAGTATACCACTGGTTGAGAAAAAGCACAAATCAATAAGTCATCACCAAGTGAACATGCCTATGTCCACCACCCAGAGTGAGAAGCAGAATATCTCTAACAATACTGAAGCTCCATCATGGCAGCTCCCAGTCTCAACCAAAGGTAATCACTACCCTGCCTTCCAATACTACAGGTTAGTTTTGCCTGGTTTTGAACTTCACATGCATAGAATCATGAAATGTGTCTTCTTTTGTGTTTGCTTTCTTTTGTTCATCATTGTTTGCAAGAGTCATCCCTGTTGCCTTAGCAATGGTCTGTCTACATTCTGATGTCTGTGTAGTTTGCCATTGTATGATATAGCACTGTTAATTTATCCATTCTCGCCTCAGTGGCTATTTTGGTTCCAGTTTGGGGTCTTTCGAACAATGACGCTATGAACATTTTTGTGCATGTCTTCTGACAAAATAGGAGTGGAATTTCTGGGCCATAGAGGAGGCATTTCTCAAATTTAATAGATAATGCTTAATAGATCTTCAAAATGATTTTACTCTGTATCCTCACCAAAACTTAACATCGTCTGTCTTTTAATTTTAGCCATGTTGATGGGTGTGCAGCGGAAGATTATTGTAGCTTTATTTTGTATTTTCCTGATGACCAATCAAGTTTAACAACTTTTCCATTCATTTTACTTTAAATGTTTTTTTCTGTTATAGTGTAGAGTTTTCTGTGTAATGATCACACACAGATTTTGTTAGATTTTTTCCTCGAAAGTATTTGATATTATCGTAAATTTTATCAGTTTTTTTTCAAATTTGTTTCTTATTTATTTGTGGCTGGAGTGTAGAAAAATAATCTGTTTTTGTTCTATTGACTTTTATCCAGGGACCTTGTGAAATTCTCATATTAATTCTAAATGATTATCTATAGATTCTTTTGGGTTTTCTACCTATAGTCATGTCATCTACAAATGATGGTTTTCTTCTTCCCTCCCTTCCTTTCACTCTTTCTTCCTTTCACTCTCTTTCTTTCTTTCTTTCTTTCTTTCTTTCTTTCTTTCTTTCTTTCTTTCTTTCTTTCTTTCTTTCTTTCTTTCTTTCTTTCTTTCTTTCTTTCTTTCTTTCTTTCTTTCACTCTTTCTTTCTTTCACTCTTTCTTTCTTTCTCTCTCTCTCTCCCTCTCTCTCTCTCCCTCTCTCTCTCTCTGTCTCTCTGTCTCTCTCTTTGCCATACCCTTTATTTTCTTTTCTTACTTGATTGCACCTTTATTTCCTTATTGCATGGACCTTCAGTAGTGTTGAAGAGAAGTGCTGAGCACTAGATGGCCCTGTCTCATTCCCAGTAACTGAAGGAAAGCTTTCAACATTTCAACATCAAACATAATATTTTCTATAGGATTATTCTGCAGATACTTTCATCAAATTAAGGAATCCACTTCTCTTCCTCATTTCTAAGAGTTTCTTATTTTTAATCAAAAATGAATTTTGAGTTTTATCAAATGCCTCCATTGTACTGCGATGATATGATTTTCTCTTTAGTATATTAATGTGGCAAATTCCTTGGTTTTTGAATATTAGACCATTCTTGCATTCCTGAGATTTTATTCCTAAAATAAACTCAACTTGGTCAGGATGGATTATCCTCCCATGACGCACACATGCTGGATTCCATCTGATAATAGTTTGTTTAGGACTTTGGTTCATGAGTTCATGTTTTTGATATTGAAGTTTGTGCAGGCCTCATGAAGTAAAATGAAAAATGTTTTCTCCCTTTCAAGTTCCTGGAAGTTTGCATCAGATCAATGTAATTTCTTTCTTAATTGTTATGTGGAATTTGTGGATGAAGCCAAATGGGCAAAGAGTGTTCTTTTTGTGAAGAATTTCAATTCTGAGGATTACTCTTCTTTAATAGGACTATTCAGATTTTCTATTTTATGTGTGTGTGCTTGCTTTGGTAAGTTACATTTTGCTAGGAATTTGTCATTTAAATTTTCAAATTTCTTAGTGTAAAATTGTTCATAATATCTTGTTAGGATCATAAATGTCTTTAACGTAGAATCTTCAGTAATGCCCTCTTTTTCATTCTTGACCTTGGTAATTTCTCTCTTTTTCTCTTTGTTAGTGTTTTTGGAAGCTATCAATTTTATTAGTTTTTAACAAAATATGTCTTTGATTTTATTTATTTCTGTTCTCATCTTTATTATTTCTTCCCTCTGTCCTATTTCTTCCTTCTGTTCTAACTTCTTGAGATGATGGTTAAAATGGTTGATTTTAGTCTTTCTTTTTATCTGATATCTGATATATCATTTAATGCTATAGATAAATGAAATGAAAACTGGAATGTTTTAAACAAATGAATGCCAATAAATTTGACAATTTAGAGGAGGTGCACAAATTCCTTAAGAACTACAACTTTCTGAAGTTTAAAAGATGAACACTTATGTATCTAGTAAATAAATTGAATACATAATTAACTGTCTTACAAACTGGTGAATTCTGTCACATACTTCCGGAAGAAAAAACGCCTTGCACAATACCTGGCATCTGTCTTATCTTTTCTTTCCCTACCTAATCTCCTCCTTGGCCCTGCTTTCTGTTCCTCCTTGGAATGCATTTCCCCCTCTGTTTCCCTCCCCTCTTGGTTTCCCTCTTGGTCTGTCATCTCTTCCATATTTTGAGGGGGTTGAAACTATCATCTTTGAAGTCACCAAACAAGAGTGGCTCTGGAAATCTGTGTGGCCCCAGGGCCATTCCATCCTCACCTCCCAGCCTCTGTCTCTTCCTCTTTAACCTAAGGCTCCTCAGAAGATGGGTTGGATCCTGTTTGTCTTGGGAAACTTATTTAACCCCTTCGGATCCATAAAATACGGGAGGAGGAATGGCTCTTACCTCATGAGGGTGTAATGAAGATTCAGTGAGGGAGAATTACAAAGACAGTGCCTAACAGTGCTCGTGGTAAGTGCTGAATAGAGAGTTTAGCCATGATTTTATTATTATTGTGTGTCCCAGGCGTGATTTCCTGTGGAGGGGATAAGAGTGGGGAGGACATCACTTAGTTAAAACTCAGTTGTCTCCACGAAGTCCCCTCCCGATGGGTCAGGCGTCCGAACCTAATCCTCGCTAATTCCCCTGCCTTTCTGCTGAGGCTGGACCCTGGGTAAGAGGATTGGGGCTTTGCTAAATTAGTCCTGGAAACAGTTAGGGAGGGGCTCAGAGAACAAGAGGAACAGGAGGGAAGACAAAGACAAGGGGGTGAGGGGAGAGATGGAGAGAGGAAAAGAGAGCAGAGAAATAATCAGGCCTGTATGAGAGGGGGAAGGAAGATACAGGGAGGAGAGAAGCAGGAATGAAAGGCGGGACCAACAATGGGGGGGAGGGGAGAAATGCCAAGAGGGTCCCGAGGAGCTACATCCCCACAAGATAAATAGAAATGCCAGTTTTACGGCTTCCTAGTTGTGGGACTTTGGGCAGGTCACCTGACCGCCCTCTGCCTCAGTTTCCCCAGCTGTGTAGTGGGGAGAGTAATAGCATCTATCTGATAGGTTGTTCTGAGAATTAGAAGAGTTAGAATTGGCTTTTACCAGGGTCTGGCAAATAGTACCTGCTCAGTAAATTTTTCTTTTTTCTTTTCCATCGACTTATTGAGGTGTAATATATATACTATAAAATCCACCCATTTTAAGTGTACAGTTTGGTGAATTTGGGCAATTGTACATGGTCCTAGAACCACTACCTTCGTCAAGATACGGAACATTTCTAGCACCCCAAAAAGATATTGTTGTGTTCCTTTGTAGTGTATCCTGTCTGTGGATCCCAAGCCCCCGGCAACAACAGTTGGCTTCCTGCCACTCTAACGTTAACTTTCTAGAATTTTATATAAGTGGAATCGGGCAGTATGTGCTGCTTCTAGCCTGATTCCTTTCTCAGATTATTATGCTATTCACCCATGTTGTTATGTATGCCCGGCGCTCAGTGCTTTTTATTGCTGAGGAATTGATGCATTCCAGTTTGTTTATCCATTCATCTGTCGACAGACGTTTGGATGGTTCCCAATCTGGGGCCATTATGAATAAAGATGCCATGAATGGCACAAGGACAAGTTCAATTTAAAAAAAAAAATAGGTTAAGATAAATATATAGCACAACGTCTTCAAAGGGTGTCTATGTCTTGCGGGTGCCAGGGCTTCATTTCTTTTTGTGGTTGAATAAGATTCCATTGTATGGACGGACGACATTTTGTTTATACCTTGCCAGGCGACAGGCATTTGGGTTGTTTCCATCTTTTGGCTATTGTGAATAGGGCTGCCATGAACATGAGTGTACAAGTTTTTGTTTGAATACCTGTTTTCAATTCTTTAGGAGTATATACTTAGAAGTGGAATTGCTGGGTCCCTCTGTAGTTCTAGAACATTTTTATCACCCCAGATAGAAACCCTGTGCCCGTCAGTAGTCACTCTTCATTTCCCTTCCTCCCAGCCCCTGGCAACCACTAATCTGCTTTCCATCTCTATGGATTTGCTAATTCTGGACATTTCATATAAATAGAATCATACAATACATGGCCTTTTTGTGTCTGGTTTCTTCTGTGAATGTACTTAATACCACTGAATGGCATATTTTACGATGGTAAAAATGGTAAATTTTATGGGATATGTATTTTAACACACACACACACACACAAACGTATATTGGGCTGTTAGCATGGACCAGTCTTCAGGACCACCTACTTAATATAATAATCTCATTTATTTCTCTCAAAGTAGGTTTTCTCGATGCCCCATGTGGGGAAACTGAGACTAGGATAAACGAGTTGCCCAAAAGTGGCTGGGTCAGGTTCGGACAACAAGTCTGCCTGACCCCATCAATCTTGTGTTCAACTCCTCTGCCCCCCAACACACACACACAAATTTTAACCTAGGATTCAGTGATTGAAAGGAACAGAAACAGGGAAAGATGACTGAAAGTTGGAGAAATAGAAAGTCAGAGGCAAAAGAAATACGAAGAAAGAGAAAAGAGAAAGAAGGAAAATGACAAAAATCCAGCAAAAAGAAATAGGGACCTGGGAGTCTGAGAGACCGTCTGGAGGAAGAGAGATAGAGAAAATAAGAGATTGGAGAGAAACGGTGGGAAACTGAAAGTGACCCAGGGACAGAGATGGAAGAAGGGACAGGTGCAGGATGAAGCTGAAGAGGGTTGGAGGCTGATGGGGAGGGCTTTTATCTTCACATGAGCCACTGAGGCAGGAAGCATAATTACCATCCTCTTGCCGAAAGGGAGACTGGAGGTCATGTGGGTAGAAGCTGGCCGTCTAGAGCCCACGTCCCTGCTGAAATGGCTTTAGGGAGATATCAAGAAAAAGATGGTGACCAGACAGAGGAAGCACGTAGATGGGCCCATGCCCCCAGAGACAGAGGTGAGAGGAGAGGGAAGGGACAGAGCAATTCCTGTTTCTACCTTTCCGGTCCTTCTGAGAAAACAACAACAACAACAAAAACACCCAGAGTTAAGCAGGATTCAACATTTTTAATCATTTTTCACTCTGAGGGGGGCTGGGGAAGGGACCGAGTTCCAGGAAATGGACACGGGGAGAACAGAGGGCCTGATACAGAATGAGGGAGGCCCCTGGCCCTTTCCTTCTGTCCTCACTTCCCTTGTCACTTTTCCTGGCTTTGGGAAATAGACCCTTGGACATCCCAATGGACAGCTGGAGACCCAGAGTTTAGGACTGGACCAGAAAAAGGAACCTGGAACTTCCTGAACAGGTTTGATTCCTCACTCTGTCCAGCAACCAGAGAAGTCTCAGATGACCCCAGTCTTTTGAAGTCAAACTGTGTCCTCTGTCCTCTATTACCTTCCACCCTCCTTCAAATCCTCCCCGACCCCTTTTCAAGCTGCCTTTGAATTGTTTGCACAAGACATGCCCTCCTCTGTGAATGGCGCGCTCCGTGGGGCGGGGCGGAATCTTGTTTTTACCTGAGAACCAGCCTCCAGCACCGAGTGTGGGAGTATCTGCAAAATAAGTACCTGACCCGCATTCTGGTCTCAGATCCAGAGCACGATGTCATCTCCTCCCTGTCCCTCCCTTGTGAATTTTCTCTGGATCCCTCATCCTGCACCACAACATGTGCCATCTTCCTGTCTATCCTTTGTGTCTCACACTGGACTCCAAGTCATTCCTGGGTTTAATGTCACAGAGCCCAGCATGACTCAGGCCCAAGAGAGATGACCAAGTGGTGCGTTGAGTAAACCCTCTCTGTGGACTCTAATGGTTGCAGTGTACCCCTCGGGGGTCCAGAGAGTGGGGACCTCTCTTGGCCTGAACCCAGAAAAATCATCTGATGCCTCCCAGCCTCTCTTCACACTGTGACTTCCTCCTGACATGCCTGCCTGTGCTGGAGACCTGGAGTCAGTTTGTACGAGTTCACGAGCACAGATGGCCCACGTCTCTTCCCAACTCCGAGTTTGGTGACTTCAGACTGGCGCCTTGAACTCAGCCATAGTGGGAAAATTTACACCATGGAAATTGGCAAACACTCCAAATCAGGGCATCCAATCCCACCATCGAAACTGAAAACAAAAAATCTAAAACAGGGATTGTCTATTTGAAATGTGGTCCTGCCTCCAAATCTGTTTCTCCCTCACCCCTAATCCTTTGTATATTTACAGATGTCCACCTACTCTTGTCTTTGAAATACCCTCAACTATAGCTGGTATGTCACATGCAACTACCATAATCTCTCGAAAATCTGGGTGAAATTCACCCTAAAACAAAAGGGAAAAAAAAGACATGGAACAGGCAACTTGCTTTCCATTCTCCTACGAAATGTGTCCATTTTCAATGTCTGAATGAATGAATAGTTGAATGATGAAATGTCTTTAAGAAGAAATAGATATATAGCAAATAGCCCCCTAAACCTACCGTGTAAACCTGATATTTGTGAAGTCTGTAAAATTGCCCAATATGTATTCTTAATTTAACTGTCTAATTGGCCTAAGGTTCCATGATGGAGCCTCTGAAAGTCTGCTTTTGGAAGTTCTAGAAGGATCTCTAGCTATGTGCTAAGGAAGTGTCCCAATGGAAAGTTAAGGACTTGAGCCTCCCTACTTGTTTGTTCAAGGGCATCTGGATTCTGACCTAAATATCAGCCCCAAATCAACCATAAAGTTTAATGTCATTTCATCTTGGGGCAAGTTCTCATCACCAGTTTCTGGAGTCTGGGGCTCAGGTTAGAATGGGTGTGAGACGGTGCTGGGTTGAGAGAATTACTAAGCCCCATTGAGCTGCCCCAGGAGAGGGAGGAAAGGGGTGGGTTGTGTTGAGCTAAGCTGCTCATGAAGTCAAAGCGTCCACAACCCTTGGAAGGATGACTGGTTCCTGCTGCTCTCTCAGAGGTGCTGTCCAAATATCTAAGCTGTGGGCAGGCAGATTTAGACCAGAGATGGAGGGAGATGCTACAAGATCTGAAACTTCCAGGCACTCTGATCCTTGTAGTCCAGAGGATCCATGGGGTTGTAGGCGAATTTCCAGGTGCCAGTGGGGTCCTTGAATTCCAAGCTGTCCACAGGGCTGTAGGTGCTGTAGCTCTGGCCTGACAAGGATGTGGGGGACTGGGCCAGGGAGGGTCCCATGGAGGGGCCCGAAAGGGGGCTGAGAGCCGGGCCCCCCAACTGGGGCACCATGGGAGAAAGGTAGGGATCCAGGCCACTGAAGTAGGAGCTGGGAGACCCATAGGCTGAGGGGGAAGAGCAGAAAGCTGAGGCGGGGGCATAGGTCATGGTGTAGGGTGCTGAGGGGAGAGGAGGCCCTGAGGCCACGGGCAAAGGGGACTCTGAGGCTGGACTCCAAATGGACACGGTGGCCACTGCTGCAGCGGGAGAGCCTGAGGGGCCAGGTAGAGGGGGGCTGTAGGAATCTGAGATGCTCAGGGGGTCTGGACAGACATCCGTGGGGGCTCTTGGGGATGTGCCTGCCTTCCTCTTGGCAGGACGAGCCTTGGCCTGTGTCCCTGGAGGCTGCTGCTGCTGTTTCTGCTGCTGCCGCTGCTGCCTACATTTAGCCCTGCGGTTCTTGAACCAAACCTGGGGGGTAAGAGGGGAATGCCAGTAGGTGGGGAGGAGGCCAGGAGAGCACCCATGGTGCCCAGAAATGATGCTGTTTATGGGTGAGACACACCAGAGTCACACCGCTCCATCCATCCATCCATCCATCCGTCCGTCCGTCCATCCATCCATCCATCCATCTATCCATCCATCCATTCATCCATCCATCCATCTATCCGTCCATCCGTCTATCCATCCATCCACTTATCCACTCATCCATCCATCTATCTATCCACCCACCTTCCTGTCTGTCCACCCATCCACCCACCCACCTACCCACCCATCCATCCACTCATTCATACATACAACTGTACATACAGACATTCATACAAACACACATGTATCCATATCCATTCATCTAATCATTCACATACACATAAATACATTCATCTATCTAATACATACATAAATTATATATAAATATACACATACAGTTGCACACACACACACACACACACACACATATTTAACCATCCAGTCATGAGTACATATATACAATCATACAAGCAAACACATACACATTGGTGCATGAATCATACATACATCCAGTCATACAAATATCCAATCATACAAACACACACACATATATACATTCATCCATTCAATCAGTTAATAAACATGCATTAACCGTCTTCTACTGCTCGGGGGATATACATCAGTGGAGCTGACATTCTACTTGAGAGAGACAGATTATAAACAGTAAGTAAATCACATAGTATTTTAGAAGGTGGTAAATACTACGGAAGAACCGATTGAGCAGGAAAGAGGGAGCAGCAGAGTTGGGGGATGTGGGGAAAGATTGCAACTCCAAATTCGACTGCCGGTGGAGGCCTCAATGACTTGATTGGTGGGTAAAGACTTGAACAAGGTGATGGGAAATAAACGTTCCAGGTAGAGAGAACAGAGAGTGCAAAGGTCCTGAGGCAGGAGTGTGCTTGGCGGGCATGTTAGAGGAAGAACCAGGGGCCGGTTGGCTGGAGTGGAGCGAGAAGGGTAGGAACACTGAGATGAGGCCAGTGAAATAAGGGGGGTAAAGGATTATTCTGGCCTTTTATGACTGTGGCTGCTACTGTGTGGTTTCTTTCTCCTCCCATCACTCTGAGTCCCAAGAAGGGCTGGAACATCTCACCTGGACCCTGGACTCAGGCAGATTAATCTTCAGGGCCACCTCCTCACGGGCATACACATCCGGGTACTGGGTCTTGGCAAACAGAGCCTCCAGTTCCTCTAGCTGGCTCCTGGTGAAGGTCGTCCGCTCCCGCCGCTGCTTTCTAGGGGCACCTGGGTGGAGAAAAGGAAAATGGGACCCTCAGGTGACCTGGCTCCATTCTCTTCATCTGCTGGTGTGAGGCCCTGAGGGTGTGTGGGACACTCGGAAACCCCTTCTGTGTGTTCACCTGCCCTACCCTTCTGGACTTTACTCCGCCTCCCTGGGTTGCCTGTCATTTTGGGGCTCATGCCTCACCCCGAGGAGAACTGGCTTTAGCCATATAAGGACGTTTATGAATTTGTTTTTTTTGGTCCCTTTCTAATTTCTTAGGCACTAAACATGACACTGTGGATATTCAACCCTTTCTAGCCTATACAAGTGGCAGATCCATAATGTTCAACTTAATGAAAAAAGAAACAAACACAAAACAGCTAAATAATAATGCCACCAAAAATACAAAGAGGGCTCACTTCTCTTAGAAATAAAGCATTTCTGGGGGCAGCCAGATGGCTCAGTTGGTTAGAGCACAAGCTCTGAACAACAGGGTTGCCGGTTGGATTCCCACATGGGCCAGTGAGCTGCGCCCTCCACAACTAGATTGAAGACAACGAGCTGCCGCTGAGCTGCCAGAGGGGCGGCCGGATGGCTCAGTTGGTTAGAGTGCAATCTCTCAACAACAAGGTTGCTGGCCTGCAACTAAAGATTGAAAACGGCAACTGGACTTGGAGCTGAACTGCGCCCTCCACAACTAGATTGAAGGACAATGGCTTGGAGCTGATGGGCCCTGGAGAAACACACTGTCCCCCAATATTGCCCAATAAAATTTATTTTTTAAAAAAAGAAATAAAGCATTTCTAGCAGATGGAAATTCCTCTGGTTCCTCTTCCAGATCGCTTCCCTCTCCCTCACTCCAGAGGGAACCACTATCCTAAATTTCTTTGAATGTCTGTATGCTTTCCTGAATCCCTAAGCAGTGCTTCGTATGGAATAGTGTTTTGTATTTGCATATGACCCTGATGTCACTTCTGTAAGTGCCCATCTTCTTCCTGAGGGCAAAGGACTCCAGAGGCCCCCAGTAGATGGGGGCCAGTGGCAGGGAGGACTGTACTCACTTGGATAAGAAACAGCTTGGTGCATCAAATCCACACTGGAGCCACTCAGAGCCAAGGCGTTGACAGAATAGTGGGGCCCCGGGTTCATATACGCCATCATGATCTTCCTGGACACTGGTGCCCAGGTCAGTGGGCCTGCAAAAGAAGGGGGGAGGGGCTCAAACACTCCCAGTTATCGGACGGTGACAGGCAGGCTTAGGTTCAAATCCTGCCTCGGTCTCTTCTTAGCTATGGGACCTGGGGCAATTTCTCTCGCCGCTCTGTGCCTCAGTTTCCTCACCTATAATAAATGGCCCGCTGCTTAGGGTCCTCAAAGCTTCACTGAGACGCTGTCGGTTAAGCAGAGCTGAGCCTATAATGGACATCTTAAATAGAAGCTCTACTTCCTGCTCTGTCCTTTAAAAATTTTGATCCTGCCATTTCCCTCTCCAAAATCTTTTCTTTCTGTGACCCGGGAAAAGATGTCAACCTCACGCAGAATCACGGAGCGTAGAGTGAGCAGCTGTCCCCGGTCTGACTGAGATAGAAGCTTTTTTAAAGATGTGGGGCTTCCGGGTCAAACCTGGATGCGTCTCAGACAAACCAGGCTGGTGGCTCACCCTAAGGGTATTAAACTGTCAGCAAGCGATGATCTGCCACCACCATTTTTGACCCATTGGGTTGTATGTATGTACTAAGCGGATGGATGTAGTTATGTGTGTATAAATGATTAGATGAATGGATGTAGGGATGGATCTATGTGTGTTTGTAATGACTATGTGTATGAATGATTAATGGGGAAATAACTGTATTCATTTCTGTTCCTTGAAGTCGTCTCTGAAATAGCTGGTTTCCAATAACTTAAATCAATCTTTGACCTGTGTTTATTACATATGTGTCTTAGAGTCAGGATTTAAAATATTTTCAAATTACACTTTGACAATAAGGGTGTGTGAGAGTGTGTATGTGTGTAGTAGAGGTCATACACTACCAAATTATATATAATATTAACTATATAACATATACATGTACTATATATTATATATAGTCAAAGAAAAATATGGTGTTGAGCAGTATGTATAGCATGTTACCATTTGTGATTTTTAAAACAAGGCAATGACAATAATAATATTATTATTATTATAGATGCTTGTCTATGCATTGAAAATTTCCAGGAAGGACGGCTGCCTTGGGAAGTGTGCTATATCCATACATTATTGTTGCAGTTTGGATTACTTTTCAACCGTATATATGTGTCACCTTTTCAAAAACAAAATACAAACTCTAAAAAGAAAAGAAAAAAACATGAGAACCTTTCCATGGCCCCTATCCCTATTGCCCTCTTTAAGATGTCTCAGAAAACCTTGCAGCCTCTCTGGACACACACAAGCTGTTCCCTGGGCCAGGAATGCCTCTCCCCAGTTCAAAACCCCCTCTCACCAGCTGACCCCTTTTCTCCCCCATGACTTCAGCTCAAACATTACTTCCCAGGGAAGCTGTCCCACACTATCAGCTGGATCTCTCTCTCTCTCTCTCTCCCTCTCTCTCCCTCTCTCTCCCTCTCTCTCTCTCCTTCTCTTTCCCTCTCTCTCTCACACACACACACATTTTCTCTCTCCTGTTCTTCAAGACCTTGCATGTATTAAATATGACACATTTTAACTTTGTTTACCTGCCTGTCTCCCCCAGCTCTGTCAGAGGAGTGCAATGACTAGGTGTATTTCCATCCCTGCTCTGTCCCCAGCACCAATAGATATTTGAAAAATAAGTAAATGAATAAAAAGTAGACGACATGTATTTCAGCTCCTACTCCTTCCTTCTCCCACTGCCCCATCCTTCTCATCTCTCACCTGGGAGGCTTCTATTTATTATAAATTAAGGACCTACTGTCCATTCTGTAAATATTTTTCGAGGGTCTACCATGCTCCAGGAACCAGGGATGTGGCAAGAAATAAGACACGCAGCATCGCTGCTCTCATGAGAGTGAACTTCCAGATTTGAGTCAGAAAAACAAACAGTGAACAAAGAAGTAGATTTTTTAGAAAATCAAAATGCTTTCAGAGAATTTCAAGAATTCCGGGAAAAATTGAGTGGAATAATAGAATGATGAGGTTTGGAGTGAGGGTGACACATCTGATTCAGATAAACAAACAGGGAAGAGCTCTCAGTAAGGAGGTGACCTTGGAGCTGCCAAGTTTCCTAGGCATGGGAAGATCTCAAGGTCGAGGCTTTTCCAGGCAAAGGGAACAGCAGGTGCAAAGGCCTGGAGACGAATAGTTTTTTCTTGTTGGAGAAGAAACAAGGTGTCCAGTGTGACTGGAGCAGAATAATCAAGGGGGAAAGTGGACTAAGATTACACAGGACCCGATGGGAAGGTCACTGGGGGTCTCAGTGCTGATAATAATAAAAACAGAAACAACATTAAATCCTAAGAATCTATTGGTGTCCTAGGCAGGACCCAATAATCTTCACCCTGGTCGTCACACCCTTGACTTGTCCTTCGCACTGAGCAGGGCTGACGTGTGCAACCAATAGGATATCGCAGAAATGACCACATGACTTCTGATGCTGGCTATCCTTCGGGAGGGTGCTCGAGCAGTCCTATGGAGAGAAGTCTGTGTGGTGAGACACTGTGGTCTCCTCCCAACAGCCGTGGAGATGAGCCCCCCAGTCAAGCCTTCAAATGACTGCAGCTCTGGGCGACCTCTGAATCCAGCAGCAGACTCTGAGCCAGAATCATGCAGTGAGGCTACTCCTGGATTCCTGTCCCTCAGAAATCATATGACATCATACATGTTTACTGTTTCACATTTACCATGAGGTTTGGGATGACTTGTTACACAGCCGCAGATAACTCATACACAAGCCTTTTCTATGCAGGGTATCACTGAGTCCTCAGCACAACCTAGGGAGGTAGAGACTGCATTACTATGACGCAGATGGGAACATCTTCAGGCTCAAGTGCCACGACTTGCCCAGGGTCACACATAGGCTGTGGTTGGGGACCCAGGATTCCTACCCTGGAGAATTCCTGAAGGCCCTGTTCTCCCAGTCCCCATCCTGGATTCCCTCTGTCCTCTCTCTCTTCTCCAGTTCCATCACAACTGCCAGACAGAGTGGAAACAAGCAGAACTGTGAACCTGTCCTGCTAGGGACAATTTGCAGGGCCTGGAACAAAAGCATCGACTTCTGATGTCTTCACCATCGAATCCACACCAGGTTATCCTGCTAAGTGGCTGGCCTTCTGGAAAGCCTAGATTTCTCTCACTGGATGATCCCATCCTACAGGTAGGGAATCTGAGCCTCTGGGGGAGGCAGGTGCTTACTCAAGATCAAGCAGCTGATAATGATAATGACCTCGGACGGAGGGTTTGCCCACTCCTCAGACATCCGATAAGAGCTTCATGGACAAGGTGTCAGCAAAGCATAATAACAACAAAAATAAGATCAGACACCTGGTGGAAAGCTTTCCCTGGGTTTGGCAGCAAACTGAGGACCTCAGGATTTCTTCCCTCGACTGACACTCAGCCAAAGGCTTTGTGTGTCTGATCTCGAGGAGCACAGACAACACCTATTGCTGTTGACCTACAATAGTGACCTTATGTTGGTTCACGCAGCAACCCTATTATCCTGCTGAGTGAGTTTCAAGGCAAGGGTGCATCATGAACCCAAAGAGTGGGACGAGGGAGACCACTGTCCCTGCCTTGGGAATCAACCTGTGGGGCCATCGGCTGGTGCTCAGGGCTCTCGGGGTTCAGCAGCCACTGGATCCAGGGTCCCACCTGAGCAGGTGCTCTGACAGGTGAGCCTGAAGGCTGGCACACACCTTGTGGATACTCACGAAGATCATCACGTACTACAGGTGGGGAAACTGAGCCTGAGGGGAGGGGAGGAAGTTACCTGCCCCAGGTCAGGCAGCTGATAATCCAGTGAAAACTTCCTACAAGGTAGGTCCTGTTATCATCCCACTTCACAGAGGAGGAAACGAAGGCTCCGAAAAGTAGAGTCCCCCGTCCTGTACACACGTCAGCAGCAGAGCCAGAGCTGAGCCAACGCCTGTCCCTGAGCCTGTGCCCTTCTGACCGCCAAGCTACACGGCTTCTTAGGAGGCTCACCACAGCCCCACGGAGCTCAGATGTCCATTTCTCAGATGAGGAAACTGAGGCTGAGTGAGGTTCTGTCAATTCTCAAGGTGACACAATTCTCCAGGGGTGTGTGGTACAGCCGGGAATAGAACCCAGATATCTCAGGCTCCAGAGCCCTGCTCTTGATCCCCAAAACAACCTGTGATCCCCCAGAGCAGAATGAGGCCAACCCCCTCCCATGCCTGTGACAGGGGCTTCCCATCGCTCATCTGACTGGATCATTGTGGCTTCTTATCATTGTTCCCGCTTTGCAGATAAAGAAACTGAGGCCCAGACAGGTCACCTAAAGGGCCCCAGATACAGTGAGAAAGGGCAGGCTTTAAACCCACCCTCACGTGGCTCCACACCAGGTCTTGGCGAGACACCCCCAGCCGCGTTCAAGGTCAGATGTTTGTGGTCCCCACGGGCTCCACCATCAGTGAGACAAGGAACTGAGATGCACATATCACCACCCAAGAAGGGACATGGGGAAAGCTGGAGCCTGTGGGAGCAGTGAAGTCCCCAAGTAATCAATTTATCAGCATTGTGATCCCCAACTCATCACATCCTAGCCCCTTGGGCAGTCTCAGTCGACCCTTCCTCTCTCCTGATGCAGCCACAAAACCTTGGCCTTCTGTGTGTCACTTCAATTCTTTTTGTGTCATCCACTCATCTATTCAAGAAAAGGCATCCCGATCACAGGCCAGGCATGGGAGAAAATCAAGTGGGAGATGGGCAATTAATGGATAAATACACAAATAAAGAGAAAGTTTCAGGCAGTGATAAGTTTATCGACAATGCCAGAGGGAGGTGTGTTAGGGGACTTCAAATGGGTGAGGAGCCCCGGGCACCGGAAGCTGGCAGAGTTGGGTCGTGTCACCGCACCAACAAGCCATCTGTAAACCCTCCAGTGTCCCTATGCCACGACCCAGCTTGCCCTGTGTACCCTCACTCTCTCCTGCTGCAGTCACAAGCCATCCCCAAACATCATGACGGAACCTCTTTTCCATGTGGCATTGTTCTGGAAACATCATACACTCCTCATCACAAACACAACTTCTGCCTGCTCCTGTCCCCTCTCTTGCTCCCCCTCCCTCCGTCCCCTCTGGTGTTCCTGCAGATGCTCACCTTCAGGAAGGAGGGACAGTGCCCACGTCCAGGGCAGAGTTGTCAGATGGCAGAGGCTGAAGGAAACGGGTCCTCTCACATGTGGAGATTTTAAGCCCAGTCTGGGAGTGATGTCATTTGGCGTGGCCTGGATCTCGGAGGGTAATCCTGGCCCGGGTGGGGGACTCGACTCAGTGCCAGGAGGTGACATTGGTTGGGAGGGGGAGGGGCACCCGTCTGCCTAATCCCCTCCTCTCTCCACCATGACTCCTTGGCAATTAAGCTGATGGGGAAGGGAGGTCCCAGCTCCTGCCTGAGAGCAGCAGACCCAATTACTCAGAGAAGTTCTCCCTGAGGTCTAACTGGTGTCCCTCCAGCTTTGGCTACTGTCCCATCAAAGAGGAAGGAGAGACATGCTGGGTGTTCCTGAGGAAGCATTTGAAAAATGAGGGCACAGGACTTTCTGGATCCCTCTACTAAGTCACCCTTTCTCTCCCCAACACTCTGTCTACCAATTAATTAATCTCTTCTCTGCCCCATTGTTCTCTTGTTCTGCCTCAGTTTCTTTTCTCTCTCTCTCTCTCTCTCTCTCTCTCTCTCTCTCTCTCTCTCTCTCTCTCTCTCTCTCGGCCTTAGCCTCTATCACTCTCATCTCTGAACTTACTGTCGCTTCATCTTCGGACATCAGCTTCTTGCTCTTCCTCGTCCCCTGTTCTCTCTCTCTCTCCCCATGTCATTGGACTTTTTTGGGGTCTCTGTGCCTCAGTTTCTCTTTTTTGGGGGCCTCAGGCTATGCCACCTCTGCCAGTTTGCCTGTGTGCCCCTCTCTCATTCTCCATCTCTATTTCTCTCTGTCCCTGTCTTCATTGTTTTACCTGTATTTCTGTTTTGGTCTCTCTTATTCTCTGTCTCTCATTCTCTGTCTCTCTGTCTCTGTTTTGGTTTTAGCATCCATGTCTTTCTGTCTCTCTGTCCCGCTCTCTGTGTGTCTCTCTCTGAGCTCCTGATCCCCACATGGGTCTGTTCTGCTTCCCCATATCCCCAAACATGCATGCACCCACAGGCACACACGCACACACGTGTATAAGATCATGGTGATCCCACCTTGTGGCTGGGTCCTCATGTTTCACCATAAGGGTCCCTTTCCTTCTTGGCCTCTCCCCAAATCCCCTGCCAGGAGAGATTAAGGCCAGCAGCCTGGCTGGAGAATCAGGGCAGATTTTATTAGCTTGAAGAGACAAAAGTGACAGGGAGAGAGGGAGGGGCCATCTGACCCTCAGTGACCAGTCAGGAGGCTATTTGATGGGAGAATCCAGTCCTATAACAGACCCTCCTGGTCCACTGGAGCAGGGAAGGAAAGCTGGCCATACAGGAAGAGGGAAGAGCCAAGAGGTCTTTGCAGGTTCTTTGGAGACAGTATCAGCTACTCTATGTCACCTCCTCCTGGAATTTTGGTACTAATTGGTTCTGGGGCTCAGAGTACCCCCCAGGGTGGGAGGGTGTGGAGAGGTGGGTTTCAGAAGGTCACGCACATGGCCCTGGGGTCAATTAAACTGAGTCCATATCCACGGTGGATCCCTTGGGGCAAGTTGCTTTCTTTTTCATCTACACCCAGTGACTCAAGAGGAAATCATGCATTTTGCCTTCCCCTCCCCATTTTTCCTCACCTCCCACATCCCATCCATCCATAAGTCCTGTATCTCTTCTTTCAGAGAACTGTCCTGCTGAAAACTATTAAGCACTGCAGGGAGAAATTAAAGAACACCCAAGTCAATAATGAAATATATCATATTCAAGACTCAATATTGTTAAGATGTCCATGCTTCTCAGACTAATCTCTTGATTCACTGCAATCCCAATCAAAGTCCCAGAAGGATGTTTTTATAGAAATTGACAAGCTGATTCAAAAGTCTATATGGAAATTCAAAGGATCTAGAATAGTTAAAACAATCTTTTTAAAAAAAGCATTTGGAGAACTTATACTACTTGACTTCAAGACTTATTGTAATGCTACAGTAATCAGGACAGTATGGTATTGCATAAGGGTAAATACATAGACCAATGGGACAGAACAGATGGTTCAGAAATTGACCACAACTTCATGACCAACTGGTTTTTGACAAAAATATCAAAGCAAGTTAACAGGGAAATCTTTTCAATAAATTGTGCTTGAACAACTTAATCTCTGTCTCACACAATACACAAAAATAGATTTGAGATAGATTTTAGTGCTAAACATGCAAAAGCAAAACTATAAAGCTCCTAGAGAAAAAAAAAAATAAAGCTCCTAGAAAGAAAAAAGAAACAAATATTTTTGTTACTGGAGAGTGGGGCCCTTCTCAGGGTTGGCCCTCACACCGAGGGTCAAACCTGGTGGAGCCTGGGCAGAATGTGGGCTAGCTTCCCACAGGCCTCCTGGGTGAGAGGCGGGAATCCCAGCTGCTACATTATGGGAGGTTGGGCCCTTCTCGATGTGGTGTCCAGGTTCTTGGTGTCTCCAGCAAAGAATTGAACAAGACACAGAGGTAAAGTGGTGAAAAAAGTTTATTAGAAGAGATAGTGCACTCGAAAGAATGAGGAGCTGGCCGAGCACTAAGAAGAGCGGCTCAAGGCCCTTTCTTAGCGAGGGTCTGGCGGTTTTATTTCTTTTCTCTGGGCTGGGCTCTTCCCCTCCAAATGTGCGACCACTCGATTGACACCTTGATTGATGAGTGGCTATTACCTCATCCTCTTAGACTGCACATGTCCCTTCCCAGAGTTCAGTCTGTTATAACATTAATGAACTTCTGGGCATATGTATGGTATTATAATGATGGTAAAACAAGGCTAGGGTGAGATGGAGGTCATTGTAGCCCTCTACTGCACAGGACCTGTCTAATTTATGGTCTTTTCATCTCCTCACAGTGCCTAATGGTTAGGGCAGATAAGGGAAGAATTTGAGAGGTCTCCAGGCGGTGCTCTCCATAGATTGTGTTGGCCGTGCAGGAATGCAGGGACCCCCATTACCTGTTCTAACTGCCTTGTTTCTCCTGAGAGATGTGATCTCCAGAAATCTCTGTGGGAAGTTGAAGGATGGGAGGTCTCTTCTTCTGTATCTGCTTCAAGCTGAGAAGCGGGTAGAGCTGTCCCTACCTAATGGGGATTCATGAAACTCTTGCCCTATCTGATCTTAAATAAAAAGAGGGGTCTCATATCTGCCTTGGTCAAGGTGCACTGGAAACCTTGCTGGGACATAACTCATATCCGGATGGTCCCTACATGAGGAGAGACAGAGGTTAGTTAATAAAGTAAAAGAGCTGGCTCCAGGAGTAGGACTTAAAGGCCAATTATCTTAACTTTCCCCAGAGGTTAGGTATGGACTGGCCTGGAGGAGTATTAAGATGCATTTTGTCTCTGGGATGGCGTTTATTTATCCAAGAGTTAGGTCTGGAATGGCTTGGGGGAATGTTGGGCTACAATGATTATAGCTCAGGGGCTTTTAAGTAGTTATTAGGCAGGGGTGAGAGACATTCTGTGATGTAGGCTAGGAGCAATCTTTAGTTTAAAATTCAGGAACTGATTAGAAGAGTGATTAAGACCAGGGGCTAAGGAGCTAAGAAGAAACTAGGGAAAAGGTGACTTAAAATTTCTATACTGAGGGAAGCTTAAAACTTTTATAGTGAGGGAGCTCTCCCATATCATTTTCTTCACCTGGGAGTAGGCAAAGTTTTCTTAGGACACAGAAAGCAATAACCATGAAATAGAAAATTGAAAAATTAGATTTGATCAAAACTAAAAAATTCTACTGTTCAAGAAACATCATTAAGTTAAAGAAAATGTTAGCCACAGTATTTTAGAAAGTATTTGCAAAACATACAACTGGTAAAGACCTTCTATCCAGAATACACAAGACTCCTTCAAATCAGTAATAAAATAGTGGCAAGAGACACATTATAAAAGATATACAAATGGCCAAATGCTCGTACACACACAACAGCACTGAACATTACTTGTCATCTGGGAAACACAAATTAAAACCTCAATGAGGTTTTAAACACAAATTAAAACCACTACATGCCCACCAAAATGGTTAAGACGAAAATGGCTGATATCACAAATGTTGGTGAGGGTGTGGAGCAACTGAAATTCTCATACCCTGCTGGTGGGAATGTGATGGTATGGTCACTTTGGCTGTTTTCTATAAAGCTTAACTATTTTAATCCTATAAATTGATCCAACTATTCCACCCTTAGGTGCAGTCATGGGCCGCAGAATGACGTTTTGGTTAACGACAGACCCGCGTATAACAGTGGTCCCATAAGATTATAATGGAGCTGAAAAATTCCTATTGTCTAGTGACTTCGGAGCCATGTTAACGTCCTCATGCAACTCATGACTCACATGTTTGTGGTGACACTGGTGTAAAGAAACCTACTGAACTGCCAGTCGCATGAGAGTATAGATATACAATTATGTCCAGTACCGAAGACTTGGTAATGACACTGATAAATGACAGTGTCACTGGTTTATGCATGTGCTATACTATTAATCATTCTTTTAGAGTGTACTCTTTTTACTTACATAAAAAAAATGTGCTGTAAAACAGTGTGCTGTGTTTTGCCAGCAGCAGCCTCATGTATCTCGTGATTGCATCATTTTCTCTTGTGCTTGATTTAATCTCCTGTAGTTTTGTATAGTAACATGCTCCGTAGGCTTGTAGCCTAGAAGCTGTAAGCTAACCATGTACTCTACGTGTGTAGTAGGCTAGACCATCTAGGTTTGTGTAAGTACACGCTGTGATGTTCGCACAATGACTGAACTGCCTAATGACACATTTCTTAGAATGTAGCCATGTCCTTAAGTGGTGCATGACTATATTTATCCAAGAGAAAAAAACATATGTCCACAATAAGACTTGGACAGAAATGTTCATAGCCTCTTTTTGTTTTTTTCCCATGCTGGTCTCCAATGGGAAACCACTCAAATGTCTATTGAGCTGTAAACGGATAAACTGTGACACAGCCCTACAATGGAATACTACTCAGCAACTAAAGGGGAACAGTCTACTGCGTGTACAACATCATAGATGGTCCCCAAAACAAGATGCTGTGGGAAGCCAGACACAAAGAGTACATCACAATTGTATGTCATATTGTGATTTGTAATAAGAAATATATCTTTGGCCTTGGTCCCAGTCCTGTCACAGAGATCTTAAACCCTTGGAATTTCCTGTAATGAGAGTGATAAAGGTGTCTTTTGTTATGTTAAACAGGTGACTTTTGGAAAGCCCCTAAGTGACTTGTTGATGGGCTGGTTGCCAGGGGAACCAATGCAGGATTAGAGAGTGAGAATTTCAGCCCAACCCCCACACCTCCCACTCCCTACCTCCTGAGAGGTGAGAGGGCCTGTATGCAGATTGAGCTCAATGGCCAATGGCCAGTGATTTAATCGATCATGCCTACGTAACGAATCCTCCATAAAACCCCAAAAGGCTGAGGTTCTGAGAGCTTCCAGGTTGATGAACCAGAACACATCCACAAGCTGGGGGTTCGGGGAGTATGTCCCATCCTAAGCTGCCCAGGGACAGAAGCTCCTATGTTTGGGACCCTTTTGGACCTTGCCAAATATACCCCTTCAACTAGCTGTTCATTCGTACCCTTTAATATCCTTTTATAATAAACTGGTAATCTCCTAAGTAACTATTTTCCTGAATTCTGTGAATTGCTCCAGCAAATTAATCAAACCTGTGAAAGGTGAAATAAAATGGAGTCACTTATGTCAAGGGTTTTAAAATGGAACTGGGAGACCTTTAAGGACGTGGACCTGATGCACACGTCCTTACCAGGTGGAACCGTGAAGTTCTGAACTGATCCGGACCAGATATTTCAAGGACGCTACAAAGAACACCTGCAACTTGCTACAGTAATAGACTTTTCCTTACTGATAGCTTTAGTGATCACTCATGTTTAGTCAAGACTAACTTTTTGCCTCCAACACCAATCAAAACTCTTTCTACACAACGTAGGCAAACATTCTCTTTTTTCCCTTTTTCTTTAAAAACTCCTGACTATTGCTACCCAAATCTGCATCCCCAGAATTGCAATTTTTGGACCCCAAATAAACACTTTTACTTGATTTGTCGACTGGCAAAAATAACTCTCCAGAAAAAATCCATAAGAAAAATGGTTTATTCGGGGAAAAGGAAAAAGAAACAAAAACCACCACCTTAGTGCGGGAACACACACTTCCAACCTGGGGCTCCAACAGGCTGCCCACGTGAAGAAGAAAAATAATGACCCTCGTTCCAAGATGGCTATTCTATTTATTAGCATCCCTCCCCTGGAAGTTACCACAAAGTTTAAGAGGAAGTCGGGACTAAAGAGTTAACAAGGGACCCAGCTCCACCCATAGTCTTCCAGCTCTATGATTAAGCATTTTACGATGCCAGTTTACTTTTATTAGATCATTGCTTCCTAATAATTTTAGGTTGACAAACTCATTGCAGGGTCATGGGAACCTCCAATTTATAGCAGCTTGGTCAGGACTTGCCAGGTGGTCTGAAGGGGGCAGGGGAGTCTTGTAAGACGGAGCCCTTAACCTGTGGGACCTGATGCTGTCGTAAATAGTAATATAAATGGAGCCCCTTTAAAATGGAGCCAAAGCTGCCATCGGACTGTTGAATTGCAAAATTCAAGCACACACACAAAATTTTAAATCAGAAAATGGTTGCCAGGAGCTGTGGGGGAATAGAGAATGGAGAATGACTGCTAATGGGTATGGGATTTCTTTTGGGGGCAAGGAAAATGTTCTGGAATTAGGTAGTGGTGATGGTTGCACGACCTCATGAACATACTAAACACCACTGAATTGTACTGTTTGAAATGGTGAGTTTTATGGCATATGAATTAGACCTCAATATTTTAAAAAAGTCAGAAAGGTAACTGCCTAGAGATGAGTGGGGGTATTGACTGCAAAGTGGCACTAGGGAACATTTTGGGTGATGTAAATGTTTTATATCTTGATAGGTTACATGAGAATAAGCATTTGTCAAAACCCCTTTGAGAACAGCTACTTTTCCGCAATACAAAGAAATGCATAATGAGACAAGCAAAACACAAATGGATCTCACAACCCTAAGCTGAGCAGAAGAAGCCAGGCATCAGAGAGTATGCAGGGGCCAAGAGAGGGGAGAGAGGGAAAGAGGGTATGGTATGACCCCATTTATGAAAATGACAAAATCTGGCACCCCAGAGCTATGATGTTAGAAGTCAACATAATGGCTGTCATTGGTGGGGGGAGAGGGAGCAAGTGAGGGGGACATGAGACTGGATTCTGGGGGACCAGCATGTTCATTTCTTGTGGTAGGTGTTGGTTAGTGAGTGTGCTTACTTTGTGAAGATTTATCAAGATGTGCTTTTCTTCAGACATATAAAAGAGATACAGATAGATCTGTAGAGATACACATACATATGCATGTTATTCTATTATACATTTATTATTATATTTTATACATTATATATAATACTCCCTGGGCTCTAACTGGGTTTGCAGAGCCTGTGGTACTGGCCCAGGTCCTGGGGGCATTAACCCTGTAGTGACTGGACCATCGGGACACACAGGATTTCCACGAGACGGGGCCCTTGAGGTACATAGAAATTAGGTGACCAAACAATCCAGTGTTCTTGGAACTGTCCTGGTTTAACATTGAAAGTCCCACTTCCCAGGAACCCCTGAACCCAGGCAAACTAGGAGAGTTGCTCTCCTGCTTTGGGGCAGGGATATTAGAGGAACTCAGGAGCACTTTTCAATGTAACAACTGTAACCTCCATACTGGTGTGTATAGTGGGCAAATCGTCAGCTCCCAAGGTGAGGATTATCAACTCCGGTCTTGATTGTTTTTAATTTATTGTAAACCTAAATCCTGATTTCCTACCCATTCTCCCCTCTCTCTCCTTTTGAGGGTCAGAGGGGATTCTGGAGACTGGGAAAGTGGGTACATATGTAAGGGCCTGGGGATGTCTGACCAAGGCCCTCAGAGATGACCTGGGGGTTCCTAGCCTGGCAAAGTTCTGGAAGTGTCTGACCTGCCAGGAATCCACGCAGAGCCCTAGCGTCTTTGACATGAGGTATCTTGCAGTTTAGGGGTGCAAGTAAAGCATTAAAAAAATTTAATACAGAATTTTAAATCCATTTAAATATATATATTTTAAATTCCTGTTTTAATTTCTAATACAGGAAACAGTGGATATAACCAACATCAACAAAAGTTCTCTGCATCCTCAGCAACTTTCAGAGCTGGAGAGGACCTGGGGTGTGTTCATCTGGATAGAAGTGCCCTTCAGATTCTGGGCCATGTGTAGCAGGGACATCGAGGACACAGTTTTGATGGACAGACAAGCATAGGCCCAAATGATTAATTGTTTCAATTAATCATTGGCTGTGTGTCTCTGGACAAGGTACTTATTTCTTCGAGCGTCAGTTCTCCTCCTCTGAAGACCAGAGTTGACAATTCTCACCTCAGGAGCTGATGATTTGCCCGCTATACACACCAGTATGGAGGTTACAGTTGTTACATTGGGGGTTAACCCTTTAAATGTGTCCTGCACAGCTAAGGAGTGTGTCCCTGTTCGCCTCACCCCTTCTCTCTGCCCTGATTCCATCTCCCACTTCCTCTGCCGCTCCCCTGTGGCCGTCCTGGCCCCTGGGTCTCCCCACAGCCGGTTCTCTGACCCTGTCCTGGTCCCACTTAGCAAATGCTCCAATCCGCTTAGGCCAGGCGAGCCTCAGCAGAGCTGAGAGAGAATTAGATCAGATTTGGGGGAGGGACACGCCACAGGCTGTGGAGGAGGGGAGAGGACAGACTGCTGCGGTAGAATGGAAACTCTTTCTGGTTAGCTGAACCCCACAAGGAGGTCTGAGATTTCTCACACACTGAGACCCCAGGAGGACACAGGGGCAGTAAGAGGGGAGTCCGGGGTCAAAGAGAAGAAGACTGAGGAGAGGAGGAGACCCAGGGGGAGAGAGGGCACCTGGAAGCCAAGATGGCTTGCTCCCCATGCCTGGAAAGTTTCCTCACTTTGGCTCTCACCTTTATGGTCACTGGAGAGCCTCACGCTTCTGCCTAAATGTTCACAACAGCTCTCCTTTCTATAGGGGCGCCATTTTCTCCTCCAGAATGATTACTTCTTGGCATGTTAGGTTTTATGGGCCAGATGTTAGCAGCTCCACCTTCCCCCAAGGCTCACAGAGGCTGTGGTGAGGACACCCTAGGGCTGCCCTGAGGAGCACCCCCAGACTCCCTTCATGTACAGCAGATGGACACTGGCTAGACTAGAAGTTTCCATAGGAGAGGAGTGTGGAGCCCCTGAGGGCAGTCAGTTTTGCCTTTAGCATTTGATGAAAAGTCAGGACATCTCCCCAAGGACACTATTCTGCAGAGATCCCCAGGAACTCAGGTTCCACAAACAATTTTTCCAGAACCTTCTGAATAGGTTCAGGGGTGAGACTCCAAGAGGAGCTCATGGAGACAGAAAGCTGTTTGGTCAGGGAACCAACATTATGGTTAACTCTTCCCACATACCTGGCACTTAGCTGGGCAATTTCGGAACTCCCCCACCAGAGTAGAAGCCAGACTTTGTCAAAGCTTTGCACAGCCCCTCCCTTACAATTCTGCGTTGACTTGTGGCAACCTCCTGTGATTCTAGAGTAGTTATACTCTAAAGTCACCTTGAACACCAAATCTGCGAATTCATTTCTGCTCCTACATTCCTGTCAGCCCTTGGTCATATTTTCATCAACCAATCAACACGTCACCTTGTCTTATATGCGTTTCTATTTAAAGACACTTTATTTAATACATATTATTAATTCTTTCACGTTGAACTCACGGCCCACAGCACTATAAGTCGTGCCTGAAGGAAGCTTCTCGGACACTTTTCTTCTCCGTAAGGCACATCACAGCCTCCTTGCACTTAGGGACAATGACAGCACTTCAGCAGCATGTTTGGGGGCCAGTGGAAGCAGCAAAATCACCAACAAAAAGCACGAAAATACCATACGACCCAGCAATTCCTCTCCTAGGTTATATCCAAAAAAACTGGAAGCAGGGATGCAAACAGATATTTGTACAGCTATGTTCATCGCAGCATTATTCACAACAGACAGAGAAGGTGGAAACAAGCCAGTGTCCATCAACGGATGAATGGAGAAACAACATTTAGTGTATGTATATATATATATATATATATATATATATATATATATATATATATATAATGGAAAATTATTCAGCTATGAAAAGGAATGAAATTTTTATATATGCTACAACATGGATGAAACTTGAAGACATGCTCAGTGAAATAAACCAGACACAGAAGAACAAATATTGTATATTCCACTTACATGAGGTACTCAGTTAAGTTCATAGAGACAGAAAGTGGAATAGAGGTTACCAGGGGCTGGGCGGAGGGTGGAAGGGGGAGTTTGTGTTTAATGGGTACAGAGTTTCTGATAAAGATGATGAAAAATGTTTAGGTATAGATAGCGGTGATGGTCAAACAATATTGTGAGTACATGCAATGCCACTCAATTGTATGCTTATGAATGGTTATAGTGATAAATATTATGTTATATTTATTTTACTGCAATTTTTAAAAGCACAAACACACAAAAATGGTGGCACTGAATATGCCTTAAAAAGGACATCTATTTACACTGTAGGAGCTGAAACAAGAAGACAGAGTGTTACCTCGTGCGAGAACACCCAAACATGGAATCTGCAAATTATGAAGATTGACTATACTTCTGAATGAAAGAGGAGGCAGAGAGTGATGTCTAGAAACACAGAGAGGACCTTCAATGAAGAAAGACAGTAAGGCCAGAAGGTTCTAGAAAGCAGAGACCAACTCCGCCAATCTTCTCTCTCCAGCTGCCTATTAGCGTCTTTAGAGCCCAGCTTGCTATTCCTTGTCTCTCCACCCCCAAGGAACCCCCTCCCCCACACAGAATGATGCCTCTCATTGCAGGGAGGGTGGGAGGTGTCTGGATGTCTGTGGGCATTTTGGGGGCAGGAAACAGATAGGTAAACTACACTGGGAGGCTCAGAATCAGGGCTTGCCAGGGTGGGGGTTGCAGAGGGGATCAAGGAACTGGTGAGTGGGGAGAGAGAGTCATTGCTTCAGTTCTGATTGAATCAAAAACCAGTGGATGAATGCCTTCCTCCTAGCACACATTTCTACCGACTTCCTTCCCACCTACTTTCTTCTGCTGAAGCGGATTCTGGGCCACAGTTGACCTCTTGGGAATTGAACAGCAATCTGGGAAGCCCAAGGAGGACACCTCAGGAACTCCTGCTCCCCCAACTGGCCCTGAGTGGGCTCTGCGCCTCTGGATTTCCATCCCGCCCTGGAAGGAGTCAGGTCAGAAGAATGGAGGGCAAGTAAATCACATGTCCCCAGAGATAGAAGTTGTCCTTATTTGCAAATTAATAATAATAATAATAATAATAATAATAATAATAATAATGTAGTAGTAATAGTAAATAGAGACAACGAACATTCAGCATTCCTTATAATCCCGGATAATTAACTTCTGCTGGTATTTCGTTGTTGTTATATATTTTGTATGTATATATGTATGCATGTATATGTTTTTCGCATGTGCTAATTAAATGTGTACCTTCTCAGAAATGAAGTACCTGCTTGAGATATTACTCCATGTCAAAAACTGCAGACTCATTCAACCATTAGTCATCAGCGTTGAGCTTTTCTCTTTCTAGACAAAGGGATTAGGGAGGAAAAAAAAGTCTAACAAGGCCTCTGTGTTCAGGACACATTTATGTCAGCAGAAGAAAGACAGACTTCCACCAGGCAAACAAACAAAGAAATAAAAAAACAAATATGTTGAAAATCTTCAGTTACTAAAAGTCCTACCCCTCATGCCTTTTAATGGTAAATTAGGATTCCACAGTTTTAAGTTGCCAAGAATTACTAAATTATTTGTTTACTCATGGCCATAAATTAATTCATTCAATGAACTCAGTTAATTGATAGTTCAAAAATATATGTTTCTTCTTGTTCACAGTGGGCAAGTATTCTCCCAGGATAAATCTCTTATGATAAAGCCATTGAGTCAAAGTACCATGCAAATGTGATCCTTAATCAAAAGTTAACTCAGGTTCCAAAATCTCCAATTTTTAATTTTTTTACCAGTCTATAGTCCATCAATGGCAAGAGAAGGTCTCCATCCAACAACCCACCAGGTCTAGATGCAATCTATTTCTTTATCTTGATCAACCCAGTGGCAATAAAATGACCATTGCACTCATTTGTTATATTTTTTATTGATATATAGCCATGTAACATAAAATGCACCCATCTGAAGTATAAAATTTAATATTTTTTAGTTTATTCACAGAGCTGTGTATCCATCACCCTATCAATTTGGGAACATTTTCATCACCCCAAATAGAAACTCCATACCTATCACCAGTGAGTCCCAGTTTTCCCCTCCCCCCTAGTTCCTGGCAACCACTAATCTACTTTCTGTCTCTATGGATTTGTTTATAGATATTTTGCATAAATGGAATCCTACAATATAAATGGAATCCTGACTTTTTGTGTCTGGCTTCTTTCACTGGCAGTAATGTTTTCAAAGCTCACTCATGTTGCAGCATGAATCAGTATTTGATCCCTTTTTATAGTTAAATAATATTTCATTGTATGAATACATGCTGCTTTGAGCTTGTCTATGTATTTATGCCTTTATTGGCCAAATAAATTGCTATACTTCAAAATCTTTAAAGGCAGAGACAGTGCTTTCCTGGTCACCACTGTCTTCCTGGCATGTTTATAAGGTGTGTCACCTGTCAGATGAGAAGAGTTGATGGATGATGGTACTTTCCACCATAGAATGTTAAGTAGCAGTTTAGTATTATGAGCTAGATCTATAATAAAAATTTCTGCGTGATTTATTTAACTTTGAATTTGATCTCCTAGGTAATTGCCAGTTCCCTGGACTGTGCGACTTGTCAGTAGGCCTACCTTAACCCCTGACCCCATGAGGGGTCCTGCCGTGAGGAGAAGAGATCACCTAGGAGTATGGACAGAACAGATTCCTCTCCAGTGTCCCCTTGATGGTCTGTGGCTGAGGGACATTAACAGATATCACCAAATCCATCTCAAAAACCAACCTACACTCTAAAAGATTGAAAGGCCAGCAAAATGTTACACTTAAATTCATTTCAAAATCAGAGAGAAGGTGGCCTCTAATCACATCTGAGAGACCAACGAAATCGCAGGGTCTGACTGCAGGGCCATTGACTGTTTTGATGACCAATGTGTTCCCAGCTGTCCAAGAAGCAGAAAAAAATGTCCTATATGGTAGAATGCCACCGTGAGATAGGAAGTGACAGTTCAGAGTATGAGGTAAATTTAATCACGAGATCACTTTGCTTTGTTTCTTTTTGTATTCGGTCACCTAGCTCACTGTCACTTCCATTGATTATAATAAAAGTCCCCTGGGGGCGAGCATTGGAAGTTGTACTGTCCCCTGACCCAAGTCCCCAGCAGCCCCTGGACAAGTGAGGAGTCCAGTCTGATGTTTAGACGCGGGTCTATGCAGCTACAAGGGGCTGGTCTCAGGGACCAGAGACACACAGAACAGACCCAGTTCATTCCTTCACAAGGGAAATCTGCAGCTGCCCACCTGCAACCCGCCCCACCTTTATTGCAGAGGAAAACCAACCTGGACACCAAACCATGGTCAGGGCCGGGGTGTTGAACTCTCCCCATGTCAAGAGCCTGGGGAGACAGTTGGAGAATGAACTGGAGAAGTGAGAGTGGCTCCTGAAGACCGGGAGAAAGGAGGCTGCAGGATGGTTGGGGCAGGAGAACATGGTGGCTGGACAGGGAGGTGGGAGAGGTGGGGCTCCCAGGACTGGGAGGGAATAGGATGACCCTGGCACTGGGAGGCCAGAGGGATTGTTTCAGGAGATGGGGACCCCACATGGAGGCAATGTCGGGTCCCTTGAGGTACAGCCCCCATAGGGCAGGACCAAGGCTGTCTTGCCATTGCGGTTCCCCAGCCCCCAGGACAGGGCACAAGTGCAGTAGCTGCTCAGTGAAAGGATTAATCAATGATTAGGTCCCCTGCAGAGGGCGGAGCTTAGGGTGGGCCCCGGGAGGGTGGGTCCCAGGACCCTCAGAGCATGCCTGGTGGGCTCAGAGTGGAGGTGGTATTTAAGCACCAGACCTTGCACACAGAGCCTTAAACGCAGTGGACAGACAGGCGCCAGGATGCAAGAACCTGAGTGTCCCACGGGTGAGTGTGGGCCCACCGAGAGGGGCGGGGACCGGCGGGTGGGCTGCTCGGGTAAGATCCTGTCGTGAGGCTTCGAGAGAAGGGCCCGATTGTCTGGAAACTTCGTAAATGTGGGCATGGAACTATATTTTGGGACTGAGATGAGCAGAGGGCCAGGCACACAGTGCCCCCCTGCAAGTTTCGGGGTGGCTTCAGCCATTGGATGGAGCGGGAAGGGGCAGGGGGGATGCGGAGGAGGGACCCGACCTGGGACACCAGCCTGGGTGAGCCTGAGGCACCCACCCTGCCTGCCTTCACTGGCAGTGGGCCCTGTAATAATAATAATAATAGAGCACTGTTGTCAGGCCCATTTTAAAGATGTGAACACCGAGGCCTAGACAGGTACCGGGCCCAGGGCTGGCAGGTGAGGCCCAGGGCGATTGGTCCAGAGGCCACACTCTTACGCACAGCGCTGCCTGCCGCCCTCAGGCCTGAGCCCCCACCAGCTCGCGAGGGCCTGGTGGTCCGAGGACTGTCCGTGGGGCTAGTCTGACCCTGTTTTCCCCTTTGGCCAGGTCCCCCTCTGTCCGCAATTCCTCGGAGGAGACGGCGGCAGGAGCGCACGGCGTACAGCGCGGAACAGCGGCAGGAGCTGGAGCAAGTCTTTGGGAGGAACCGGTACCCGACGTACCAGGAGCGCGAGACCCTGGCGGCTAGACTTAACCTTCAGGAGCACCAAGTGCAGGTCTGACCCCCCCCCCAACACCCCCAGACCCGCTCCCACAGCGACAATACCTAGGGCCGGGTCATTGGGCCACCTCCCCTCTCTCCCCCGCTCCTGCTTTGCGGGTGGGGCCGCCACGCTGAGAGGGGCCGAGAGCTGCCCTGGGTCACCGCTAACGATGGGTCCCCAGTGCGGACACAGGCCTGGGCCTGGAGTCTGCTTCTGCCCCGTGCGGTACAAACCAGCCAGCACGGCCCCGCCCAGAAGGGCGTCCCTGGGCTCCCCATGCCCAGACCTCAGGGCCCCTGAACCCGGCCACCCTCTGGCAGTCCCATTCCTGGCCCCGGGTGTCCACGCCCTGCCCTCCCTGCCGCCTGCACCTCCCGGAGACCCGGAATCCCGGGCCTCTGATTGAGTCTGGGAGGGGGCTCATCACACCTGGGCAGAGGGGGCTGCTCGAAGCTCCTCCGCCCTTACACTTCTGCCTGTCCGCTCTCCTCCCAGGTCTGGTTCAAGAACCGGCGGGCCAAACACTCCAGGCTGCTGGGACTCTCCAGGTGTGAAGGCCCCGAAGCCCGCGCTGCGCCCCAGGGCCCCAGAGCCTGCGCCCCTGCGCCTGCCCCAGTCAGCCCTGCGTTCCCCGGGGGCCCAGCTTTCTGCAACCCCCCTCCGCCCAGCCCCTTCGAAGTC
Organism: Rhinolophus hipposideros; assembly: GCF_964194185.1. Lineage (NCBI taxonomy): Eukaryota > Metazoa > Chordata > Mammalia > Chiroptera > Rhinolophidae > Rhinolophus > Rhinolophus hipposideros. Next base: position 43,146,789 of record NC_138067.1, read on the forward strand.
TTCCCCACAGCAGAATCCAACGTCTCCAGCCACAGCCAGGCCTGGTGGGACCCTGCGCAGGGCGCCCAGAAGGTGGTCTGGGCTGCTCCAGCCCCAGCCCCATTCCCAGCCCCATTCCCATTCCCAGCCCCAGCCCCAGCCCCAGCCCCAGCCCCAGCCCCAGCCCCAGCCCCAGCGCCAGCCCAGTCTCCAGTCTGGCCTCAGGGCCCCTACGCCTCAGATTTCTCGCTCGACCCTGTTTTGATCCACGGTTTCACAGAGCTGCCCTCACTCCAAGACCCTTTGGAGGGACCCTCGTCCTCCTCCATGTCTGGGTACCAAGAGGGAGATGACAACGACTCGGACCCCAGGACATTATTGGACTTATAAAGGCTCCTGTCCCCGCAAAGCCCTGCGGATCAGGTCTCGGGGGGCCAGAGGGGACGAGGTGTCTTTGGCCAGCGCGGGGCGCCCACGTGGGTGCGGGAACTGGTGGCTGGTGGGTCTGCACAGCGGGTGGTCTTCTGCAGTGTGAATTGCACCTCCACTTATCCGACCTGGGGAGGTGGCATTTGCTGTGTTTACTTTGTGGTCATCACATGTCACGCTGCTCTGGATGTTCCCGCCCCTTTATTTAGGACGCACGTGAGCTTTTCTGTGGTTTCCTAAGTCTAGGAGTGGAATTGGGGCTCCTGCCGGTGTTTCCAATGTACTGGTGCTGCTGGCAACTTCTAAGACCAAACTCCTTGGTTATTTAATTGAAAATGCATTAATCCATAAAAATTTTTGGGAGTAATTGACACCTTTACACTACTGAATTTCTCAATCTAAGTAATATTACTTATTTATTCCTTCATTTGGTTAATAACGACTCTCCACATGTGTTATTATTTAACCATAGAAATCTTAAGTACATATTTCTGTAGGTTTATTTCTAGTACTTTATTATAGCCTGACATTTTAGATGGTATTTTAAAATTTGTTTTAATATTTGTTCTGTCTATAGGATTCACTTGACATTATTTTGTATCAGGTGATTCTATTATTTTGAGCCAGGAACCTGGCTCAAATTGTTAAAATTCTAACAACTTATGTGGATATTGTTCTGGGCTTGATAATTTGGAAATTAATAAAGTGAATTGTCCTCTTCTGAACACTGTTTTCTGCAGGGCCTGAGAGTGTTGCCCCTCTTTGTTACCCTCACTCCTCAGCACTGCAGCAGCACCCCTCACCCCTTCTCTGCCCCCACTGACTCCATCTCCACCTCCTCTGCCGCCCCCCTGTGGCCATCCTGGCTCCTCGGTCTTCCCACAGCCGGTTCTCTGACCCTGTCCTGGTGCCACTTAGCAAATGCTCCAATCCGCTTAGGCCAGGTGAGCCTCAGCAGAGCTGAGAGAGAATTAGATCAGATTTGGGAGGAGGAGCACTCATGTGACAGGCTCTGGAGGGGAGTGCTGGGGTGTGGGAGGAGGGGACACAGACGGCCAGGCTATAATGAAAGGCCTTCCTGCTTATCCGGCTGACCATGGTAGGGATGGACACACAAGAATCACTGAATCAATCCACAACCCCAGTTAGACCCTTACGTTGTAGGAGAGGGCAGTGAGGGTAGAATTTTCGATATATCCTAGGAGAGCGAGCAAAGGTAGGAGTCCCTGTGGGTGTCCTGGAGGCCAGGAACTGAGATAAGATTCAAACTCACACCCTGGGCAGAGGGGGTGGGACGGTGGTGCCCCTGGGGACCTCCAGGCATCCAAGGATTACCAGTGAATGGAAAACAGATTAATTTTTTTATTGAATGGAGACAAAGTTTGCATTAGCCCTGGCTGCCTGAATAGAAAGTGAATGGATCAAGTGGGGCAGGATCCCTCCCTTCCTCATCTCCATTCCATTTCACCTCTACCCCAGCAGTCCCAGCACCTCCCCCCATCTCCTTCTGAATCCAGGAATGTTTGTCATCCCCTACGAAGCTCTACTTCACCTCTCCTCACAAGCCCGGGCTGTGTCCTCACCATCCCCAATGAAAGCATCTGGACTTCCTGCTCAGCTCAGGAAGCCGGGAGGCAGTGACTTCCTGAAGGCAGGTCTTAGAACTTCCCCGTATCAGTGTCCCCCAGGGCACTGCTAGAGCAAGCATTTCTCTTTGTTTGTCTACCTGTGGAAAAAACAATTGCACCATCAATCATATGGTTATAGGCAGCACTGCTGATGTGTTGGGACCTCTGGTGAGCCCTAGGATCCATAGTGATCCGTCTTCGGTGTTTTCCATGGTGATCCTTGTATATCTATTGTTCTCCATGGCATCAACAGTAAAGACGTGAGTCTACCATGGATTTTGCTGTGGAGAAGGTGAAGCTTTTAGACTCAGCCACAGGGTGTGTAGGAAAAGGACTCAGGGAGCAGATGAAGAGAGGTCATTGGCCCTTCAACAAATGGGTAAAGTTCAAGCTTCATTCCATTCTGGGTGCTCTGGGGTGGAGATGGTGGTGGTTTGGGTATAAGTGTTTTTGCTTTGTGAGGATTGGAGAGAGGGGCGAGGGAAGTCAAATGGAAATCTGGAAAGACCAGGAATGAGGGGGCCAGAAGGGACCAGAAGGATCTCTGAATTCAACAGGTCTCTGAATCACAGGAAACCCATTTTGAGATATCCAGGCAACAGTGTGGGATGTATTCAGACGCAGAGACACTGTCCCAATGTCCAGGTGGAACAAGTGTGGAAAAGATACAAAGACCCCAACGATAGTTCAGGAAGCTGGAGTAAGAGGCAGGTAGATGACCAGTTTCTTCCTTTCTTTTTTTTAAATTGGGGAACAGTGTTTTTTTTTCCATGACCCATCAGCTCCAAATGAAGTCGTTATCCTTCAATCTAGTTGTGGAGGGCGCAGCTCAGCTCCAAGTCCAGTCAGTTACCATTTTCAATCTAGTTGTGGGGGGCATAGCCCACCATCCTATGCGGGAATTGAACCGGCAGCCTTGTTGTTAAGAGCTCGCGCTCTAACCAACTGAGCCATCCGGCCGCCCTAGATGATCAATTTCTATGGAGCTCTGTTTCTGGGATGACAAGATGGGAATTGGAGAATAGAAACCCATATTCTATCAACGACAAATGGAGTCTGAGTGGTGCAGAGGAAGGAGCACTGTTTGAGTCGGACAGAATTACCACCTGAGATCCAGGTGTGCTGGCTCCTTGGCCTGGCTAGAGGGAAGGTGGGGCATGTGACACCACACCTGTCTTAACATGGTGTCTGTCCATGGGAGCCCTCCACCCAACCAGACAAGTTACCTGGCTCCCCCAGAATCCAAGTCGGCCAGGGCCTGTCAGTTCCCTGTAGGATGTGCATCTCAGAGGTCCTCTCGGTTTAGACACCTGCTTTGCCCCAGATTCCTGGTTTCAGATTCAGGACATCTGGGTGGGGCCGGGGACTGCACATATGTCAGTGCCCAAGTGATACTTGCTGGTCCAAGGACCGCACTTTGAGAACCACTGCTCTAAATCATGGTCCTTAAACATTGCCACATAGGAGTTTTAGCATTCTTATACCCCAGGCCAGTTAAAGAGCATCCCTGGGGGTGGGACCAGGGCCCCAGTATCTTTTGAAGCTCCCAGGGGGATTCCAACGTGTAAAGCTGAGAATTGCGCTCAGTCAAATCTCTGCTGACAAGTAGATGGACTCAGAGTTGATAAATTGCCGTCATTAAGACCATACCAAGACTTTATTTTACGAAAGGGAAATTAAGAATTGCTACACATCTGAATGTCCCTTTTGCAGAAATCAATCTTTAAAAAAATCAAGTGCCATAAAAAGAAAGATTTTTAATGATTGTCGTTTTTTATAGTAAATGAATACAGTATGTGCCAGTAATTTTGCTTGTAGAAAAAATTAAAACCATCTTTTTTGTCTCTTTACTTGAAATTCCTCTGAATAAAATGCCCAGAAGGAAATAAGCCTAAACTAGAGTTGTTTTAAAATTGTTGTTACAGTAAATGATGTGCCTAGAGACACACTTGTGTTAGATCAAAGATGTGGTTCATTCAGGGGTACCCACAGGACTGTGAGAGACAGAGCGTCCGTATACCTGTTATGACGCCTCCTGGTCACCAGGGGGCATTAATACACCACCGCTCCAGAGTTGGGTACCGTAGGTAGGATGGGAGAGAGGCTCTGTATTCAAGTAGGAGAAAAGCAGGAAAAAAGACACAGAGGTAACATTATATTTGTTTCTATTAGTATAATTTAAAGCTACCAAACAGAAAATTTTAATTTGGCAAGAATTTGGAACCATAGCTGGTGGAAATTTAATCTGGAACTCCCCCCATAGGAAAAGAGTTCATCTACTAAAGCTTAATGCACACACATCTTATGATCTGGCAGTTCCAGTCCTGGCCGTATGTCCAACGGAAACGTTCACCAAGAGACATATGAAAAGACACATTCAGAGGTGCGTTAGGATTATAAACCCAAGCTAGAAATTCCCAAGTGCTCATCAACGATGTAATAGGTAAAACAAATTTTGGTGCAATCACGCAATGAAATACTGTACATAAGCACAATCACTTAACACAATATCTACCATATTAAATTTGAAATACACAATACAATATTATTAACTATGGGTACAATATTGTACAGCTGGTCTCCAGAACTTACTCATCTTGTATAACAGGAACTTTGTTCCCACTGAATGGCAACTCCCCATTTCCCCTTCCCCCCAGCCCTTGGCAATAACCATTCTACTCCCTTTCAAAGAGTTTGACTGTTTTAAATTCCTCATGTAAGTGCACTATTTTTCCTTTGGTCTGGCTTATTTCACGTAGCATAATATCCTCCAGGTTCATTAATGTTGTTGCAAATGGCAGAATTTCCTTCTTTAAGGCTCAGTAATTTTCCATTGTTTGTAAATACCACATTTCCTTTATCCACTCATCTGTCGAATATTTTCCAGGGTAGATCATATATTAGGCCAAAGCAGTGTTTTAGGGAAAAACTAGTAAGGAAGAAATCCAGATTCATCCACAGGGGAATGGGTAACTAAAATATGGTATGAGCTTCAATACTAAATACTGAACTAGCTATATAATCAACGTGGATGAAACCCACATATAAAATACATGAGTGGATGTGTTAGTTGATGAGTGCATTATACAGTATGCCATTTATCTAAGTTTTAAACGCCTCCATAAATACCATATATTGTTTATGAGTATAGTCAAACACCACATAGTAAGGGAATAATGCTAGGTTGGAAATTATGTACTGCAAGGTCAGAATAATCATATTGTGAAGACACAGGCAATGGAAAGAAAAGGACCTTAACTGCTTTTGTACTTTTATTTCTCATTTTTGTAAAAAAGAAATTTGACATAGCCTTGGGTCATATTTATATTGTTTCTGTATCATTCTGTACATATGAAATGTTACAAATATTTTTTAAAATTTGGGATGCCATGAAGTGAATTAGAGATGCCCTGGTAATTTTCAAAAATCAAGTCATCAAGATGCAAAGATTTGATAATTCAAGGCTCCAAAATGAAATAACAGGTTTTATACAATTACCATCCATCATTTACATAAACACAGACAGGAGAACAAATATTTGTCTCTGAGACCTAAAAGTTTTTGAACATTATTCCCATGGGAACAGCTCTTGAGGAAGATCTGCCGTCTTCTCCTGGAATATTTTATCAAAGACTTCAGCTTGGGCCACCGTGAAGTGATTTTTCCAGTCTCCAGAAATGCCTGACAAACATAAAATAGAAACACACATCAGATCTAGAGGTAAGTCTCAAGACCCCAACACATCTCCTCCTGGATCTGTTCCTTCTGTCCACTTGACTGGAAATTGTAGCTAATATAGCAGGACGACCAACAGCTCATCGGTGAGCCTTGATACCCATTTACACTTCCATCTGCCTGGAAATGATTTCCTATATTCTCTTCTCTCCCAACCCGTCGTGGATACAATCTATTAGCAATAATGCAGCTCTATGTTCTGCTACATCCAGAATCTGTCCACTTCTCACCACATCTGTCTCTATCACTTTGGTCCAAGCCAACATCGTTTCTTACCTAGATTATTGTATTAGACTTCTGATTAGTCTCTCTGGTTTTTTTTTTTTTTTTTTTTATATCTTTCTCCATTGTAAGTTATTCTGAGCATGTCAGCCATCTTGATTCCTTAAGAACCTAAGCCAGATCATGTCACTTCCTGCTCAAATTCTCCAAGGACTTCTGGTTTCACTCGTGAATGTTCTTATGGCTTCTACCCGGCTCCAGGTGATTTGGTCCCCTGTCATTTCTCTGATCCCATCTCCTCTGACCATGCATTTGTTCACTCAACTCCATTTCATTGAGTCTTCTGATTCTGCCTGAAACATGTTTCTCAGACTATTTTCACTTCACATCCCTCTTGCTTTGTGCTGTTCTCTCAGATACATCCATGTAGTTCGCTGGCCTCTTTCAAGCCTTTATTCCAATGCAGTCTTTTCAATGAGCTTGTGTCCCACCCACAATCTAATTTAGAACTGTAAATCCCCATCCTTGCTGTACTTTACTTATCACGTATGATATGCTATATTTCTTGTCCTTTGTGTGTGTGTGTGTCTGTATGGCATGTATCTCCAATATATGTTTTAGAAAGTCACAAAGTTTTCCTTTTAAATTGCCAAAGACTTCGTGTTTCAGAGTCATAGACACATAGTATGTACTCAAATGTCCATTGAAAAGATGACTACAAGAATGAGGGATGTGCTATCATTATCTCCTTTTACAGAAGAGGAAAAAGAGATTGGAGAAACTACACAGTTAGAAAGTGATAGATGTAGATTTCAAGCCAAAGATGCTACTACCAGAAACCATATTCTGAATTATACAGTTATGTTTTTATTTTATGTATCATATAAATTAATACTTAAGTATTATGCTAACTAAATCAATACATAAATTAATATATAACTGAATAATACATAATTACATATAAATTTATATGCTTAACTTCCATGCATAGAAATAATGTAACAGAACGTCTAATAAATAATTGGTGCCCTATAAACACCCATGTTACTCTCATGCTCATCATTATCTTCATTATTAGAACAATTTTCATAATTGATTTCTTTTTTTTATTAATGTTTATCGGGGTGACAATTGTTAGCAAAGTTACATAGATTTCAGGTGCACAATTCTGTATTACATCATCTATAAATCCCATTGTGTGTGACCACCCAGAGTCAGTTCTCCTTCCATCACCATATATTTGATCCCCTTTACCCTCATCTACCACCCCCCTCCCCATAATTTATTTCTTATGCTCATGTATCCTCCATAACACACCTGACTTTTATTTATTATTTACTTATTTTTATTAGTTATTATTATAATATAATATAATATATATTTATATATAATTATAATAATAATAACAATTATTATTTGGACTAACATATGATCTACTCTGGGAATTGTTTGGCAGATGAGTGGATAAAGGAAATGTGGTAGATACAAACAGTGGAAAATTAAAACAACATAGTGATCAGACATTTATACACCTCACAAAGTAACAACCCCAATAAGTCTATTACCTATGTGACACTGTACATAGTTATTAGATTGTTATTGACTATATTCCCTATGCTACACTATATATCCCGATGACTATTTTTTTAAATTATAGTTGACATTCAATATTATTTTATATTAGTTTCAGGTGTACAACACACTTGACTTTTAGTAAGCCAGTGTGAGGTCTTGAGGTACCAGAATCTCTGTAAATTCAACAGGCTGTCCCCTATTAAACATCAGGTGAGAGAACGTTTCTGTGCAGACAAGCCTGTGAAACCAAACAAGTGATTTATTTCCAAAATACAATGGTATGAAAGACATAGGGCAGATACTCTCACTCCAAAAGGAAGAAATCAGAAAGAAAGAGATCATGGGTCCCAAGCAAATCCAAACCCTAGCAGGGCAAATTCCATTAGATTAAAATGTTTTATATTAAAGTATGATTGGCATATATTATATTTCAGGTACACAACACAATGATTTGACTTTTATATACCTTGCTAGGTGATCATGATAAGTTTAGTAACCCACCTAGGCTTAAAGGATCGAGAATTAACCCCTTTGTCTTGATGCTCTGACCTCTTGGACCATTGGGGTGGTGGCCCCCAGCCCCTGTTCGCTGGGTGGCAGCCCTCACTCAAGGTCTTTTGAATTATTTATTTCCTTTCTTCCATGGCTCTTTCTTCCACTCTGGATATACTTGAACTATAGGGTTCTGGGAAAATGCACTCCTGCTATTCCATGCATCCCATTCTTCATTCATCTTGAGCTCAAAGATATGGACATGATTACTCTTTCACCATGGGGCCCTTACAATGTCTGATAGCAAGGCAGTTTCTCAGCTAAGTGAAAAGTCTCCCCTCTTTCCCTTTTGAGTCATTGTTTATATATTTCTTTGTTCAGGATAGTTGTTTATGCTAAATCACCAGTGGGATAGCACCAACATGACCACCCCCACTCCTGTCCTCACTTCCCAGGTAAATCACAGCTGGCAGGTTGGCAGGGGTAGTGAATTCACCTGGTTACTGCTTATAGAGTGGGTGTCCTCCATGCCAAATTTGGAGGAGAGAGAATCTGAATGACCTCGTATTAAGTCAGATGACCATTCCAGCTCTAATCTAGTTTCTCCAGGTGCCTGCAGCCCACATCAGGGCTATGAAAATTGACTCTCTGAAGGGCATGTCAGAAGTTCGCAAAGGGGTGATGAGGAAGTTGATAGTGAAGTTGATAAGTTCAAACACTCCCCGGTTCCAACTGCTAGAGGCCTACTGTAAGCACAAGAATGCCCTCAGATTCTGATACATTCTGAAGCTGGATCATTTTCTTTTACCTTTTCTCAAAAACGATCCATTATTTGGATCTAGAAGCCAACCACGCAATAGGGTATAATTGGACATCTTGTTTTCTTTCATGACCTGGAAGGAGCTGTTCTTGAGGACTGAGTTCAGTTCTTCTGGTTCTAATTTCTTGCCCAGGAATTGGCAGAGCTTCTGTACAGCACTTCTTGTATCCTAGAAGAAGAAAAAGCAAGGAAGAAGATATGAAAGAAAGTATATAGAAAAGGAGGAGGAAATGGCAAAATGAGGAGAAGGAGGAGCGGGGAGAGAAAGAGAGGAACAGTGCTGAAATAAGATGCGTTGAGCTGGACGTGACTAGGAGGAAGAAAGGGAAGACAGTAAAGAAGAAAGAGCACAAATACAAGTATGTCAAAGATGCAAGGACCAACAAAGATTTCCCAGGGTGGCTGAATTCAGGAGACCTTAATAGTAGAATATTATTTTCTAAAGAGACTTTTTAGAAGGCTTTTAGGCAGTTACGATGAGGATTAAGCAAGGAGAGGTTCAGGGAGAACGTGACAAAGATTTAAGGGATTTATTTCAAATCCTGGTTGTGCCATCCAATAGTAATACTGTTTTTCATAACTAACATTTGAATCACACGTTGAGTTTTACAATATCTTTTTATATATATTATCTCAGTAGTTAGTTCTTGGCGCATGACCCTGGGAGATTATTATAAGGAAATGGATTTTATAACCAGAAACACTTTGCTTTGAACTGTAGAATCTTCCTTTTATAGGTACCATGCTTTAAAATTTTTCTTTATTCCATAATCTAACAAGAAAACACACGACTGTAGAACTACTACAATAAATCCATTTTGTGGCTTGAAAGCCTAATTACAGCAAAGTATGGGAACGTGTACCTGGTGCAGCTAAACGCATTGCAAAAGACTTCTGGGTAAAAATGAAATTCATGTAGAACCACAGAGGATTGGAGCAAAGTAGCCAGAGGAAGATCGTAGGAAGTAATTCTGAGATAGAAGCAAAAGCCTGTTTATGTTCTTTTCTCTTTTCTCCAAGATACCACTAATAGGTAAAGTCCTTCTTTCAATGGCTTAATCACCCTTAATGGTTTTGAGCATCTTCTGACAACTTTTCTTGTCCATCACTGGTCTGTCCAGTCCTTGGCCTGTCAGAATAATTACACAGATTGATTTCACGACTTCTTTTTCCTTTTGTTAATCAATTACTCGGTCCCATCTTCTTCCTCAGTCCCCTCCCACCATGAGGTTATCATCAGCATCATGTGTCCTATCTCTAGAAATTTTAGAATCAGTTGCCAATGTGAATATAAGCCATTGTGCCTTGTTTCAGTGCATGAAAAAGCTCTTAAGATGGTGTAAAATGAAAGAAAGAAGAACACATGAAGGGAAAACATAAAAAAGCATGGAGCTTGGGAGTGCCAACCAGAAGCAGCACAGTGAAGATCAAGTTGCTGTTTTCACTCCTAATGACCCCTCACAAGGCAAAACTTTGATTGAGAAGGTGGAATAGAGACTCAGAGGAATGGAGGGAAGTTAGAGGGATGAAGATGGTGGTGAGAGGGTGTGTGCTAATGATAAGAACAATAGTTACCTGTTTTAGCTCTTCGTAACTCAGTATCAGGAAGTTCTCCTTCCCTTTCATGGACGTCCAGCCACGAATGTGGTCAAACCATGATCCGAATGCCACTGCATGGGTGGGGGTGGAGGGCAGAAAGAGTGGGTGGATTACAAACTCTGAAAGCAGGAACTCATCTATTATGTTCACTCTTGTGGGCACAATTGCTAGCACAATGTCTGGCACACTTAGAACTATCATAACTCTTTGCTGAATGAATGAGAGTAGAGATTGAAAATTATTATCCAACATCATGCATTTACCTTGTAATGAGCCTAGTTTATTTACAGCAGGCTCTGTACCCAGTTCTCAAGGATCTCTAAGGGGATCCTGTCAGAGAGCCATGTGGCTTAAGGAATTGTGTATATGCTTATTATTTATTTATTTATTTATTTATTTATTTATTTATTTATTAGTTTCAGGTGAGAAAAGATATTCTTGCTGCCCCCAATCTGTTCAGCATTTATATTTTTTCATTGATAGGTCACTCCCATATCCCTTGAAGATATTTTTCTGTCTTCTTGCCTTCATTGTTGCTATTGTAATTATTGTTCCTTTAGAAATTACCTGCCTTTTTTTTTTTTCTGGTTTAAGATTTTCTTTCCTTTTTTTCTACTATAGTTTTCCTAGAGACTAGGTGACGATTTATTTGTAATAATTCTTTGTAAGGCTAGGTGTGGTTCTTCAAACTGAGATATCATCAATGCAGGAAATTCTCAAGCATGTTTCCTTGAAAACAGATTTACCTTATATTTTATATTATCTTCATAGGAGGTAAATATTCTCACTCCATCTTCCACATCTTAACTATTTTATGCTTTTTAACATCTGTCTACCATGACCAAGCCCTTCTTAACTCCAAAGTATAGTGGGAAACTATGAACTAAGAATTCTATCCAGTTAAATTATCATTCAAGAATGAACATAAAATGAAGATGTTTTCAGGCAAAATATCAAGGGAATTTACCGCTTTTGTTATAAGAGAACTATTTTAAGTTATACTACATGAATAAATAAAGTGAATCCAGGAGAAAGCAACAACCAGTGGGCCAAAGAAGAAAAAAAAGGGAACTTTAAAAAAATCTTGGAACAAACAAAAAATGGAAGCACAACATATCAAAACTTGTGGGATGCAGCAAAAGCAGTTCTAAGAGGCAAGTTTATAGTGATAAATGCCTACATTAAGAAAAAGAAGATCTCAAATTAATAACCCAACCTTACACTTCAAGGAACTAGAAAGAGAAGAACAAGCAAAACTCAAAGTTAGAAGGGAGAAAATAACAAAGACCAGAGCAGACAAAAAAAGAGAGAGAGAGGAGAAAACATTAGAATAGATTAACAAAAATAAGAGGTATTTTTAAAAAAAAGATAAATAAAACTGATAAATGTTTAGCTAGACTAAGAAAAAAAAAACAGAGCAGACTTAAATAAATAAATGAAAGAGGAGACATTACAACAGATGCCGCAGAAATACAAAGGCTCATAAGAAGCTATGATGAACAATCACACACCTAGAGGAAATGGATACATTCCTAGAAATGTAAAACCTACCAAGACTGAATCAGGAAGAAATAGAAAATCTGAATAGTCCAATAACAAGTAAGAAGACTGAATCAGTAATCAAATATCTTCCAACAAAGAAAAGCCCAGGGTCTCATGGTTTCCTGTTGAAATCTACGAAACATTAAAAGAAGAATTATACCAATCCTTCTCAAACTTCAAAAAAAATTGAACAGGCGAAAACTTTCCCAAAATGATTTTATGAGGCCAGCATAACCCAGATACCAACGCCAGATAAGGACACTGTAAACTACAGACCAATATCCCTGATGGATACAGACACAAAAATCTTTAACAAAACATTAGCAATCTGAATATAAGAGGACATGAAAAGATTTTATACCATGGGGTGTACTTCTATTCAATAATGTCCCAGACTCCTGGCCAATGAGATGAAAAAAATAAAGACTATATATATATATATATATATATATATATATATATATATATATATACATATATATATATATATATATATTAAAAATTAAGATAATAGTCATTAACTTGAAGGTTATACTTCATAGAAAATCAAAGAGAACCTATAGGGAAACAATTACAATTAAGAAGAGAGTTCATTTAGTTTGGTGATTCCCTAATCAACATTCAAAATCAGTTACATTCCTCCAAATCAGGCACAAATAACTGGAAAATGTAATTTAAAGATGTCATGAGTCTAAGAAATGAAATGCAGCTAAAAACAGTAGTAAGCTTTTCATTAAAAACCCCCCACAAAACATAAAAGACCAAGTAAGGCATTTAAAAAGCTTTAGATAAGGAAAGGGATAAACAAAGAGGCATATCTATAAATGAAGAGATAAACTAAATAAAATATGCCATTTCTTCACTAATTATTCTGTAAAATTACTATAATGATAATCATAAAATTACCGACAATAACAAGTGTTACTGAGGATATGGTGTAACAGGTGCTCTCATATGCTATTTGTGGGAATATAAATTGATGCAATCACTTTGGAAAACAGTTTACTATCTTTTAAAATTGAAAATTCATATTTACTATGCCTTAGCAGTTCTACACTCAGGTTTATAAGCCAGAAAGAAGGTCACGCACACATGTACCAGAGAGGCATTGTTCCCAATAGCCCTAAACTTGAACCACCTCGTTTACTTTCTAACTTTGGACTTACAAAATGTTGGCAGCAGCACCTGACTTAAAAACTAATGATTTCAGTGATGCTTGCAAACAGCAATTACAGTTCATTCCTTTGATTCTCCCCCTGGCCAAACCTAACCCAGCAGTGCTCATGCTGCTGGTGTGATCTGCCTTAGGAGGGGGGACATGGCCATCAAAGCGTGTCTGGGGTCTTCTGCATAGAGAATTCTAGGGTTGAATTTCCCAGAGCATGGGTGATGAAACAGGTGCAAGCTCCAGGAGTCCTATAGACTCCTTACTTTGCTCCGGAGGAAATGTATTCAGAACAGGGGACCCCCTAAGGAGTTTTCATCATATATGATTCAGAGTTTTGCTCTAAGATGCAGAGTCCAGAGCAGGGACAATATTCCCTGGCACTTAAATTCTGAAGATCTCTTCATTTGTATGGGGGAACAGGTTTGAATCAACCTTCTGCTGGGCTGCAGAGAACTCAGGAGATTGATATTAAGTTGAAAAAAAAAATAAAGATTTTGGTTCTCAACTGGAAAGATAGACTGGTGTGTGAGTTTTAAGGTGGAGATAAACACGATTTTATGTTATGATTTTATGAGGTTTCCAGGATATGTCTTCATCACCCACCACTATCGATTGGGCTTTCTTGACAGCTGACACACAATTCAGATTACTTTTTATACCAACTGGCAAGATCAAATACATAGCATTGATGAGGGGGCTGTTCTCTTCACATCTGGGCTTCCACCATAGGGTTTTCACTGTTGCCTTTTTTTTTTTTTCTAAAAGAGTAAACTGAAGCAAAGCAGGAGATAGGGCTGACGCGTTCAGCCAGGATCAGCTCAATAAGAAATGTGACTGTAGGCTTTGAAGATTGAACTTTACGCTGAGGGCAAACAATCCAGGGACTGTGTACTTGTGTACATATAACAGATGATTGCAGCATAGCCTGGAAGGGCCAAAGAACATGCAGGTGAGGACCCCAACAAGTGTATTACGTTCATCTAGGTGGGAAGTAACAGTGGCTCTGGTTGATAAAGCACCAATGGGAGGGGACGCAAATAAATATTCATTATTATTATTTTTTCCCCCTTACCCCGTACTCTGGCGGGGCAGCTCACATTGAGCTCCGGCTGCTCATGGCACCTGAGGCATCGGCGCTCCAACCACCTGAGCCACCGGGCCTGCCCTAACTATTTATTAACCAAGGTGTATTAGCTGATCACTGCGTGGCAAGCACCACATTAGGACCTGGGGTCAACAATGAACAACTCACAGAGCTTACATTTTAGTGGGGAGACACACGGAATAAACAAATAATTACAATACATGCTCATTGGTGATAAGTACTAAGGGGAAAATAAGATAAGACTAGAGAGATGGGAGGGGTGGTATTTTATATGGTGTGGAAAAGGAAGACTTCCCTAAATGCAGAGTCATTTTAACTGAGACCAGAATGAAGATGTTAATCGAGGTTGTAGAATTTACACTTCAGATCGAAAGACACAGACTGAAAGTAAAGGGGTGGAAAAAGACATTTCACGCAAATGAAAAGAAAAAAGCTGGGATAGAAATACTTTTATCAGACAAAATAGACTTTAAAACAAAGGCTGTATGGGGTGGCCAATTAGCTCAGTTGGTTAGAGCGTAGTGGTGATAACACCAAGGTTGCTGGTTCGATCCCCGCATGGGCCCCTGTGAGCTGTGCCCTCCTTAAAACAAACAAACAAACAAAACGACCCCCCCCCCAAAAAAAAAAGCTGTAACAAATGACAAAGAAGGACCCAGCAATTCCATTTCGGGTTCATGTATCTGGAGAATCCCAAAACACTAATTGAAATGACACATGCATCTCTGTTGTCACTGCAGCATTATTTACAATAGCCAAATATGGATGCAACCTAAGTTCCCATCAATAGACGAATGGGGAAAGAAGATGTGGTACATATAAACAATGGAATGAATATTACTCGGCCATAAAAAGAGTGAAATTTTGCCAATTGTGACAACATGGTTGGACCTAGAGGGTATGATGCTAAGTGAAATAAGTCAGACAGAGAAAGACAAATACTATATGATTTCAATTATATGTGGAATCTAAAAAACAAAAGAAATGAACAAACAAAACAAACAAATTCATAGACACAGAGAACATTTTGATGGCTGCCAGACGGGAGGGCAGTTGGGGGGATGGGTGAAAAAGGGGAAGGGACTAAGACGTGCAAATTTCCAGTTATAAAAGCAGTCACAGAGATGGAAAGCACAGCCTAGGGAACATAGTAATAATATGGTAATAACTATGCATGGTGTCAGATGGGTACGAGACTTACTGGGTGAACACTTTGTAAATTATATAAATGTCTTGTCACTATGTTGTACCCTTGAAACTATCATAATATTGTATGTCAACTGTAACTGAAAAAAATTATTTTAAATAAATGTGGGATTTAGATAAAGAAAAGTGGTGAGGGGCGTGGGGAAATGGGATGGGGAAAAGATAACACGTGTGAAACGTCAGTATCATGCTTGCACTTGGATGAGGAGGTGGTTCTATTTATTTAATAAAATAGATAGGGGGCAGTTTAGGTTATGGGAGGCAAGATGTTCAATTTTGAACATACTGAATTAGAGGTATCTATGGTTTTCTCTGCAGTACAGGTGTCCATAGATTTAGAGAAACAGGTTTGAGGTAAGGGAGACATCACAGCTGAAATATGGGACTCATCATATAGTTTTGGGAAAAATTGTGAAATTTCAAGTATCTGAGAAAGCCTAGAAATTCTACATAATTGAAAGTATAGATTTATCGGGGTAATAGATGGCAGTGGGGGTTGGGGGACAGGGTGAGAAAGGTGAAGGGATTAAGAAGTACAAATTGGTAGTTACAAAATAGTCACGGGGATGGAAAGCATAGGGAATATAGTCAATGACATGGTAATAACTATGTACAGTGCCAGGCGGGTACTAGACTAGTCAGGAGATCACTTCTTAAATTGTATAAATGTCTGACCACTATGTTGTACACCTGATTAATAGAAAATAATATTTAAAAAATTTTAAAAAGTATAGAGATCCTAGGGTAATGTATGCATTTTTGAGACAGATAGGACCAGAGGATAAAGGGAGTCTTAGAAGGACGCATACAAATAATAGTGGAAAATCAAGATGGTGTTGTCCAAGAGGCCAATGAAATTCTGACTTTCAAAAAGCCACAAAGTAGGAGAGTAGATGAGAAGAATACGAGTTTTCTGTGTTAGGCCCTGGAGATGCCGAGCATAGCTGGGATGGTTTATGATGGGGCAAACTGGAAGGTTGGCTGGAATCCTGCTGCTCAGCGAGACAGTGTGTGGAATTAGAAAGTTAGGGTTCCAGTGGTGATTGAACCTTACACCCACAGGTTAGTGAGATGTAGCGATGTCAGGTTGGGGTCAGATGAAGTCTGGGAAAGGACTCTGACATTCCCAGCTGCCATAGGTGCCATTCACTCACCATTTCCTTGGATGAACCATTCAAAATACTGTTCCATTGACTCTGGTTTCTTAACAAAATTTGAAATAATCCAGAAAAAATAACCTGACACGAGAATATCTCTGGGATTTCTGATGAGATAAATCACCTTAAAGAGAAAAATGGGAGAGTGAAAAACCAGTACAACTTCCCATGCTTCCTGATCTTTATACAAATGGAGAAAAAATCCAATTCCTAGAAAAATACCTATTAAATTGGAATGAATTCTTTTAATTAATAAGTTAGTTATTGCATTTATTAATCAAAAGTATGTATTTTAAAGTTCCTGTGAGGCAGTCATAGGGGGTAATACTAAGAATATAACAATGGAAGAGGAAAGCATTGTCCCTTCCCTCTGGAATATTATAGTCTCCTCACGATGGGAAGCAACCAGAAGATTTTAAAGGGTGAGTGGTATTATATTTATGTTCTATCATTTATAGATTAATAATAGGAGAAGGGATTAATAATTCGTGCTATATTCATAGATATGCACAGACGTTTGGATGGCGTGAGTCTATTCAGATGATGTTTAAGAACAAGCAAAACTAATCTACAGAGTTTGAAGGCAGCGCCATGGTCACCTCTGTGGGTGGGCATTGACTGGGGAGGCCCACGAGGGTATTTTCAGGGGGAGTGGAAATGTTCTAAATCTGGATCTGGAAGGTAGCTACCCAGTCATGTACATATGTAGAGATTCGGCAAGCTAATAGTCCGGATTAGTGCACACACACAGACACACATGTGTAAGAACTTGGCATTTGATGGGAGGGGGGTGGGGATGAGGGAGAAGGGGAAGGGATTAGACAGCATAAATTGGTAACGACAATATTGCCACAGGGCTATGAAAGACAGTTTGAGGAATATAATCAATAATATTGTAAAGATTTTGTAGGGTGTCAGATGGGCACTTGTCTTATTAGGGAGACTACCTTATGGACGGTGTAGATGCCTGACCACTGCTCTGTGCATCTGAAGCTGAAGCTGAATAATATTGTCTGTCAACTATAATTTAATATATATATAGTCACAGGATGTGGAGTAGAGCATAGGGAATAGAGTCAATGGAATTGTAATAGATATATACAATACCACAGGGGCAATAGATTGGGGGACGGTGGTTATCACTTTGTGAGGGGTGAAATGTCTAACTATTACATTGTTTTATACACCGGAAACTGGAAAAAAAAAAGAACATTTGGCATTTGAATATCTGAATTATATTTTGGATTCTACCCCAACTGGTTTTTTTTGTGACGTGATTCCCGGCCATGCCTCTCTCTAGGCCTCAATTTTTCCATGCGAGGATTTAACACCGAGAAGACACATGTATTATAACTAAGTTATAACTATATAATTATAACTAAGCTTGGGGAAGTAATGGGTTAAAAAAAAAAAACTTCATGTGCCATGACGCCTTGTGAAATTTCCCAGAGAGGAGAATATTTTTCCAAGCTTTACAATCTAATTTAAGCAAAAAAAAAAAACATTTAAAAAAAATTCACAAACCAATCAGCACTTTCCAGAACAGTGTGTTTCTAGAAACGATCTGAGATGTGCTAGGTCCTGGATATCCATGGTCCCTTCTGGTGAGGGATTCATGTGGCTGCTAAACTCAATAGGCAGCTATACAGAGAAAGACATAGTGGTTAGTAAAACGAGCCATGCTGCCAGAGCAATGGCTCTGAATTCAGACATAGACTTATGAATTTGCTGCTTCCCAAACAGCTAACTTTATGTCTGGTGCTTCTACCTAAGTGGAAGGAGACATTCATTTCATTAAGATTGGCAAATTATTTTTTAGAGCAACAAAAGGGGGTTATCTAGTATGTAACACAGTTATAATTTCTGCTTGGGTTTAAAACGTGGATTTCGAAGATGCTGGCTTTACCCCTGGTGTACATCTGGGTCGTATAACCTGTGCAATGGTCTACACCCTTGTACTCAAGTGTGGACTGGGGCATCACCAAATGCAGAATGTCAGGCCCCACCCCAGATCTGCTGAATGAGACTGCATCTCAACCAGGTCTCCAGGTGATTCCTCGGCACATGAATATGTGAAAAGCATTGATCAAACATATTTTGACCATCATGCACTGACCTTGGACTTGGACTTGAAGATAGACTTGGGGAAGAGGTGGATGGGAACGTGGGAGGTGATGAATCGTGGCCCTTCCTTATCCTTTAGGGATTTATATCCATACATAGTCTCCAACCAGGGTGAGCGTTCCCAAATGGGGACAGATTGGACCCACTTGGGATCTCCCTTGGAGTAAATCAGGGAGAGAATTTCAATCAACCAGTTCGTTCCTGGATAAAGAAGGAAAATGGCCGCTCATTTTTCAATCTGACTTTTTAATATATTGTGATAAAATATAACATAAAATATACCTTCTTAACCATTTTCAAGTATACAGTTCAGCAGTGTTACGCATATTCACACTGTCATGCAATCAATCTCCAGAACTTTTTCATTTTGCAACACTGAAACTCTGTACCCAGTAAACAACAACTCTCCATTTTGCCCTCCTTCCAGTCTTTGACAACCACCATTCCACTTTCTGTTTTAGAGTTTGGTTATTCTAGATACCTTATTTAGGTGGAATTATACAGTATTTGTCCTTCTGTAAGTGGCTTATTTCACTGAGCTTGACATCTCCACAGTTTATCCATGAGGTAGCGTGTGTCAGAACTTCATTTCTTTTTAAGGCTGAATAATATTTCGTTATATGTGTAGACTACATTTTGGTTATCCATTCATCTGTCAGTGGACTTTTGAATCACTTCCACCTTTTGGCTATTTGCCTAAATCCTTGTGACGTTCCCATCATCCTTGGATTTTCACTACCACACCACTTCCAATGCCTTCAGCCTTAGTCGTTGCCAATTTGCAGCCCCTCTACTCCCCCTTCCCTCACAGAAATATTATCCACATCCCATCATAAAATCCCTTGAATTTTCCAGGCTTTTTCCAGTTCCTGCCCATTGTCCATGCTGATACCTTTACTGGAAAATATTCCTTTTGCACTAAAGAATTTCACATTCATTCTTTTCATCTCAGTTTAGATGCTATTTTTTCTACTTTTTTTTTTTTTTTGGCTGTGATAGTTGTGTTTTGTTCATCGCCCCCAGTTTCATTGAGATACAACTAACAAATCAAAATTGTACATATTTAAGGCGTACAATGCGAAGATTTGATATATGTATACATGGTGAAATGATTACCACAGTCAAGCTAGTTAACAGATCCATCATCTTGCATAATTGCCTGGTTTTTTTTTTTCCCTATTTCTGTTTCTTCTATAAGGACTTCATTAGTCATCGTCCTCCACTTCTCCATACAAGCACCTGAATCTGCCTTAGGATTCGCTCCTATGGGTTCCCCAATACCTTCAACTACCCCCTCTGAACATTTATCTTACTGTGTAACTGCCTAGCTGAATCCTTTCCTCTGAAAGTACATGGTATTACAGCACAGCTCTGTTCCCCAAAGCATTGCACATTTTCTGGCATATAGAAAGCACTTCATTTGTCTACTGAATGGAAAAGGGACATAGCTGAAATGTGTCTCAGTATTTGATCCTGCTCCCTTACCTGATTTGGGGAAAGACAGTGTTAAGACATCTTCATCCTTAAACACAAAATTCTCCTGCACTTCTCTCATGTGTTCAGGTGTGAAATCCACAACAGGAAAAGGTATCCCTTCAAACCACACAAACCCATCTGACATTATGGTGAGCTCTTTGTTAGAGCTGGTGTTAGAATTTCAGCTGTAGTCACTGTTGCAGGCTGTGGCAGCTGCCAGGAGATAAGCTTTTATAGTAAAGTCAAAACAATCATTAATCTCCTGCAGTTTGTGGAAGAGTTTGCCTGCTGATAAAGAGAAGTAGATATTGTAACTAACAGATGATCACAAGGTTGATAATATTGAGCAACCATGAAGTCATTCAGAGAATATTTTGGGGTATTCTGAGTTTGAATTCATGGGAGGGAACCAGGAATTCGATAACAAGCCAACAATGTAGAAATGTGGGTGAATTAAAAAATATTGTTTGTAAGCTTGATTTTTTTCAGAACAATTTTAGATGTGTAGAAAAATTGCGAAGGTAGTATAACGAGTTCCCATAGTTCCTACTTTATTCAGATTTCCTTATATACCTAATGTCATTTTTCTGTTTCAGATCCCATCCAGGAGACCACACACATTGTGACATTATGTCTCCTCTTGGCTGTGACAGTTTCTCAGACTTTCCTGGTTTTTTACGACCTCGACAGTTTTCAGGAGTCCTGGTCAGGTATTTTGGAGAAGTCCCTCTGTTAGGGTTTGTTAGATGTTTTCTTTATCGTAGTTAGACTTGGTTTATGGCTTTTGGGAGGGGAGAAGATTACAGAGGTAAAATATCATTATCATCATAATATTTCAAGGGTCCTTATTATCAACATGACATATCACTGTTGATGTTGACCTTGATTGTCTGGCTGAGATAATGTTTGTCAGACTTCTCTGCTGTAAATTTATTCTCCTCCCTCCCCCTTTCTATGTGGGCATATTTAAAACATGAACTCTAGGACTCAATGTATTAATAAGAACACACTCTATAAACTCCAATTGAGGGATATTCTACAAAATGATTCTCTAGTACTATTCAAATTGCCATGAAGAAAGAAAAAACAAACAAACAAAAAATGCTGAGGGTATGTTCCAGATTAAAGGAACATGTAAACTAAATCCTAGATTAGATCTTAGACCACAAAAAAGTGCTATCATTATATTATTGGGACAATTGGCCACATTGAATATGCAATGTCTATTAGGTAACGGTATTGCATCAATGCTAAATTCCCCAATTTTTATAATTTTACTGTGGATATATAGGAAATGTCTTTGTTCTTAGAGAATATATACTGAAGTTTTGAATATATACTGCAACTTACTCTCAAGTGGTTAAGTAAAAAGTTAATATATATGAGAGAGAAAATGATTTAGCAGATATTGCAAAATGTTATCATTGGTGAATCTGTGTAAATTGTATATAAGAATTCTTTGTGGATTTCTTGCAAAATTTATCTAACTCTGAAGATAATTCAAAATAAAAGTTAAAACTAAATAGACACAGTGACGATAATAAGCTGGAAGGAAATTGAGAAAGCATGGAATGCAATCTCTCTTTTTGAGTGCAAAGGTCAAGAACTTGTTTTATACTCACAGATGTGGGGTTGAATTTATATTAAACTATAACTGGACTACAGGATCCGATTCTTGTGTGCCATTTAAATATTAACATACTGAGAATTTATTAAATGCGTTCAGGTTTTAGGGCCTGGGCTAAAACACTTCTCATACCCACTACATTGAAAACCCATAATACAATTGTTATTTCATTGGTCCTGCCCTTGTGTTTCCCAGGGGAGAACTCTAAGGGTCAGTGGCTTCACATGTTTACGTAACAAGCAAAAGGGAGAATGCTCACCGAATGCATGAAATATTGACTCCGGGAGTACTTACAGAAACATCTGGGTTCCTAGCATTTCCCTCTGGGCTGCAGTCAGCTAAAATTAAGACCATCTAACGAATGCTCTAAAACCCAAATTTGAAGGCAACAATGATTAAATTTGAATATTTGATAATCAAGAGGAGGATCACCTCTCTTTCTTATTATTCCTGGGCTGGATCAATAGATTGAGCACTTGTGTTTTAAACCATAAAAAGGTATCAAACAGAAATTCTGTAGCTGAAGAAGAATACAGTGAATGAAATGGAAAAAATAAAGTAACAGAGAGCGTCAGCAGAATGGGTCAAGTAGAAGAAAGAATCCATGATTTAGAAGACAGGAAATTTGAAATTAACCAGTCAGGAGAAAAAGGTATAAAAATGGAAAAATAATAAAGAAAGCCTGCATGATCTATGCGTCACCATAAAAAGAAATAACCTGAAAATTATTGGAGTCCCAGAAGGAGGAGAGGGAGAAAGGGGGCAGAAAGCTTATTTAAAGAAATAATGGCTGAGAATTTCCCAAATCTGGGAAGAGATTTGAATATCCAAGTTCCCGAAGCTCATAGCACCCTCCCCACAAAATCAGCTTAAAGAGATTCTCTCCAAGAAGCATTAAAATCAAACTATCAAAAATCAAAGACAAAATCTTAAAAGCATCAAGAGAAACAAAACTTATAACTTACAAGGGAACCTTCATAATGCTATCAGGGGATTTCTCAATAGAAAACTTATAGGCCAACAATGGGAGAATATATTCAAAGAGCTGAAAGAAGAAAACTGCCAACTAAATAATCTATCTGACAAACATCCTTCAGAAGAAAAGGAGAGTTAGAGTTTCTCAGAGAAACAAAAGTTGAGAGAGTTTACCACCATTAAAGCTGTCTTACAAGAAATACTGAAAGGAGTTCTTCAAGCTGAAACAAAAGGATGCCAATTAGTAAAATGAAAACATGAGAAAATATGAGGCGGCCGGATGGCTCAGCTGGTTAGAGCACGAGCTCTCAACACCAAGTTGGCGGTTCAATTCCTACATGGGATGGTGGGCTGCGCCCCCTGCAACTAAAGATTGAAAAGGGTGACTGGACTTGGAGCTGAGCTGTGCTTTCCAACCCAACTAGATTGAAGGACAACGACTTGGAGCTGATAGGCCCTGGAGAAACACACTGTTCCCCAATAAAATTTATTTTTAAAAAATTATTAAAAAAAAAAACCATGAGAAAATATACAACCTCATTGGTAAAGGTAAGTATATAGTCAGATTCAGAATACTGTAATATGATTCAGAATACTCTACTACTGTAATATGGTGGTGTGTTATACACCTAACTCCAGTACAAATGTTAAAGGAAAATAGGCTGTGGGAAGACTGAGATTTCAATGAAAGAACCAAACATATCTTCCTGTGGTCATTCCCTGAGCGGCTTCGCTAGGCAGGGTATTATAACTTCAGTACATTGAGTAATGAGCATGCAGATTTCTATTCTCAGTCCACGGGATTGAAAGAATATGGCCAGGGTCCACATTTATCTCCGTTCCTCATCTCCGAGTTAAGGATCTTGAGATGGGGTTATCCTGAACTTCCTCAGGTGGGCCCTGAATCCAATGACAGGTACCTTCATAAAAGACAGAAGAGGGGAAGACACAGACACCCAGAGGATATGGTGACGTGCAGGTGGAGGCAGAGAGTGGAGTGATGCAGCCACAAGCCAAGGAAGGGCTGCAGCCACTAGAAGCTGGAAGAGGCAAGGAAGCATCCTCCCCTAGAACCTTCAGAGGGAGCACGTACTTGCTGACACCTTGATTTCAGACTCTGGCCTTCAGAAATGTAAGAGAATGCATTTCTGTTATTTAAGCCACCAAGTTTTGTGGTCATGTACTATGGCAGTCTTGGAAACCAATACGGTGCTCTTTGATCTCATGCTACATGCTCCTTCCATGTAGCTCCCTATCATTGGTACCCAACAGTCCCATTGTGCCAAGCGGCAGCCGTCTCACACCACAGAAGCTCACACGTCCCAGGTGGAAGTCTAGGGTTCTAGGCTGTTTAAGGTGCCAGGAGGGAAGGACAGCCTCCAAAAACACTAAGTTCTTAACACAGAATTGAGAACTTCTCTCCTATTCTGTATGATCCTCTAACCACACATACAAAAACTAACACATTGTTAACATAAAAGTAAAAGGGCTTTCAAAGTAAGAGGCAACAGCATTTATTCGAGCTCAAAAAAGAAAAAAGAATA
Organism: Rhinolophus hipposideros; assembly: GCF_964194185.1. Classification (NCBI taxonomy): domain Eukaryota; kingdom Metazoa; phylum Chordata; class Mammalia; order Chiroptera; family Rhinolophidae; genus Rhinolophus; species Rhinolophus hipposideros. The sequence continues at coordinate 43,171,192 of NC_138067.1, forward strand.
GCTATTTGGGAAGCATTGATTCATGAAGAAGCCCCCAAAGTGTTATGAAGAGGAGACAAAAGGCAAGGGGTGTTTATGAGAAAGGGAAGAGGAACAATTACATGAATAGAAGGAAGGCATTTCTGTGGGCGCAGATAAGCAAACAGTGATGATAATTCTAAACAATGTTCTTAATTTTCAGTCTGGTAGTCAGTCATTAGTCCCGTAGTCATAATATCTGCTTTCTTGTGATCTTTGCAAACAGTTCTTTGGGACACAATGTTACTTTAGCTCCCACCCAAGGTTATCTTGTCCTGTGTTAATATTCCAAAGGTTTGAGGCATAAGACTTCAAAGCAGTTCCTCTGGATGGCAGCTCTGACTCCATTTTAAAGTGGCTCCCTTTATATTATTATTATTATTTTTTACAACACCAAACTTGCATCTGAAAGAAATCCAGATATTTTTGTATAGCTTTTCATGCCAACAGCCTCATCCCAGAATCGACAGAATATACAGATATTCCTACTGGAGAAGAGGAGGAGAAACATTTAAGCAGGGAGTGGGTGGAACACAGAGAAGGCCTCAGGCTGTCCTTTGTCCCCAGGACATCAGTGATGGGTCATTAAATGGTACTTGCAGAGTCTCATCTCTACCTTGAACAGAATGGTCAGGCATCTGAGAGAAAATAAAGTATCAAACCCCACCTCATTACCCTTAATGACATTCATAACCACTCTCATCAATATCCAGAGTACTATAGATTTTTGAGACCCAAAAGAATTTTTTGTTATTGTTTCAGCAACTTTACAGAGATCCCATCTGCAGCACTGAGTAGCAGCTGTGTGAATCTTCCAGGAACCAAGGACCCCTGCTTTCTCACAAGGATTTTCCCATAATCCTCTGCTGCCTGCGACAGCCACATCCTGTGCCTCATCCCATCCTGCAAATTCTCAGTTTGCCCTCTGATGGAGTCCTTGATGTGGTTAGTGGGATCTGTGTCCCCTTGGTATGTTCTGGTCGGCACCCTGGCTGCTGTTCTCCCAGCTGCTCACCACCCTCAGTCTCGTAGGTCAGGATTCAGTGCGCTGGATGGGGTGAGAGAGGATGGGCCTCTTTGACAGTGTCCCACATAGCTGAGGAAGCCGGGAACTCACTGACATGCTCTCACTTTCCCTGTGGGGAGAAATCACTGGCCTAAGAAGGTCATTCTTGGCACTCAGCTGTGCCACCTTGGGGCAGGGGTGACGCGGATAAAGTCACACTGCTTGTCTTACCTTCTCCATGCATCCAAACTCATATTTTTCCTGCTCTAGTGGTGTGCTGGAACTTTCCTGCTGGGCCTTTGGATTCCCACAAATGGTCTCTTGTTGCGGGGAGGGTGACTGTCTAATTCGGTGCTCTCCAGGAATCCCTACAAGGCTGCAGCCAAGACCCAGGTCTATATGCCTGTTACTCGACAAATGGGTGGGCAAGACTCCTTCTGGGTCCCTTTGTGTGTGCTGCTTGTGACCACAGAACCACAGTCAGACAGGACTGTAGCCGAGTACTCGGTCCTGGTCCTTAGACAAGGCAACAGTGGCCGAGTCAGCCACATGGGTGTGAGCCCGTCTTCTCAAAATGGCTCTCTTCGACCTTGGACTAAGAGGGCTGGGGGTGGGACTTCTTGGACTTATAGAATGAACTTCAACAAAAAGGGAGACTTTATTGGCTCCAGTAACCAAACCAAGGAAAAGGTAGAAGTATAATTGCAGATAACTGGAGGAAGAACTGTCCACTTAATTCTCTCCTACTGCATGTGAGCTTAGTTAGCCTGATGGCAGGGAACAAGCCTTAAGCATCTCCCTTTGACCTCCCGACAGGTTAGCTATCACAGAGAAAAGTCTTCCCGCATCTCTGCCACCAGTTGGAAGAATCACGACTCTGATTGGGTCATGAGTCCATGCCCAGGGGACAGGCCAGTGTGCGAAATCCTGAGCCATCTTCCTGGCTCCACAGTCTGAGGGTTTAGCAGTCATTACTAACGTTGAACATGCTTATGCCTTCTGACTCAGCAATTCTCAACTTGGTATATACACTCACCAAAGACATGTAACGGGATGTTCGTAGCAGTGCTGCCCATAATGTTCCCTTATGAAGACCACCCTAAGGATTATCAGGAGTAACATGGATGAATGAATTGTGCTTCATTCACACAGTAGGAAATTATACATCAATGAAAATGAAAGGTCTGCACCTATACACAATATGGCTGAATCTCACTCACACAATAGAGAATGAAAGAAGCCAGACACAAAGGTATGATCCAATTTATATGAAATACAAAAAGAGACACAACTAATCTATGCTATCAGAAATGAGGCTAGTGGTTACCCTTGGTGAGCAGTACCTGGAAGGGGGCGTGGAGCAGGGTAAGCAATGATCTTTCTTAATATGATTGTCACTAACATGGAATGTTGTTTGTGAAAATTCACCTCGCTCTACACAATGGAATATTACTCAGCCATAAAAAGGAATGAAGCACTGATGCATGTTACAACTCGGATGAACCTCAAAACCATGTTGAATGAAAGAAGCTAGATATGAAAGGTCACATATCATAGGATTCCATCTATATGAAATGTCAGAATAGGTCAGTCCATGGAGACAGAAAGATTACTGGTTGCCAGGAACTGGGATGATAAGGGATTGGGGAATGACCATAGAGTGGGTACAGGGTTTCCTTTTGGGGTGATGAAAATGTTTTGGAATTAGATAGAGGTCATGTTTCTACAACATTGTGACTGTATTAAATGCTACTATGTTATCTTTAAAGTGGTTAATTGTAGGTCATGAATTTTTTTTAAGTATATCATGAATTTTATCTCAAAAAATAAAAAGTGTACACTATCCTTTTTAAATTTTTTAAAAAAGATTTTATTGGGGAAGAGGAACAGGACTTTATTGGAGAACAGTGTGTACTTCCAGGACTTTTTTCCAAGTCAAATTGTCCTTTCAATCTTAGTTGTGGAGGGTGCCATTCAGCTCCAAGTTGTCCTTTCAGTCTTAGTTGTGGAGGGTGCAGCTCAGCTCCAGGTCCAGTTGCCATTTTCTAGTTGCAGGGGGCACAGCCCACCATCCCTTGTGGGAGTCAAACCGGCAAGTTTGTGGTTGAGAGGACGCGCTCCAACCAACTGAGCCATGCGGGAGCTCAGTGGCAGCTCAGCTCAAGGTGCCGTGTTCAATCATAGTTGCAGGGGGCTGAGTCCACCATCCCTTGTGGGACTCGAGGAGTTGAACTGGCAACCTTGTGGTTGAGAGCCCAATGGCCCATGTGGGAATCGAACCGGCAGCCTTTGGAGTTAGGAGCATGGATTTCTAACTGCCTGAGACACCGGGCTGGCCCCTATACTATACTTTGAAAATTTAAAAATTGTATTAGGGGAAGCTTGAAATTCTCTGAGAATTTAGTTAACTTCCCAAAGATTGTTGTTAGCAATTCATCAGGATCTTGATTTGAATGAAAATTCTTCCTCACAAATGCCCTACTCATTTCCCACCATAGCCAGCATTGCATCGATCACCATTGAGCTTTGGCTCTGCCTTGTTTCAAGAAAAGGAGTCATCCACATGGAAAAGAGATCAAGTCTTTATTGGTCAGAATGATCCGAGAAATGTATTTTGAAAGGCAGCTGATGAATCCTGTAACGTCTGTCCCTTTAAGAACACCAAGACTTATTTAAATGCTGTGGAAGAGAAATGGTGGTGAGGATCAGTATCACAGTCTGTCACCCTCCAGAATGATCTTTTCTCCTTCTTAATGGGAGAACTGGTCTACCCCCAACTAAACAACATGAGAATGTGGAACAGGAGAATGATAGAGGAACATTAGAGATCAGTGGCCTAAAGAGGGTGTAAGTATTTCTCTCTCACTCTCAAATACAATATGCATTACTGATTATTTTATTACTTGATTATTTTAACATAAGTTATGTGGTACTATTGGAACAAATTTAGTAAATTGATAATATTTAGTGCTAAGAAAGTTGCTAAAAGTGGACAGTTTCATATGTTGACTGAGGCTAATTTGGAACAACTTAAAATTTAACACACACACACACACACACACACCCTTAACATATATATATATCGTTTATATATATATAATTTATATATATATAATTTATATATACATATATATATATATATATATATATATATATATATATATATATATATAATTTAACCAAGTGATTTCATTCAGTTAATCTAATAATAATTTAAAAACCCTCACACACTTACTCAAAAATTCAATGTAGAGGGTAAAGGGGATCAAATATATGGTGAGGGAAAGAGAACTGACTCTGGGTGCTGAACACACAATGTGATATATAGATGATGTATTACAGAATTGTACACCTGAAACCTATGTAACTTTACTAACAACTATCACCCCAATAAACTTTAATAAAAAATAAAAATGAAAAATAAAAATAAAGTGTTGCACATCACTGCAAAAAATAATTCAATGTAGAAGGTACACATTCGGTCATAGTCATATCAAATACTAAAAACCATCAAATTATGCTTTAATAGGGGAGTAGTATATCCACATTTTGAAATTTGGTGCAAGCATGAAGAAAGGTGACGTAGATTTATGCATTTACGTGGAAAAATCACCGTAATGTATATATTTAAATGAAGATCAAGACGCAGGACAAAGAAGATAGTATAATTCATTCATGCGTAAAATGACCTTTAAAAAAGTTTATATTTGTGTAAATGCATAGAATAAACCTGGAAGAATACATCCCGAACTGGTAGCTGTGTTTTCTGTGAAACAGAGTAGAAAGGGAGGGGGGAAGGTGAGAAGGAATAGTAACATTTTACTCCCTCTATTCATGTGTTGCTTCAATGTTTAAATGAGCACTCATTCACATATTACTTGTGTAAATCAAAGTAAATATTTTAAAAATAAAAGTGATACATGCACATAATTACAAATATTGGACAGCATGTAAAGATACACCAATGTGACTCCACAATAGTCCAACGCAAATGTGACCATTACTAAGATTTCCTCATATTTATCTGTCTGGGGCCTTTTTTCTATATTTATAATATGAACTATTTGCTAGTTTTTTAAAAAACATTTTTGTTTCTTAAAGTTGTCTACCGTGAAAATGTAAAAAACAATATAAATGATTCCACTTTAAAATGGAGTCAGAGCTGCCATCCAGAGGACCTGCCTTGTGTGCCTTAAACCTCAAACCTTTGGAATGTTAAAACAGGGCAATATAACCTTGGATGGGGCCTGAAGCAACATCGTGTCCCAAAGAACTGTTTGCAAAGAAAAAAAAGAAAGCAGTTATGACTATTGGACTGATGATTACTGGACTGAAAATTAAAAACGTTGTTTAGAATTAGTGTCACTGTGTTCGCTTATCTGCGCCAATAGAAATGCCTTCCTTCCATTGATGGAATTGTCCTCTTTCCCTTCCTCAGAAATACCCGTTGCCCTCACCTCCTAGTTGGAATACTGTTTGGGCTTCTGCCTAAATCAGTGCTTCCCAAATCGCTATTTTTTAAAATTTCAAATAAATGCTTGTTGTCTCTCACTTGGACATTTTATTTCTAGGCTAAAATAACATTATATCTTGAACATTTTTCCTGTCACTGAATGCCACCCTGTGCATGTTTTTAGTACTCTACGTTCTCATTCTAATTCAATGATAACGGATGGATATATTATTAAGTGTTTTGGGTCACTGTGATGACCATTGCCTTACATACATGTTTGTACAGCTGTCCAGGGTTTTCTTTAGGACATATCCATAGAATAGAAGTTGTTGAGTCAAAGGGCATGGCTATTTATGGATGAGGAGAGTCAAAGATCACCCAAATCCTGGCTCATCTGCAGCAGGTACAAAGACTCTGTGTTCTGTTTTAATTTGTTAGTCTCAGGGAAGGCTCTATTCTACATCCCATCCATCCTTTCATATGTTTCATCTACTTCTAATTAATATTATGTTGCATTTCATGTGACTATGCACTCCATCTTATATCTCTTTTTATGAAAAGAATTGAAAAAGTAAGGGAGAAAGGGAAAAAGAAAGGAGAGGAAAGGGAAAATGCAAGGGTGAAGGGGAAATGCAAACACAACATTACACTTACTCTGTGTTAGGCATTCTTCTGAATGCTTTATAATATCTGATTGATTTGATACCCTATGAGGTAAATCCAGTTAATACATCTATCTTCATAACCACCATAAATGGTAATGAATGGTTATCTAGAAAATGCCCATTTTATACACAAGAGAGCACTCAGAGTGGTATTTTTTAACCACTGCCCTGTATGGCCTCTCAAAGCAGAAAGGATGTAGGAAGAGGGGTGGAGGAAAGTTATTTCATTCCCAAAACTGATTATCTCTTGTGGAGAGTGATAAACCCCCTGAAAGTCTTCTCTAGAGAGTAGGATTTCAACACTATAGATGACATAATTAATAGAACTAAACATGTATTCCTATTTACTTGGCTGCTAGAAAGCTCAGCTCCAATTGTATAATCTCACCACACAGCCTGTATAGTGCTAACTACCTCTTGCCATACGACTCTGAATTTTCCTTGATTTTCAATCTATTAATTTTATTATTGCAAAGCTGGTTATTTTTATTAGCTGTCTTAAACTTTCTGGAGCAAGGCAGTAAAAAAGAAAGGAAAGAAGGAGGAAAGAAGGGAGAGAGGAATGAAGCATCTATTTCTGAGAAGCCCATATGTGACAATTCTGAGAGTGGTCTAGGACAGCAGGCATATGATAGGGATTGGGAGCTGGATCACCCTCAACCTCTGATGCCCTGGAGACCCCATCACTGGCGGGAAGTGAAGTACACACAGCCCCTGGTGCAAGGTGGTGGTCCAACTGTTAAAACTCCCACTGCAGTTGAACTGGGATGGCATATGCTGCCTGGTTAAATGTTTCAGAAATTTGAGAAGTCCTAGGAAACAGTAACTATACAAACAATGGGATTGAATGGCTAGAGCTGAGCACCACTGATACCCTATCCTAAGGTAATAAAAAGCTGCAGGTGAATAACAGGCCATTGAATACCAAGTGTGGAAACCACGGAGACTTCCAGGCATCTTACCAAGGAGCGAACCTGCAGACCAGCCTGCAGGACTTAACTATTGGCAGAGTTCCAGAGAAGGTTCAAGTATCAACAAACTCATTTGGGGGAAAACATGGGACCCATTGCCTGTACAGAAAAAAACGCTTGCTGTGTCTTGGTCCCAAATAGGTCTTTGACGTTTCTGGAAGCCCAAAAGAAAGGTCAACTCAATCACTGACTAGTTACAATGTGGACAAGGAAAAAGCAGTCATTCCTCCTAGATTAGACTGAAATGCCCCATGTGGGTCTTTATCTGTGTGTCACTGATATAGGCAATGACCCCAGAGGCATCCCCTAATTAATAGTTGTGTGAGTTTTCAAAAAAAGAAAACTACAGACCTATATCTCTGATGAATACAGATGCCAAAATCCTAAACAAAATTCTAGCAAATCGAATACAACAATGCATTAAAAAGATTATTCATCACGACCAAGTGGGGTTCATCCCTGGGGCACAAGGATGGTTTAACATTCGCAAATCCATCAATGTGATACATCACATAAACAAAATAAAGGACAAAAATCATATGATTCTATCAATTGATGCAGAAAAAGCATTTGATAAGATACAACATCCATTTATGATTAAAACACTTACTAAAATTGGTATAGAAGGAAAATACCTCAACATAATAAAGGCCATATATGACAAGCCCTCAGCTAACCTCATAATTAATGGTGCAAAGCTGAAGCCCTTTGCTCTACGTTCAGGAACACGACAAGGTTGTCCCCTATCACCTCTGCTTTTCAACATAGTGTTGGAAGTCCTCGCCAGAGCTATCAGGCAAGAGAAAGAAATAAAAGGCATCCAAATTGGGAATGAAGAAGTTAAATTGTCACTCTTTGCAGATGACATGATGCTATACATAGAAAACCCTAAAGACTCCACCAAAAAGCTATTAGAAACAATCAATGAATATAGTAAAGTTGCTGGCTACAAAATCAACGTACAAAAGTCCATTGCTTTCCTATATACCAACAATGAAATCTCAGAAAAAGAGATAGAAAAAACAATTCCTTTTGCAATTGCAGCAAAAAGAATAAAATACCTAGGAATAAACTTAACCAAGGATGTGAAGGATTTATATGCTGAAAACTATAAGACATTTTTGAAAGAAATTGAAGAAGACACAAAGAAATGGAAAGACATTCCGTGCTCATGGATTGGAAGAATCAACATAGTTAAAATGGCCATATTACCCAAAGCCATATACAGATTTAATGCAATCCTCATTAAAATCCCAATGGCATTTTTTAAAGAAATAGAACAAAAAATCATCAGATTTGTTTGGAACCACAAAAGACCCCGAATAGCCAAAGCAATATTAAAAACAAAGAACAATACTGGAGGTATCACACTCCCTGATTTTTCCTTGTACTACAGGGCTACAATAATCAAAACAGCTTGGTATTGGCGGAAAAACAGACACATAGACCAATGGAATAGAATTGAGAACCCAGAAATAAAACCACATAAATATGGACAGATAATTTTTGACAAAGAAGCTAAAAACATACAATGGACGAAAGACAGCCTCTTCAATAAATGGTGCTGGCAGAATTGGATAGCTACGTGCAAAAGAATGAAACTGGACTGCTATCTGTCACCATGTACCAAAATTAATTCAAAATGGATCAAAGACTTAAGCATAAGACCTGACACAATAAACTGCATTGAAGAAAACATAGGTACTAAACTTATGGACCTTGGGTTCAAAGAGCATTTTATGAATTTGACTCCAAAGGCAATGGAAGTAAAAACTAAAATAAACAAATGGGATTATATGAAACTGAAAAGCTTCTGCACAGCAAAAGAAACTATTGACAAAATAATGAGGCAACCAACTGAATGGGAGAAGATTTTCGCAAACAGTTCCTCTGATAAGGGGCTAATATCCAAAATATACAAGGAACTCATGAAACTCAACAACAAAAAAAACAAACAACCCAATTGAAAAATGGACAGAGGACCTGAAGAGACATTTCTCCAAAGAGGATATACAAATGGCAAATAGACATATGAAAAAATGCTCAACATCGCTAATCATCAGAGAAATGCAAATGCAAACCACAATGAGATATCACCTCACCCCAGTCAGAATGGCTATCATCAACAAAACAAATAGTAACAAGTGTTGGAGAGGCTGTGGAGAAAAAGGAACTCTCATACACTGTTGGTGGGAATGCAGACTGGTGCAGCCGCTATGGAAGGCAGTGTGGAGGTTCCTCAAGAAATTACGAATAGAATTACCATATGACCCAGCAATCGCTCTCCTGGGTATCTACCCCAAAAATATAAAAGCATTTCTCTATAGAGACACGTGTACGCCAATGTTCATTGCAGCTTTGTTTACGGTGGCCAAGACATGGAAACAACCAAAATGTCCTTCAATAGATGAATGGATAAAGAAGTTGTGGTACATATACACAATGGAATACTATTCGGCGTTAAGGAAAGATGATATAGGAACATTTGTGACAACATGGATGGATCTCGAGAGAATAATGCTAAGTGAAACAAGTCAGACAGAAAAAGCAGAGAACCCTATGATTTCACTGATATGTGGTATATAAACCAAAAAGAACAAGACAAACAAATGAGAAACAAAAACTCATAGACACAGACAATAATTTAGTGGTTACCAGAGGGTAAGGGGGTGGGGGGTGGGTGATGAGGGTAAAGGGGATCAAATATATGGTGATGGAAGGAGAACTGACTCTGGGTGGTGAACACACAATGGGATTTATAGACGATGTAATACAGAATTGTACACCTGAAATCTATGTAAATTTACTAACAATTGTCACCCCAATAAAATTAATTAAAAAAAAAAATAAAAAAATAAAGATGAAAGGTCCTCCTAAAATTGAAAAAAAAAAAAAATAGTTGTGTGAGTTTTGACAAATGCATAGAGCCATGGGGTAGAAATGAATACTGACTTTAGTCACCACTGAATCCAGGCTAGGAGCTTCATCTCTTACTAGCTGATTGGCTAAGGTGACCAGGCTCTCAATGTCTGTTTCCACATCCATAAAATGGCAATTTTAACGGGGGGAGAGAGATAATGAATGGAAACCTCAGAAAAAAGCATACCATAGGGGCTCATTGAATGGAACTGGGTAGGAAGTGGTCTCTGCACAAAGCTTCTTTACGATGATGGAGTTTGACAGAGTGAGGGTATAGCCAAGCCTCTTAAGCTTTAATTTCCTCATTTCTCTCTGGGTATAATGACACCTATAATCACTTCCTGGGGTCATCGTGAAGGTTAAATGAGACACGATTGTGCTCAATAAAATCCTCACCGTAATAATTCAAGCATGGAGATGGATGAATTCGCCAATGTCTCTTGACTATGCTTTTCTCCTTCTCATGTCTTCTTTTCAGTGGAAACTAACCTCATTTCTTTATCTGCGTGGGGTCAAGGACAGATCATTCAAGCCAGGGACCAACAAACTAGAGTCCAGAGGCCAAATCCAACCCGTTATCTCTTTTTGTGTGGCCTATGAACTAATAGTTTTCTCATTTTTAAGTGGTCGACAAAAACAATAATCAAAAGACAAGTAATATTTTGTGACACCTGAGAATTACATGAGATTCAAATTTCAGGGTGTATAAATACAGTTTTATTGTAACATAGTCACGTTCATTGTGTTTTATTTATTATTATTATTGCTGCTTTTGCGCTACAAGACAGAGCTGAGTGTGAGAGAAACCATATGGCCTGCAAAGCTTAAAATATTTGGTATTGGGCCCTTTACAGGAAATGTTTGCTGACCTCTGATCTAAACCACCATCAGATAATCTAGATTCCAACTTCTTTTTCCATTAATCCAGAGGGTTCCCCACTTTAAGGTCTGTAAGACCTCCCACTGCGTCCTTCCCCAGCCAACTTACTGGTAAGGAGAGCATTGCTTCCATTTTCTGTCGTCATTGTAATTTTTTGTCAGCGAACACCAACTCCGATTCAAAATATAGCCTTCCTTGGTGCATCTGACAAAGAGTTTTTCTCTGAAGAAGAAAGGGAAGATACACACGGGGGGATCTGCAGAGAGAGAGAGGAGCAGGAGAAACAGGAATATAAAAAGTCTGATGATTAACCATTACTAAATTAATGGCACATGCTTTTTCTACCCAGCAGACTGTTTTCAAAGTGTTAATTAAAACGTAGAAAAGTCAGGATTTGGATTCAGGTTTAGCCAACACCGAAAATTATGTAAGCAGCTGCTGTCAATTGCTCCTTGGATCCAAGGCATCCGAGATGGACCATCAGAGGGACACTCACCATTTCCAGTGCAATACCGCCACCTGCCTTGGAATTTCTTGTCAAGAGAACACCAATCATAACTGCTGTGGACAGAGATGCAGTTGTGATAAATCACATCGCTGTACATAAATGGAAAGACACAGGTACTGTTCACAAATGCTGGAAAAGAGAAAACACACCAAATGGCGGGTGAGTTTACAAAGGGAAGTGATTTTCTAATCTCCATTGTGATTGTCAGCACCATGCTTGCTCACCTACCACCCCCCAAACCCGCATATGGCTGGTCTGACTGCCTTCCCTGTGTGTGGCACCAAACATCAGTGAACATCAAAGGAAGCTTTATTTTAACCCTGAGCTGGAAGCTGACTGCAGTAGCTGGCTTCCTTTCCATGTGAGTCCTTTAGCGACTGTACTCCCAAACTCCTAACCTGACATTCTGGCCTTTCTTAGAGTCCCCTTTCTTCCTCTCTCCTAGAAAAATAAATCTCTTAGCTTGCCAAAGGTAGCTCCTAAGTATTTCTTAAGGCTATCCACTTCCCTCCACACCCTTTGTCACCACCTAGCATTGTGCCTTGCTTTGACTACGGCAATAACTGATTTCTGGATACTGCCCACCTGTTTGTCTCATCATTCTTCACACTGCAGGGAGAATGTTCTTTCTTAAATACTAACCTGACCCTGCCACTAACCTATTAATATCACATTGCTGTTAGGATAAGAAATAGCATTGACATGGCTTGTGATGCCCTACGGCCCTACTCGATCTGGTTCCCTAAAACACCTCCAACCTCATCTTGGGCCACTTTTCCTTGTGTTCTTGTCACACAGGGTGTCAGGCGGGGCCTTCTGTCCCGCTCCCCACATAAGAACGCAGGACATGGTGAGGCCAAAAAGGAACACCCACGGAGCCATAGATAGGGGAGTCATACCCCTATATTCTTGCTGGCGGCTGGGCTGGAGACACAGGAAGCAGGATCTACATAATCTGCAACCCGCTGTCCTAACAGCAGTCTGTGCTTGCCAGCCACCATCTTCTTGCTAGCCCCCATTTTTTCTGCTAGCGTAGCCACAGCCGTTATATTAGTGGCCAGTGGCTCACTGGTTACAGCTGACGGCCAACTAGCCACAGCTGATGGCCATCTGATCACAGTTGATGGCCATTTACTACCTGAGCCAGCACCTTTCTATGTGAGGCTGAGAGCCTGGAAACTGCTTTCTGGGGCTCTGTCCCCACAGTTCTCTTTGCTCACACCTTGTAAGGTGTCCTGAGAGTGCTGCCATCTTTCTTGCCTAAGGGGTTTACAGGCGTGATCTTCTCTGGTTGGCAGGAACGTGTCTCTGTTTTTCCTGTGTAGTCTCCTCTTACCGTGTTTTCCTGAAAATAAGACCTAACTGGAAAATAAGCCCTAGCATGATTTTTCAGGATGACATCCCCTGAACATGAGTCCTAATGTGTCTTTTGGAGCAAAAATTATTATAAGACCCAGTCTTATTTTCAGGGAAACATGGTATGTTCAGCCTAAATGTGAATCTCCATGGAACTTCCTTGAAGGAAATCTTGGAGGGCTGACTGAACTTGATCTTGAAATACAGGATTGGTTTGCCATGACCAGGGAGGGCCTTTTGTGCCAGAAAAACAGCAAAGGAAAGAGTAAAACAGCAGGAAAACTCAAGGAATTTTCAGGAATATAATATTGTTTCATGGTTGTGGGCTAACATTTGAAATGTTAACAAATAAAGAGATGTATCCTCACCTGGAATCACAGGGTGTAAATCGGAAACAAATTCTGAAAGAGAAAAAAAAATGGGTAAAATTTAGACCACCTCTTAAAATACTCCATTCCTAGATAAATGGCTGTTAGAAGTATCTTGAAGTTCATGTAGCAGGAAACCCTCTGCTCTCACCATTTGCATGACTTATGATTACTTCCAGGTGGTGGTGGTGGTGGTGAGGGGTGTCTCACCTCTACGCAAGACGTAGCCCATTAATTCAGGTATGAGCTCTGAGTATTCCAAAGGGCTTTCTTTGAGTAACTTAGAGTAAATTCACTGGCACTCAACATCCATCCATTAGTTGACATTCCATAAGCCTGGAAGTTGGAGCGACCATCCTAGCTCTTACCCACATGTCAACATTTCAGGAAAACAATCCGTTCAGTGCAAGAGCACTGAATATTCCCAGCAGCCTCGTGATTCTGTTTTGTTTTGATTCCTAGAAAATATTGCTTTTTTATCATCCCCGAGCCTGTTTCAGGGAGTAAGTGTCTTGGTAGTATCACCACCATAAAGCCCAGTTGGACCCGATTAAAGATTAGAAAGGGACTGTCGTGCGGGGCGGCCTGCGGGGTCTCAGCTCCCACTCCCCACGTAAGAACGCAGGACATGGTGAGGCCAAAAAGGAGCACCCACGGAGCCATGAGTAGGGGAGTCATATCACTATATTCTCACCGGCGGCATCCGCCTCTCTGCAATCCGCTCTTGCTAGCCCTCATTCTCTTCTGCTAGCGTAGCCACGACAATTATATTAGTGGCCAATGGCTTACGGGTTACAGCTGACGGCCAGTTAGCCACAGCTGATGGCCATCTGATCACAGTTGATGGCCATTTACTACCCGAGCCAGCACCTTTCTATGTGAGGCCGAGAGCCTGGAAACTGCTTTTTGGGGCTTTGTCTCCACAGGGACTATTGTGAAGAACTGTTATCCAGTCACATTAGCTGATCTTTAATTAGCCATTCCTATCTTCCTGTCATTGTCCTCAGTGGACCTGCACCACACCCCTTTGAAGGAGAGAATATAATTTAGAACTCTCTTCTCCTCCCCATCCCCCCAAAGGGTTACAGACCAGAGGACACAGGCAACAGAGAGAGACTGGAAATTATGTGACCGCCGACTGGTGGGAAGTAGGTTTATACTTAAGGAGTCTGACTTTGGAGACTGATTTGAACGGTCGCTTACCTGCGCAAGGGACTCAATGCCTGTGCTTTGCTGTCCTTATCTTTGACGTAACAACGCTAATTTCTAGGTTTGCCTCAGACTCTAACTCAGGAGTCTGATATGGTGAATACAGTATCAGTAGTAGCTGATGGTGGCCCTGATCTTCAGAAAATAACTAACAAGATGTGAGTGTTTTTAAAGTTGTGGTTAAATAACTGATTATTATGGGTGGTTTCCTAGGTGCCCGCCTCTCTCCTTAGTGTCTTATTCTGACTACCTTAAGGAAAATGAATCTTGCCACACCCCTGTAAAATTGGCATTATTGTATTTTTATAGGTTACGCATTGTTAATGATGATCTCCATTTTGTAGATACAGAAGTGGAGGCTTGGAGAGAGAAATCACTTGCTCAAAGCCACAGAATGAAGAAATCATTCAGGTCCCCTGCCTCCAGAAACGAAGCCTCTAAAATAACCATGCCTGTGTGGGGCTCTGGGTCTGGCCCCAAAACTCTCTTAGGAGGTGCTGCTGCAAAGCTGAATCTCCTCCCCATGCAGGCTGGGGTCATTTTAGGACAAAACCACGGGTACTTACATTGTGTTATAAACCCCAGCAGTCACTGGGTGCATTTTCCGCTTTGTCCAGTCACTGTGGCTAATCTTTAAAACCTTTCATCCCTATTCTCTTTAATCCCCACAGCCTTTTCCTCATTTTACAGATGAAAGAGCAGAGAGATGCTTGCATTTAAACATTGTCCACACAGTTAAGAATGGGTACAGCCCAGACTCACGTCCTGCTGTGTCTGGTTCCAGGCAATAAGCTATTTCTTTCAGACCCTGGGACCCCCAGAAATGGTCTTTTGTCATTTCATTGACTAATATGACCAAAGATGACCAAATCCTCACAGATCTTCTATCCTTGTGTGTTATCACCTGCATCTCTGGCCAAACATTACCATTTTGCCTCTTCCCTCACCTCCCCCTCCACCAGCAAATAATGATGAAGAAACATCACCCCCAATGTCAGCTGAAGACTTCGTGTACCCAATGCGTTTGGAGAAAGAAACGACAAAAGGCCACCCCCAATATCCCAAGGCCAACATGACACACTTAGGCGTGTCATTCTCCTGCTGGACATAAACAAGCTCTTAGATCTCAGACAAGCTTACACTGAGATCATGAGAAAATAAGATAAGGCAAGTCCACTTCAGAATTTTGCCTGAACACAGTCAAAAATGAGGTCACCATGTCACAAATTACCAAACACCTCCTGTCCTTTGGCTGGAATGAGTGACCGCTGCTTCTTGAACACCTTTTTCCTCCTTCTAGGCTGCCTTCTCTGTAGAGATTTACTGAGATACCCAGACATTGAATTGTCCCTGCTTTCTGACACTAACCATTGTTGACCTAATCCCCTCTACTCTCCCAACCAGAACCCAAACCCTAGAATAGGTTCTAACACCCTCTGGTTTAGCATCCCAAGGTGCCCTATGGAACCCCAAGGTGTGTGGTCATCTTGACTTCAATGAGTGAAACATCCAGCTTGTTTAACTTCTGTGTGTTTCTGGTGGCCTTGGGTTGCAGACGTCAACAGTGCCAGAGGACTTCCTGACCTTTTCCCCCTTAATCCTTACAAGGACTAGGAGAGATAAAGATCACTTTCTCTCTGTTGAATTGCTTGGTTTTCTGGGGAGGCAATTCACATGGTTCAAACTTCAGAGGAGTTATAAAAGGAGAATCAGTCCTCCCAGCCCTCTCTGACCCCAGCCTTCCTGTCATCCTCCCCACAGAAAACTGATGTAATTCTTGTGAGACCTACAGGGATCGTTTGTGAATATTTGAGGGCATATTAACAACTTTGCACTCCTTTTTCACACAGAGGATAGCTGAGCCTACATACTGTTTCTTTTGAACATTGCTCCCTTGACAAAAGATATTGGAGAACTTTCCAAAACGATACATAATAAGCCTCCACTTTCTCTTCTTTTTTATTGTGGTAAGAATACTTAACACGCGATGTACCCTTTTAAGAAATGTTTAAGTGTGCAGTGCAGTATTGTTAACCACAGGGCACTATGTTCCATAGCAGGTTTCTGGAACTGACTGGTCTTGGATGACTGAAACTTTATACCCATTGAACAGCAACTCCCCATTTCCCCTCCTCCCCAACCCCTGGCAATAACCACTTCACTCTCTGTTTCTATGAGTGTGACTATTTTATATACTTCGTGTAAATGGAATCACACAGCATTTGTCCTTCTGTGCCTGGCTTACTTCACATGGCATAATGCCCCCAGGCTCATCTGTGTTGTCGCAGATGGCAGGATTTCCAAGCTTCCTCTTTCTTTTTTCTTTTTGTTTGCATTTTTAAAAATTTATTGGGGTGACATTTATTAGTGAAGTTACATAGATTTCAGGTGTACAATTCTGTGTTACATCATTTATAAATCCCATTGTGTGTTCACCACCCAGAATCAGTTCTCCTTCCATCACCATATATTTGAGCTTCCTCTTTCTTAAGGACTATTATTACCATTCTGTAGATGAGAAGGCTGAGGCTTAAAGACAGGCAGTATTACTTGCACATGATCACCCAATCAGTGAGTGGAAGAACAAGGATTTGAGCCCAGGACTCTCCAGATTCTCATCTTCAGCACCAATAATTATGCCATAGTTCAAAGTATTATGAACAGTGGATAGAATCTGTTTCCTGCCTGTCTCACCCCAAACCACTGCCTCCTAGATTCCCCCTTCCTCCTGCGTCCTCTCCTCCTTCCCTTCCTCGTCATCTCACCTGCTTTCAGTCCATACACACAGAGAACCAGGGACACCCAGACTGCCAGCTTCTCCATCACCTCCCATTACCTGCAGAGAACCTGCACCGTAGCAGAGGTTTCCTCTGACTTTATATGCTCCAATGTCTGCCCCTCCCACTCTAGCTGCTCCCACAGCACACAGACTTACTCCAGAGCATTTTCTCCCATGCCCTAAATTTCAGGGTGCACAGAAAAATTAGGAACACCCATCTTGGAAGCATTCTGAAAGTGTGGTCCCTGGACCAGCTCCATCACCCTCACCTGCAAACATGTTAGAAATGCAAATCCTTAGGCCCCACCCCAGACCTGCTGAAACTGGGGGTGGGACCAGCCACCTGTGTTGTAACAAGCCCTCCAGGCGAGTCGATGTTCACTAAAGTTTGAGAACCACTGTGCTATAGCTTGCTTAATACTTTCATATCCATTCATATCATTTACTCCCTTGATTATTATTATTTTTAAGTAAAAGTCCAGCAAGAAAGGCAAAGCCAATTTTAGCTTTCTGGATAAGTAAGGCTCAGAACGGCCACAGATTGTGGCTGTGCTCAGCCAGTAGTGGAAAAGACAGAGTTTGATCCCAGTTCTTATACGCGGGCCTGGGCCACTTTAGAATTCCTTTCCCAGCCACCATCTCTGAAGGGATGTGGGGAGAGCAGAAGAGGCAAGAGCACTTTATAAGAGAGAGAAGGGATTGGAAGGGTGAGTACCAGTAAAGAGAAGGGTGTCCTAGTGGAGCCCCCGGGGGATCTAAGATGGCGAACAGACCATCCATCCTGGAGACCAAGCATCATGACGGCGTCGGGAAGGGAGGGGATTAACACTCATCCTGTAGCATCTATCTGAGCTGACATCTTTTCAGACATTCTGTCACTTATGCCCCATTATAAACATGTAGGGACCAGGTATTGGTTACAAATACAGTTGCCTTTTCCAAATAGAGACGAGAAAATGGAATAGGGGAGACGTGGGAAAACTTTGATAAGGGTACGGAGCCAGGAGAAGCCGAGTTTCTCCTGTCCGCCATGTAGGTTTTTGCTTTTTGCTATTTTGCTGAACTGATGGATCTGCACACAGCACCTGGCCTCTCTGCAGGTAATGAGGTCACCTGTCAATCACAAGTAAGCCAAACGGGTTGGCAACAGTGCTTCGCCCATGAGAGCTGAGAGAAGTCTCACACCACTTCGTGGCGTGGGAATTGTATCCCCCGGTTCTACATTTGGCTGAGGCTCAAAGAGGCAAAATCATCTGTCAAGGTTACATGGCTCATGCCGAAGTGGAAGACCACAGGCGTCATCCAGGCAGTCTGACATCAGGCCTTCTTGTTTCTGCTCACCCCACTATCATAGAAGTCCTACAGGCAGACGCCTTCATAGGAAGTCGGTCTTTTCAGTGCCACAGGTTCAACTCTCACTCGGTACTGGTCCCCAAGACCTTGTTTCTGATTCACTTGCTAGCTGAGTGACTCTAGAAAGGTTTGCTGTCTATGTCTGCATGTCAGGTTTGTAAAATGTTTGGGCTACATGCATCCGATCTGAGAGCCCAACAAATCTTTCTTTCTTTCTCTTTCTTTCTTTCTTTCTTTCTTTCTTTCTTTCTTTCTTTCTTTCTTTCTTTCTTTCTTTCTTTCTTTCTTTCTTTCTTTCTTCCTTCCTTCCTTCCTTCCTTCCTTCCCTCCCTCCCTCCCTCCCTCCCTCCCTCCCTCCCTCCCTCCCTCCCTCCCTCCTTCCTTCCTTTCTTTCTTTCTTTCTTTCTTTCCTTCCTTCTTTCCTTCCTTCCTTCCTTTTTTCCTTCCTTCCTTCCTTCCTTCCTTCCTTCCTTCCTTCCTTCCTTCTTTCCTTCCTTCCTTCCTTTTTTCCTTCCTTCCTTCCTTCCTTCCTTCCTTCCTTCCTTCCTTCCTTCCTTCCTTCCTTCCTTTCTTTCTTTCTTTCTTTCCTCCCTCCCTCCTTCCTTCTCTCTCTCTTTCTTTCTTTTCTTTCTTTCTTTCAAGTTAATTACAGTTAATTATATCCCATCACATCACAGTGTCCAATCCTCAACCATCACTATCCAGGATACATACAAACAAAGTCAGTGGGAATGTGAGACCAGATTCCTATATCTCTTATTTAATGAGCTAAAATTTGTGGCAGACATTTGAGCTTTTGTTATTTATTAGGGAAGATAGTGCATCTTTAACTTGGATTTCTCTCTCTCTTTGTGGTGAATTTTACAAAATGTGCTTAATTCTAATTGTACCTTCTCTCAAAGATAATGGGAAGTTATATTCCCAAATATTCATGGTTTGCAGAGGTGGTGATAAATGTGCAGAGTTGCTGAGGCACGTTGAGATTCACCACCCCCCACCCCCTAAAGCATGGCCAGGACACTCTGAGCAGGACCCAGGATGCCCTACCTACTGGAAAAGGGCTGAAGTGGACATCGGGGAGAACTGATTATTCCTTTCTTACTCAACTGAATAGTCACTATGCCTCAAGGCACTCAACCAACTGTGATAAAATATTTTTTCAAAACTGAAGTTGGTATCTAGCCAATGGTATTGGGAGGGCTGGATGAGGATGAAAGAAAAAAATCTATCAAAGTCATCAACCTACCAAGTGGAAGAGCTGGACTTGGACATTAGAGGTTCCCTATGAATAGAATTAATCACGGGGAACTAGAGAGAAATGATCAATGATTCCAGCGGAGAGGGGATTATGTGGGCTCAGTTTTTATCTTTGGCAATAATGAAAAGATAGCTAGCACTGGGTTTGGATGCAGAATGTCAACTTGCAATGTCAGTTCTGGAACCAGTAGAAAATATGTGAACATTAATATCAGATAGACTAACTTTCAAATCCTGGATTTCCCACTTATTAGTTAGGGATGTTAGCTAAATAACTCACCCACTGCCTTTTTTTTTTTTTTTTAAAGAACTCTCTCTTCCTTCCTTTCTTTTCTTTTCTTTCTTTCTTTCTTTTTATTTTTGAGCGGGGGGGGGGGGCGGGGGAATGGGAACAGGACTTTATTGGGAAAGAGTGTGGTGTACTTCCAGGACTTTTTTCCAAGTCAAGTTGTTGTCCTTGCAGTCTAAGTTGCAGGGGGCGGAGCCCACCATCCCTTGAGGGAGTCGAAGAGTTGAACCAGCAACCTTGTGGTTGAGAGCCCACTGGCCCATGTGGGAATCGAACCGGCAGCCTTCGGGGTTAGGAGCATGGAGCTGCAACCGCCTGAGCCACTGGGCCAGCCCCCACTATCTTTTCCAGGGGTGGTTTAATATCTATGTTTCATAGATGCACAGCACAAGATGAACAGCAGGCATTCGACCTTCACCAGTATTTCTTGCTTTTAAGAGATGAATAATTGTAACTAAGATACATACATCTTCCTAAAACCCTGTGCATTTGTCTGCTAGGCCTGCCATAACAGAATGCCACAGACTGGATGGCTTAAACAACGTGCCTTATCTTCTCACAGTTCTGGAGGCTAGAAGTCTGTGATCAAGGTGCCAGCAAGTTTCTGGTGCAGGCTCTTTGCCTGGCTTGTAGACGACCACCTTCTTGCTGTGTCCTCACATGGCCTTCCCTCTGTGCTCATATGGAGAGAAAGAGAGATCTCTGGTGTCTCTTTGGGTATCAACATGTATTTTGGAGGGGGAAGGGACACAATTCAATCCATAACACCCTGATTCATCTCTTCAAAACGAGATTGTTGGTCTCAGTCTCATTTATACTACAGGAAAATCAGATCATGGGCACTAATTGAGAGTCAACATAAAAAGCCAAGATGTCTTAATTCTTGGAAAAGTTAAACCATATCCACATATAGGCAACTAGTTCTTTTAATCAAAAGCTCCCACAGAGTTGAGAGTTGCATGGGAGAACTAGAGATGTGGGAATTCACTGGAACACAGAAAAGTATTGAAGATAAAGTGGAGGAGCATTTGGTTAAGGGTCAGAAACCCCCAGGTTGGAATTCAATGTCTGTCTCTTTCTTGCTGTGAGGTTAATTGGGCTAACCTCTTTCAATCTTGTTTTCTTCATCCATAAAATTGGGGACAGCAAAATACTTTTTATTTTCCCCACCAAACCTGCTCATCCTGCCATCCCATCTCAATAAGTGACATAACCATTCACCTGCATGTAAAGATCACACTAGAGTCATCCTTGAGTCCTCTTTTTCACTTTATATCCAAATCCACCGCCAATCCTGTGAACTTTACCTTGGAAATATCTCCTGAATCCAGCCACATCCCACTTCTGCCAGTGCTATCCCTCTAATCTAACCACCATCATTCTCCCCATGGACCATGACAGTTGCCTAACCAGTCCCCCAGCTTTTCACCTTTGCCTCCCCTTCATTCTCTCCACATGGTAGCTAGAGCTGGATTGTGTCGCTGCTGTGATGAGAATCCCAGATAGGCTTCCAAGACCCTTAGAGAAAACGCCATAACCTGGACTTGACCGGACTCCTGACGTTCCCCATCCCTCACTCAACCCAAGTGCCCCCCCGCCACTATTCCTCAGACACCCCAAACACAATCCTGTTTCAGGGTATTTACATCTGTATGTCTGTCTGACAGAAACTTTATTCCTCCCGCAACTCTTTCTCCCTCTTATTCTGACTTAATATTTTACATGGCGATTATCTCTACCTGACCTAATTCTCCACATTCACACCCATGTTTAAATCCATATCCATATCTATGAATGTGTGTGTTTATTTGCTTGCTATCTTTCTTCTCTACTAGATTGCAGACTCTGGAGGCAAGGACTTTCTCCCTTTATATACTTTAACTCCAGTAAAATAAAACAGTGCCTGACAAATAGTAATGCTCAATAGCCATTGTTGAATGAAAAGGCTGTCCCTCCCTCATAGGCTTTGTGTGAGGGTTTTATGAGATAACACAGTTAAGCAATTTGCCCAAAACATGGCACCAGCTAAACAGTCATACGGTGGTTACTATTACCGTCAATCAGTCTGGTGACTAGACTTGCTTTGTGATCATTAGAAAGTCATTGCTGACGTTCAGGTGGGCAGAGAGTAGATGGGAATGACTTTCAAAGTATTTTCCATGGCTTCATGGAAGCCATGTTTTCATGAGAAAGTGGTATTTCTGGTTCCGAAGAGCCAGTTTTAGACATTGTTGATGGTAATGCTAAAATTGTCCAGTTAACCTTGCTGGTATATTGCTAAAGGCAAGGAAGACCACATGTGGGGCCAAATGGCATATTTGTTAGCATGCCTAAGTGTCCTCATGTTTGGTATGTACGTGGAACACTGCATGAAAAAATATATATGAGAGGAGGTCCAAGATGGTGGATTAGCTTTAAAAAATACACACACACACACACACACACACACACACACACATATATTGATAGAGACTGTTTAGTTTGATGGAAAATACGGTAAATCCTGAAATCTGATAGATCTGTGTTTGAGTCTCATGCCTGCCCCTGAACAAACCATCATCATAACTGATCATTACAGTTAAGGATGTTATTGCTTTCGTCAAACTGCCCCAATTCAACTCCTGCTCTTCCACTTACTGGCTCTGAGACCTAGACTGCTTTGTGCCTCACTTTCCAGACACAGAAGATGGAGATAACAACAGCACCCAAGGCTTCAGATTGCTGAATTATATAGATGGGTGTGTGCAAAACCATTAAAGCCATCCTGAGCACAAAGTCAGTGCTGTACACGTGTTTCCTTTAGTCATCGTGACTGCTACCACAACTAATACTGCAACTAGTAATGACAACAATATTTTAAAATTGTCATTATGTTACATTAGCCAGACAAAACCTCTATAGGGTAAGCAAAAGTATGAACCTAATTGGTGGGTGGGGAAACCAAAGCTTAAAAAAGTAAAGCAACTTGTCTAATACACCCATTGGCTATTTGTGTGTCTTCTTTGGAAAAATGTCTATGCAGGTCTTTTGCTCATTGGTACAACCATTGTGGAAAACAGTATGGAAAGTCCCTTCCCCAAATTAAAAATAGAACTACCATATGAACCAGAAATCCCCCTTCTGGGTATTTATCCAAAAGAAATGAAATCACTATCCTGAAGAGATATCTGCACCTTCATGTTCCTTGAAGCATTATTCACAACAGTCAAGATATAGAAAAAAACAAGTGTTCATTAATGAATGAATGGAGATTTTATATATATATATATATATATATATATAGATAGATAGATAGATAGATAGATAGATAGATAGATAGATATAAAACATCATATATAACATTTTATGTATTATAGATATATTATAGATGACATATGTACATATGTAGTGGAATATTATTCAGCCTTTAAAAAGAAGGAAATCCTGCCATTTGTGACAACATGGTTGAACCAGAAGGACATTATGCTAAGTGAAATAAGTCACACACAGAAAAACAAAGTGTATGATCTCACTTACATGAGGAATCTAAAAAAGCTGAACTCGTAGAAACAGAGAGTATAAAGGTGGTGACCAGAAGACCTGGGGTGGGGGACATGGGGAGATGTTGGTCAAAGGGTATAAGACTTCAGTTATAAGATGAGTAAGTTTTGGGGATCTAATGCACAGCATGGTAACTATAGTTAACTATGCTGTATTATATAGTTGAAACTTGCTAAGAGTAGATATTAAGTATTCTCACCCCCCCCCCCCACACACACTAGTAACTATGTGAGGTGTTGGTCAAAGGGTACAAACTTAGTTGAAAATTCCTATGGAGTTTGGAGGAATACGGTCTAGGGATCTCACCAGGCTTCAGGCTTCAAAGACTCTCCTCTGTTGCTACTGTAAGAAACCTAAAACAAGACCCCTGAGCAGCCCTACCATAGGCGCTCAAAGCCCAACCTGGTCTAGAAAGTTTTGTACTTCAGACTTGTGTTTCCCAGAATTCTCCCTGTCTTGGCTTTCAAAACGATGTGTCCATATTCATTTGGAAGATGTTGTTTTCTGTCTCTTTTTGAGATGAGGTGCTGTTACCTCTGGACCCGTCTTCCTCTGTGGGTTTCTCCCAGAGAAACTGATCTGTTTCTTCTGAGTCCTTCCCTCTTGATGGAGACTTCTGAGATGTTTCTTGCCTTTTGTCCTTGTGGTAGGCAGAATTCCAAGATAGCCCCTCATCCCCACCCCAATTCCTGTCACCCTTTCATGTAATATCCTCCCCTTGAGTATAGGTGGGACACATGAATATGATGGGAGAGTTACTCTCGTGATTAGGTTATGCCATATGGTACAACAGACTTGAAGAAAGAAAAATTATCCGGATAGGCCTGACCTTATCAGGCGAAACTTTAAACGGGGCTGAGCTATTTCTAGCAAGAAAGGATTCAATATGAAGGAAATTCTCAATTTGAAGATGGAGAGGGCTGTGTGGCAAGGACCTGAGACTAATGTTGTGGTGCTGAGCGCAACACCAAGGCAAAAAAATGGGATCCTCAGTCCTACAACCACAAATAACTGAACTCTGCTCATAACCTGAATAAGCCTGGAAGCAATTTGTTCCTTAGTTGAGTCTACAGATGAGAACACAGATGGCTGACACCTTGGTTTTAAAATCTGTGAAGCAAATACTGGTAGAACTGTAAGGAGATAGAGACAAATACACAATTATCATCAGAGATTTCAACACCCCTCTCTCAATATTTGATAGAACAAGTAGGCAGGAAATCAGTTAAGATACAGAGACCTCAAAAGACACTATCAACCAATTTGACCTAATTGACATTTATAGAACATTCCATCCAATAACAGCAGAATAGACATTCTTCTCAAGTTCACATAAAACATTTCCCATGATAAATATTGTTTAGGCCATAAAGCAAGTCTCAATATATTTAAAAGGACTGAATTCACACAAAGTAGTTTCTCTGATGATAAAGGAATCTAATTAGAAATCAAAACCAGAAAAGAAACTAGCTATTGAACCACAAAAAGACATGGGGGAAGCTTAAATGCGTATTGATAAGAAAAAGAATTGAAAATGCTCAGTAAGTCAGCCCTCTGTATCCATGGGTTCCACATCCATAGATTCAACCAACCAAAGATCAAAAATATTTGGAAAAATAGTTTGTTACATTGTTGCTGACGTGTACTCTGTAGTTAGGCCTACAATGGCTGCATCTGTTCTGAACGTGTACAGACTTTTTTTCTTGTCATTATTCCCTAAACAATGTAGCATAACAACTATTTACATAGCATTTACATTGTATCAGGTGTTCTAAGGAATCTAGAGGTGATTTAAAATACACGGAGAATGTGCATAGGTTATATGCAAACACTGTGCCATTTTATGAGACTTGAGCATCCGTGGAGTTTGGTATTGACAGGGGTCCTGGAAACAATCCTCTGTGGATACCCAAGGACGACTGTACTGTATGATTCAAACTACATGACATTCTGGAAAAGCTATGACTACAATCACCACCAGAGGAGAAATTCTGCCCTAAGTGAGAAAACACTGAAAAGAAATCCTGGTAGATCAAACAAGGGGGACACGTTAGGATACTACAAAATAAAATACAATAAACAAAGTTGAAGAAAATAAACCTTCCCGCCTTAATGAACCTTTCTTCCCAACAAAAAGCCATCCTTGAAAGAAACTGCCCTTCACGCCATAAACGGCAGAGGGCGCACTTGAGCTATGAATCTTAACTCCTCCACGCCATCAACCCCTGCTGTGAAATTCAGACCTGGGCTGAGCAACGAAAAATTTGAGTCGCTCAGTGCCTATGTTCCCAGTTGAGGTAGAACAAGGCACTGCTCTGTCTTCTTGTTTCAGCTCTCATACTGTAAGTAAGTTTCCTTTTTGCAGTCCCGTTAGTGCTACATGTTTGGCTTTTTTTGTGCTTTTCCTTGGTGACTTTGCTGTTTAAAGCGCCCCCAAATGAGGTGCTGAAGTGCTCCCTAGTGATTCAAAATGCAAGAAGGCAGTGATGTATTGTTAGGGTGTCAGGCGGGGTCTCCGGTCCCGCTCCCCACATAAGAACGCAGGACATGGTGAGGACAGAACGGAATACCCACGGAGCCACAGATGGGGGAGTCATACCACTATACGGGCGGAATCCGCCTCTCTGCAACCCACAATCCACAATCCGCCCTTGCCAGGCCCCACTTTCTGCTAGCGTAGCCACAGCCGTTATATTAGTGGCTAATGACACTGGTTACAGCTGACGGACAGCTAGTCACAGCTGATGGCCATCCAATCACAGTTGGTGGCCATTTACTACCCGAGTGAGCACCTTTCCCCATGAGGGCAAGATCCTGGAAACTGCACTCCTGGCTCTGTCCCCACATGTGTCACACAGAGAAAACACGTGTGTGAGAGAAGCTTCATTTAGGCACAAGTCAGAGTGTGTGGGCCGTGAGTTCAGTATTAATGAATCAACAGTCTATAAAATAAGGTGCTTGAGACAGAAACACACATAAAACCTGGTTCATATTGATTAGTTGGTACAAATGTGAACATGTTGCTTGCAGGAACCTAATCCTGTATTTCCCCTACGAGCAATGGCTCAGTAGTCACCAATTCAGTGTTCACAACAACTTTATAGAACAGAACTACCACAGATAATAAGAATTGAATGTGTTATCTTATTTTAGAGGCACAAAGAGCCATGTGATGTCTATTATCCTTATTTTATACATGAGCGAAGAAGTGAGGAGTAGAGAGGTCATGGAAACTGCCCATCATAAGCGACACAGCTGGATTAAAAGCATATCCCTCTGATACATGCTCATTGCAAATATGCTATTTGACCTGTTGTTCAATGAGTACTTAAAGGAGCTTACAGGTGTTTAGGAAACAAATGTCTTCTGCCATGTTAAAAAAAAAAAAAAAATACCGGGGGCGGCCAGATGGCTCAGTTGGTTAAAGCGCGAGCTCTTAAGAACAAGTTGGCGGTTCAATTCCCACATGGGATGGTGGGCTGCGCCCCCTGCAACTAAGATTGAAAACGTCAACTGGACTTGGAGCTGAGCTGCGCCCTCCACAACTAGATTGAAGGACAACGACTTGACTTGGAGCTGATGGGTCCTGGAAATACACACTGTTCCCCAATAAAAAATTTTTAAAAAAAAGCTGGGCTGGGAGACTTGCTGCAGAGGAATCACCTGAGTGTATTTTTATCTTCTTGAGATGATGTGGAAGTAAAATGGGTCAAAGTCTCAAACCTGGATGTATATTGAAATCACCTGAGGAGATTTAAAAAGTACATAAATTGGTTGGCTCTGGAAGGAGTTCATTACAAATGTTCAACAAATGATTATTTGTTATTATTATTATTAATAGTCTTCAAGTCCATAAAGCATGAGGCAGATTTTCCACCTTTTCTCAGAGACAAAACCACTCTCTGATTTGTGTCCCCTTTTTAGGACCTGAACTTTTTCTAGTTGCCTTGCTCATTGGTTATTGTGATGGTTAATTTTATGGGTCATCTTGACTGGGCCGTGTTGCCCAGATATTTGGTAAAATGTTGTTCTGGATGTTTCTGGGTAGTTGTTTTTTCTGGGGGGGGGTGTGATTTATTTATTTATACATGTGTTTCATTTTATTTTTTCCAACTTTATTGAGATATATTTGACTGATAACATTGTAAGTTTAAGGTATACAATGTGATGATTTGATACACATGTTGTAAAATTATTATGACAATAAAGTTAATTAACCCTTGATCACCTCACATAGTTACCTTTTTTTTGTGTGTGGTAAGAACATTTAAAATCTTCTCTCTTAACACTTTCAAGTATTGTTAACTGTGGTCATTAGATCCCCAGAACTTATTCCTTTTATAACTGGAAGTTACTATGAGTTTAGCTTTTTCAGATTCCACACACAAGTGAAATCATACAGTATTTGTGTTTGTCTGACTTAAAACGACAAAGACTTATTCTTTCATATGGCTTTTTTTTATCTAGCTATATCTCTACGTCTGTCTCTGTCTCTATCTCTGTAATAAATTTTTCTCACAACAATGCTGTAGGTTAGAATTCTAACACAGAGACTTAGAGAAAGTAAGTAATAGAGAAGGTAAGTAAATACCTTCTCTACCTGGATTTTCCATAGTGACCGGTGGACACTAGATTCCACCCCAGTTTTAGCTCTGCGGGGCAGCACCACTATCCACTGTGCTTTGATTTGCTGCATCTCTAGATGACTTGGTGTGAATAGGGGGCTAAAAACCAATTAGTCGGCATCTTTGATTAGTCAGGGATCTTGATTACAAACAACAAAAATGGGCCTTGGTTAACTGCAACACAATAGCAACTTATAGGAAGGTATATTAGGAGAGGCTTATGGCTCCTGCCAACTATGTGAAAACTTCAGAGCTTAAGAAAAAAAAAAGTTTGGTTCTTGACAAGTGCCGGTCAGGGAGAGGGTCTCTGCTCCCTGCAGTGACTCAGGGCTCCAGGTCCTTCCATGTGGTGGGTCTTCTCTCTCTTAACTTTAGTGTCCTCCACCATTTCCTCTACATCCAGCAGGCAGATGCAGTGGGGGGATGGGGCAGGGGACTTACACAGAGGTTCTAGGCATCAGATCTCGAAGCAACTTACATCACCTCCACCATACTCCGTGGCTATCAGAATCGACCTAAACTGCCTCCATCTGTGTGGCATAAAGGGGGGATGGTAAACCAAATTTGCAAGCTTGCTATGAGGATTCAATGAGACTGTGTACGTACTGCAGCAGTTACACTGCCTAGCATATAGCAGATTTTCAATAAACTGTCTTTTCTTTTATGCGATCTGCTTGTGCAGGTGTGGGCTGGAATGGGAAAGTGAAAA
The DNA here is from genome assembly GCF_964194185.1 of Rhinolophus hipposideros. NCBI lineage: Eukaryota > Metazoa > Chordata > Mammalia > Chiroptera > Rhinolophidae > Rhinolophus > Rhinolophus hipposideros. The sequence continues at coordinate 43,200,097 of NC_138067.1, forward strand.
TTCTATGGATTGTCAACCTCAGGAGAGTAGCCCCAAGTGAACTGTCAGTCATTGCCAAGGACCATTTCATGGAAATCAGAAAAGCAGCTAAGAAGTTATTGATTTCTCAATGCCCAGGTGAGGCATTTTGTGCTTTCAGAGAGAGAAGACCACGAACAGGAACAGTAAGTGATATGAAAGAATGGCCTGGGAGGAATAAGAGAATCTGTCGAGATATCTAATTTTGCTTTGGTGTAGCCAATGGGAAGCCACAGCGTGTTAACATTTGTGCCAGGTAATGGAAAACTGTAGCAAACAAGACTTGTGCTGGTGGAGGGTGATTAATAAATGCCTGAGCACTTGACCATGATTGAGATACACCACTTTCTGATAGGTATATTTTCTGTGTCCTAAGATGGAACTCAATTTTATAACTCTTAGTACTTTTTTTACATTATTAGATTTTTAAAATTATGGATATATATATCTACACATAATTATGGATATATTTATGTACATATAAAGTACTGATGACACACACACACACGAAGTGAAACAATTAAATTCGCAAATACATTCTAGAAAAAGTGCTACCTACCTCATTGCTGAATATCACTACAGTCACCTTCGAAGAGCTCCCTTTGGGAAGCTATGCAGTGACGCCAGCACCTAGTCCACCCTTCAAAGCAATTTTGGAACTCTTTTTCTGGAATGGCCATCAGAGCTGTCATCGTATTACCTTTGATGTCCTGAGTGTCATCAAAATGTCTTCCTTTCAATATTTCCTTTATCTTTGGGTAAGGAAAGAAGTCACTGCCAGCCAGATCAGGTGAGTAGGGAGGGTGTTCCAATATGGTTATTTGTTTACTGTGTGAGCTGGTGCATTGTCGTGATGCAAGAGCCATGAATTGTTGATGAAAAGTCCAGGTCATCTAACTTTTTCACGCAGCCTTTTCAGCACTTCCAAATAGTAAACTTGGTTAATTGTTTGTCCAGTTGGTACAAGTTCATAATGAATAATCCCCTCTGATATCAAAAAAAGGTTAGCAACATTGTTATAACAACTTTGCGAATTTGTCAGACCTTGTGTGTGTGTGTGTGTGTGTGTAATAAAATTTGCCATTTTAATACTTTTTCAGTATACAGTTCAGTGGCATTACTTACATTCACAATGTTGTGTAACCATCACCACTATCTATTACCCAAACTTTTAAATCACCCCGAAGAAACTCTGTACCCATTAAGTAGTAACTAACTTCCCATTCTCCCCTTTTCCCAGCCCCTGGTAACTTCTAATCTACTTTCTGGCTCTATGGATTTGCCTACTCTACATATTTCATGTAAATGGGATCATACAATATTTGTTCCTTGGTGGCTGGCTTGTGTCACTTAGTTTAATGTTTTCAAGATTCATCCATGTGGTAGAATGTAGCAACTTCATTGTTTTTTATGGCTGAGTAATATTCCACTGTCTGGATGGGCCATGTTTTGTTCATCCATTCATCTGTGGATGGATGGATACGTGGTTGTTTCCTCCTTTGGCTACTGTGAACAATGCTGAAAAGGACATCGATGTACAAGTATTTGTTCAAGTTTCTGCTTTCCATTCATTTGGGTTTGTGCCTCGGAGTAGAATTTCGGGGTCATGTCAAAACTCGATGTTTAGCTTTTTGCTCTTATTTCCTTTTTATATCATAAAAGTCTTATAGGCATGTAACTCTTCGCAAACTAGTTAATCCACTTGACTCATAGTTTCTGAAAATGGTGACAAGAATATTTACCTCATGGGGTTGTTATAAAGATTAATAACAATGTGTCTAAAGCACATCAATATATAATTGTGAAGACGTAAAATTTGCTTATTTCCTGAATGGCTCCAGAAAACTATGACCCACCATGAGGTAAACTGCCACATACCCTGCTGCCTTCAGCCTCACTCTAACACTTCACCTCATCAACACCTATATTCCTACCTCAAGTTCCAACTCAGTTATCACTAATTGTTTTTCTGCTTAAAAAAAAATTCTCAATTAAGGTAATGCATTTTTAATAGACTTTATTTTTTAGAGCAGTTTAGGTTCACAACAAAATTGACCAGAAGACAGAGCTCCTATGTCCCCCTTGCCCCACTCCCACCACACATGCACAGCGTCTCCTATGACCAACGTCCCCAACCAGATTGGGACATTTGTTACAATCAATGAACCAACATTGACACCTCATTATCATCCAAAGTCCATACACTCCTTTTAAAAGGGCCTACTTTTACACATCTAGCAAGCAAAAGTGCTGAGGCTAGAATATAGATTTTTAGATCAAAACCCCATAATCCATAATCAAAACACCAAGTTATTTACAACCAGATCACCTTCAACTCATATCTCAGAAAAAATAAATCCTTTTAATGAGAGTACCACCTCCTCCTTTCCCAACAAAAATTGTAGATTTTTTCCCAGGAGCATGATTCAACCTCTTCATCCCGTCCCCCAATAAATCTCACCACTAGTCGCAGTATTTCCAAATCTTTTCTTTGTTATAATTCTGAGTCAGTGAACACCATTTTTTCCCAAATGGTTCCGAATCATCAGTACATTCCCAGTAGATCATGCGTCTGTACCAGAAGGGGAACACACATTTTGCGAAGTCTACAGAGAAGGAAGAAACAATCAGAATAAGAAATCTTTCTATTTTGTACCACTTCTTACTATACACATACACACGTTTCCTATCCTGCTCTATTCCACCAAAAGCCAATATGGCAAGAATATTGGTGGGGAATTGAGGTTCCGTTAAAAGACTTCTTTTCAAGGTAACATAGTTGAAGCTCTCATTATACATCTTTGGTTCAATGCAATTCATACCATCAGAGCACTTATATTTCACAGAACTTATTTTCACAGTTTATGGACTGGGTATTCCATTTTCAGAACCCTCGTGAGGATCTCACCTAACCTCCGTTCCAGCAACCAAGATTACTGGCCATCTTGAGGTCTTCGGGGGCAAGACACTCACCTCCTTCAGAACAATACTTCCAATATCCTTTGTAAGTCTCGTTTAACGAGCACCACTTCTGTTTTGCCTCGAACTTGATGCAGTCATAATATATTTCATTTTTATAGTAGAATGGAAAGAAACACTTGCCACCTGGAGAAAACAAAAATGCTTTTTCCATTTCTGGGACTGTTGGTCGAGATATCACAAAGGTACTTTCCTCCCAAGGCTGGTTTCACTCTGAAATCCAAGTCACCACCTGTGGTTCTACTGAATGTTATAAAAGTCACACAATAGCAGAGCTTTTGTGTTTTATATTCTTATTCCTGTCCCACTTTTGTCTGTGGCTTAGTCAAAATTTTGCTTAGCATTTAGCCCTAGTTCCAGAAATGTACCCTATGCTTTGAAACATAAATGTGGGCATTTATCTACTAAATGATTTCCTCCCTGTATCTCTTTTCTTCACCCTCTTCCACCATCACACACACACACACACACACACACACACACACACACACACACACACACAGAGTATATATATACATACACTTTTCTCCATGCCCACACGGATATCTCTATGTGTTGACCTATCTCTTTATATAGATAGAGTACATCCTGTCTATACAACATATATAGCCATATAACAAACATATAACCATACATAACTTATATGTATGCACATGTGCACACACAGATTTTTACTCCCTCTCTCCTGAAGTGAATCATACTTTCTTTCCAAAACTTCAGTTTCTAACTTAACATATCATAGAAATCCTTTCAAATGTATCTTTTGAACTTTTATCACTCTAAGTCCTTTCTAACACTGAGCCACATTCTGTGATATGAATGTTGCCACAATTTATTCAGTATTTCTCATATTACTATTTTTCCATCTGTAAATAAAGCCGCAGCAAACATTCAATGTATGCAAATCCTTCTGTACAGAACCATTTGTCTCTAGAGAATAGAATCCCAAAAGGAAGGTTTTAGGTTATAGTGTATATGAATTTTTAACATTAATAGGTATCCCTTTCTCAAAGGACAATAGCAATTCAGTTTTCCCACCAGTGTGTTCTTTCATCTGAGTTTTCACCGGCATGAAATATTTCTACATTTTTTATTTATTTATTTATTTTAAATTTATTTTATTTTATGATTTTTAAAAAATAAATTTTATTGGGGAATATTGGGGGACAGTGTGTTTCTCCAGGGCCCATCAGCTCCAAGTAGTTGTCCTTCAATCTAGTTGTGGAGGGCGCAGCTCAGCTCCAAGTCCAGTTGCCCGTTTTCAACCTTAGTTGCCTGGGGCACAGCCCACGATCCCATGGGGGAAATTGAACCCGCAGCCCTGTTGTTCAGAGCTTGCGCTCTAACCAACTGAGCCATCCGGCCGCCCCTTATACACTTTTTAAATGTTTACCTTTATCATAGATGATTCCTATCTTGTTTTAAAAGATCTCCTCGTTTTTTAGGCATACCTATAGTTTTCTATATTTTCTTCTTAAATGATTTTGTTTCTTTTACTTTTAAAATTTGATTTAAAAGGAATTTCGTTTTACATAAGATGCAAGGAGGGAGTACAATTTAATTTTCTTCCAAGTAGCTTTTACATAATGATAAATTGTTGACAAACTAAACCACCTGTACATTTAAAACCATGTACAGATTCTAATGCTATATAGTGAGGTCCATTCTATATTTTCTATCACGTTTACTGAAATTCTTGGAGCAGTGAGATACAAATAGATGGTGGTAAAATGAGCAGAGTCTGGAGACATCAAGCATCAGAAAATATTGTTTATTATTATCTGACACTTTCTAGGCTGATACCACACCACATTATTTATGTTACTATATTTATGGTTTGTTTAAACATCTGGGAACACAAGGTGCTCCTTGAGCACTATTTTTGTTCATAATATTTCTAATTACTAGTTTTCTATGAATTTTAAAATCAGGTATTCTCTGTTAGATTGGCAGAAATTAAAGAGTGGAAACATACATTGCCAGTCAAAGTTCAGCGTGACTTCTATTTCTAGTTTCCTTTGTCTGTTTACCAGGCTGGCCGCGCCAGATTCTTTTTAAAACTAGTAATCTTTACTAGAGTTCCTAGGGATTTTAAAGTATACAATCATAAAATAATTTTGTCTGTTATTTTCTATAAATTTATGGATTATTTACTTTTTGCAATACCACATGTTAAAATACCCCCAGCCCAATAATGTTCACTAGTACTGGTTAGAAAAGACACCTATGTACTGTCTTGGTTTTAGTTGGAATGCCATTCAGGTTAAGAATGTTCATTTTAGGGCCGGCCCGGTGGCTCAGGTGGTTGGAGCTCCATGCTCCTAACTCTGAAGGCTGCCGGTTCGATTCCCACATGGGCCAGTGGGCTCTCAACCACAAGGTTGCCGGTTCAACTCCTTGAGTCCCGCAAGGGATGGTGGGCTCCGCTCCCTGCAACTAAAATTGAACATGGCCATACCTTGAGCTGAGCTTAAGCCTGGAGCTTGAGCCTGGATGGCTCAGTTGGTTGGAGAGAGGGCTCTCAACCACAAAGTTGCCGGTTTGACTCCCGCAAGGGATGGTGGGCTGTGCCCCCTGCAACTAGCAACGGCAACTGGACCTGGAGCTGAGCTGCGCCCTCCACAACTAAGACTGAAAAGACAACAACTTGAAGAACGGCACGCTCCACAACTAAGATTGAAAAGACAACAACTTGAGTTGGAAAAAAGGCCTGGAAATACACACTGTTCCCCAATAAAGTCCTGTTCCCCTTCCCCAATAAAATCTTTAAAAAAAAAAGAATGTTCATTTTAGCATAGTTAATAATAGTAAAATATATATATATAAATCCAAAATATCAATCACTATGGAAATTTTAAAATAGATTATTGCTTTATAATATGATACAGGCATTAAAAAAGTGAGAATATAAGTAGATATGGAAAGCTTTTGTACCTCATCTTTAGGTGACAAAATGGCATTTTCTATTTCACTATGTTCCATAAGACTATTTTTGCAAAAGGAAAATCACATAATAAAATTGTGTATCATGAAATATTTGATTACTCAAAAATGGTAACAGTAAAATTTACAATAAAATTATTATCGTTCTTTTCTTCGTTTTCCTTAACAATTTTAAACATTTTTTAAAACACAGAACATACTTTTTCTTCTATACAAGGACATAAAATAGTAATTTTTTATGAAAAATATGATTTCTTACCAGAAAAAGAAGTATAGTTTTCAATGGCCTCACATTTTATGGCAAAATTTAAAAAGAAACTCTAATAAAAGAGTTTTGATAAACTCACTTATAGTTGGATCACCTGCAGTACCATCTTAAAGACACAATTTTAAACAAATATTTATTTCACTAGATTTAGGCTTTGAAATAAAATAAAACACATTACCAAATTATATTCTAGTAGTAATAATAATAATAAAATAATAATAATAACAATATTTTGAAGGTGATACATCCAAATTTCAATAGTGCTTCTTTTTAGTAGTGTGATTGTGGGTGATTTGTATTTTTTTTCTTTTGCCTCAACTGTATTTTCCAAACATTGTTAATGAACAGGAACAATTAAAATTATTTTCAAAACAAAAAAATTCAGCAGGCAAAAGTCAATGACTGACTTTCCCCCCAACTTTCCTACAACATAAACCACATTAGAGTAGGAAAAACGTGTATTATCATTTCATCATTCTTTTTTTTCTTCTATTTCTTTTTAGTACTATCGGGAAGGTACCAGTTGGAGAAAATATTACTTAAGTGTCCTTGATTTTTACAATGAGATCAAATTAGTTTTAGCATCTGTAAAAGAAGGGGTCTCTACAGTTCAACTCTGTAGGCTTGTTGTAAGGATTACATGAAAATGTATGGCAGAACACAATACAGAGCCCATAGCAAGCACTTAGCATATGGTAACAATTTTATTACAATGATAAGGATTTCTCTTCTTACAATAATCATTATTATTTTCTCTCCTACCAGATGGAAGACTCACTCAAGTTTGAAATAGATTTTTACAAACCATAGAGAACTTATCTCCACTAAAAATTGCTCCAGAATTCAAGTTTAGGAGACTTTGATAACCAGCAAATATTGAAGTTACGAGAAATCTCAAAGTAAGCCATAAGGCATTTCATAATAAAAGAGTTGTCCATTGTTCACAGATTTTCAACTGCGCTTCTTGAAGTAGAATACAGGCAGGATATCCATGTGTGTGTATTTGCCTGTGGATTTTGAACAGGCAACCTCTAAAAACTATGAAACTTTTTTCTAGGAGCAGGAAGCATGGCATAAGGAGAGGAGTGGGAGAATCCCTTACAAGTGTGAAGCATATCAGTAGGAGGACACATAAATATAAATTGACAGTGCAGAGACGTGACTAAAACAATACACTCTTCTGAAAATCTTTAGCTCAAATCCCAGCTGTTACTAGCTAGCTGTGTGACCTTAGGAACATGACTCAGCCCCTCTGTGCCTCAGATTGTCTTCAATAAAATGAGGGTAAGAATTTTACCTATCTCAGGGGATTGTTATGAAGAACAGATGTATGATGCATATAAACTACTTAGAATAATGCCTGGTACAAAGAAAGCACTTAATAACTTATAACTGCTATTGTTATGAACAGTGTTATAACTACTGGAAGACCACCCTCATCACTATCTTCATCATCATCACTATCACCATCCTGTCATCATTATTGTCTGTCGTTAGGAAGATTCAGGCTTGTCTTCAGGGAAGGTTTAGTGGTGTTTCTGATACGGAACACTATACGTTTTTAGTTTTTGTCACCACTTCTCACTCATGCCTGAATCCTACCATCAGAGATTCATGCCTTTGGAGTTGTCACTTTCCATATGGAAATCCCTTCCTTGAGGAGAGAAAAATAAAGGTGATACACTGGGATATGTAGGGAAGGTAAATGCATTGATCATCTTATATGTACTGGGCACTATATTTTATTGAATGCATCAGAACAACTTTGTGAGGCAGGCATTATTTTCACCATCTTATAGACAAGAGAACTAAAGTTCACAAAAGTTAACTAAGCTCTGAGTAGATCTGGCAATTCAATTTGAGTCCCCCTTGGGGGAGGTGGTTCAGTGGAATCTAATGGCTCAAACCCTAAGACGGGTGCAACCACTTACCAGTCAGCTGCCTCAGTTTGCTCGGCTGTGAAATGGGGAGAGAACCTCAAGTGTCAAATCTTCCCCCAATTCAAATGTTTTAATATTCTTACAACGGGAGAAACTGCCTGATGGTTTTACTTTTTTCCTTAAAGCAGGACTTCTCAACCGTTTTTCCTTCATGAGCCAAGACACCTGTAATTACCTCCTCACCCCTGTAGAACTTGGATTTTTTTGTTTTGTCATTTTTGGATGGTTTCTGACAAAGTGATTTTGTGTAAAGACTGTTTACTGTTAAATCATCGCAGACTTAATTAAATATTAAATCTTTGTTATTAAGTTAATCCAATCACATCTTGAAAATAGTTACAATTTTACAGTGAACTATAATCTAGAATGAATTTTAGAATAAACATAGAATGAAAAGTCTTGATTTTCCCCCCAAACAGCATGAGGTACATGCTGCTTAATACCCATTAACATCATGTAAGATAGGAAAGCATAATTTACCAACCACAGAACTTCGGGTTTGTGCTGCACGTCAGGGGCTGCTGGCCTGGACAGTCCTCCCTGGAAGGGACCGCACTGTGATCTCTGAGTACGCCCCGACAGCTTGTAATAGTGGAGAAATGACATTTTGTGCACGGCAGATTTCTAGGCCTGGAATAAGATCACTCAGCCCACACCTCTGTGAAGCCTTGCCAAGTCAATCGTATCTCCTTTCTCAAGCCAGACCTAGCAGGACCCGAAACCTATCATCTCATCACTCCCAAAATGCAAAAATGCAAGGCTTTTGATGCTCCAATGTCTCCCAAGTCAGAGTGCTCCTTACTCTTGATGGCATCTTATTACCAGCAGTCTGGATTGCTGTGGGGACATGGTCATTATTGTTTGCCCTGAATGTGACCATATTCAAAAGGCCAGCATCAAAATTTGTAGTATGCGTGTCATTGACTCAAAAGAAACGCCCAGAGACAACAAAGGGGCCCCCTTAACCTCTGGGAGCAGATACTTGTGAAGGAGGAGATGGTGGATAATAACAATAATAATAACCGTTACTGCTTATTCTTGAAAGTAAATCAGCACTACATAATTTTAAAGACCGGAGAACATGTCTAGAACCAATAGGTTTGAATTTTTTTATGTATTGTTTCAAGAAATGCTGCCATCACATTTTTATTTTATTTTATTTTTTATTGGTTTCAGGTGTACAAAACAATGTAATAGTTAGACATTCACACCCCTCACAAAGTGATAACCCCCTCCCCCAATCCACTACCCCTCTGACATTGTACATAGCTGTTACAATTCCATTGACTCTATTCCCTAGGCTATATTCCACGTCCTGTGACTATATATGTTAAATTATAGTTGACATTCAGTATTACGCAGCTTCAGCGTCAGGTGCGCAGTGCAGTGGTCAGGTATCTACACCGTCCCTGAGGTGGTCTCTCTAATAAGACAAGTGGCCATAGGATACCCTACAAAATCTTTACAACATTATTGATTATATTCCCCAAACTGTCTCCGTCTCAGAGAAAAAACTGAGGGTTTCTAGGTGGGAGGAGGGTCGGGATGAGAGAGATGGTGAGGGGGTTAAAGCACAAATTGGTAACCACAAGACTGCCATGGGGTTGCGTAAGACAGTTTGGGGAATATACTCACTGACTCTTGACAGCACCGAGATAAATATAAAAACATATGACACCGATAATTCAGGAGGCCAGACACAAAAGTGGAGAAATTTAGGACCATCTTAATCAGCTTCTTTCACTTATATTTTCTTTTTTTATGTACATACAAAAGGATATCTCATTTAAAAGAAAATCTATGTCCAAGTCCAAAAGTGTTCTCTTTCAATAAGCGTAAAATAAAATTTCTAACCGATAAAAAAGCAGTGATCATAGTTACCTGGAGAGCATTGTTTTCTTTTTTCTGCTTTTTAAAACATTTATCAACCCCCTAGTTGATTTATTTTTCAATACAAAGTTGGCCTGAAAAATATTTAAAGTAGTACATGCTAGATCCTGATCCTTCACCATTCCATAAAAAATTGCTTTCACAACTCTAGCGAATCCTCAACAAACATGTAAGAAATGCATCCCCAATGAAGTATCTTCTTATATTGTCACTTTATAATTGTCAAAGGCAACATGATTTTGGTAAAGGAATAAAACAGGCTTTCCAAAACTTAGTTTCATTTTCAAAACCTCTACATAAGGCATTTAAAACATACTGGAGTGAAGGGTTATCAAGTAACTTTTCTCAATAGAACTTTCCAATTTACATTCCTACTCTCGTTTTTTTATTAGTTTTTTTGTTTGCTTGTCTTTTTCTGCCTATCAGTGGATCGTGTCTATTAAATGGAAATATCTGAAAAGTATAGACAGTATCTTTTTCCTTCTTGGAGCCCATGAAATAAGAATGACACCCTCCACGGCTTCTCAGGTTTCATTACCAAAGGCAGGAGATGTGCGAGTCTCGGTTTTTGATGCCCAACCCCAGATACTGTGACAAAGCTCCTCACCTTCCAGCAGCTGACCGAGCACACTGAGACGCCAGCAGACCCAAACCAACAGGAGCCCCACGTGCAGTGCCATGGTCCACCTTCCAGGGACTGGAGGGCCACCAGCTCATCTCAGGGTTTTATAGCCACAACCACGGTCTCCTCCCTCCATCTCTCACTTCCCTCCTTTTTCCTCCTCTCCCCTCTCCTTTTCTCCATTGTCCCCAGTCTCCTCCTTCTCCACTCTCCTTCCTCCTTCTAACACCCTTTGTCATTCTCATCTCCTTTTTCCTCTGCACCTTCTCCCTCCTCCCCATTCTCCCTGCTCCTGCCCCTCCTTGTTCCCTCTTCCTCCTCCTTTTCCATCTTTCCTCGCTCCTCCTCTCTGCTCCAAAGCAACACACCTACCTCGCATAGAAATAAATACAAGTGAAAAAAAACTTCAGATAACTGGCATTAAATACAGACAAGGATTAGAAGAGTCATGATGAGGAATTTCAGGTTGTCAAGACAACGCTCACCAAGGATCACACCAGCAGTCATAGGATTTCCGTGTCTTGGATCTTACCTTTCTCTGAAAGCCAGGGCTGAAGAGTCCCCTGGAGTGGCTCAGGGAGGCTCCTGGGCGAGGCAGCTGTGCTGGGGTCCCTTCAGAGTGGTCACTGGTCCTTGGGCTGCCCTTGGCGATTCACCCTAATGGGCTGTGGGTACCTTTGCAGCTCTGCGGAAAAATCAGTGCAAGATTCAGAGTCACTGACATTTCCCAACTCTGCAAAGGAAGATTAATCGTGAATTCTGAAACACACCGTCTTTTAGTCTTAATAATCTTAAAAGTTAAAAGCATGTCTATCGTTTTGTCTCCATTATTTTTTATCTTCAACACAAGAATGTCCACTGGGAGAAAATGACAACAGAAAGCCCCAACACTACAGCCATCAAAATGTCACCAGCTATCAAATCAGACACTGGCAACGGTATGCCTTCTGCTGCTCTTGCACAATAGATTTTTAAAAGTGAAATAAAAGCCTGCTCAAGAATTTTAAAACGCGAACCCACGTCTGGGGAAACCAAGTCATTGGAAATACCATAGCTGTTCCTCCACTGATTTCCATCATTTCCGTGTGCACCTGCTTCCTCCGACAGGCATCACGTGGGCAGCTTTGTTCCTGTGTCTTGGACCTACAGATGTGTCCATAGACAATACAGTTAGCCTTTGAGGATTCTTACCAGCCTCTCAGTGTTCATCTCATGGAACCACTCGAACTTCTGTTACCCAGCAAGGCTTTGCAGTCCGACGTGTAGAGCAGCCAATACCAGGGCACCAGCTTTTGAGAAACAGCTTTTATTGAGAAGTCAGCTGGCAAGGAGACGAGGCAAGGCTCAAATCTGTCTCCTCGAGGGAGGGTTTTGGGTTACACTTAAAGGAAGAAGTGGGGTAAGTCGTACGTATTCTATAGAGTTACATCAATGTGACATAATGAGAGCTCAGTGTTACACAGCGCTGCCTCCAATGTGTTTGAATAGGGGTGCGGGTTAGTATAAAGTCCGTGGTGGATTTCGACCTGGTGGCATAGAATGGTATTCTAGGGTGAATCCTTCCTTCCTTCCTTCCTTCCTTCCTTCCTTCCTTCCTTCCTTCCTTCCTTCCTTCCTTTCTTCCTTTCTTCCTTCCTTCCTTCCTTCCTTCCTTCCTTCCTTCCTTCCTTCCTTCCTTCCTTCCTTCTTCCCTCCTTCCGTCCCTCCCTCCCTTCCTCCCTCCCTCCCTCCCTCCCTTCCTTCCTTCCTTCCTCCCTCCCTCCCTTCTCTTCCTTCCTTCCTTCCTTCCTTCTCTTCCTTTCTTCCTGCTTCCTCCCTCCTTCCCTCCCTCTCTCCATCCCTCCATCCCTCCCTTCCTTTCTTTTTTGTTTATAATAAAAGTGCGTTTATTATAGTAAGTAGGATTCTTTTTAAAATTTTATTTTTCAATTACAGTTCACATTAAATATTATATTAGTTTCAGGTGTACAGCATAGTGGTTAGACATTTATACAACCTGCAAAGTAATCCCCAGGGTAAGTCTGGTACCCATTTGGCTCCATACATAATTATTACATTATTAACTATATTCCCTATGCTGTACTTTACATCCCCATGACTGTGTTGTAACTGCCAGTTTGTACTTCTTTATCCCTTCACACTTTTCACCCATCTTCCCAACCCCCTCCTATCTGGCACATCAGTTTGTTCTCCGTATCTGTGAGTCTGTTTCTGTTTTGTTTGTTTGTTTATTTTGTTTTTTAGATTCCACATATAAGTGAGATCATACAGTATTTGTCTTTCTCTGTCTGACTTATTTCACTTAGCATAATTCCCTCTGGGTCTATCCATGTTGTCACAAATGGTAAGATTTCATTTTTTATGGCCAAGTAATATAATATTCCATTGTATACATATACCACATGTTCTTTATCCAATCATCTATTGATGGGCACTTAGGTTGCTTCCATATCTTGGATATTGTAAATAACTCTCCAATGAACATAGGGGTGCGTATGTCTTTTAGAATTAGTGTTTAGTGCTCATTGTGATTGTCTGACTACATGACCTGCAGCCTTGTTCTGTTATCAGCAAGGATTTGGCGAGAAATACAGTACTTCCATTCTCAGAGCACAGTTTCATTACTTCTTCAACCTTTCTGTACACAACCATTCTCTCTGTAAGACAGTCTTTCCTGGTTGACGCAGTGAGCCAGGAGATGCCCTATTAAGTATCGTTGTTGTTTAAACAGCCTTTTAACACATAACAGCTGCTTTCCCTTCTTGTTTGAGCATCTTTCACCAAAATAGGCAGTTCTGGAATATATTCTACCAAATCACAGTTGGTCTTTGACTCACTATCTTTTTGCTCTTATGGTCGATTCCTTATGAACACAAAACCAAAGTATGTTAGGATATCACACACTTGCAATTCCTAAATCACTTGTGTCTGCCTTGACCATCTTTGTTCCACATCCGTAACAATTGTAAGGCATGTCACCAATTTCCCATTCTGTGAATATTTCCTCAATTAGATTCACTTTGTTATTAGCCATAGGAGACCAAATAAAGTAGAAGAGAGTTGAATTTTTCATTCACCCATCTTCTTGTCAATTTTTAATTTATTTTGTTCATGTTGTGCAGAAATGTTATTTCTGCATGCCTGAGTGTTGATGAATGGGCTAAGCAACAGCACATCTAATATGATCACTAGATTTTTTGTATGCACAGCAGAATATAATTCAGGGAAGTTTTTGAACCACATTTTTTCTTCCTAGGACATTGTATCTAGGATTTACTTGAGCAAATCTCAAAAATCTTTAACTTCTAAAATCTGTTGGCTATGCACAGCAATTATTTTAAAATTGGTTAAATTCTTAGCTGCCATAGATGCAAAGGAATTTTTTTCTGAAAATATTTTTGTAAAATATGGTGTTTTGAGGTTTGATGAATGAGAACAAAATGGATTAGAGTATCCCATTTTTCTTTGCCATGTTCTTCTTTTTTCTCATGCTGTTTTATATTTCTTATTATATCTAGAAGAAAAGATGGTGTTAGATGGTTAACATGAAGAGTGGCAAAATTATTATTATGCTTTTTTTAAAATTAAAGTTTATTGGGGTGACAATTGTTAGTAAAGTGACATAGGTTTCAGGTGTACAATTCTGTATTACATCATCTATAAATCCCATTGTGTGGTCACCACCCAGAGTCAGTTCTCCTTTCATCACGTATATTGGATCCTCTTTACATTGTGCTTTTAACTTATGCTCACACAATTGGAAGAATTCTAAAACAAGATTTTTTAAAGACTTGTGGCCTAACTGGAGTAAATGTGATTCCTAAAGATTCTGTTTAATACCGTGAGTCTGGAATACAAAATAATTATGTAGATATAGGTAAATACTTAATCTCTATTATTCTGCTTTTTATGATCATTTCAATCACTACAATATTTTACCCTAAAGGGATATAGTGTTCTCCTGAAAGTTGACTAGTTAATTCACTTTCACAATTTTCGCATAAATTATTAATATAATTCCTTATTCTATATATCTGAAAGTTCTTAATAACTGATTTTTTTTCATGTTGCATTCACAATAGTATTGAGTATTGGTGCATTTTGCATGAACAAGTTAGATCTATAGTCTTACTGACTTAATTTCTACATATAAAGTACATAAGATTGACTTGCCGATTACATATAGAATGCACACTCCTCTTTCCAGGTGAATATTAGCATAGTAAAATGAATTAAAACATATGTCTTGTTAGCATTACTCAGGTTGTGTATTTTACAGATGAAAACAGCCTCACTGATCACAAAAGTCAGTAACCAAACAAGTATTTGGGGATTCCAGAAAAGATAGTGAATGAAGCAATCGGACTGTCTGGCCAAAGGCCACGGTCATGATTATATAGTGAGAGACATTCAAGTCAGAATGAGACAGACAGAGAGAGAGACAGAGAGACAGAGACAGAGACAGAAACAGAGACAGAGAGAGACACTGAACAAAACTCAAAGACAGAGAGATATAAAGAAGTGGGACAAAGAGACAAGGGCAGAAAGAGAGAGAGGGAGGGAAGATGAAAGATGGTGCAAGAGAGACATAAAAAGAAGTAAAGGCAGAGACAGAGACAGCGACAAAGACAATGTAGATAAGGGGCTGCCATGTGAAGAAATTGAAACTTCAATCCCTGTTATTCTGAAGACACTCAAGCCTGTGAAATGAGAACACAGCACCAAAGTGACAAAATGAGACCCCAAACACACAGCTTCCAGCCCCATTTTCCCTACCAAAATGGCTGTATGGCTTCTGGCAATCCCTCAGCACATCTGTGCCTCAGTTTCCTCATCTATAAAACCAAGGCATCCTTTTTGAGATCAACTGTACCACTGGGTAAATCTCTACGGTGTCCATCCTGCAAGATACCAAGGGAGAGCTTATGGATGTTCAACACATTTTTTCAGAATGGTAGAATAGCATTTAAACACTGGGGAAAATCAGATGTGTTTCAGAGAGCTAGTATCGATTCTCCCACGCTTCCCTTCTCACCAGAAAATTTTATGGCTCTTGGTCTTTCATTATTCAGTTGAAACCTGTTCTTTTCCTTATAGCTGACTATGGAGGGGCATGTTCTCTTTGGTTCATTAATATTCTTGACTTTAACGTCCCCCACCCCCGCAAAAAGCCCATCAATATGCACATGATTGAATTTGATGGGCCTCATTGATATGTATGAGCTCATCTTGGGGCATCATGAACCACAAGGCTATCCCATCCTAACTACCCCTGGTTGTAACCACTTACAGAAAACCCTCCTTGGGGGAACCTGCAGTCTCATACTACAGACAGGTTGGGGGCAAAACAGTCGGGACAATTCCCAGATAATCCAGAGATCATGGGAGCAGAACCTTAAAGCAGGCTTCTGGAGACAGGACTCTCTCAGGACTCTCTAGAAGGACTCTCTCAAAAGTACACCTCAACCTGGAAACCTGGGAGGGTGTGAGAAGTGAGGCCTGGGGCCCCCCTGCAGCAAGGAATGAGGGTCTATAGCAGCGTTCTCTCTTAGAGGAAATATAAAGTGAGCCACATAGTTCATTGTAAGTTTCATAATAGCCACATTTTTAAAAAAAAGAAGAAAGAGCTGCAACTTATTTTAATAACGTACCTTGTTGAATCATGGCCTCCCCAATATTACCGTTTCAACATGTAATCAACACAAAAATTATTCATGAGATATTTACTTTTTGCATAATACTTCGTTTTCAGAGTCCAGCAAGTATTTTATACGTACGACATATGGCACTTAGAACTCACCACATTTTACGGGCTCAGGGGCCACAAAAGGCTGGTGGCTGCCATACTGGACACTCAGCTCTAGAGCCCTGGGAAGGAAAGGCCAGAGAAAGTGGGGCAGGTGGCCTTGGGGGCAGATTCCTTTTCTGTGAAGAAACTTGAAGGAGTGGGTGGAGGCAGACTATATGAATGACAAAGGCTGCCTGTATCCTAAGTTTGGGAAAAAGAGATGGAAGTAAAGGAACCAGCCTGGACAATTGCCTATTAAGTTCTTGGTGGTGGACTAACATTTTTGTGGTTCCACAAGTCTTTTCACCATCCCTCTAAGGTAAGACTCATTCTTCCTGTTTTATGAAGGAGAAAGCTGAGATTCAAAGAGATCGTTCTGACGTCTTGTTGCTTCTCCCTCCAAAGGCAGCCTGAGCACATAATAGAAGGGGTGTGTGTGTGTGTGTGTGTGTGTGTGTGTGTGTGTGTGTGTGTGTCTTTCATGGAGCTTTTGGTTCAGACATGGAGTCATTTGCTGCAGAGGCGTAAAAAGACTCAGTAATTTGAAGATACACTATTCTCCAGGCCCTTGCTCCCTTGAGCTCCTGTAATTCTCACAATAGTTTCCATAGTTAGATTATTATCTCCACTTAACACACGAGAACATTGAGAACTGGAGGTCCTAGAGGTGAACTGACCTTCCCAAAGCCACCCAGCAGCTTGAGGTTAATGAATTAACTCCGGTGCACGTTTGGTGAGGCACGGATGTAAGCATGAGACCATAGGTGGTACAGGGTTTAGAGCATGTGGCAAAATGTATCTCTCCCCTGTCCTATTAGTCATCTGACTTGTATGCCCTCTGCCATTTGCAAATAAATTTCAAGTATCTACTGCACTTTTAATAAGATCTTGAGGTGGGTTTTATTTTCTCACATTTGAAGATTGGGACAACTACCCACGTGACTGTGGTTTGACTCCACACCTTTCTTTCAACATGATGACAGCAGCAGGCTGCCAGCTCCAGCTACCCCAGGGCCTGGGACAAAAGGTCCTCCAAATGTTTGAACATGCCAGTACTTAAGGAATAACTTGGTCCTAAACAGAATGTTCCAGACGTGGGACTCTGGCCATGAAGGCTCCCTTTACAGTTCAATCATTGTCTTGAATTGCCCCCAAATTATTTTCTATTAATATCAAAATAGACTCAATATTCCAGAACGTCAGTACATATCAACTCCTTTTGTTTGCACAAAATCTTTTACGGTACAAAGAAGCAAGCCACACAAATATCTGGGGGTGGAGGAAGCATCCCAGGCAGACAGAACAGCAAATGCAAAGGCCTTGAGGTTAAGCAAGCTCGGCTTGTGCAAAACACATTAAAAAGGCAAGTGTAGCTGGTGCAGAACAAGGGAGGGAAGAGTGTGGGGGTGGCCAGTTAGTTCAGTTAGTTAGAGTGTGGTGCTAATAACACCAAGGTTGCAAGTTCGATCCCCACATGGGCCATGGTGAGCTGCTCTCTCCTTAAAAAAAAGAATGAGAAGGGATGGGCTTCCAGGGGAAACCCATGGTGTGGACTGTGAAGTTTATTATGTAAACATGATGGAAAATTTTGAATTAATGAATGCCACCTCTCCCCCCTTGAATCCCTCTAGTGGCTTCCAGTTGCATTTAGAATATAAAGAAGGCGCCGCAGGGTCCTGCCCCATCTACCTCACCAAGCACCTGTCTGGCCTCACTCCTCCTTGCTCATGGCCCCAGACATGCCAGTTTCCTCCAACACAACTAGCTCTTTTCCATCTCAAGCTCTGCGCACACACCCCAGCACCCCTCATGGCTGCCTCATCCTTCTCTTCCTCCAGGTCTCATTTACATGTCATTTTCTCAGAGGTGCTTCCCCTGACTTCCCAATGAAAGATAACCTTGCCGCACTTATGTGCATGGCCTTCATAGCAATAATCGCATCTAAGAGGGACATTTGTCTCTGGTGTATTCATGTCCCATCTGTCTCCTTCATGGATAGTCATCTCCGTGAAGGCAGGGAACCATGCCCGTTTCACACACTGCTGTGTACTCATGACCTAGCACCGCACCCCACACTGTGTAAGTGCTCAGTAAGTGTTTGTCTCTGAATGAATGCATAAAAGCATGCTCCCAGAGAGAGCCTGTCAGCAGCCTTGTGGACTGGACACGGGAGAGACTGGAAGCCAGGATACCAGTGAGAGGAACGTCATAACAGTTTAGGGAGAGATGGTAAAATCCTGAATTTTATCAATAATAGCAGAGACAGAGAGAAAGGAATGGGTTCTGCAGCTATTCAGAAAAAGAAAAAGCGGAATCTACTGGATTTGAGGGCATAGGGAGGACATAAGGACGGCAAAGCTTTGTTCTTGGGGTGATAACTGGAGAGATTGGGAAAAACACTGCCTTAGTCTCTTCGGGCTGCTGTAACAGAAATATCGCAGATGGGGTTGCTTATAAACAACAGAAATTTCTTTCTCACGATTCTGGAGACTGGTTAGGTCAAGATCATGGTGCCAGCAGATTTGGTGTCTTGTGAGAAATCACTTCCTCAAGGTCGGCCATCTTCTCACTGTGTCCTCACAGGGTGAAAGGGGCGAGGGAGCTCTCTGGGGTCTTTCATAAGGGCACTGATCCCTTTCAGGAGGGCCCCACCCTCATGGCCTAAGCACCTCTCAAAAGCTCCACCCCCTAATACCATCACCTTCAGGGGATTGCAACATATGAGGTGTTTTGGGGGCATTTAATCCATAGCAAATGTAGTGCAATTAAATTAAATAATGTGTCAGGGGAGGATAAGATATTTTGGGCTACATAGCAAATGCCAAATCTTGGAATTTGAGGTGTTTGATGGGTACCTAAGATGGACATGTCCAGGAGTCAGTTGAAAACACAATTCTGACACTCAGAAGTGAAGTTTGGCTGGAGATGTCTGTTAGGAACCATGATACTATTTTGGCTAACATTTGTGGCGTGCTTGCACACTCTAGGTCTCATGCTAAGCCTCGAGGCAGGAAAGAACAGTGGCTAAGTGCCCAGTTTCTGGAGTTAGATTGTCAGCGTTCAGTTACCAGCTCCACCACTGACAATGATTGCGATCTTCAGCAAGGAGCTTAAGCTTTCTGTGCCTCCATTTCTCTATCCATGCAATGGGGATAACAATAGTATTAATATCTACGTCATTGGGCTAGTATCAGGATTTTAATGAACTTAGAATAGAGTGTAGCACTGAGTGAGTATTACCAGTTATCTTCAATGACCCCAGTGAATCATGATGACAAGAGTAAATAGTACATAGAATTAGTTAGTATTCCTATTTTTTCAGGTTTGGAGAATTTAAGTAACTTCCCAAGGTCACCCTGGTGTTAAATGGTGGAGTCAGGATTTGAACCCAGAGCAGACAGCCTCTGTCGTCAAAGGCAGGTCCGACTCCAGGGTCTGAACCACCGGCCAGAGTTAGAGCCCTAGGCAGGTAGGCAGAGAATGAGACGTCACTCAGGAAAAGCATGTTTGAGGGATGGTGCTGTGATTAAGAATAACAAGAGAAATCAGAAAGATGGCCCCATATGTGACAGGAAAGCCAAGCCTGGTAAAATTGGGGGCATGTTCTGCAGCTCAGCTGCTCAGTGGCGCCACCTCCCTAGATGAGAACCTAAATCAATGGCTTTGGGATTTTGATTGTCAGCCCATCACCTGGATTTGTGGTTAACAGTTGGTGCCATTCGATGTCTCTCCCCTGAGCTGTCCTGACTTTTGTCTTAATCATTCATAAATGCAACAAATAATTTACAAACAAAAAGCACTTTTACATCAGGATCTAATCAGACCCTCATGGCCTCCCTTAGAGGCAGGAATTATTAACGTACACTGTGCAGGTAAGGAAACAAAAGCCTGTAGAGGGGAAATGCTGTATGGAGCTTAAGAGTTCTGACATTGGTGTAGACAGGTCTGCAGCTGAATAAACCAAGATCTGTGACCATCTGAGATCCTTGGGTACGCGATTTAATCTTCCAAATCTCAGTGTCCCTCTTTTGTAAAATAAAGCTGATCATGCCTTCTCCGTGGTTTCTAGAAGGAGTAAATTGGATTGTGGTTGCAGTAGGTACTCAATAACTCGTAGCCAGGAGGAGATGTAATAGTAACTGAGCCTCAAGACAAGCCCAGACCAATTCCAAACCCTGGGTTGTTTCTGCTGAGAATGGCATTTTTAGGTGTCACTGAGGAAATGGCACGGAGCCAATAGAGCTAGTAGAAATTATGGTTGATGAAGATAGTAAATGCTGATTGTTATGGTACTTTAACATCCAGCTAAGGAGATGAGTGTGGTCCATGGGGAGGGTTAAGGCTATATTTCCCATTTTCATGATGCATAGAGCCTTTGAAGCAATTTATGTGGGTTAGAATGCTGCCATTTCCTCACTGTGTAACCAACTCAGGCAAATTACGTGGCTTCTCTGAGTCTGTTTCCTCATTTGTAAAAAGGGGATTAAAAGTATCTATCAATTGATTTATGAGAACCAAGTGGCATGCAAGGTGTTGGGCATTTAGCCTGGAACATAGTAAGTGCTCAACAAATGCTCCATCTCTCCTTTCCATCACACCCTCCCCTCCATAATGACAGTATCTATTTTTTTCTTTCCTGTAATTATTACTCTCTGGGGATAGAAAGAAAAACAGCATGCATGGCATCAAACCTGGGAGTTAGTGAAAGAGGAAGGGGACCCCACAGGAGCAAAATTTTTGTCTTCCTTCAATCCAGAAAGAACAGCCAAGATGAACCGCTGGTCCAGTTACCTGCTGGGATGGGCGGCCTTCCTCCTCTACTCTTATGACACAAAATTTACTAAAAAATGATGGGGGAGGATTTAGAAACTGGAAAGAATGAGTAGGTCAAAGTAATGATTCCTGGATCCAAGATGGCTTAGTAGACATCTCAGACAGACCTGGGGTTTAGACCCTGGATCTGCCACTTTTTCTCTGTCTGACCTTGGTTAAACAATGTAACCTCTTTGAGGTCGGTTCTCCACCTGTGAAAGAGGAACAACGGCATTTCCTTCATGGGGCTATTTTGAAGATTAAATAGAATAATGGACACAAGCATCTTTCATAATTTTGAGCCCCTAGTAGGGGGAATGCAAATGCTATGTTCATTAAAAAGAGGGGCTCATAGTTTCGATGGACTGAACCCACAGACCCTAACTTGATCACTCTCTTTACACTTTTTTTTTTTTAAAAAGTTGTGGTAAAATACGCAGAACATAAAATTTAGTTACCATCTTAATCATTTTTAGGTGTACAGTGCAGTAGTGTTAAGTACATTCACATGGACTCTGGGAAATATAGTTCAGTTGTGCATTTGAGAGGAAAATAAAGCTGGTTTTGGTGAGCACACAGCAGTCTCTACCACAAGGACATATGAGCATTTTCCTAGAGAGAAGGTCTGGATTCTCAAGAGAATAGTCAAATCCCTAAAATGTTAAGCATCTACAGTTTATTCAGACAGGGAACAAGGTATTTTATCCAGTGTCAGCTTTTCTAGTTATCGTCTCGTTCTGATCATGCCTTCCTGAGACCACAACCACAATCCTCTGCGGAAACTCAGATCCCCAAGTCTCCTGCACACATATCTATCGACTCATTTATTCAATACACGTTTATTGAGTGTTTCCTAAATGCCAGGTATTGTACTATAGGCCAGAAACAGAGCAATAAGTAAAAACTAGGCCTTACACGGAGAGCTCACAGGGCATGGGAGTGACAGATACTCAGATAATTATATTCTTTTAAAAATTGTAAGTACATTTATAGAGATCAGCTCAGAGGATTATAAGAGTGAGGGAGGGTATTCATCCAGACTGGACCGAGTCTTCATGGGTGAGGGGCAGGGAGTAAAACTAGGAAGAGAGGAAAGGCAATCAAGGCATGATGAAGGATATGAACAAAACCCCAAAAGCAAGAAAGAACATGGAGTAAGGTCAAGGACATGCTCATCAGGGAGTGAGAACAGAGAGGTCAGCAGGGCCCGGATTATGGAGGATTTTAATGCAGTTGAGAAGATTAGACCATCTGTCGGATTGCTTTGCAGATGGCTAATAGTATCTATGATGTGTGGATTCTGACTAACTTTCAGCAATAACCTTAATTCTATGCACAGGGGGCATCTGGCCCCCTTCCCCCTTACCACCAGCACCCCCTATACTCAGTGATGTCCGTGGTCAAGGGAACTCATTGGTGGTGATGATGACGATCATGCTGATGGTAACATTTGTTCAGCAGCAGCCATGCTCTACGTATTCCTCTAAATACTTTCCAGATATTAAGTGGTTGCAACCTGACAAAACCAAGACCAACCTGCTCTGAGACCCAGAAGAGGCCCAGAGGTGGAAAATGCAATGTTACTTAAGGATCTCTAATTGTATCAACTCAACGGTGAGGCTCAAAGCTGGAGGCCCGCCTTTCCCATTCTCTCCCAAATCCTCTCATCCCTATCGTGGTCTTTGCCAGACCACACAGGGTCAGAACCTGATCCAGAATGAGAGATGGGACTACTAGGTTGAACACAGAGGTCGTGACGCGTCCATGTGCATCAGTAACGGACCAACTATTGCATTAGGTTGGTGCAAAAGTAATTGCGGTTTAAAAGGTTAAAAATAATTGCAAAAACCGCAATTACCTTTGCACAACCTAATGACAAACAACTCCCAAATGTCAGTGGCTGAACTAAACAGAGGTCCACGTTGACTCATCTAACACTTCAGTGTGGATGTTTGGTGGGAGGCCTCTTCTGTTGTGATTTGGAGACAAAGGATCCTTTCGTTTCGGGCTCCATCCTCCCCTGGGCCTCAGCATTCTCCGCAGAGTCCTCTTCATCAGAGCTCCTCAACCTTGGCACTACTGACGTTTGGGGCAGGGTGACTCTTTGTTCTGCAGGGCTGTCCTTTTCATGGTAAGACGTTTAGCAACATCCCTGGTGTCTACCGAGTATATACCAGTAACACAGTTCCCAGTTCCCCTCTCTCTCATAGTTATAACAACCACAAATGTCTCCAAACATTGTCTAGTGTCCCCTGGGAGGTCATAATCGCCCTTTCTTCTCCATTGAGGACCACTGCTCTGTATCCAGCTGGCAGACAGAGGAAGAAAGGAGTAGGGAGGAGCTTGGGGTTAGTTTTTGGGGTTTTTTTGAGCCAGGAAATGGAAATGGTGAACATCATTTCTGTCAATGTTCTATGAGTCATAATTTAGTCGCATGGTTCCACCTAACTGTCAGAGAGCCTGAAAAATGGATTCTAGCTATGAGCCCAGAAAGAAACGGAAGCTGGATTTAGTGAGTACATGGAAGCTTCGCCTTACCCTCTTTGTAACATGAACAGACACGTGCATGCACACATGCACACAGGTATGTACACATGCGCACACACATGTGCACACACACAAATAACCTATCAGAGCATCTTACTCATAGAAAGCCATTATTTTATCTTTGAGGGAGGGAGAGAGAGGGAAGTGGGAAGGAGGAGATGTCCAAATGAAGGCCAGGAGGGAAGCTGTGATCTAGTAGATGAAAAATCCTAGTTCTGCTCAGAAAAATTCATTTTAAGTGATTCCTTATCTTACATTTGTCTTCATTTCCTTCTCCACACAATGAATATTTGGGTTAGAACAGCATTTCTTACGATGTGTTTCTGAGACTATTAGTTTCCAGCGCGCTTGAGTAATGAAAAAATATAGGTGCCCATAGAAAACAAATCATGATGCTCGTCAATAATGACATCATCCCAGTTTTCCTTTTTTTCTCCCCATCACCTCCCCCATTTTGCTCCTGACTTCCTATTTCACCCTCACCCATCTCACTGACCCACATGTCCTCACCACGTTCCTTGGAATTCTACCTTCTCAGCTCATGCCCTCCCCACCTGTCCCTCTTGTTGCTTTCCCCCATCATGCCCCTTCTTTTCCCACATCCCAGCTTCCTTTGCCCTGCCCGCCATCCTTCCCCACTGTCCCCAAACTCACCTTCTGTTTCTCAGCAATGCCTTTTCTCAAGAAGATGCAGGCAGGGCCCATGGGGAACTGCATGGAGGGGCAGGGCAGAGCTCACCAGGCACCAGTCCCAAGCCGGTCCCCCCTCCCTCCCGTCCCCCTTGGTGACTCAGCCTCCTTATCTTCTCTATCACTTCTTTGCCACCTCTTCCTGCCTCTCAGCCTCTCCCTTGGTGCTCGTGTCATGGAGCTGTGACAGCTGGGTTGGAAATCTCCACTGGGGTTGGAGAGGGATCAGAGCACGTCCTGCCTCCCCATCTGGTTTGAGTGGGACAGGAGGGGGAGCCAGTTTCCGGCTCTGACCTTTTTTATCCCCAGAATGGAATTGGATAGTTTCAAAAGTGGGGATTCGAGCACAGGGCACGTTGAGTGCTCGCTCTAAGCTTGGCCTCTGCTGGCCATTGGGCGTGTGAAGATGGAGAGGACACGGCCCCTGACCTCAAGGAGCTTTTGAGTAAGTCAGGAACGTGTGCCAATGAGCAGGAAATGAGACCTCCGAGACAACCTGACTTCAGGAAGTAAGACGGCATGGTGGTTAAGCAAGTGGTATTTGTTCTTCCTCTGCTCATCTCTTCCTAATTCAGGGAGAGGAGCAAGACAGGCATCCATGCTGGTGCGGGGTTCGGGGAGGGTGAAAAGTCATGTGATATCTGAGCCCAAGGAGGTGATGAGGGTGTCCACACTGGGGGCTGGATGGGGAGGGGACTGGGGACCATCAGTTTGGGGAGCCAGATTTCAAAAAGGGTGGTGGAGTGAGGCAGGAGTCCCACAGAGAGGGGCCGCTTGGCTCACCGTGGGGGCCTGGGAAGGTGAGGGTGAACCCGTGGATGTGACAGCATGAGCTCAGTGAGGAGGGCAACCCTACGTAGGTATCGTCGCCTAGGGTGGGGGTTTGTCCTGAAGACGTCCACTCACGGAGGCAGCATGAGTGTAGGGTGCCGAAGCCAGATCAGGACGAGAAAGGCGTCCCCACAGGGGTGCGATGACAACGCAGGAGGGAGATTGCTTATCCATGGGGAGTATATTAAGGACAACGGGAATCAGGCCTGTCACTGTTGGAAAAGGGAGTGAACGTAAACGGGACAAAGCCGAATGAGCTCTGTGGTGTTGGGCTGGAACTGGAGGCACTGGTGTGTCATCATGGACTTCGGTATAGAGAGAGGATAAAAACGAACACAGCTGCCACTGCCTGTGCAGGGACACGTGACCATACATGGTCCAGCCCTCCAAGAGGACACAGAAGCTGTGAGACCCTCCCTGATACAATGAGCACCCCTCGCATCCAGATCTTGACTTCTAAATACCATTCTCCAGAGAGAAAGAACCAAGACTCCTAGGACTGCTGGTGCCATGTCTGGAGCAGGACAAGTATAAGATGAGCCTAGAACACCCTGTGGTGCCATAAAGCAAACGTGCTCAAAGAGCGATGGGGACATGTCAGAAGGACAGAGGTCAGCTTGAAGTGCCACTGGCCATATCAGGGGCCACATTTGAAAATCAAAATAAATAATAACAAATGACATAGGACAGGAAACCAGGAGTCCATACACACATAAAGGGGAAAGTCTGATAATATTTACATTACAGTACGTAATACTAATTTTTCAAAGGAGTCACTTTACAGTGGGGAGACCAGGCAAAAACTCTTTCTCAAATGATTAAAATGAATGAGTAATGTGACAAATCAAACGTATGCCCTTTGATTCATATGCGATTATGAATTATTGCTCCTGCAAACCTCCTTCTTGCGTACTTTGCCTGGAGCCAGGTCCAAGCATCATTCCCCTTGATGGCTTTCGACAATCTTTATAAAGAAAAGGATTTCACCAAGGGGATGGTCTGTGTTCCCCGCAACGCCAGGGTCATCTCTGCAGAATCCGCGTACTCCAGCCATCAGCGTGATCTTTCACTCCCAGGCCTTCCTGTGTCACCTCCCTGCCTGGAGATAAGGTATCACATCCTCGCAGGGGCCCACCGGGCTCTAGTTAGTGGCAACGTGTGGGGCCTTCTGCAGACCGCTGTGCTCAGACTCTGGTCCTCCATTTCCTAGGCAGTGACTTACATTCCTGTGCTTCATCCGGTAAGTGGGATAACAAAAGTACCTACCTAGTGGGGCCGTCATGAGGGTCCTTTGTGAGTGAGGACGTCCTTGCCCCGCCCTGGCAGAGGGGACATGGCAGCCATGGCTGCTTGGGGAGGAGTGTTCGCAGGGGCCCTGCAGGGCTGTGGGAAGAGCATGTCCCAGGCCCAGATTTCATCAGGAGACCCAGTTCCACACCTAAGGGAACCGCGGGCATTCCCAGACATGCAATATTTAACATCTAATCAAACAAGTATTGTTTTGCCTTAAACATATTATTTGAACTTCATAAATATGGAAGAACATTCATTTGCCAGTCAGATCTTTCAGTAAGAAAAGCTTTTAGCTGAGAAACACAAGCCATTTTAACAGTAGCATACTCACCCTTCCCTTCCACCCCCATGACAAGCCGTTAGCCAACTGCTGCCCGTGGTTCACTGCTTAAAGGGTTGTCAGGGCTTCCTCTGTGACTCTCCAGGCTTGGTTCTCAGGATCACAAGCTGGCAGCCCCAGCTCCAACCATCATGTCCATAGTCGAGGCAGGAAGAAGGGAAGGGCTGCCACAACCAAGTGTCCTTTTTGATCAGAACAAATAGTACCAACCACACGACAGGCACCGCGCTAGGGGCTGGGGATATAAGGATGAACGCACATCGGCCACTGCCTGCCCCACAGGGCAGGTCCGCGACACTTCTGGGGAGTCTGAGGCCAGGCCTCGCCACGTTAGTGGGGGGCAGAGCTGGGAGTCTCACACAAGTCGCTGCGCTGTCTCCCAAGAGCATGGAGCCTGAACCCCACAGGTGTGGGGCTGGAGCCAGACTGCTGCGTCAGACCCCTGGCGCTGGCACCCCCAGCTGCGGCCGGGGTGACCGTCCTTGGCTGTGACAGTGCCTATCTGGTTAGGTCATGGGGAGGTTATATGAGTGCATGTACACACGAAGGTGAGACTGCCACCACCCAACAGCCACCACACATGGGGCTACTGAAGAGAAATGTAACTAAAAATAAATGGAATATCGGGTCCTCAGTCACACCGGCCACATTTCACGTACTTGCCAGCCCCAGGTGGCTGGGGGCTGTCACGCTGCACAGAGCGGAGGCGGAACATTCCATCACTGCAGAAAGTTCTGTTGGAAAGCGCTGCTTTTGGCAGTTCCTGGCACACTGCCACACGCTACCAAAGTGGGAGCTATGAGAGCGGAGCCCAGAGCCCGGCACAGACCTTCACGCAGAGTAGGTGATCAAGAAGTATTTATTGAAAAACATAACCAGATGAATCCCAGGCCCCAGCTGAAATGAACGAACACACACACACACACACACACACACACACACACACACACACACCGGATGTGCTTAGCCATGGCGGCCCCTCCTGCGTCCCCCGGGAGGGCAGGGCCTAGTAGAAATCTTCCAGGTCAGAGTCGGAGTCTGTGCTGTGCTGCTTCTGAATCTGACTTTGCTTCCTGTACAGATAGGCCACCTGAGGGGGGGCGGGCAGTCAGAATCCCGGGGCTGCCCCCCCCCCGCCCACCGCTCCACGCCACCGTCCACCTCTCCAGGAAGCGGGGCCGGCCATCCCAGCTGCCCCTGGGGGAGCCCCCCGCTTCCAAGGGCTGCACCTGGGCACTGGTGGTGGCCTCCTCCGGCTTCTTGTCCTCACGGATGCGCATAAACCGAGGAAAGCGAAGGGAGATCCCCTTCTCACTGTCCACCTAGGGCAGGCGGGGGGGATGATGGGACCTCAGTCCTCCCTGCAGCAATTCCCTGTCAACGTCCCCCCTGCTCCCGTACCTCTGGCCTCAGTTTCCACAGTGGGGCTAAGCGATGGGTTGTATTATGTTGGTGCAAAAGTTTTTGCAATTGTTTTTAACCTTTTAAACAGCAATGACTTTTGCATCAACCTAATAAATAAGCAATAAAGAGCTTGGGACCATCCCTGGTGCATAAGTGCTTAAGAAATGCCAGCTGCGATAGCTGTTATTAATATGAGGGCTGAGAGGCAGAACAGCAGAGTCAGGGAGTGGATTCTGGAACCAGACTGGGGTTCAAATCCCAGCTCCCAACTCCTAGGAGCCGTGAGACCCGGCACCAGTTAGTTACCTGACCTCCCTGGGGCTCTATTTCCCCATCTGTAAAATGGGGCTGTGCAGTATTTTTGTGCAGAGTAAATAAGTGTACACAAGTGATGTGCTTATTAGCAGTGCCTGCTGCACATAAATGCTCGATACACGCTGCTCCCATCACTTGTTACCCAGGACTCTGACTATCTAAGGTAGAGCATGAGTGAGAAATTTCAGAAAAAGAAATGAGATTCAAAAATATGAGTTCCGCCTTTAAATGGATGTCCACTTCTCATCAGAGAAGCGCATGCTAGATTTTGAAGCATCGGAAGAGATCTCAAAGGAAGATTAAATGTGAGACTTCCCGTTCTCCTGAAGGAGAGCTGTCCTAGTGCTGTCACAGGGCAGGCTTTCCCGTGTACCTGATCCTTTAGCTGGTATTGAGCACTGAACCACCAGTGACAGAAGGAATTTTAAAACTTGGTGGCGTGAAAATTAATTACAGCTGAGAAATACACGTAGCAGGAAGTGTTCTAAGCTTTTACTTAAAAGAACTGTGTTCAAAATTACCTAAGAGTTGAATGTGAGATTATCATAATAAAGGGAGCAACTTCACTGTTTTCTTTCTACTCTTGGGGAATTTTTTTTTAAAAAAGGAACTTTTTGACCCTGTTATCTGACATCCAAATAAAATGCAAGCTCGTTTTCCTAATTGTCACCCAGGAAGCAGACGTCTCCAGGGTCCCCCAACCACTCTCCCAGGTGAATTCCTTTGGAGGGTCTGATCCAGGTCCCAGTCACTCACCAGGCCCCGGGCAGCAGGGTAGATGGGGGAGAGGGAGAGGTCGGCGCACTTAACCTCCCACACGGCGCTGGGCTCCAGCCAGTGGTCGGGGGCCACGGCGCCATCCGCCCGGACGTAGGAGCGTGGGCTGGGCAGCACCAAGGCCTACAGTGGGTGGCGGGAACGTGGAAGAGAGGGTCTCAGGTCTCAGAGTCGAGGCCGAGGGTTGTGGGGTGGGAAGTGAGGAAAATGGGGAAAGACAGAGGCACAGACACACCTTAAAGTGTAACACAACGCCAGGGTGGGGGGAATGGGAGAAGGGAAGAAATGCAAGACAGAGACCCTGGGAGCTGAGACAAGAAATTAAAGACTAATAGAGCCCGAGAGAGGGACAGACCCAGAGAGAGAAAGAACCAAATGGATAGAGACACCAACACACAGAAAGAGAGTCACACCCAAAACACCTGCGACCATGACAAAACTGCCACTTACTAGCGGCTTAGCTAGCACCCTAAGGATAAACTCAGGGAACCCGACAATAGCGCCCTGCCCCCCGACCTCCTGGTGCAGCTGAGGCACTGAGCTCAGGGAGAGGAGGCTCCCTGAGTGGCCTCACAGGCTAGTGGCGGCAGAGCTGGAACTTGAAGCCGGCGACAAAGCCAGCTCCACTGCCACTGCCCTGTCCACACTGAGCCCCAAGGCAGTGGAGGCCCAGAGCCCCGCGCACAGAACGTGCAGCAGGGGCCGCACCGCTCACCTGCAGGCTCTGGTGATGTTCCTGCAGCTCCTCGTCACTGAAGCCAGTTCCAAGCTGCGGGAGGACAGGTGGTCAGAGGCGCAGCACTCCCTCCCCGCTGCTGCCACTAAGCACCCCCGCCTGTGCACCAGCGCCCCCGCCTCGCGCTCCATCCAGCCTAACAGGTATCCACAGAAAGCACAGAGGAAGGGCTGGGGGCTGCTGGGTACCCAGCCAATCCCGCACAGACCCCGGATGGGGAGCAACTCTCCTGGCTGCAGTCCCTGCTCCTTCTGCTCGGTCTCCCTGGCCCAGAAAGTCACCCCATGGGTCCCCAACATCCCACCTGTCCCACAACTGGTGTCATCTTCAATCTTAACACTGCCAAGAGTTTTTTTCACCCACCAAAACAGTCAAGGCTAAAAAACATTCCTGACGCTGGCAAAACAGCAAGATGGACAAACTACGGATATAAAATGTCAACAGAAAGCCCTTTTTGTTGTGGGCTTTAAAAAAGATTTTCTCACCTTTTGTCCCCAACTATGGATCTTCCAGAAAACTATTCTAAGTAATACTGTAAAATGGTTGACAGATTGGCGCCCAGAGATATCTGTGAACTGTAAAATCCCTACTATCACAGATTACGTGGGTTAATGGATATGCAGCGCTGACTTATTCACAAATAAGAACAAAGTTGCAACAAAAGACTATCCAACTACAGGACTGGTTCAGGAAGCTGGCGCCCAGCTATTGGAAAACTCTTATGCAAGAACTAATGTCATATGTATAAGTCCTGAATGGCAAGTGAAAACACTAACGTTTCTTACCACTATATGACTTAAATGCATCTGACAGCATTGAAAATACAGTACTTATAGGGCGAAAACAGAAAAGAAAATTACTCATATAGAAGGATCACAACTTTGCAAAAATAAAAATAAAACATTCCCTAAAACATTACTCGTGGTTGCCCCTGGGTAGTGGAATTGTGGTGGTATCTTATTCTGCTTCTGTGGCAAAAGCTGCAAATTTGGATCAACAATGTGTGAAGCTTTAGACAAAAGCAAAACCCACTACATTTCCCAGGCTCTTTTGCAGATGGGGGTGGGCCATGGAGCAAAGTTCTGACCAATAAAACTTAAGCAGAAGTTGTTTCACTGGCTAAAGCTGACTCAAGTGGCCCATTCTCCCTCTGCCATGGGCCGAGCATGAATGGCCATGATGGCTGGAGCTCCTGCAGCCACATTGTGAAAAAGAGGCCTGAAGCACATGACTAAAACCAGTAGGGACAGTGAAAAGTCTGGGTCCCTAATGACACCGGAGAGCTGCCTGCCCACTTCCAGACCTCTTATTACATGAAAGAAAAATAATTTCTTCTCTCACTTAAGCCCCATTATCTGAAAATTCACTTGCTGACACAGCTTCCCTACTCTTTCTATCCAGGCCCATTTTTATATGAAGCAAGTTACTTATAGGATCAGAAAAATAAAAAATTATCCATCGCAGGGAGGACATGAGAGCCCCTTGGTCCAGGCCCTTCCTCCCTGGGCTGAGTGGCATCTACTTCCCCTGCTGCTATGGTCAGCCCAGCTCCCAGCACCTTGCAAATGGCTTGGAGCTCCTCACTTTCCTCGTCGTAAGAGGCCAGCAGGAAGCCCCCATAGCGGCCAGCTCGCTTTCCGCGGCCCAGGTAGGCGCCAATCACCACGAGGTCCAGGGTGTCGCCCACACCGTCCAGGTAGTCCTTCTTCAGCTGGCAGGAGGGAAGGCAGGAGATGAGGGGGGGCTGGGGTGAGTCTGAGAACTTCCATAAGGAAGACTGAGGATGGCCGCCGTGAGCAGACTGGACAAGCAACAGGCTTAAAGAGCAAATGGAAAAGAGGCGACTGCAATGGGAAGAGCAGGTGCCACTGAGGGGACAGGTCAGGTGGGGAGACCTGTCCCTCACTATGGAGACACATTCTACTCACTCCTTCTCACAGAGAATTTATCCACTTATTCCAGAAACACTAAGTGCCAAGGGTGTGCCAGGCAGGAGCTCAACCTTGAGGATGCAGTGACAATTTCCTAAGACAGCAAAGGGTCGTGCCCTCACAGCTGCCTACTGTGTAGGAGCGGAAACAGACCAGACAACTCATAAATACACAGAGTAGCAGTCAGCAGGCCTGGCCAGCTCAACTCCAGATTATCTCCTACTCTGGTCCTCTTGCCCCCTCCAGCCCCGTCTCCATCACACCTCCATCATCTGAGCACATAACAGCCTCCTGCCCGCTGCTCCTGCTTCTGCCCAGCACCCCCCACACCCGTCATCATCCAGAGTAGACAGGGGACCTGTACAAAATGACAACCAGACCATGTGACTCCCTGCGTACAAACCCCGCTGGTGTTCCAAAACCCTTCGAGGAAAACCCAGTGTTATTTTACACGGCCCCTGACATGCAGTGTGACCTGGGACCTGTGGCCCACCCTGACCTCACCTCATACCTCGATCGCCCGCTCCCTGCACATGCCGGGCTTACACCTACCTCAGGGCCTTTCCACTTCCTGCCCGTCCCACCTACATGCTCTGCTCCGATCTTTCCTGTCATCCATGTGTCGCCTAAACATCACCTCTGGAGGGGCTTTTCCCAACTACCCAAAGTCCTGCTAGATCCTCGCTGGGCCTCAGTTGGGTGTTTCCTTCACAGGGAGGGAGATCAGTACCCGAATTTCTCTCCCTCGTGTCCAGGCTGACCTCCTCGCCCAACACGGAAGGAGCGCTCAGGGAGAAGAGAAACCTCATCAGGCTTTCCCATCGCCGCCGTCAGGGCATTTAGCCGGGGCTGCTCTCAGCCAGTTCCTGGTGAATTCATGACCAGGGACTTGTAGAGGGTGGAAGACCTAAGGCTGGCTGCAGTGGGAGGCAGGTGGGTTCGAGAAAGGCTCGAGTTCAAACAGGATGAAGTGTGGGGACCTGAAGTCAAGTGCCCAGTCGAGAAGATGACCAGATCCAGGGCTGCGGGAAGGCTGAGCGGGGGACAGTCACCTTGAGCCAGTTGTGTGATCTCTTGGCGATCTCGTAGGTGGCATCAACATCCAGGGTTTTCACCATGAGCCCCTCGCAGGAATCTGAAGGAGACATAGAAGTGAGGCCCTTGGGAAGCCCTGGCTCACAGCGGCCAGAGCAGGCAGGTTCTGGGCAAAGTGTCCAGGGTGGGGTGGGGAGCAGGCAGGCGAGACCTCAGCAGGCAGAGGCAGAGGCAGAGGCACGGGTGCCCTCACCTCTCACGGACTGCTCCAAGAACTCGGCAATCTGGTCCATGTCCTTGGTGTCCAGGGAGGTGGCGAAGACAAACTCGCCCTCTGTCTCCACGAAGTTCTCCCGGAGCAGCTGCCGGCGTCGGGAAAGGGGCTCACGTACCAAAGACTGAGGGGGCAGGGCGAGAGAAGGGAAAGAGACGGAGGAAAGCCTTACCAGGGAAGAACCAGGCCAAAGGAAGGACTCTGAGCATTTTAAGAACAGGGCTGGTCAGCAGCCAGGGGGCTGGAGACCATTTAGATTCTGGTGACCTCAGGGGCATAAGACGGGGCCACGGCCCTGCTGGAACTTGAATGGTCTCTTGTAACTCTGACTAGGGGTCCTTTTTTAAACACTGGTTGGATAAAGGCACAAAGAAGCCTCTGACCGTCAGGCTGTTAACACAGACATGTTTCTGAGAACCTATTTTCTATGTTATTCCAGGGGTTGGCAACCTTCGTCCATCAAGAACCAGATAGTAAATATTCTCAGCTCTGAGGGCTACTCTTTGTCACAACGGTTCAACTCTGCCTTTGTAGTTAGAAAGCAGCACCACAGATGCTAAGTAAGCGAGGGGTGTGGTGGCATTCCAACAAAACTTTCTTTACAAAGACAGGTGTGGGATGGGTCTGGCCCAGGGCCGCAGGTGCGGAGCCCCGTGAGGCTGAATCTATGCCCGGGAAGCACTGCCGGCTTACACTCACCAGCAAACACACCAGCCTTGTGGAAATTAACCCACTCTCTACGCTCCTATTGGCCTTGATTGAATTAACCACACCCTTTATGCTCTAAGTTCTGAGGGTCACGCACAGCCCTGCTGGGAATCACTCGAACAGATTCAAAGCTGCACGTGGCAGGAAGCCTTGTTCTTGCAAACCATCAAGCAGGCTGAGCACATTACGGGGAAGCAGAGGGAAGAGCGAGGAAAGGAAAGAAGTCACCTCGCTCGGCCCTCCATCCATCCCCGGGGAGGCTCGGCCCTCCTCTACCAGGCAGAGGCGGGATGCTCCCTGAGACAGGGCACTCCCTCCTCCTGGGTGGCCTGTTCCGTCTCTGCGAGGGCACAGAATGTGGCAGTGTCTCAACGGCCCTGAACTCATTCACTCCCTTTGGGTATCGATCCTTTCCCCGACTCTAGCCTAAGGGAAGATTCTGAAAGAAAGGTGGTAATCGTAGCAGTGACGGGCAGCAGCTGAGCATCTTAACTGCCCCCTCAGTGCTGGGCACGGTGCTGGGAGCACGTCAGAGACGCGCTCAGCCAGTGCTGTCCAACAGACATGTCGCGTGACCGCATTTGTAATTTTACAGTTTCTGGAGCCACATTCAAAAGAAACAGATGAAATATATTATTTAATAATATACCTTATTTAACCCAATGTGTAAAATAGTGTTATTTCAACATGTGATCAATATAAAAATTATCAAGAAGGTATTTTAGCTGATCTTTTCTCGGACTGAATCTTCCACGTTCAGCACGTATTTTATCCGTCTAACACATCTCACGTCAGACCTGCCACATTTCAGGTGCTCAGCTGCTCCGTGGGGCTGCTGGCTGCGGCACTGGGTAGCGCAACACAGCTGATCTGTCAGACATGCTCCGAGGAAGGTGTTACCCCTTTCTACAGAGATCAGAGGCTGAGAGCTTGAGTCGCTTGCCCTATATCACCAGCTGGGAAGTGTGTCGTTGGGATAGACAGCCGAGGTGGTCTGATTCTACACACTTAACCATTATGGTTGTCCTCTCATCTTTCAAAATATTCCCTGGGATGAATATTTTACAACAGAAAAACACCAGTGATGGAAAAAGCCTAAGCGTCCATTTGGAGGACGATCAGGGAAAGCAGTTTACAATCACTACTGGGAAGGAACTAGTGTTACCTGCCCCGCAGAGTAACAGAGAGGGACCAGAAGTACTGAGCCAGGAGGAGAACTGAGTGGGTGTCATGGAAAAGTGACTCAAAGCAGCAGGAGAAAGGGATTCAGTCAATAAATGGTAGACTGAGACAAATGACTTGTCATTTGTTCAAAAGAAAGCCAGATCACCCACTTCCTGCCTGGCACACACACACGTGCAAATTCCAGCTGGAACACAGATTTCAAAGCAAAACACAAAACTTTAAAAATACTAGAAGAAAAACTAAGTGAAAGCTTTTAGAATGCTAGGGAAAGAATGGCCTTTTTTAATTTTTCTTTTTTTTTTTTTTTTTTAAATCTTGGGGATAAGGATGCATTAAGGGGAAAAACAATGTTTGACTACATAAAAATAATAGTTAAAAACAAGTTCTATAGAACAAAAAAGACCAAAAGGCAAAAACCAAATAAGAAGGAACATTTGAAATGCTCATGGCATGAAGGACCCAGCGGAGCAGGTACAATCAAAACATGAAAAAAAAACCCACGAAGCGTCAGATGATATCCCCCTACCCCCACAAAACCATGGGAAACAAAATCAGAATTCTTTCGGTTTTCCTACAGTTATTTTATGAGATTAAATGCTATTCTTCATTTGCATCATGAGGTGGGTGGTTTAGGCACTGGACGCGTTTCAGCATTAGGACCACAACTGGCTTCGCTCCACTAGTAAGTGGGAAGGGCCAGTTGTCACTGTGCAGCGACTAGACCGTCAAAGATTATCTGGGATGAAGATGGTGATGGCGCTTCCACGCCAGCCACTGTGCTTCACGCCTGTGTCCCACCACCTAACCTGCCTGTAACAGACAGAGCAAGGGCTACTGTTAGGTCTTTATTATGGATACGGAACCTGAGACACAGAGAGGTTCAGTCACTCACCTGTGGCCACACAGCTAGGAGGGGAGAGCTGGGGTATGAGAGCAGGTGGCCTGGCTCCAGACTCAACCACACCTACCCTGGAACAGTGGTTCTCAAACCTTTTAGTCTCAGGACCCCTTCACACTTGAAATTTATTGAGAACTCACTCCAGAGGGCTTCTGTGTATGTGGGTTGCGTCTCTCGATATTTACCATGTTAGTGATACAGTATTAATTATACTGTATTCACTGTGACCATATTAAAAGTGAGAAATCTCGAAAACATTAATTAATTAAAAAAAAATAATCCAGTACGTTAACCCAACCTCTTTATGAAACATGTCTACATTTTTAAAAAGTTAGTGAGAAGGGTTTTTACATTTTAGAAAATTCTTTAACATCTGGCTTAACAAAGGTTGGATTCTCATATCTGCTTCTGCATTCACACGGCTACAGTACGTGAAGAAAATCTGCCTCACAGATGGTAAGTTTGAAAAGGGAGGGCCTCCCAGACCCCCACAGGGGTCCTAGAACCTCGCTTTGATAAATGTTGCCCCGGTGTGGCCTCCCAGCTCAGTGACATAGCAGAGTCAGAAATGAAACTCAGACTGCTGGCTCCCAAGCTCATACAGCACCTGTCACCCCCGGCCACCCTGGAAGTGAAGCCGGAACTCACCTCTCCATTGAGGTAGATGAGGTCGAAGGCGTACAAACACACCTGCACCTGGATCTCAGCTGCATCCACCTCCTGGGTTGAAGCAGAATACAGGGCAGAGGTGGGAGACGTGAGCCAGGGCCTGGCTAGGTCCCCTCCCGTCGTGCCTGTGGCAGACACCGTTGTCACCTTCCACTCTCCCCTTCTCCCCAGCTAACAGGTCGCACACCTGTGACTGTGGCAATGCTGGTGGCCCCAGGCACCAAACTGTGATGGCTCTCAGCTGATCCCAACAACCTCCTTCCCCTTTGCCAGGTATTTCCTCTCCCAGCCTCCCTTGCAGCTAATGATGGGGACATGATACGATTCCGGTGAATGAGAGTAAAGAAGTTAGCTAGGGTGCGGGTTGCGGGGGCTCCTAGAACAGATTTTCTTTCATAAGGAGACACAGAGATGTAGAAAATAGCTCTTCCCCTGTCCTACTTGGCATGCTGGGATAAGAAAGCAACGGCTGGAGCTGTGGCAGCCATATTGCAAAAGGTTGAGACCTGCTCCCCGACTGACACTCTGTCCCTCTGGAGATTGGGCAGGGCTGGAAGATGAGGGAGCACGGGACACGGCAGGCAGTGAGGCTACCTTGCGTTTGCGGGTGGTGAGCACTTGGAATGGCTGGATCTGCTTCTTCTCCCGGTCCCAAGCCACGGCTTCAGTGTCCAGGATAAAGGACGTGACCGACGGAAGTTTAATCTGAAAGAGGAAGGGGGAGACCCAGGCCTGGTGAGACGTGGAGGATGAGGCCGCAGACAGACACAGGGAAACAAAGTTCCTTCTCCAGCAGCAGCTCTCAAGGTCCCCTGACGACCTGGGGCCAACAAGCCCCCTGCTGCACCGAGCTGACCAGGACAGGCCTTGGTTCTTTGTACCAGTAACGAGAGCCCCGCCCGAGCGAAAGCAGGTGACACACCCACCTTGGGGATGCGGCTGATGACGTCGGGGTACTTTTCAGTATTGTCTTCTTGATTCCTGCTAAAGATCTTCACCTCCCCGCCTTCTAACATATGGATCTGCAACAGCGGGAGAGGGGAGAGGAAATCAGCCCGGTCTACCCCAGTGCCCCCTCCTTTCTCTTCTGACCCCACTTTCACTGGCCGAAGGTTCCAGAAGCTCTGGAGGAGGAACTGGTTCAGAGACCTGAGCCAATTATCTCTGTTCAAACAGCACCTCCCACTCGGGTGTGAAAGCCCCACCATGTTTTCTTCACCATCGCAATCCCTCCTCCTCTCGTGCTGCGTATGTATTTGTGGATTTGTCTGGACGTCGTTATGCTGTGAATATCATCCTGGGTTTCACTGGTAATTTACTTATTTCCATAGTCTGGTCACGGTCCTCAAGCAGAGCTCCATCTACGTCATCTTACATGCATGTTACCTCAAGTAACAGTTGTGTGTGGGATAGAATATGTGACTTGAAACGTATATGTATGTATATATTGTAAATCACCGTCACTGTTGTAATTCATTGGTTTTTTCTTTTCTCAACACTGTATTTTAAGGTCCATCTATGAAGCCAAAGGTCCATCGACTCCACTATTTGTAACCGCCTCAAAGCACCACAGGGTGGCACCCTCCACGCTTGCTCACCCATCCCCAGGCGATAAACCAGAATATGGACCCAACTCCCTGCCAAGGCACTAAAGCCACTAGAAGTGTCCTTACAGACTGGACAGGCAGGGTCAAGCACTGGATCACGGGACACAGCGTCCGTAATTTCACCGAGGGTTACGCACGCGCCTGTTATAATGAACACATTCACCAGCAGGGCACGAGCACAGCGGACATTTGTTGAGCTCTCACTGCTATGGGTCAGGAATTTTGATGATTTTATCGAATAAAATTGATTTTCCGATGAGCCAGTGAGGTCGTTATCATACCCATTGCACGTAGGTGGGAACTAAGTCTCAAGAGACGTGCGGTCAGACAGGCAGTGCACAGAGGAGTGCAGGGGGCTGGGGTCTGACTGCCCCCACGCCCCTGCTCCTTGGCACTTTCCTTTCCGCTGAAGGATGCGTCCGGCCCCATACCTGTGCCCTCTGCCCATCGTATTTGTACTCGCAGGTGAAAGCTGCCTCCTCGAAGCGTTTCAGGACCTCGCTGACGCCCCTGGTCGGGTGGGCCAACATTGGCTTTAGGGGGACCCCTGGGAGGGGGGAGAGAGGGTGAGTCATGGAAGACAGTAGAGGGGCTGCTAATTGTGACGACTGCTAACTGCACACAGGAGTCATGTGTGCAAGGTCCGGGTCACACCCTCACAAGCAGTCCGGCTATCCCCTTCTCTCGTTCCCTCATCTCGAAATCCAGAACAGAGACGTGAGCCATCTATAATTACGTACATTAGGGCGACAAACTTGGGATGACAAAGTGGCAAGACAGAAGAAATCTGGGTCCCTGGGTGATCTCTGGAGCAGAGCCAAGTGCCCTCCCTGGCTGCCTGTCTTCCTCTGGACTCATGTGAGAGAGAGAGATCCTGTCTGGCCTGAGCCACTGCGTTTTGGGGTATCTCTGCTCCAGCAGCTTCATCAACACCCGATCTAATACAGAGGGAGACCCCAAGGAGAAACGGCGTGGGTCTGAGCACCAGGGGACAGGGTCCCATCCTCACAGATGAGGGAGTCTGCAGGTTCTCAGAGGGCTGCCTGGGAGTGGGCACCTCACAGCCACCCCGAGGGTGGAAGCCAAAGCCAGGGGAGCCTGCAGGAGGGCGCGGGTGCTGCGCAGACCTCCCCAGGGCGCCGGGTGGCTCGTACCTGGACTCAGCCGGCAGTGCTCCGGGAGCCGCTCCAGGCTGTGCTGTAGCAGCACAGGGACAATCCGCTCCAGGTCAGGCACCTCACTGCGGTTGTGGGGAGGTGGGGAGAACAAAGGGGGAAGTGTCTGCAGAACTCAGGCAGCCTGGATACGCCGCACTCTGGCTGCAGTATGGACTTCTGCCTGCCTGTCACCTTGTCCCAGGGGCTGGTCCCACCTGTCCCTGACTCCTCCTGTCACCCTGTCTCTGTCACGGTCCTCCCTCAGTGTCACTACACATCACTCTCTCCCTTGGTCTGAGCTGCCACTGCCCCCCGTCCACAGTCGCCATCTCAGTGTGGCCGGCCCTGAGTCAGCTGCCAGGCGGGCCCTCACACGTGGCTGTCCCTGGAGTCCACTCCGTCACTGCACACAGGTCCTGAGCCCTCTGCGCCGGTCACCAGCCCCTCTGGTGACCCCTCTCATGGCCTTTGTGCATGCACAGTCCTGCCTGCTGCTCTCAGCTCTGTCAGCCTCTCGGTGCCGCTCCCCATCCCTGTGCAAGACCCTTCACTGTTTGCTCCCTTCCTGATGTCACCATCCTGCGCCTAGCGCCACTCTTGTGTGGATCACCACCCTGCCCGTCATCGGCCCCATCATGGTCACTGACGCTTGCCAGCCGCTGGCCCCTCCCACATCATCCGTGGCCCCTCCAGCTCCCCCTGACCTCCTCACTCTGACCATGGCCCCTGGATCTCACCAGAACGTCTGCTTCAGGATCATGCCTTGCTCCTCCAGCCACGTCTTTCTGGCCTCTGCTGTCTTGCCCTTCCCTGCATCCAGCACGGCTGGGGGGAATTCTGAGACAAGACCCACCGGAAGAGCCTTGGGATGCCCGACCCCCGCACTACCCTAGGGTCCACAGTGGGTGATGTGTTGCACAGCAAGGAATGTAAACACAGTGCCGGGGACACTGTCCTCAGGGAAGGCGCCTGGAGTGGCAGTGGGAGGCAGAATCACGTTGGGGAGGAGTGCATGGACTTCTGGGAAGAAGGGCAGCCCAGGTTAACTCAAGTGGTGGGCACCGGGACTGGTCATAGGGGCTCACCTTGGCCTGGGGGTGTGAGGCTCACGGCCTGGGCGAGGGCGGCCAGCACTGACTGCTCTGCCAGCCCGAGGCGCAGGCGTCCACTCAGGGCTCTGCGAAGAGAGCAGGCAAGGCGCAGTGGGCACATCCGCACCTGTCCAATTTTGACCTCTATACCTGTCTCTGCCTCCTCCAGTCTCCCCCACCGTGACCCTTTGGAAACCCTCTCCTCAAAACCAGAACAACCTTCACAGCCAGAAGGGACCCAAGACATCACACAGACCCATTGAACAGATGAGGAAACTGAGGCCAACCAGTAACAATCATGACTACTGGCATTTCCTGGGGACAGCTGACCTGGAACTGGGACACAGCCTGCCCCACTGGTGCCCGTGTAATGGTCAAGGACCTGTCCCCAGCACAGGCCTTGTTCTGAGCCAATGACCTGGAGCACAAGGCTGAACTCCCTTGTGCCTCTATCTCCCCCTCTAAACCAGGGTGAGGATAACAGGGCCTGCCTCGCAGAACTGCAGAGAGGAACTGACGGGATAAAGCATGTGGCCCAAGGCAGGGCACCCACGAAATGCTCCAGGATGTCAATGGTTTCTTCACTGTCGCGGCAACCACCTGTCTCCTGTACGTACTGCACTTGGCTCAGGCCAAGGCAGACGTCACCAATCGATCATGGCACTCTTTCCCCACAGCCCAGGACACTTGTGCAAGCAGTATTACCAACAAGAGGAGCTAGTGTCCCATCCGACCACGCAGGGCCGGGCTCCTGGCTCACGCTGCTCTCGTCCAAGGTCAGGGCACCAGCAGTGGTCCCAGCCTCCAGTCCCCCGCCTTCACCTCCTCGCACCTCACGGCCATACTCACCTGGCAATGAATCGGGCTTCTGAGTGGCGGCAGGCAACAAAGAGGCCTTTGATGATGTCCATCTTCCTGGTTGTGGACTGAAGAGGTGGGGGAACAAGGTCAGGGCCTGGGGGTGAAGGGGACACCTCCTCCCTGCCCCTTGCCTCCCCACTTCCTACAGCCACACGCTCAGTAGAAAGGGCCAGCTCTCCTTCTTGCCCCCCTCTCTAGCTTTATTTAGCATATAATTATTGTCACATGGCAGACACCAGATCAGCTGCCAGAATCTCAAGAGGAGGTTCAGTCTTGAGGACGGGAAGAAGGAATGGCAGGTCCGCACCCCACAGGCAGAACTGAAGCGATCCTGCCCCAGAGAGTCTAACCAGAGCCCTCTTGCCACACGCGTGGTTTTGGGTCCCCGAGGTGAGGAGCAGAGGGTCTGGGGATGGAAGTAAGCACCGCGCCCCACTCACAGCACTGCCAGCGAGCCGGGCGATGTCTCGGAATTTGGCGAAGACCCCAGAGGCGGTGAGGGCGGGTGGGGGCAGCATGAGCCTCTGGGTGCTGCGGCTGCTCTCGGCCACCAGCCCCATGTCACCCTTCTCGGCTGCCTCAGCCCGGACAGACTCAAGCTGCCGACCTTGGGGGACGAGAGAGCCAGGTGGTGAGGAGCGTGGCTGCACCTCCCTTCTCTGGGGACCTGGCTGCATCTGCTCCAGCTAGGTGTCCTGGGGGCGACTCCCCGATTTCCCCAGTCCTAACACTCACCCACTTGTTGAAATAGCTCACTAAACACCCGCCTCCCTTCACATCAGGTGTTAAGAGGCCTATTAGATGTCCACATGGAGTGAGGTAGGCAGTTGGATGAGCACGTCAACACGGGAGCGATGCCCAGGGTGGCGATGCCCAGGGTGGCGGTGTCAGTATGCAGATGCGATTCAGAGCCACGGGGTAGGATGAGATCAGCAGGGGAGCAAGTGTACACAGAAAAGGCAGCCAAGGGACCCTTTCCCTGTCCCCCAGTTGGTCATGCACACCCTCCAGCAGGGACCAATAAACCTGTGCGCTTTAATTGTTCTTATTCTATCTTTTTGAAGTCCCCAGTTTAAACACAGGATGTTTTCTGGCCTTTCTCATTGTCCAGACTGGGTCCCACAGGCACCCCTCACTGTTAAGAGCAGGAGGCTGGGAAGACAGTTAACACACGGCTCTGACCAACACTTCTCACTCCATCAGAACCACAACTCCTTCTTCTCATATAATAAGAGGTTGAGAGCAGACAGCTGCTGACACCGGTGTCCCCGCCCAGCAGTGCCACGGGGCGGAGGCCACTCTGCCCTTTGGCACTTGTCCTTAGAATGTTAGCACGAAGGCCCTTTGTGTCACTCCTTTCTATTCTGAAAAGAAATGCAGACATGATATAACCTACAGACACTGTCATTTCGCTATAATGCCCTGACTGTAAAACATACACGGAACAGCAGGAAAGCACTTTCTAATGAAAGAGCACGCATTTCCATCTTTGGCTGCCGGCTACTGCACTCGAAGATGAGAAGCGACGTAACGAAGTGGTCGGGCCCACTGCCTGCACGTGGAATTGCACAAAAGGGGCAGCAACAAGTGTGAGCCTTCACATGTGTGGTATGTGGAAATGTGCACTGTCAGTAGTGCTGGGCTTTTCCAAAATGCTGACCAGCTCTTAATAAACCTGGGGCTGGGCAGCCATCGGGGCCATGAGGAGACGCATTGAGTGTGTGCGCTAACAGGCTGAGGAGGTGCTTCTTGATGGCCGCCAGACACAGGTCGCTCACCTGCTCCCAAGCTGAAATGTGCCTGTCCCTCCCTCGTGTCCTGTCCTGGTGCTGGATCCATCGTCCACCGAGTCGTCACATAAAACGCCCAGGCAGTCGTTGCACCGCCTCCGTCCCTGGCCCCCCGAGCCCAGCTGGTCCTTCCTATTCCCGTCTCTCTCGGCTCCTGCCCTCTCCTCTGCTCCCCACAGCCTCGGCCCCAGCTCCTCCTGCCTTGAACCTTCACCCCGGCCTCCTCCATGGACTCCTGCTTTCCTGTCCGTCCTCCACACAGCCCAGAACCAACCTGGCCCCTCGTCTGCTCACGAGTCTTCTGTGGCTCCCCGACGCCCTCACAACGAACACCGAGCACCGAGGCCCTTTGGCACAGGCCAGCCTCTCCATAAGCACTGGGGTTCAGCTGCTACGGGCAAGCAGCCCCGCCCATATCCCCTTCTTTCCTCGTCTCCTCTGGGTCCCTCCTGCTCTCCTGGTCAGGCCTGCAGGACCTGTGCCACCTCCCTAAGTCCCAGCCCTCAGGCCAGCCCCCGACCCTGTTCTTCGCCTGCAGCCTCTTTCCAGCCGCACTGCCCACACTCCCCCGCCAATCCATCGCATCGGGCCCCTCGTCGGCCTCTCTTCAGAGTCCCTCTCCATCACCTCAGGCCTTCCCCAAGCTCCCCTCCTGTCAGAGCTTCCACCACAGCCCCTCCGTACCTGTGGCCTGGGCCACCGCCTTGAGAAGGATGCCGTCTCCGACGCCAAGCTCCAGGCCCTGCTGGGGCGGCCC
Source organism: Rhinolophus hipposideros (assembly GCF_964194185.1). Taxonomy (NCBI): domain Eukaryota; kingdom Metazoa; phylum Chordata; class Mammalia; order Chiroptera; family Rhinolophidae; genus Rhinolophus; species Rhinolophus hipposideros. The sequence goes on from NC_138067.1 coordinate 43,244,253, forward strand.
AAGGTGGTTGAGGCTAAGGTAGATGATGGGGAGAAGGTCTGGAGGTGACAGGGCCACCACAGAGCGCAGCAAGTTGCTCAGCGTCTCCACCATCCGGAGCCTGGAGGAGGGGGCGACTCCTGGGTGAGGAACAGAGCCCGAAAGCACCCACCCCCTAGGGAAGGCACCCACCCCAGCCAGGACAGCCCGATTCATTACCGAGCAGAAACCTCCTCGATCTTCTCAAAGGTCCGGGCCACAGCCAAATAAGGGACCCTGGGGAAAGAGACACACGTGCTATCCCTCACCCAGCCACCTCCCCATGCCTCCCTGGGGACAGCCTTGCTAATTCCCAAATGCACGCCCACCCGTAACGCGCTCGCTCCCCAGGGTTTTCTCTCTGTCCCCTTCAATGCTGCTGTGTCCCCAAAACATGAAGAGAGAGATTTGACAGTTTCCTCCAACTGAGGCCACCGGTGAGAAGGCCCCCCACAGTGACAGGGTCTGGGGTAAGACAGCACGGGGAAGGACCGCCTCACTTCTGGCCCGGCCCCCAGCAGGCGTCTTCTACAGGATGGTAGTTGTTCTTGGCAGGGTTGTAGCTGCATGGGTCCAGGGGGCTGTGGAGGCAAAAGGGAGATTAGACTGAATAGGTGCCTGGGTCAAAGAGAAGCCATTCCTCCAACTAATATTTACTGGGCACCTATTTATGGGCCAGGCCCCGTTCTAGACACAGAAGTAAATGAAAACGAAGTTTGCTAACCTAGAGCTCACATTTGAGTGGGCGAGTCTGGGGAAAAATAAACAATTTTAGGCATTAAGAAAATATTTCCGAAAAGAAAATAAAACCAAGTAGGGGGAGAAAGACGGATAGCAGGTACTACTTCAGAGGGTGGTTGGGGAAGGCGGGAGAGGAGACATATGGGCAGAATGACATGAACGGTGAGCCGAGTGGGGATCAGGGAGAAGACCATCCGGGCAGGGGAAACAGCAAGTGCAAAGGCCGTGAGGTAGAGAGAAACACACTCGACATGTCTGAGGAACAAAAAAGGGGTCAGCATGGTTAGAGTGGACAGTATGATCTGACTATCTTGTAGAGCCCACTCTAAGAAACCAAAGACTCCTCTGGGCCTCTCCGCCAACCCCTCCCTCCTTCACCTTGGATGAGCAGAAAGGGACCAGGACTGGGTGTCACAAAGTGCCAGGTCCTGTACTAAGGTCCTGTAACACATCTGTTAGCAATTAGCCCTACAAGCAGGGATTTCTGTTTTCCAGACAGGGAAACAGGACACAAAGTGCTTAAGCAGCCTACCCACGATCACACAGCTAACAAGTAACAGGGCTCCAGAGACTGTGTTCTAAACCTCGGCATCATAAACAAACGCCTCTGGAAATGCCTCCCGCTGACCCCGTCGGAGCCAGCACAGTCCCGACTGCAGCCACACACTGGGTTCAAATCCCTGGGGCAGTGGCTGCCCCCTGCAAACCAGTGTCTCCATCATCCAGTGGAGCCACCCAGAGTCCTAGCATGACATGTAGTCGTCAGGGTAAGGAAGAAATCAAGGTGAAGGTTCCCACTCCTTGATGCGCTTTGTAGTGAGCATTTTTCAAACACTGATTCCCCAACCTCAGGCGTGTATCTCTACCAAAACTTGGGGCACAAAAGGGTACAGGAGAAGACTCCAGATTTTCTTCAGCTGATTCTGATGCACAGATCGGGCTGAGGACGGCAGAGCTGGGCCGTGCAGTAAACTCTACGGACTCAGTGTTTAGTGAGTGGCAGCCATGCTGGTTGTCTCTGTTATTACAAGAGGCAGCAGAGCACAGTGGGTAAGAAATTCTATAGCCAGACTGCCTGGTTCAAACCCCAACTCTGCCACGCTCCCCGTCTATGACCTAAGCAAGGCACTAAAATCACATAATAATTATTAGTAGTAGTAGTATTGTTATTATTATTATTAATAGCAGCAGGTACAACTTGCTGAGCTTGGCCATGGCCAGACTGTAGTCTAAATGCTCCAAATCCTCAGGAGGAGACTGCCACAGAAAGGCTAAGTCATTTCCCCAAAGTGACACAGCTGGCAAAGGTGGGGCTGGAATTTCTAACTACTCCACAATACTGCCCTGCCTCCTGCCTCACTTTTTTCATCTGTAGTATGGGGATGCTGACAGACCCTACACGTGGTGGTGCTGTGAGCAGTCGCTGCACCAGGACACAAAAGGCATGCCGCCTCGGGCCCGGCACACAGTCAACAGCGGATGAAAAGGTGTGCTTTCTGTCACCCATATGTCCCCATTTCACAGGGGAGAAAACTGGAGGTCCTGAAAGTCTGTCTCCTGCTGGAAGCCACCAGAGATGGACAGTGATCAGGCTGGGAACTACATAAGAAAACTGGTCATAGCATCACAGGAAATTAAAAACAGGACATAAAACTTCATGCGTAGTAGGACACCGATTTTGTTAGAGAAACTTATTTATAAATATGTAAGCACAGACACGTATCCAGGAGGCAAGATGGGGCAGTGAAGAAAGAGCCCAGGCTTAGGAATCAGAGGGACACGGGTCCCAGGCCTGTCCTAGCCCTACCTCCCTGTGTGACTTGGGGAAGCCAACCTAACCTCTCTGGGCAAATGGTTCCAATGTCTGTGAAATGGTCAAAATACCCACTTCCTTCACAGGACTACTGCACAGAAGAAGTAAAACAGCATAAAAAAAACCTTTAGCACCACACCTAACATAGCAGGGTTCAAGAAAAGGAGCGGACTATTCCTCCAGTGCTGTCACACCCTGAAATGGTGCCGTTTACTCTCATGATAAGGTCTCAACTGGAGTACAAAGCTGACATTAAGAATCCCCGAAACGCTTTCATCAGAGTAATTACAGCTGGAAGAATTTTTTGTGATTATCTGTCTCCTTTTTGGAGGCCTAGAATAAAATTAAAGAAACTTTGGCTCACTGCATCCTTCTTTTCAATCCACTGTCCTCTCTACTCAACAGCAGACACTGACTCACCCCTTGGGCTCCTCCTTTCTTGGGGTAACAGACTCCTCTTCTTTTACTTCTTTTTTGACTGCTGGCTTCCGGGGGGCTGGGAATAAAGCCAGGAAATTGTGGGTGCTATCCCCCACCCCACAACCGCTCTCCACCCAGCACTGCCCCATCGCCCTAGAGAGGGTGACAAGCCAGGAGAGATGAGTTAGACTTTCTAACTCAAGGGAAGACCAGAGGGATTTGCAGCTTTCTCCGGAGATAAACGCCCCTGCACAACCCCGGGAAGTGGCGGGGGACAAACTCACTGAAGAAACTGCTGAGCGTCCTGGGAGCCCTGGGGGGCTTAGCCGGATCCCCCTCCTGTGGTTCCTGCTTTATCGCCACCCCAGGCTCTGAACTGCTTTCTGTCGGGGGCTCTGCTCCTAAAAAGGTCACATGGTGATGATGCAAACTGTTTTGACCCCGACCCTTTCTTTTAACCCCAAGGTCTTTCTGACACTATAGAAAAACCTAACCAATTCTGCCCTTTTCCTCTCGTAAGTTTTGAGCCTCTCAGGCCTGATGCTTTTTTATCAGTACTAACTCCTGGAATTTTAGCATTTGGCCCGAAAATGGACACTTGTGGAGAGTGGCAAAAAGAAATCTCAGCCCGATGAGAAGAAAATGGCCCCACTTCTGCAGCTGCAGAAAAGCAGGTACAATTCGGCATCCTAAAAATGTCCCCATGGTGTTGTTTCTAACATAGGAGTCCCACAGACACCAGACACAGAGCTTGTTCTATGGCCTGTGAGGGTAATACTAACCTCTAAACTCCTATAACTCGGCCTAACCTTCCCGCTGGTCTAACTTAAAAAACTATTGCTCAAGTAATAAGAGTGTCTATGATTTCTGAAAGGTACATACTATTGGAGGATGAATGGTTCTTTCATTTTTTTCCCATGGAGGAAAAATAACAAAAATAATAATGATAAAATCAAGGACTCCCCTAGAATTTGCATTTAAATAACACATTTGAGAATCTATATCTCATTTACATGAACTATCCTCCAAGACATCTGACCTCAAAATCGAGAGATGGGGCTTCTGGGAGAAGAGGATTAGACACTCACTGCAGGTCTCTGGGGGCTCAGGAGTTGCCGTGTGTGGGTCCCCCTCTGCTGTTTCCTTCTCTGTGGCCTCTTCCGGCTCTGGGAGACTTTCTGCTTCTGCTGACAGAAATGTCAGATGGCAAAAAGTCACTTTGACATTTCAAATCACTAAGAACATTTCAACTCCCAAGACATTCTGCTCCATTTGTTCTTTCCAGAGCCAATCAAGTGTGTCTGTGAAGCAACGGGAGATGGTCGGCCTCCTGCAAGACGAGGACCTCCGAGGGGACCCAACCCCAGTGTTCGCCTGTGCAACTGAGCAAGGCCAGTCCATTCTTATAAACCATTATTTCAGAATTATTCACCTCAAAATTAGAGTTGCATATGATAACTTGTTACAGATTGTAATAGAAAATGTTAAAACTGACAGAAAAAAAGTTATACCTCCAGGGTAACAATAAAAATTGAATAAATTAACTTGGGAAAAATTTGCCTTAGTAGAAAGAAGTCACGCCACCCCCACGTCCCCAGACGCTAACAATAGCAGAAACTACACGATTTACAGCAAAATTTGTTCCTGACTAGAAATTGAGAACAGGAAATGAAATCTCAACCAAATTCAAATCGTTCCTGGGAAAGACGAACCTAATAAGGACCTGCTATTAAACAAACAAACTGACAGAAGCAAAGGCTGCAATTGTTATAATCTCAGCACCCAAACGCTCAATGGATCAGACCTTTATGACCGCATTTCCCAGGTGTCACCAAGATGCAGGGAACTCGCAAGGACACAGCAGAGTATTTGACATTTTCAAGGGAAACTGGTGACATCTGCTCGACACTGTATGAACTACCAGCCCAGTGTATTTTGGTTTTCAATATCAGGTCGTGTTCTTTCTAATTCTTGATGTTGTATTTCTGCAAAGCTGGGTTTTCACTGGTTGCTGTGATAAAAACCAAGTACTGCACAAAAATCAGTGGGGGACAGGAAACAGGAAATGAGGGTGGCAGTTCGCAACTAGATTCCAAAGTTGGACAAATGGTACAGCGTTTGTAAAAATATTAGTTTCCCTTTCAATGTGTGTGTGTTATTCTCAAGTGCTCAAGTTGCTAGAACATAGTTGTTTGAACCTAAGTACTTAAGACGTGGAACTGGTATGGTGTTGGCCCAGGGGTGCCATGAAAAATGACTGAGACACTGAGGGTGATGTGACAGTGTGGGAACCTCTGCTTTCCGGCAAAGTTTACAAGTAACAACAAATCATTCAGAGGGACATACTTTCATAAACTAAAGACAAAAAGGGAAACCACGTTTGAATGAACACTGAATTAAGACGGCACAATGAATGTATTCCAAAATGCTCTCCTAGCAAATCTCCCTGTGTGGCTGTGTGGAGCTCTGAGCGACGTTTCCGGATTCACGGACACAGGCATCAATCGGTGGGGCCCTGACACCTCTCAGACAGGCCCCGCCCTTCCAGATTGCACACATGCATGCGCACACACGCACGTGCACACCCACTTCTCTCCTCCAGGTGCCTCACCTCCTTCCTCCTTCTTCCTCTTGGCGTCTCCATCCTTGTCCTCGCTCTGCTCTTCCAGAACATTCTGAATTGTCCGTTTAGAAAGCTGCTTCCGAGCTGAGAAGGCAAAGGGCTCGGTGTGGCGGAATCACTGGCCCATGCGTCCCTGCCCCAATGAGCTCAGGCCCTGAGAAGGCTCTGAGTCCCATGCCCACAGCCACTGCCCCAGCTCGGCTGTCTCCTGGCTGTGTGACATGAGCAGGTTCCTTAATCTCTCTGTGCCTCACTCGCCCACGTCTGCAGAACGTTAACAATCCCAAGAAGTAAGCAATGATGTAACGGGCTTGGCCCACTCCCCGACGCTAGCAGACGCTCTCCGTGCACCACCTGCATCCCTGGGATCTTACCATCTCCATGTGTCCCAGACAGATTTTCCAGAACTTCAGAAGCCCGGAAGTGGCAGGGAATCAACAGGCCCTGGGAGTAACCCTCACCCAGGGACTGATGGTGCTGGTTTATGAACCCCCCAGCTGCGCGCACATCAGGTAGATAATTCTGAGCACACATTCATGCGGATTCCCAGAGCTTCCCCAGAGAACTAAGCGCTACTGCCCATTGTGGTGGCTGACCTAAGAACACATCTTTTAGTGGCTGCCTCTACTTCCCTGAATCACGGTCTTCATCCCACCTCCCACCCCCTCAAGAAACAACTTGCACTTAAATCTTTGTTTCCAAGTTTCTGAGCCGGCTTCTAAAAAACTCCATATTGAGGCACTAACACATGGTGAAGAAAAGGCAGCTGTAACCATTTTCATCCACTCTCACCTTCTCCTTGGTCTCCTGACCCCGTGACTCCTTCCCGTGGCCCCAGAGGGACCTTCTATCAGCTGTGGCTGGCACCGTCCCTCTCCTGCTCAAAAGCCGCCCACGCTTCCCCATTCCCCACTCCAGGGTAAAGTCTTTTAATCTCCACTCTGTCCTACCATCCTACCTAATCTCTCCCCACTTGACCTAACTTCCCATGACACGTATGCATAATACTTTATTTTCCAACTTCGCTGAATTGCTACTTTCCCAAACACAACGTGCCGTGTCACACCTCCGGGCCTTTGCACATGCTGTTTAGCGGTCCTTTGGGACAAGGTTCAACTGTCACTTCCTCTAAAAGGAATTCCCTGACACCCCCCCAGGACAAATCTTAGTGTCAGCGCCGAGCTCCCAGCAGCCCTGAGCCACTCAGCCATTTCGTTATGATCACCTCTCCCACAGGTCTGAGCTGCCCCTTCAAGCTTGCAGCCCTCCCCTGGCTCCCCAGCACCCACAGGACAAAGCCCAGCCTCCTCAGTCTCACATGCAAGACCGTCGGGGAGCCAGCCCCCACTCTCCTCCCTACCTCATCTCTTTCCACACACTATCCCCAAACTCTCCCTGCTCCCCTAATCAGTTCTTCTCCAGAATCACTGAAGTGTATGGGCCTCCCAAACATGCCATGCTGTTCTACCTCGAGGCCTCTGCACATGCTGTTTGTGGCTGTGACACTTCCCATCGTCTTTCTCAACACCACGAACCCTAAACCACACACGGGCAGCGGATGGTGGAGCTGTGCTTTTAACCACAATGTTAAGATCGGAGCTGTCATGAGGATGGCTGCCTGGGGCAGAAATCCAAGTGGGGATAAAGACAGGCAACTGTAAGGGCAGGGCTGTATCCTTACCTGTGCGACGCTTTGGGATCCCTGACAGGGAGGTGCGCATTGGAGAGGTACTGGAGAGGGAACGGCTGCTCTCAGGAAACGTGACAGGACTGGGAGGGGAAACTTGTGGAGAGTCCAGGGCTGGCTTCTGGAAGGGGAAAGAAAGAGCAATTACAGAGTGAGGGGAAGGAGCAGGGTACACACAGCTCTCATTTCCAAGCAGTTGAGAGTAGAGAGGGGCTCTAAACCTCTTTCTCTGTGCAAGCTCTCCTCTCCACCCCATGGTCCTAGCCCCAGCTCAGGCCTCGTCCTCTCTTACTGGGCTGTCATTCTACCCTCCTGTATAGTTTAATGGTCCCACATTCTCCCCATCATTGACACCAATAACAACCCTCTTTTTGCTAAAGTTACAGAATCTTTGATTTTCTTCTGGGCATATGATGGCCCAACTAAAGACTACACTTCCCAGCCTCCCTTGCAGCTAGGTGTGGCCATGAACCTCAGTTCCACACAATGTAAGGGGAAATAATGCACACTTCCTTTGGTTCAAATAACACTCACTTAATGGCAAGTGAATGCCCACCTCTTCCCAATGTGGACATTCACTTGGACAAGAGCATCTAGGCATAGCAAGCAACAATCGGGAAGCATCCTGGCTGACACGGTGAGACTGCCACACTGATCCTGGACTTTTAGGGCTCATTAGAGAGAAAAATAGATTCCTACCTTGCTTACACCACTGTTATTTACGTCTTGGTTTCAACTACTAACTAATCGTACAGGGACCTGTGCCAGTTATGGAGCAGTCGCTCCTCAGCTCCCATCCAGTCTCCCTTCCGATGCTGGGACTCTGCAAACTCTTCCTGCTCTGACAGCGCGCTCTGTGTCGGGCAGTCCAGATACAGCATGCTAGATCGGAATGTGTGCGCTGGACCCAATCTACAGTATTCCCAACACTTGCAGGGCCTGCTAGTGGCGCCTCTTCGGACACCAGCACCCTCCACCCAGTGCCCTTCCCTCACAGATCTGAGCCCCAGGCCGACAGGGCACCTTCCGAGCACCCAGCCAGCATCCCTGCCAGGAAGGTCTGAATTTCAGCTTCACAGCCCGAGGGATGGTAGCTGCACCCTGCAGCTGCTACTTCTGCAATGCCTTACTTTGAGTTCTCTTTTCACCCATTAATAACTATCGACCTAGTTGACAATTCTTTGTTGAACTCTTTCTCTTCAAATCACTCGTGTGGTTTCTGTCTCCTATTTGGACCCTGATGGATACGAGCCCCAAAGGGATGTTCTAAATGCTGCCCAGGAGCCAAAGCTACCTCTGTCCCTCTCCTGCTCAAAACCCTTCCATAGCTCCCGAGCAGCCTTAGGGTCAAGTGCAAGGCCTAAAGGTGTTCCCGTCCTCATCCTCGGGATCTGTGACTATGTTCAGTTACACAGCAAGGACAATTTAAGCTGCAGCGAGAATGAAGGTTGCTAACCAGCTGCCTTTAAATGGAGAGATGATCCTGGATTATGAGGTGGGCCCAGTGCAATCACAGGGGCCTAAAAAGTGGCAGAAGGAGGCAGGAGAGTGAGATGCGACTACCGAAGAAAGGCACAGAGTTGAGAGCTTTGCAAATGGAGAAAAGGTGGCTTCTAGAAACTGGAAAAGGTAGGGAAACGGATTCTCCCCTCCAAGACCTTGGAAAGAAACACAGCCAACACCTTGATTTTAGCCCCGATGAGACCCATGTCAGGCTCCTGACCCCCAGAACTGCAAGGTAATACACTCATGTGGTTTTAAGCCCTGAAGTCTGCAATGAATCGTTATAGCAGCGAATGGGAAATAAATACAAGGAGGCAAGGAAAGTTTCATGGAAGTGACATCTGAGCAAAGCCCTGAAGAAAGTGAGGGATTGGGCCACACGTGTACATGGGGAAAGGTTTAGGCAGAGAAAAGAGTAAGAGGCCCACTTGGCGTGTGTGAGAATCCGGGCAGAGCGAGCAGAGGAAGAGCTGAAGGAGGTGGAAGAGGTGTCTCCATAAGGACCGGCTTGGGCCGGAACTCCCAACCCTGGGGGTTCGAGCAGGGGACAGAGAGGATCCTACTTCACCACTGACAGAGACACACTGCCCTGTGGACGTTATCCACAGAGCAATGAGCAGGCAGCAAATGACTTTTTAAACAAGAGAAGGAAATGAGCCCCACAGAAGATGAAAAGCTGTCTAACAGAAGATATGGACATGTTTTTGAGCCCTTTTGCATCAGGCATTATTCTCAGAACTTTATGTGAACTGACTGCTTGCATCTTCACAGCCACCGTGAGGCAGGGAGCTGCAAGTTGCAGGGGAGGCAGCCGAGGCATTCCAGGTCAGCGAGCTTGCCCCAGGGTCCAGGGCAGAGGCAGAGTGAGGACCCTGCAAACGTGGCCGTCCGTCTGCTCCGTGGCACAGCCACTAAACCCTTCCGCCTCCTGGGGCAATGCTCCAGAGTCCTCCTGAGCAGCTGCTGCACTCAGTTCCCCAGGCTAATGGGAATTATGGGAATGGGGTTCCTTCTGGTAAAAATGGGCACGCTGATGAGGACCTACCTGACTTTTGGGGGACACGAGGGCTTCGTCCTCTTCCTCCCCTTCACTGCACAGGACCCGGGCTGCCTTCCTGCCCGGCCTCTTCACTGGAGAGTCACTGTCGGGCACCTCTCTATTCCGCTCCTTCAGTGCCACCCTGGAAGGTGGGAAAATGGGGGTGTTCTAGCAGGCAGAGTGTGACACTGCCCCAAACACTCCAGCTCCTTCACTACGTTTCATTCCCTTTCTTTCAATGAACATTTTCTAGGGGCCTCTTACGCTTATACTTTTATACTTTCACTCATCCATCCATCCATCACACATCTCTGGAGGCCTCCTATGTGCCCACCTGTGATGGGTGACGCTGAGGAACAAGTAGAGTTATTACTGAAGGCAAAGACTAATCTCCAACATCAATTTAGACCTCCTTTAGTCATCCAAGCCCAAGTTTTAGCTAGCTACATGGACACTCAAATAGGGGCTACACTTCCCCGCCTCCCCTGCAGCTAGGTATGGTCAAGTGATGGGTTTTGACCAATAGAATGTAAGTGACCATGACTGACACGTGACCGATTGCCCTCATGTTGTCTTAGTCCTGGAACTCAGACTTCCTGACCTGCTTTGACAATGCAGCTGAAGCCACGGCAGAACAGAGACGAGGAGGAGAGAGGAAACCTGTGTCTCAGTACAATCTACTTGTAGTGGTACCGAGCTACCTGTCCTGTATTGTCTAAACAGCTGAAACTCTTATGAGAAAAAGGCCACTTTTATTTTAATTAAATCCCTGCGACTTGAGTTACCTTTAAAGCAGCTCAAATGCATCCCTGACACTGGCTCAGAGGAGCTCCCCGTCTGGTGAGGAACAGACACAGACCATCCAAATACACGTTTCAAGTGCTGAGAACACAGCTGATCCCTACAGGGCTCTGCTTTCACAGAGCTCATGGTCTGGACGGTGAGACCAACATGTAGACAAACAGCTCACTACTTAGGTCGGGGACGGCTCGCTCATTTTATGGAACATCATCACAAAGAATACAGTGAGTCTATACAAAGCAGCGTGGAGAGGCTTTAAAAGACATCTTTTGTGTTGGGGGGAGAAAGCACGCTATCAACGCCACAAGAGCTGCTGCTGTTGATTTTGTTCACTGCTCCGGCCACAGGGTCTAGAACAGTGCCTGGCAAGTAGAAGGTACTCTAGTAGGTACTTGTTGAATAAATAAATATGTACAGTATGAGTCCACGAATGTAAAAAATATATGCATGTTTGCCAATGTACATCTACAACTTGCACATATAATAATGCTGCTTTGTTATTTAAAAATAAAGGTGGGTATTATTGGGAATCTTACATGTCAGGGATGTGCTAGCTCCTTGAGATATAACAGTGACCAAAACGACAGCCCTTCTATCTGATAAATAAGTATGGGAAACACTTGTTCATTCAGTAAATATTTACTGAGCACCTACTATGTCGATAACTGCGGTGGGGGCACATAGGTTTACAGGCACAGAAAGAAGGATATACCTCAAACTGGTAAGCGTTCCTCTAGAGAGTAAATACTGGAAGGACTTCAAATTTTTTACTTTACCTACTTCTCTGGGTTGACACATTAACAATTACTATGTAGAATGTATAATTCTACATAGGGGTATCTATGCTAAAAAAAAAGTATCTGTACCCGTGCCATAGGACACACACAGACTATTTGTTGCAGCATAGAATGTTTCAGCCACAAACCAGGGACAACCTAAATATCCACCAGGAGGGGAATGTCAAATAATTTCTATGGTATATCCATAAAATGGAATAGCAGGCAGAGGTAAAAGGGACAAAATAGTCCTCTGTGTCCGTGAACTGAAAAAAATCTGAGTCGTAATGTTACTGAAGAAAGCGAGTTAAGGAACAATATACACAGTTTGAATAACACTTTTTTAAAAAGTAAAATATATCACAGAAAACTACATATGCATATATAGTACATACAGCGTTGAACAGATAAAAGGGACAGATCTGAAAATTAAGTGTCAAAAACAACTGCAGCTTGATTCTTACTACTTACTGGGCCAGTAAGTGTATGAGCCACGCACTATTCCACCACCTGCACGTGTGTTAATTCACTGAACCCACACAGAAAGCCTGATGGATATTATGGTGACCTGTTACACAAGAGGAAACTGGGACACAGGAAATGAAGTTATTTGCCCGGGGTCCCAAAGTGGGGGGACTAAATCTAGGTTGAGTCCGTGCTCAGGCAAGCTGATTGGTCCAGGGTGTCATATGACCCAAGCAGGATGCTCCGAGAAATCGTGAAGTAGATGCTGGAGCTGAGAACATTGCTCTCTTCTACTTATCAACATGCATCAAGACGTCAGCATCTAGATGAAGCCAGTGGCCAGTCTCTATGCTTCATGGAGAAAGCCTCCTCTAACATGAAGCCAACACATACGGAGCAAAGCCCCGAAGACAACTCTGAGGCCGTATATCCAGCTGTGCCCGAAGCTGGGACACCTTTGGATTTTCAGTTATTAGAGCCTAAAATTCCCTTTGGGGTCCTGAGACATTCTGAGCTGGGTGTGCTGCCAAGAGAGTCTTAACTGATAAGGAACAAACTCACCACATCCCAGCCCATTACGTACTTCGGTGGGGGCTCCGTCTCTCTGATGCTGCTGGATGTCTCCTTCTCTGGCTTCTTCGTTTTGTCCTCTTTCTTGGGGTAGAAAAATGACCTGGAGAAGTACAAGAGTGGGAGAAAAAGAGAATGATAACAGCACTAATAATTCTCCCGCTCCACGATGTACTCTACAGCTTCTGATGCCTGTTCCCATCCCAGCACATAACAGAGGATTTCAAACAACCCCCTTTACCTGATAAGGAAACTGAAGCTCAGAAAGAGGCAACACTCCGCTTATTTTTCTGCCCAGACTCAACCTGAGAGATATGACACATCCCCCACTTTCATTCAACAGGTATTAACTAAACACTTAAATATGTGCCAGGGCCTGTCCTGGGCCCTAGGGATTTCGGGGTGACCTGGACACATAAAATCCCTGCCCTCTAGGACTTAACACTGGAAGAGGCAAATATTAAACAAGTAACTAAATATAACAGATCAAGAGGCGGTAAGTTCTCTGAAAAGAAAGCAAGAAACCCTCCTACCATTTGAGACTGGCTAGACTTGGGGGGGGAGGGGGCGTGCTCCCAGAGAATGAACTAAAAGGGAAAACAGGAATTCAATGGTAGAGACCTGGCCAATGCTTCCCTGACCAAATGAGGATGGGCAGCAGCACCTACGATGTCCTGGGGACACCATGTACCCCTAAGACAAGGTGATGAGTAGGCACCTCACCTCCGTGCCCAAGGCCCCAGTCTAATTATGAGAAAACCAAACAAACCAAATAGTCGGGGACAGTCTACAGGTATTGTGACAAAGTCTGAGAAACTGTCATCCAGAGGAGATCGAGGAGGCATGACAACTAAATGCAACATGCTACTCCGAACTGGATCGGGAACAGAGGACATTAAAGACACGTTGGTGAAATCCGAAAAAAGTGTGGAGTTTAGTGAACAATAACGCACTGAGTGATGCTGGTGCCTTATTGTGACAAATGGACCACGGTAATATGTCAATAATGGAAACTGGATGAGGTCATGCAGAAATTCTCTGTGCTATTTTTACAACTTATCTGTGCATCTAAAATTATTCCAAAATATTGTTTATTTGATCTTTTAAAATAAAGAAAGAAAAGCAAGGGGCGGAAAGCCATCACAGGTGCTCTCATCCCAGAACAGACTATCCCCAGATTTCTCATCACAGGGGGGAAATGCAGCCTGGGATCTGTGTGAACCACCGTCCCCCAAATTTGTGTGTGGATGTCCAGGTTTGGGTCTGCCTACAATAAATACATTTCCTCCTTCTGGGAACAGCCCTCCATTTCTCTTTTACAAGGCTCCTTCCCCCAAATTCTCTCAGTACCTGAGATTTGCTTGGGTCTGCCCTTTCACCCACAGCCGTGGTGAGCACGTGCCCCAGGCCTGGCCAGTCAGAGCCCTGCATTCCTGTGGCTGCAGTGGCTGGGTCAGGGACCAACATGTGGCCCAAGCTGGGCCAATGAAACTCGACTCTAGATATTGTTGGGACAGCTGGGAGACAGCCTCTTGTCACTGGGGCTGCTAACTCTAAGGAGCCATAAGCCCAAGGAAGAGAGCCTGCCAGGAGGACGCAACGTGGAAGAAAGCAGAGCTGAACAGTAGGGAGACACAGATTCCCTGGGGCAAAGTTTTGGCAACGGGATCCAACTATTAATACCAGAGGTTTCAACTACATAAGCCAAATGACTCCTTTCTTTTTTCCCTGAAGCCAGCTTACTACAGGGTTTCTCAGCGTCGGCATGACTAACACATTAGGCCAGATCATTCTCTGTTGCGGGGGGCTGCCCTGGGCATCGAGGATGTTTAGCAGCATGCCTGTCCTTTATCCGCTACATTGCCGAGACTAACAACCAAAAATGTCTCCAGACACTGCCAGATGTTCCCTGGGGGGCAAAATTGCCGCTAAGAACCACTGGGTTAGGGTTTCTGAACCTTGCAGCTAAAAAGTTTTAGTTCATACACGACCTGTTTTCCAAATCCCACTCTCAATTTTCCATAGTGGTCAACTCCTGGAAATGTCAACCTGAGTTCTTCTAAGAAAAGGCAGAGTTAGAGAAGAAAGCAGAGAACTTAGTGTAACATGGGAAAGGGGATGGGGTTCCTTACATGATACTTCGCTGCATGATGGCGGCAGAATGATCCCTTTTCTGCTCCTCCTCTTCTCCTGTCAGTTGTTCCTGAAAGACACCCACATACTTGGTGAGGAGACTGCTTGTGCAGAGACCAAAACACATAAACTTCCTTCTTTCAGAAAGAAAAAAAGCCCCACAAAATCAGAAACATGATTTCTCCCTCAAGAAGAAACTCCCATTTTTTTTGGACCAGAATGATTTGTTAGTGAGATTTACTAGTATAAAGAGTTCCCCGTCAGAGAAGAAGATATGAAACCTCCTTTCCACATGGAGTCTCCGCTTATTTGCACATGAACTTTCCCATCTGCTGCCCACAGCAAATCCACAGGAGCAGACACTTCCTCCCTGACTGTGCCTATCCCAGAGCTGGCCCCACTTCAGCTTCTCCCAACCCCTTTGTCTTTAGCTAATGTCAATTCTTTCAGAATGGCTTACATCTCTCTCCCTGCTACTTAATGTATAAAAACGCTCAACAACTCCAGGATGATGGGCATGCTTGTCTTTTTTGCCTGGCACTGCTGGTGGTTCAGACGTCACACCCCAGGACCTGGTCCTTTCTTGCTAGCAATGGTCTAATAAACCCTTTCGTTTAAAAGGCTTTCAGGGCAGCCGGTTAGCTCAGTTGGTTAGAGCGCGGCGCTCTTAACAACAAGGATACCAGTTCGATCCCCACATGGGCCAGTAAGCTGCACCCTCCCCAACTAGATTGAAACAACTACTTGACTTGGAGCTGATGGGTCCTGAAAAAACACACTCAAGAAAAAATAATAATAAAAATAAAAAAATAAACCTTTAAAAAATAATAAAAAATAAAAAGATTTTCAGCCGTGGAAGTTAAAATTTATGTTTAACAATGGGACTTTGTCTATTTTTTCAGTGATATGGCCACAGGGCATAAACAATGCCTGGCACGTACACGTCTTTGATTACTAAAAACTGGGGTAACAAAAACATTACTGAAAAACGCAGGATTCACAGGCAAGATCTTTCAAAACCTGCAGGCCACGGTGATAAGGAGTGATGTAAAAGGGTCTTTAGTGGTAACCGGTATGAGGATGACAGGCCAGAAGGCGCCAGTCTGCATTTCTTCTGGTTAATCAAAGCTCACATTTCCAGACCTGTCTGCTCCCCTAGTCACACTCCATCCCTGTGAAATTTTTACACCTTTCCCCTATGTACGTTACTCTCCCTCATCCTTTGAGGCTTAAAACAGCTCAGCATCCCTCAAAAGACAACTGAAGAAGCTGAGGCAGGAAAGGGGCAGCGCCTGGCCCAGCCCCACACAGCTGGTCCGTGATGGATACAAAAAATGGAGGATGCCAGTTCTGAGAACCACCTGGGATTCGTGTTTAAAACATCCCCAGCCCACTCCCTGACCAATTGAACCAGAAGCTCGTGGGATAGAGGGGGAAATCTGCAGGCCTAGCAAGCTCCCAGTGGATCCTAAGGTGAAATTCCGGAGGTCTTAGGCTTGCCTTTCCTGCCTTTCCCTCATGCTTCCTTCTCAGGCTGTAAAAAGAAGTCAGAGATTCTAATGTGATGCAATGGGGACGGAAGCCAAAGAATGATGTCTTTAACCCCATTCTCTGCTCTCTCCTCCCTGATGCCCCCCAGCTCTCACATGCTAGCTTCACTTTCCAAATGTTCCTCCCTTGTCCCCGCCAAGTGCCCTCCCCCGTCCACCTTCCCCCACACCTAAGGACACCAAGAGCCCCCTCTCTTCCCTCCCCAAGCTCCTCTGGCCTCCCCTCCACCCATAGGGGCAACAAGAAGCCCAGACCTTTCGGCCACCGTCTCCTTGGCCGCATCCCTTCCCAAACTCTGGCCTCCTCCTTGCTGTCCGGCGCAGCTCTCATAGCCCTTCCTTCGGCTCCACTCCCTCACCAGGTGTACACGAGGCCAGACCCCCCCATCCAGGTTCCCGACCTTTCAAAACGCCTGTGCCTACACCTGGACCTTCCACGGACCGCTCCTGGGCCCACCCCTTCAAGGTGACCGCGCCTCTCCCAACTTTTTTCTGGCCCCGCTCGCTGTCACTTTACCGTCGCACAGCCCCCTCCGGGGCCGGTACCCGCAGCCCTCCCCGTCCCCCGCCCCAGCACCGCCGCCCCAACACGCCCCCCGCAGGTGGCCCCGCCCCGCCAGGCCTCACCTTAAACCCACTCAGTTCAACCGGCTCCAGCCCGCGTCTATCTTCTGCCTGACCCCGGCCCTCCAGCCGCCCGCGGCCCGCGCCTCCTTCACCGCGCTCACGGCCTCCTCAACGTCCCCCACGCCCACTCCGCCGCAGCCCACGGACCCCGCGAAGCCGTGGGCCCCTCAGCTCCGCCCGGACCGCTCCACTTGCGTCGCGCCTACCCCGCGCGCCACAGTTCTGGGCGTCTCAACCGGAACCCCTGGCCGCTGGACTGAAGCCCCAAATTCGCGCCACGAAATTCGCGCGCAGACTTCGGCGGCCGGGGGCGGGGCGGAGTCGTGGGGCGGGGCCTGGGAGGCGTCCGCTCCGTCGCGGCCCGGAGGACGCTGGGAATTGTAGTCTCCAAGGCTGGAGGCTGCCCGGAGACGGGGTGAAGTGGGCCGAGCCCTCCCGCAGAGCACGCTGGGAAAAGCCCGTGGTTTCCCTTGCTCTGGGCCGAGGGATGTGGTTGCGGGTCTCCGGAGTAACTGGCGAGGTAAGAAGATTGCGAGGAAAGCCGCTGCGCGAGGCACGGCGGGAAGAGAGGCAGGAGGACGCGCGGGGCATCCCGGGAGCAAGGGCCTCGGCGCGGGGCACTGTGGGAGGTGGACAGCGCTCCGGGGCGGGTAGGTGAGTGGGGAGGGGCGGAAAGGGTGCACCTCTGGGGGAGGGGAGAGGCACAGCTGGGTGGGACAGCGGGGATGGGAGGGGCTGCGGCGGGCGGAGCTGGCAGGGGGTGGGGAGGCGGGAGCGGGCTGATGGGGCTGCACCAGTGGGGAGATGCAGCTGGACGCGGGGAGCATCGGGATGACGAAGCCCATCAGAGGACGATGGGCCATATCTAGGACGAGGATGCACCTCTAATAGTTGTAGGTGGGAGGAGGGGGCCACAGCCGGACTGGGGGAGGGGAGCGTCTGGGTAGGAAGGGGCCATAGACGAATATTGATGACACTTCTGAGATACTGGCCACAAGTGAGTGGGGCACACCCCTGTAGGGATAAAGTACATACTGGATGTGGGGGGGACATTTGGATATGGAAGCATTTCTGGGAAGCAGGGGCCACAGCTGGGTGTGGCGACGTATAGGGGCCACATCTGGGGGATGGGCAACAGCTGCATATCGGAGGAGACACAGGTGCACGAAGAACATGACTGGGGATGAGGGGTCGGTGACTGGATGTAAGATCACATCTAGAGATAAAGCATCTTTAGAGGTGGACACAGCTGGATGTGGGTTACAGCCAAGTGTAGACAAATGGAGGGGAGAGTTATTATACATATGAATGGGGGCGCTAGAGGTTAGTGCCACATGTGGGAGACACTTCTGCAGGGGGAGGAGGTCTTAGCTGGAAGTTGAAAACACGTTTGAGGTCTCCACAACTGAGCTTGAGAGTCATATTTTGGAAGAGGGGCCTCAATTGTACCAAGGGGTCACATCTACGTAAGAGGGAACTAGAGTTGGAATTAGGGATCAGGATGACAGACTCCAACAGTCCCTGGAATAATGCAGAGGGTGGGAGGAAGCCAAAGATGGGGTGGAGGTTCATATCCAGAGGTTAATGAGGGTGAATCCCGCCCCCGGTCCCACCTGGACAGAGGCGCCAACACCGAAGAGGCAGGCCAAAAAATGGAGAGAGTGGGATACCTCAGGTGGGGATGGGTCTGATATCCACGTGTCCCCATCTCTTCCACTCAGGCACCCCTGGATGGAGCCCCCACTTGGCATGGCGGTGGGGCAGGAGGAGCAGGAGCTGCTGGAGCAGGCCTTCTTCTCATGGGCTGAGTTCAGCCGCTTCTTTGACGAGTGGTGCCAGCAGCGGCTGGCTCTCTTCTTCGTCCAGAGCTCCATGCACCTGACGCGCTGCCACTGGGCCAGGTTGCCCCCACTCTACACACTCATTGATGTGCTCAAGTACAGCTATGTGCGGCTCGTGTGCAAGAATGTGCGTGCTCCCAGCCGGCCTGCCATGGGGTGAGCTGAACCCCCGCCCTACTGTGTGCTGGGGAATAGGAAAGCAAGGGGGAAGGATAGGCACAAAGCCCCCCCACCCCAAGACTGGGAGAGAGAGATGTCAACTAAAACAGCTAAATGCACCTTACAGAGAGGCTGAGAGAGTCAAGACAGGAAGATTGCTGAGAATGGGAGACAGAGACAGGGAGCTGGAAGGACAGGCGCGCACGGTGAAAGATGGGGGAGGGGGCTCCACTTACAGATTTTGTAATAAAGACCCATCGAGAGACAGAGAGTAAGTTAGATGCACATACCCAAGAGACAGAAGTGGGGGGGAAAGACAGAAAATTTGAGAAACGTGGAGAAATGGAGCCACAGATAGCAGACAGAGCCAGAAAAACAGGTGAGGGCCAGGTTTTGTACCCATAGAAGAGATCAGAGACAGAGCTGCAGAGAAACCACAGGACAAAGATAGAAAAGATCCATCCATTCAGTACATACAGGGCCAGGTCCCATGCTGAGGGCTAGGAATATTTCACTGGGATGGGGGGATTCCCTGCTCTTCAAGAACTTTCAGACTGAGCAGGAAGATTCACGTTATGTGAACAAGCTCACGTAATGTTACAACAAGGGCAAGTGCAAAATCCAAAAGCGATCTGAGAAACACATCCAGGTGACCAAGGATGTTTTAATTGACCCTGATTTTGAACTGGGAATGTTCCCCTACAGAATGTCGTGTTTCTAGCTTCTCTTGAACCCATGGGAAGAGGCTAAGACATATGTGAAAGATGGCCACCCCAGTTACCTTGGGCACTGGCGCTCAGGTTTGCTGCATCCCCCACTGCTGTCTGCCACCTCATACTTAGCCCTGACACTTCCTTGTTTTGGCTGCCTAGCCCTTGTATGTGCATGAGTTTGAGACCCTGGGTTGGGGAGCCATAGACAAGAGTAGAGTGCCTAAGGACACAGGCTCTGCCTTCAGGCTGCTTGAGACAGGCTCCACCACTTCCTGGATGGGTGTCTTTGGGCAACGGACCTCACATCCCCACGCCTCAGTTTTCACATCTCTGTAATGGGGTTATGGCAGCACCTGCCTTGTGGGGCTGTTGGGAGCTTAGCCTGAGACATAGGCAGGAAGGCACTGACCCGGTACCTGGAAAAGGAGTTACAGGAGTCAAGAGCACAGACTCCTGGGTGCAAACTACCGCTCTGCTGCTGATGAGCCAGTGACATTGAGCTAGTGACTTCACCTTTTCTGAGCCTCAGTTTCCTCATTTGGAAAATGAGAGAAGTAATAGTACTGATCTCATGGGTTGGTGAGGATCAAATGAGTTAATACATGCAGGTCGTGCAGAAGCATTCCCAGCACAGAGTAAGCTCTAACAGCATTTCTTAGCCATCGTTATTGAAATACTGATTGTGAGACTACTGTTCTTGGTAATTTAGTCACTGCTTCTTCTAGAAACAGAGACTCCAAGATCTGGAAGCAGAACAGCATCAAACGCGCCTCATCACACAGAAATCTAGAACGTTAGAGCTTGCAACGTTAAGCCTAAGAAGCTTAGGCGGGTCTAGAATCTCTCTTTGTTAACAGAATTCAATTCAAAGTAACACTTATTGAGCATGGACTGTGTGCATGCTCTTTGCTGGGCATTTGGAACTCATAGCTGGTCTCTGTCCTTGAGGAGCTCAGAACCTAGTGGAGAAGGCAAAGACCAAAAAAAGTAGGTGTCCCACAGTAGTGAGAGAGAGGTCGAAGAGGGAGCTGAGCTGGTTAGCTCCACCTGAGCTTACAGTGCAGTGCTGGAAGGCTTCCTGGAAGAGGTGACCAGTAAATGGAATCTTGAAGGGTTTTATTTGTTTATATATGTATGTATGTACAGTATGTGACTTAAACACATGGCACTTACTCTATATACGCATTGTCTCAAGTTCTCTACAAATATCAGAGGGAGTCGGGCAGGGGGGCTGGAGAGTGACAGGCTATGAAGAGGGCTTGGCCTGGTGACTGGGTGGACAGTGGGATGGTCCCTGGATGGGGAGCCCAAGAATGGGGGTGGTGCTTCAAGTGATGAGCTGCTTCAAGGATGACTTGGGGCCATCCCTTGTGAGTCCCTTATCCCCCTCAGCTATTCAGGGCTTCTGCAGTGTCACAGCCCAGGGACAGCGCTGAGCCAAGGTCAGAGGCTGGAGAAAATTAGTGTGAAAGATGTGGCTGGAATGGTGTCAAGGCCCAGACCTGCAGGGCTGAGTCCAGGGGCTGAGAGTTTGTCCTGGGAGCCCTGGGGAGCCCCAGGAGGGCTGTGAACAGGGTCAGCTATACATAGTGGCCTCATAGGGGATGGACTAGAGCAGAGAGACAGGAGGCCAGGGAGGAGGCTGGGGTCAGAAAGGCTTTCTTCTCAGCCACTCCTGCCTCCTTTCTTGGAAGTTGCCCAGTGACCTCCCCAAATCACCCTCCCATCTTCCTCTCCCCTGAGCTCAACCTTTTCCAACACACATCAGCCTTCGAAAACACAAAGCTCTTGAGAACCTAAAAGATGAAGAGGACATGGGTGAGTGGAGTGTAAAACAAATCAAAATAATGGTACTTTTAGGAGAAAAAAGATGTTTCAAAAATAGTGGCTACTTTTTATTAACTGTTTACTGAGTACCAGCCCCTTTTCTAACCTCTTTACATAATTTAATCCTTTTATTTAGTCCTCGCAACAAGCCTGTGAGGTCGGTATTATTATTAGCTCCTATTTCCAGATGAGAAGACTGAGGGATGGAGAGGTTAAAGGACTTCCCCAAGATAACACAGCTGCTAAGAGTGGAAAACCAGGATTTGGACCTGCACAGTTTGACGGCAAAGTCCGTGCTTTTAATTACCACCCTCTGTCCTCCCTCCGTATCTCTCTCTCTCTCTCCCTCTCCCTCCCTTTCCCCTCATCTTTATTTCAGTCATGGATTATCAGTATAAGAGTTGAATGTGGTGGCATCCTAAACATTTTTTGGTCCTAGGTGCTATGCCGTTTGTCTCTTCACCCAAGAGATTTGTTTTGAACACCTACTATGTACTGGGTGAACGTTTTAGATGCTGGGGTTTCAGTGGGGGAGCTCCCCATTCAGTGGGGAGCATACATCAAAGATGGCATCAATCAAACCATCGCCCCATTGTGTGATGGAATCTACCTAGCCTGGAGAGGGTAAGGAAGGCCTCCTGGAGGAGGTGATGCTGACTCTGAGTTATGAAGGACGAGTGGGAGTTAACTCGATAAAAAGGGGGAGAAGGATGTTTCCTGAAGAAGGAAAGAACTTACAGGAGGTTGGTGGCAGTGGGAATGGAAAAAAGTGGATGGTTTGGGAAGTTTAGAAGGCATGACGGGCAGGACTGGGTGATGGGTGGTTTTGATAGGATGACTTATATGCTTGGGTGCTTGGGGTTCATACAGTGGGATCCAGTCATTCACTCATCATTTATTTACTGAGCCCCCCCCCAGGGGTGGGGGGCTGTTCTAGGTGGCAGGTAAATAAAACAGACAAAGAGTCCTGCCCCTGTGGAGTTTACATTGAAAGGTGGGTGGCATTACTCCCAGCCAGGTGGAGGGACGTTGCAAAGCGGAGCATTGAGGCTGCAGTAGACAATTACGTGAGATTCTGGGCCCCTGGAGGTGATGTGTTAGTTCTGCCGAGATGAACAGCCTCAGAAAAGAAAACTTTTCAAAAGTGTAACACATGTTCAGAGTAGTTTACACATCATACATGTGCAACTTGATGAGTTTTCCCAAAATCAAATGTACCTGTAACCAGCACCCAGAACAAGCGACAGAATATGACCAGTGCCAAGAAGCCCCTCAGACCCCGCACAGGGTTATCCACTCAAGACTAACCACTGTCCATCTATTGCCAGCAGAGGTTAGCTTTACCCGCTGTTGAATTTTCTATAAACGAGAATCATGTGGTGGGTTCTCTTTTGTGTCTGGCTCCTTTCACACAGCAGGTTTGTGAGATCCATCCACGTTGTTGGGGATAGTAATGGTTTGCTCATTCTTGTTGATTAGTATTTTATTTTAGGAATATGTTACAACTTAGTTTCCTACTCGGTTGTATATTTGGGTTGTTTCACGTATTTGGCTAATACAGACGGTGCTGCTATGAATGTTCTAGTACGATCCTTCAGTGTCCATCCTCGGACGTTTGTCTTGAGTGGAATCACTGCTCAGATGGGAGGCTTGTGATCAGCTGGTGTAGGGTTGGTCACGGTTTGCTTTCCAAAAGCGATGATACCGTTTTACATTCCCATCAGTGATGAATGAGAGTTCCGGTGGCTCCACATGCTCATCAACACTGGATGTTGTCAGTCTCTTTTATTTGGTCATCCTGGCGGTGTGTAGTGGCATTTTCTTAGGGTTTAAATTTGTATTGCCTTGAAGCCCAATGAGTTCGAGTACCTTTTTGAGCATACAAGTTCTAAAACATAGGAACGTAACTCCCACTATTGATGGGTACATAAAAACGCATGCGGGAGTGCTAAGTACCCAGTTTGGGTCTTGGCTGCCTTTGGAGACAGAAGGAGGGGGTCTCTGTTGGGGCAGGGTTCACAGAGGGCCTCAGCTTTCAATTTTGTTATTGCTAAATCAGAGGCAGATACAGGAATACCTGAAAGGTTTTGTTTTTTTTTTTCTTAAACTTGTTTGAGGTAAATATAATAAAACATGCATTCACTCTTCATAGAAGTGGGGTGGTGCGTACAGAATTACAGCAAACACATAGGGTTCACCGTGTTGCAGACATTGTTTTTAAGTGCTTTCCATATTCCAGCTCTTTTAATCTTCACGACAACCCTACGAAAAAGCTAGTGTGAGTATAACTTCCTTTTTAACTGAGGAAACTGAGGCACAGAGATCTGAAGTGACTCACCTGAGGTCAGAACAGCTGGCATATTCTTAAGTCCCTCTACTCTCCTCTGTGCTTGAGACCAGTCTTAATTTCAAAACATAATAATGATAAGGAGAGAGAAAGAAGAAGAGGGCAACAGGGTGACGTGATTGCGGCCGTGGTCATTACTCCCGCAGGCACCACGAGGCTGGCTGCCCTGCCTTCATCATCATCAAGCTGAGCCCACTGCGGGACCGCCTCGTGGTGACGGAGTGCCAGCTGACCCACTCGCACCCCGCCTGCCCAATCGAGTTCGCCTACTACTTCCGTCCGGGCCGCCTGCTGGCCAACACCTGCCTGCCAGTGCGCACGACCAATAAGATCTCCAAGCAGTTCCTGGCCCCCGCCGACGTGCACCGCCTGCTCTCCTACTGCAAGGACCGTGACCACAGCGTCATCGACACCCTGCGGGTGCTGGAGGGGCTCTTCCACACCGACCCTGAGGCCAAGGTGGGGTCTCGGAGAGGCAGGCCAGGGGCGGGTCATTCATTCATCCATTCTCCCACTCATCCATTAACTCCTTTCATTCCTTCCTTCTTGCATTTATTCAGTTAGTATTTACTGAGGCATTGAGGGTGCAGCAGCCGAGGAGCACGTGGTCCTTGCAGAGAACTCCCCCAGGAGCACAGCCCCGCCCACTTGAACTTTCTGCCAAGGTGCAAATGGTCTGTGATTCTGCACTGCCCAGTAGAGTAGCCTCCTGCAGCAGGTGGCTATTCGGCACTAGAAATGTGCCCATTAGGACCGAGGACCTGGATTTTTAATTTTATTTTATTGTAATCAAAATTTAAATAGCTACTGATAGCTATTGACCACCTTGCAGAGATAGCTGCTAGTACCAGCTTGCAGTTGTAATGGGAGATAGCTATTGACCACCTTGCAGAGATAGCTGCTAGTACCAGCTTGCAGTTGTAATGGGAGAAACCGACAATAGAAACATTCAAATGTGATATAATATCAATAGGGTTGGGTGCTAGCAAGAAAAGGATTCAAAGTGATGGGAAGAGCTATTTTAAAAAATATTTTTTAAACTGAGCTACACACATAGAAAATGCACAAATGATAGGTAAAGAGTTTGATACATGTTCACAAAGTGAAAACACCCCTGTACCCACCACCCAGATCAAGCATTGGATGGAAGGGTGCTACATTACATAATGTGGGAAAGGACAGTTAGTTGATCCCCATTCTACCTTCAAAGGGAAGTGAGTTCCAGGCAGAGGGATGAGCCAAGGCTCAGAGGCTGGAGCAAGTTCCATGTGCTAGAGGGACAGCAAGAACTCTCCAGGAGGTATCTCTGCCACTTTGATCCAACTTCAGGGCTGGGGTGGATGTGAAGCGAGGGAGGAAGAAGAAAAGAAGGCAAGAAAACTGGTTTCTACCCCTGACTGTGCTTCTCTTTCATGCATGGAGGAGGTCCCAACTCAGGGTAAATGAGGAATGAGCCCGAGGGGGAGATAGGGAGAGGCTCAGGACCTCATTCTGGAGGTATCTCCAGAATCATAAATACCACGGCTGTGGCATCTGGGTTCAGGAAGATGGGGAATTCATCCCAACCTAAGTACTGTATCTGTCAGGTCACTTTTATTCTCACTTTGTTGGCCAAAGCAAGTCACATGACCCTGCTATAGGGCAGAGAGGTTCAGTCCTGCCAAGGGCCCAGGATGGGAGAGCCAGTTACTTGGCAGGCAGCAAATAACCACAGGCTTATAGAGGACTGTTTCGCCAAGGGTTTCCCTGAGTCCTGTCTCAGTCTGATGTCATGTTTCCCCTGCTGAGGAGTCACACAGGCCTGTCACAGCTCAGTCTCAGCTTTTTTCTCTTTTCATGGCTCCCAAAAGGAATGTTATCTGTGCACATAGCCAATTCCAGGCGATACAGTAACAGCCAGGAATTTGATTTTATTTGTATCACCATATGCTAAAAGCTTTGTATGCATTCAAGTTGTGCCATTTACTGGTTGTGGGGTATCCAGTAAGTTGTGAACAAGTTATCGAATTTCTCTGAGCCTCAGTTTGTTCATCCGTAGAGTGGGGATAATAGATACTATTTTATAGGATTGTTAGGGTAGTTGTATAAGGATTAAGAGAGTATGTGTGTTAAGAATGGTGCCCAGAAAATAGGAATGTTTTAGCTATTTAGCTATTTTAGTCCCTCAAGTTTTTCTTTGGAAAATAGGACCATTCTGATCACGTGTTGTATAAGGAGATGTGCTCCCATATGGGAAGAGGTGTGGATGACAGTATCACCTGGTGTGGTCTCTGACATTCACACTTGTGGAATCCTCCATCAGTGGTCAGTTCATCCCAGTGACACCAATTTGTGTGTCTGAGATGACACCTGCACTCGTTTGGGTCTTCAAATCTCCTCGCTGGCTGCTCCATCTCCACCTGTGCCTCGCCATCCATTGTCTTTCAAACCAGAAGCCTCTGCGTCGGGCCTGCGTGGTCACTTCTGTGAAGGCTGGGGGTGGGGGGAATAGTGGTCATGAGCACAAACCCTGGACCCAAGCTGCCTGGGTTCAAATCCCAGCTCTGCTGCATACAACCCATGTGGCCCTGGACAAGCAACTGAGCCTCTCTGTGCCTCAACTTGGTAAGAACAGTACATATTGTACAGGGTTTTTGTGAGGATGGAAAGAGTTCATGCCTTGGAACTGCCTGGCACAGAGAAGTAGTTTCCTGTGTGGTGTTCATTTTCCTCAGCATGTTACATACTGAAGTCATCTCATAGGTATTTATTTCTTCATCTTTGGTTTACAGGCTGTCTCTTCCCTCTCTAAGATGTCATAATGACAGTGACCCTTGGTGCCCGAACTAGTCATATATTTGCTCAGTAAATATTTGATCGATATATTCATTCATTTATGTATCCTCTACCTTCATCAAATGTCACCACACCCCTTGTGCATCACCAAAATATCTCCCTCCACTCATTCCCTTCTCTTTTTTTAACCATTCTTAATGATCGGGACTTGAACCCCGGCCCCACCACTTGTTAGCTCCATGACCTTGAGCAGTCACTCCCCTGGTGCAGTCGGGCTCCCCAAGACCACCCTCAGATTCAATGAGGAAGGACTCACAGAGCTCAGCAAAGCTGTCACATCCGTGCTGCAGTTTATTACAGTAAAAGGATGCAGATTACAATCAGCCACGGGAAGGCACAAATGGGACAGGGTCCAGGAGAGGCCAGGCGTGAGCGTCCAGTTGTCTCTCCCAGTGGAGTCATATGGACAGTGCCTCGTTCCCCCAGTGACGATGTGTGACAACGTGCATGAAATATTGCCAACCAGGGAGGCTCACCTGAACCTTGGTGTCCAAGGTTTTTGTTGGGGTTCAGTCACATAGACATGACTGCCAGCCTGCGTGGCTGACCTTAGTCTCCAGCCCCTCCAGAGGTGACGCTGATCCCCTGATCCCGCGCGGCCCAAGGCCCCCAGGTAAACAAAGACACTCATCAGGCAGGACATTCCAAGGGCTTAGAGGCTATCTTCCAGGAGCTGGGCAAGAACCAAACCTTTCTTTGGAATGTGCGGGATTTGGATGACACAGACCTGCTGAGTTAACCCTTTACTGTGTACCTGGAATCATTCAGCCTCGGTTCCCATATCTGCAATATCAGGAAAATAACGGTCCCCTCCACGCTGTGACTCTCATCAATCAGAGAGCCCCAAACCAACTGCAGTCCCATTAGCCTTTCTCTTTAGCACGCCCTCCATGCTCAGGTAATAATAATAACAGCTGACACTCAATAAACACCTCTTTCCAGGCGCTATTCTACATGTTTCATGTGGATTAACCCATTTAATCCTCACAGTGACTACGTTAATGCAGTTATGCTCCCCACCTTTGCAAGTGGGAACAGCTGAGGCAAAGAGAAGTTCAGACACTTTCCCTAAGTCACACAGTTGGTGTGCAAATTCACACAACTATTAAGTAGAAGAACCTGGATCTGCATCCTTACGATGTGGCCCCAGGGCCCAGACACTCTTGCCTGTTCCGTCATTGGGCCTCTCAGCTGAAATTAACACTGGTTGTGCTATTACGGATACTCAGCCAGTCCAATAGGGCGGGACTCGGGCTCGCCTCAGCCCCTTCTCCTCAAGGCCTAGCACAGTGTCAGGCACATAATAGGTGCTCCATAAATGCCATTTAATGAACAAATAGCTGTTCACAAAAAGCTTATGTACCCTCTTTACAGAGGAAACTCAAGATCATAAATCTAAGTTTTCCCTTTAAGAATAGATATCAGCTTCTAATTAGTCGAGTGCTTGTCAGCCTTGGACAAGTCTCAAGGCAAATACATTTTGCAGTGTTTGCGTTTCTCTGATTCCTGACTCCCAAGGAGAAAAAGAAGGATTTACCTAATACTATAGAAACATGTAAATTTTTTCAACCTGTTATACCTATCACAACTTTTTTTTGAGACATAATTGACATAACATATTAGTCTCAGGTGGGACATGACTTGATATTTGTACATATTGTGAAATGATTGCCACAATAATTCTAGTTAACATCTGATGACGTCTATGTTAATTTCTAGACAGTGCTGTCAAATAGAACATTCTGCAAAAATGGAAATGTTCTAGATTTGTGACATCCTATAGAGTAACCACTGGCGTCGTGTGGCTGTTAAACACTTGAAATATGACTGGTGTGACTGAGGGATTGAGTTTTTATATATTTCAAAATCTTAACCTAAATGCTAACAGTGGCATGTGGCTAGTGGCTAACACATTGGACAGAGCAGTTCTAGACTGAAACTTCTGCTGAGATAAATTAAATCATAAAATAGGTGTAAAACGTAATGACAGTTGAAAAAATTATAGTGGTGGTGTAGTTAATTCAGTAGTAAGTTTACTCAGCTTTTTTGTAAAATTTATTGAATTCCAATACTATTTTGAGATGCTGAGGGTATGATTTTAGCAATAGGAAAGAAATTTCTTTGCTCTCTTTGGATTCTACTGGACTTTTTTTTTCCTCGAGTTTTTTTTCCTTGAAAGCTGAGAACTATGCACTGCTTTGCAGCTGCTCTTGTAGGATGAGATCAGAGTGTGGCAGAATGGTTTGAGGAGAGATCTGTACTTAAACTGTATTCGAATCCAGGCTCTGCAGCTGTGGGTCAGCTCCAGCAGGGACTGGCTGAAGGAGCCCTGGCCACCGGCCTGGTAGGTGGAGCCCTAACTCAAAGCTAATGCCCCCCGCCCCCGCCTCATTAAGTGGCTTTTGAGACCAGGGTGGCTGAGGCCCAGGTGAGCGAGGGCGACAGAAATGAGGTCCAAGGGCCTGATTGCCCAGCTCACAGCAAGGTGTAAACTCTGGGTGTGTAGTGGGATGTGTGATGGGAAGTCCTGGGAAAGGTTTTGAAGCAAGGGAAGGGTGATCTGATTGGAGTCTTGAAAATGCCCCTTTGGCACCTATGTGGGGAACAGACAAGGGGTCTCAAGTAGAGACAGGCAGCCCAGTGAGGAGGTGCCTACAGAAATCCAGGTGAGAGATGGTGGCTCCAACCGGGTGGTGGTGGTGGCCGTGGGGAAGGGGAGAAGTGGTCAGATTCTGGACTGATTTCGAAGGCCACTTCTAGGACTTATGGATGGATTGCATGTGGAGGGTGGAGAAAGAGGTGAGCCAGGAATCAGCCCTGAGTGTCGGGGCTTGAGCTATGGAGTGGATGGTAGAGCCCTTGACAGACATGGGGTGATCGAGGACAGGCAAGTTGTGGGGAGTGAGAAGCAAGTGTGGCTTTGGGCCGCTAGTCTCACGGGACATGGGAGCTATCCAAGGGGTATGTTGCTGTAGAGGAAGTTAAGTAGGTGGGTCGGGAGCCTGGAGATACAGAATGGGAGGTATTCGCGTAGAAATGGTGACAGCTGTGTGACTGGATGAGCTCACCTTGGCGCATTCTACAGATGGAAAAGAGGTGAGGGCCAGGTTAGGCTCTGTGACATTTAGAGGTGCAGCAAAGGAGGCTGCAGAGGAGACACCTAGGAGGAAGGAGGGACACTGGGCGTTTTCAGGGTGACAGAAGCCAAGAGAAACCTGTGTTCTAGAAAGGAAGCAGGGTCACCATCCTGAATGCGGCTGGGAGCTCAAGACTAATTGTAGCTGGGATTTGATACATGCCACTCATCAGCCCAAGCATTGGACACAGATGATCTCATTTCGGCCTCACCGTGATCCTGTTAGATAGGCGTTATTATACCCATTTTGCAGACAAGGAAACTGAAGCTAAAATGCGAGGGAAGTCACTTGCTCAAGGACTCACAGCTAGTTAGAGGACAAATCGGACTGTGTTCCCTGAGCCTCCGTTCCAGGGATGTGGCCGTTAGGTGTCACCGCACACTCAGGCACTCATGTACTCCCTCTTTCGGGATGTGTGGAGCTGCTGCCCTGGGCCAGGTGCCATGCAAAGCATCGGGTGCAAAAGTGTAATGCAACAATATCCTTGTGGGGTTTACATCTTAGGGAGGGCAAACAGGCAGTAAGCAAATCAGCAAATAAAGATGTGACGTGCTTCTGGGTGGTAAGTGCCATGGCTAAAAGGGGCTAGAGAGAGCTGGGGTGTTTGCTTAGTGGGGATGGTCAGAGAAGACCTTTATGAGGAAGTGGTCTTTGAGCAGAGATGATAATTATATTAATAATGAAAACTTCGAGAGCACTTACTATTCGTTGAGTGAGTATTGTTGAATAATAATATCATTTGTGCCAAGCAACATTCTCAATGCTTTAATTGATTTCCTCCTTCCAATCACAGAGATACTCTCATCATCATCATTTTACAAATGAGATGGAGGTCAGGGAAGGTGCTGGAAGCCACACAGCCCGGAAGTGAGGTCTCTGGGACCTCAGCCCAGGCAGTCTGGCTCCAGAGGCTCTGCTGACTCTCCACGCATAAGGGAGTGAATAGTCAGTTCCTAGAAGGGGAAATTGGGGAACAGGACGTTAAGGAGGAAATGGAGGCACAGAGAGGTTAAGTCACAAGGTTAGAAAGTGGTGGGGCCCCGGACTCAAACCTCAGCAATCTGGCTCTGTGGTTTGTGCGTTTTCTTACTAGACCAGTGGCTCTGAGACTTGAGCGTGCGTGGGAATCTTCTGAAGGGCTTATCACAACAGATTGCTGGACCCTGCCCGGGAGTTCTGACTTAACAGGTCTGGGTTGGGCCTGAGAATATGCATTTCTGTCAAGGTCCTAGCAGGTTATGCTGATGCTGCTGGTCCAGAGCCCACATTTTGAGAACCACTGCCCTAGACTGCCTCTCAGCGCGTGAAAGAATGAATACCTCGTTCCCAGCAGGGGAAACTGAGGCTCAGAGAGACTGTCTAGTGTGCCAAAGTTACAGTTATTAGATGGTGGTGCCAGGATCACAAATCCAGGTGATCGGCCTCCAGAGTTCTGCACTGCCTCCTGCGGGTCAAAAAATAAAAATAAATGCACGCCCACGGGAATGAATGGATTGCCATTTCCCCAGAGCGGGGAACCAAGGTTCGCGGAGCTGGCGTGGGGGGCGACCTCGGTTTCCCCTGACCTCCTTCCCTGTCTCGGCCCGCAGGTGAAGCTGGTGTTCATGGAGAACCAGGCGGTGGTGGAGACCGTGTTCTTCCTGACGTCACGCGCTCGGGCGCTGCTGCGGCGCTTCCCGCGCATGCTCCTGGTGGACCGGCTCCCGGGGCTGCAGGGCGCGCTGGACCTGCTGGTGGTGCTGTTGGTGGACGGCCTGGGCCGCGCGCGCCCGGCCGCCTGCTGCGTGGCGCGCCCGGGGACGCCGAGCCTGCTGCGCTTCGCGCTGGCCTCGCTGCTACAGAGCGCGCCCGACGTCAAGGGCCGCGTGCGCTGCTTGACCGCGGGGCCCGAGGTGACCGCGCAGCTGCCCGCCGTGCGCCAGTTGCTGCCCGGCGCGCGTGTGCAGATCTGCCTCGCGCAGGGCCTCGAGACGCTCTTCAGCAAGGCGCAGGAGCTGGGCGGCGTGGGCCGCGAGGACCCCGGCCTCTGGCCGCGCCTGTGCCGCCTGGCGGGTGCCTCGTCCCCCGCCGCCTACGCCGAGGCGCTGGCGGAGCTGCGCGCCCACGGCCCGGCCGCCTTCGTCGACTACTTCGAGCGCGACTGGGCCTGCCGCCGCGACATGTGGGTGCGCTTCCGCGCCTGTGAGGCGACCCGCTGCCTGGACGCGGGCGCCCTGGTGCGCGGCCACCGCCGGCGCCTGCTGCGCCGCCTCAGTCCCTCGCGCAGCATGGCGCAGTGCCTTCGCGACCTGGTGGCCATGCAGTGGGCTGACGCGTCCAGGGAGGCGGTGCCCGATGGCCCCGACAGGGGGGAGCCTTGGCTGCAGGGCGAGCCGGAGAGGGGAGCCCAGGTGGAGAATGAGAGGATGAAAGGCCTGGAGAAGGCGGACTGGGGAGGGGCCCCGAATGAAAGAAGTATTTGGAGAGGCTTCCGGCTGGAGAAGCAGTGGGCCAGAGAACTGGAGGTCAGAGACTGGGGAGAGGCTGAGCTGGAAAGTGAGAAGGGAAGAGGGTTGCAAATCCGATATTGGAGAGGGGTCCAGTTGGATAACCAGAAGGTGAGAAGGCTAGAAGGGAGTGTCTGGGGAGGGTCCCAGTTGGAGAATGAGCACTTCAAAGGGCCAGAGATCAGAGACTGGAGGGGGGGCCCATTGGAGGGTGAGAAAGATTGGGGACTGCAAGATCATGTCTGGAGAGGGTCCGAGTTGGAGAACCAGGGGCTGAGAAGATTGGAAGGGTATACCTGGAGGATGGCTCATTTGGAGGGTGGGAGGATTAGGGTTCTGGAGACCATAGACCAGAGAAGGACCCGGTTTGATTATGAAGGCGCCAGGAGTCTTGAAGGGAGCATCTGCAGGGGTACCCAGTTGCACAGTGAGAGGACCAGAGGACTGAAAACCAGAGACTGGAAGGGGCCTCAGATGGAGGCAGAGAAGGGAGGGGAGCTGGAGGTCAGCAACTGGAGGGGTGTCTATTTGGAGAAGTCCCTCGAGTTGGCCCCTGAGAACGGAGACCAAAAGGGTCCCCAGTGGGGAGATGAGAGTCAGAGAGGGCAAGAAATTAGAGAAGAGAGAGGAGTAGTGAGATTGGGGGTCAAAAGAAGAAGGGACCTGGAAGACATACTTCTGGTCCAGCTAGGGGACACATGGGTGACGAGCCTGGAGAATGGAGATGGAGATGGAGCCGGGTCTGGGGGCCCCAAGAGTAGGCAAGGAAGGGAGTGTGTGGACATAGGAGGAAGGTATCTAGGGCTGGGGAATAGAGTTATGTGTGGCACCCCGGTTGGAACTGTGTTTGAGGATGATCCAGAATGGGCAGTAACAAGGAGAGTCTGCCTGGCTACAGGGGACAGCCTGCAGGAAGGAGGTGAAGGAGAATACCCACGGGAATCAAAGAGGCCTTGCTGCTCCTTGGGAGAGAAGGAGATGGACTGGGAGCCTCTGGCCAAATTCCGAGCAGCCTGCGGGCCAGAGTTGGCAGATCTGGTGGCCGAGGAGCTGGCTTTTGCCAGGCAGCATGGGACCCAGAGTTTCCACGTGACAGGAGCTGGCTTTGCCCTTAAAGATGGCACCTCAGACTTCTTCCTGGACGGGGCCCTGACACGCTGCAGCTGCTCCATCCATGCTGCCCGGCATCTGCCCTGCCGCCACCTCTTTGCGGCGCGCCTCCTCACTGGGGCAGCCTTATTCCACGTGGACCTGCTCAGGGACTGCTGGGGGAGAGCCCCAGAGTCCTGACCCTCAGGCTCCTGCCTGCCACCCTCCACTGTGGGGGAGGGAGGGCATTCTTTGATCCCAAAGCTAATAGGGCTGAAGCCAAGGAGGCCACCCCAGTTTCTCTGGCCACCTCCTGGGTCACCCATGGACCTCATCTTGGCAGTTTGCCACTCTGGGTCCTAGGGGAAGTTGACAGTGGTCTCTGAGGTCCTGAAGCCACAGGTGTGGAAGATGGCAGTGGCCAGGGTGGATTCTGATGGCTTCTTCAGAATATGAGGAAGAGGTACTATAGACAGGGTCAGGCTGGGGCAGAAGGAAGAAAGGGACAAACTGAGGGAGGGGAGGACACCAGACCGTGGGGAGGGCCTGACAGGAGTAGACTGGTCAAGTCCAGGGAGTGCAGAAGGTGAAGGGAAAAAGCAAGGAAGAAAGTAAGGACAATTGAAGGAGGAGTAAGGGTGGGAAAGACAAAGAGGAAATAGAAATGGAGAAGAGGCAAAAATGGAGACGAAATGGGGAGAAGCAGAGAGAGGCAGGAGAGGAGAGGGGGTTGGGAGGAAGGAAGAAGGAGATACAACAAAGGAAAGGTGTGAGAGATGGAGAGACAAGAAAAGAGGGGAATGATCTGGGTGTTTCCAAGCCTGGAGGCTTGGATCACCTTTGTTTTTTGATTGGTCATTCCAGGAAGAGACAGAATAAGAGGGGGCACTGGGAGTCTGTAGGAGTGGGCTTGGGACTCTCCAGCAGGGTTGGGGAACCATCTGGATTATTGTGCTTCAAGATTGAAATAAAACAGTATTATTTTGGTTTCCATCCTGAGGTCTTGGCTTCTGGGGGAGGGTCAGAGGCCCAAACCCAAAGAGAAACTGAGATGGTCCAGCATTCCTTCATTCTTTCAACAAGGCCTATGGAGACCAGATGGATTGAAGGAGCCAAAATCGAATCTATCTCCATGGCAGCACAGCTTCATTCTGCGCGACTCTTGAACCTCGACATGCCCCACGTGCCCAGCTCAATCCCTTTAGGCCTCCACTCAAATGCCACCTCCTCCTAAGTACCATCCCTGAACAGTCTGTCTAAAGAGTCCTCCCACTCCCCTTCTCAGCAGTATTCTTTACAACACTTAACCACCACCTGAAATTATACCACATTGCTCTTTACCAGTTTAGTACAGTGGCTAAGCTTATTGAGAATGAAACCAGACTACCTTGGTTCAAATCCCAGTTCTGTTCCTTACTTGCTACTCTATTTCTCCGAAAATAAGACCTAACCGGAAAACAAGCCCTAGCATGATTTTTCAGGATGACATCCTCTGAACATAAGCCCTAATACATCTCTTGGAGCAAAAATTAATACAAGACCCGGTCTTATTTTCGGGGAAACACGGTATGTTATATTTGATTGCTTATTCTCTCTGTGTTACAGTCTGAGGATAGGTGAATGAGCCTGTGTAGCAGTGTCCTAACATTCCACTTCCCCCGAAGGATCTCAATTACCTATTAACATACCGTTTTCTCCAATAGTCTGTGTTCACCATTTTTATTAATAGTGAATCTGCCTTCACCAAAATATAAGCTCTATTTTATTTCCCATCGTCTCTCCAGCATCTAAAACAGTGCCTGTGGCAAAGCAAGCATTGAGAAAGATGAAATAAAAATGGCAGACTGGCTGGTGCTTCATTATGCTTTATCGTTGCTGTCGTGACAGTCGAGCCTGCTGGACGATTCCCAGCTTCCGTAACATTGTACTAAACCCACCCCACTCACCCATTGGCCACCTGTTTCTCAGGCTGTAGCGGCCAGAAAACTACAACTCCCAGTTGGCTGAGCGCCTTCCTGCTAAAGTCGGGCGCCTGCGCAGTAGAAACTGCTGTCCCGGCGCTCCACCTGAGCGCTTAGTGGGGACACTAAGAATGGGGACAAAGGTATAAGGAGGACCTTTTGCTCACTGAGCTTTGTAGGGCCCCCTCATCTCTACCAGTCGGGAGGCTTCTGGGTTCCTCCATTTTGGCGTGAGGGAGGGCATTCCGGTTTCCATGGTGCCCGGATGGGCTCGTACACAGCACAGGGAGAATTGCCGCAGGGGAAACGGGAGGGAAGCCAAAGGGGGCGTTTCCATGGTAACCCTGGAGCCGAAGGGGGAGGAGTAACAGCAAAGAGTTTAAGGATATTATCATGGGAGGAATTAGAGTAACAGCCAGAAAATGGGGTGCTCATGGAGGAATGGAGAGTGTGATGGATGGATCGGTTTGAGATAAGGGGAGTTGGGGTGATACTAGGGATATTGGCTGTTTTGAAGAAGTGGAAGTGTTTGGTGAATTCGTATGTGTAAGGGTAAAATTCAGGAAATCAATAACGCCCTTAGACTTAGTTTGCAGTTTAACTCACCGCATAGCTCGCTCTCTAGCCACCCGTGATTAGAGTTTCTTTGCAGTTTGATCCATCCTGATATTCATTTGTTTTCTGGCTGTTTCTCCCCTCACTCTTAACTGAAGAACTCTGTTCCCTTTTTCAAGGCTACTCACACCTCGTTAATTAACAACATCCTAACCTGGGAAAGAGCAATTTCTTAATCCTCAGGTGCCCAGACACTGGACACTGGAATCCAGTTTACAACTTCTTGCAGTTTTTACTGGTGACGCCTTCAAGTCCCAGGCCGCTATGGCCGAGTCCGAGTCCAGAGTCCGGAGATAGCATGGTCTTCAAACAGACCAGACCTCAGGAAGGACGTCAGCCCTCAAACCTGCCTGACTGACTCCCCCTTTCCTATACAAGAAAAAGCTAACCTGAAGTTAGGTGCAGCTGTCTATCAGGCTCTGCCCTGGCAAAGGAGTCTGCCAGTATTTCTCTCTTACCCTCTGTCTCAGCAGCCGTCCACTCTCAGACTCTGGACTCTGCCCCGGTGACCCCCTCCCCCACCCCCAACCCCCCGCCGGCGTTTCTCTCCTTACTACCCGAGGCAGCCGTCATCACTGCCATGGGCATTTTCTCTCTGCTCTAACTTTGATAAAAACTTCCTTTGTAGAGTCTGTGAGTGTTTCATGTTTTGTGAATGACCAGGAGTTAATTCCGTGCCATGGAATAAGGGGATTTGGGGGACACTGGAAAAATTGGTATGCTAACAGGTAATGGAGATGCTTTGAGGGAAGTGGAAATGCTGTAGGGAAAATTAGGATGTTAACTCATTCACCACTCAGAAATTATCTGTAGAGCTCCTATTTAATGTACCAGGCACAACTAGATTTTAGAAATACAGTGATGAGCAGGGCGGACATGACTATAGAGGTATTTGGGGTTTTAGTATAGAAAGGTTAAGGTGTTCTTGGAAAAGGAGGGTGTTGTCTTCCAATGAGAGAAATATGTGATTTAGAAGAACTAGAGCTATAATCAGAAGTTGGAGGTTTTACAAGGGAATGGGAATTATGCAAATTAATTCTGGCACTATTTTAGAAGACCAACTAAGTTGGTCTTCTAAGGCAAGCCCTGGGGATTCCTTAGTGAGCAAAGTCAGCATTATGGATAGGGTTGCCGGATTTAGGGGGAAAGCAACCTGTTAAATTCAAATTTCACAACGCATAGCA
Organism: Rhinolophus hipposideros; assembly: GCF_964194185.1. NCBI lineage: Eukaryota > Metazoa > Chordata > Mammalia > Chiroptera > Rhinolophidae > Rhinolophus > Rhinolophus hipposideros. Next base: position 43,281,213 of record NC_138067.1, read on the forward strand.
TTTTAGTTATTTGCTGTTTATCTGAAATTCAGTGATATCCTGTATTTTTACCTGGGAACCCTAATTTTGAGGAATTGGAAGAATGGATTCTTACAGGGTCTAGGACATTATAGAGTAATTGAGTTGTAGGAAGAGGAGCTGGAGATCGTCAGGAAAAGTAGGAGTGTTGAAACCAACACTAAGATCAGCACTGTGTGCCTGCAGCTGTGCTAAGTGCTTTTGTTTTGAAAAGCTTTTTATTCTGGAAATTTTCAACCCTATCCAAATAATATAATGAAGTACTTCACCATCTCTGCTTTATATGAGCACTGCATTGAAGCATTGCCACAACCCTATGATAAGGTAGCATTACTGTTATCCCCCACCCCCAACTTTACAGATGAGGACACTGAGACACAGAGAGGTTAAATAACTTGACCAGAATCACACACCGGAAGTGGCAGAACCAGGAGTTGGACCCAGGCAGTCTAGTACTGGAGTTTGCCATGTAACATGTGTATTCCCTTTGGGAAGTTCAGAGTAGGGAGTAGGACATGATGGGAGCGATACGAGGGTAGTAGGGTGTAAAAGGAAAAATAATCGGGCTGCTTGAGCATTGTGCAGTTGTTATAGGATTCTTACAAAGGTGAGTGGAAGCGTGTAGGGAGCATTGAGATGTTTGGGGAGAATAAAGGAGTTATAGGAAGAGTTTGGTGTTTTGAGCTGTAATGGGAAGTTATCTAGCTGTGTTGTCCAATACAGTAGCAGCTAGCCACATGTGGCTAAATTAAATTAAAATTAAATACAGTTAAAAATTCAGTTCCTTGGGAGGTCAAGGTGGTGGAGTAGGAAAATGCTGTGCTTGCTTCCTCCCATGACTACATCAGAATCACCATTAAATTATAAAACAATCAACCTGGAGAGCCATCTGAAGACTAACTGAATGGATCTCCTATAAACTAGGGATGTAAAGAAGCCACGTCAAGACAGGTGCAATATTAAAAAAAAAAAAAAATTCAGTTTCTTGGTCACACTCACCACATTTCCAGTACTCAGTGACCCCACTGTGTTGGATGGTAAAGATCTAGAACATTTCCATCATCACAGAAAGTTCTATCCACCAGCTCTAGTGTATAGGGTGAATTGGGCTGTTACAGCAAGTGTGGAGTTTCCTGGCTCCTAACTGTCTGGCAGTGTCTCATCCCTTTCCCTCCTGCCTAACCTGCGTTGGGCTCCATCCTATTCCCCAAACAAGACCAGCTTGATCTAATTTTCACCCCTGCCCATTCCCTCTGCGCGGAATGCCCACCCAGCTCTTTGCACTTCAGGCTTAAATGTCTCCTCTAGGGAGAGGATAACCTCAACAGCCGCATATTAAGTAGTCGCCATCCCCTTTGCACCACCAGCAACTATCCCATCCCCCTGTTTTATTTCTTTCAGAAAACATCAGTATCTAAAGTCAAATTGTTCGCTAATCATATACCTTTTAATTGCCCATCTTCCCCACTAAAGGGAGGCCTCATCCTCTTCACTGATGAGGCAGAAAAAGTTTGGGGCCCATTGTTAGATGGGGTTTTTATTTGCTTCCTGGATTGGTTACCAGGGAGAGTGGTGTGATTTCCTATAAGTCTGACTTGTAGAGATAGTAGGTTGGCTTCCTGGACTGTTTGCTGCAGATTTTGAATCAGACTTATATCTTACATGTGTATAATCTGTCCACTGTCCTTGTGTATGTTCAGTCTCTCAACAATAAGGTATGAGATCATCCCAAAGTTCCTCTGCATGCCTGGAAGAGAGAGTATGGACAGGGAAGAATTTGGAAGCATGGTTTCCCCTCCATATAAGATGCCAAGTGTCTGGATTTGCTCCATGGCTGTGGTTGGAGAGACAAGAACAATTGTGAGATGTATTTAGAAAGAAGACTAGTCATGAAAAGAGACAAATGTGCTTTCGTGGAAATCACACTAGAATGATTATCTCATTCTAGTCTATCATTGTCCTTGAGCTATTTAATAACTGTGAATTGGAGGTGGCTGATAGTGACGCAAAATAATTCTTGTCCAAAGACGAGTAAATTCTATTCTGTCTTGCAGAGGTTCATTTGGCTTCTCCTCCTCCACTGTGGAAGAATTTAGTTTTGCCTCCATTTGCCTATTCATGCCAACATTCCTTTACTACACATAAATTTGTGTGTTTTTTACTTCTCTTTGAACCAGCAGTAACATTAATCTGGTTCCCTCATTGATTCATGAATTAAGTAAAATCTCTAATGTGTATTCATTTTTCCATCTGTATGAGAGAGATGATTTTGCCTTTTCATGAAAATTAATTCTTAAGTCAAGACTAGTGGAATAGAGAAAATGAATATTCTAAATGTGCAGATGATTTTCACCAGAAAGCATTTGCTGAGGGTTTGGGCTTCATATAGGAGTCTACAGACTTAGACTAAAGACTTGGATATGACAGAGTGAAATCTACTGTCATCTCAAGATGCTAAGGAGATAAGTTCCACTAGAGCTTCAAAATAAAGCTGTGGAGATGGAAGGTAAACTCAGAGATAAGCTTAGAACCTTTAAAGGGGGAAAAGTGCATCTCCCAAAGTAATTCAATGTTGAGGAGAGAGAACCCTGCCAAGCTCTCCATCAAAAGCCAGGGCAGGGCAGGCCTGAGGAAAGCTGATAAATAAGAGGCATATTCAGATATTACTAAAACTGCAGCCGAGCCCTGACTCAGCTCACCCCACATTCTATCTGCTAATTGATGAAAGCAGAAACCTCTTCTGGAGGCAGGTATCATCTGGTACATCTATAGTTATTGTACCTACAATGTCTAACATAAATATTAGATTGGTGCAAAAGTAATTGCAGTTTGGGCAATTATTTTTAGTCTTTTAAACTGTAATCAATTTTGCACCAACCTAATAAAAACTTAATAGAAAAATGTGCTAAATAATCATTAAAAAACTGATGATGGTAGAGTACAGCATAGATAATATAGTCAATAATGTTGCAACAACTATGTATTCAGTACTGGACTACACAGGGGGAATCACTGTGTAAATTAAGTAAATGTCTAACCACTATACTATACACCTGAAACTAACATAAAATAATTTGGAATGACAACTGTAACTGAAAAAAATAAATAAATAATTTCTTAAAAGCCTAATGTTGGAAACAGATCAATACATTATCCAGATTGGAGCGAGCAGGCAACACTTCAAATTAACAATGGCTCACATGTTAAAGAAAATAGAGGACAAGATAAAAAAAAATAGATGAAATAAGGACAAATTTCAACAGAGACCTGGAATCTGTAAGAAAGAATCAAATCAAGATCTGGCAAATGCAAAATCTGAACTTAAACTTAATTGGATAGGTTTAATGGCATAGTAAGTCTAGAAGAAGATGGGATTAATGAACACAATGACACATTAATAGGAAATAACCAAATGGAAGCATAAAGAACAGATGATTTTTTAAAAAAATTAAAGTTTATTGGGGTGACAAATGTTAGTAAAGTTACAACGATTTCAGGTGTACAATTCTGTAATACATCGTCTGTATATTACATCGTGTGTTCACCACCCAGAGTCAGTTCTCTGTCCATCACCATATATTGGAAGAACAGATAAATTAAAAAAAAAACAGAAAAGAGAATAAAAGTTATAAGGGACATGCTTCAGAAGCCATATGTACATACAACTGAAGTGCTAAAATTAGAGCTAAAAAGACATTGAGGGAGAAGTAAAATTTGAAGTGATAGTGACTAAGAATTTTCAAGAAACTCAGGAAAATCCAAACAGAAAATATACAAGAAACAAAAAACAAACAACAACAAAAAACCCATGGGCACATTAAAGTCAAACTACTGAAAATCAAAGCAAAGACTAAATTGCTGAAGAAGCCAGAGGACATTTATCTCGTTTCTATGTCTTCACTATTATAAATAATGCTACAGTGAACACAGAATGCAGATATCTCTTGAGGATCCTGATTTCATTTCCTTTGGATAAATACCCAGATGTGGGATTGCTGGATCATATGGTGCTTCTATTTTTAATTTTTTGAGGAACTTCCACAGTGGTCTCCATTATGGCTGTACCAACTGACATTTCCACCAACAGTGAACAAGGGTTACCTTTTTTCTCCACATCTGGTTTTGATTTGCATTTCCCTGATAACTAGTGATGTTGACCATCTTTTCATATACCTATTCACCATTTGTGTGTCTTCTTTGGGGGAAAAAAAAAAGTCTGTTCAGGTCCTTTGCCTATTTTTTAATCTGCTTTTTTTCTGAGTTGTGTGAGTTCCTTACATATTTTGGAAATTACATACAGAAAAATTAATCTGGCTATTCACGTGGTCCACCTTAATGTATGTCTGCTACACCTCAGTGTAAATAAGAAAATAAAATCAACCTGTGCTAGCCCACTGCATGTAACCTCGGCCAATCTCTTCTTTATTCTGAATGGTATTTTCTTCATAGACATGTTTCTCATAGATCAAAGACTTCTTAGGAAGTATAACAAAATAAGAGCTGTACTCTTCCTGTCCTGGGAAGAGTACCAACTGTAAATGTTCATTAAGTATTTGTTTTAACTAATGAATTCAATGATTTTTCACTAATTTAAAATCACTTCATTTTCAAGGGTCAATTGTACATGTCAACACGTACAACTGAGGGTTGTACAGGGAAGGGAAGGGAAGGGAAGGGAAGGGAAGGGAAGGGAAGGGAAGGGAAGGGAAGGGAAGGGAAGGGAAGGGAAGGGAAGGGAAGAAAAGGGAAGGGAAGGGAAGGGAAGGGAAGGGAAGGGAAGGGAAGGGAAGGGAAGGGAAGGGAAGGGAAGGGAAGAAAAGGGAAGGGAAGGGAAGGGAAGGGAAGGGAAGGGAAGGGAAGGGAACAAAAACTGAGGATATCTGTGACAAAAGCAAAATGGTACTTTAAGGAAACTGACCAGGGAGTTGGGAGGTCTATGGATGGAGCTGGGTTTCCTGTTACTGTCTAGTCCTGACTTCCTATTAAACTTTATCGTTCTAACTTCTCGTGGGGGTGGGGGGGTGACATATAAAGGAGCAATCTTGGGAGATTGCTCTCTTTGGCATGTAGGCAGCTGGCCAGAATGTGCATGTTCCCACACTACCGTGGTGCTTTTCTTTTTCTTTCCCCAAATAAACCCTCTTATTGATGGACTATCTAAAATATTATTTTTGTTCAATTGACATCTGGTGTATTGGTTTATAATTACCCCTGGTCATCCACAGAACATGAAAGAATTCACAAGACTCTGAAATGTACAAAAGCAAGAAAAGGTTTATTGAAAGTCAGAGAGAGAGAGCCAGTGACAGTGTCCAGAGAAGGCAGCTGCCACAAGTTTCCATTTGTAAGAGAAATACTGGCAAAAGGAGTTTTCCAGGGTAGAGTCTGATAGAGACAGCCGTGGCAGGTTTCTGTTTAGTGGGGGTGTTATATTTTTCTGTGCAGGACTTAGGGTGCTTATTAGCTTGCAGGGGTTGCTGTTATGATTGTCTTCTTCTGGGAACTGTCCGGTTCCCATCTATGATGGATGTCAGCTTGCAGGGGACTGCTGTTAAGACTGGCTTCTTCCAGGAACTGTTCTGTTTCCATCCATGATGGGTGTTTTTCAGCTTGCAAGGGGTTGCCATTGCAATTGGGAACTGTTTTTCCCCACCTATGATGCATCCATCATAGGTGCTTGTCAGCTTGCAGGTGCAGTGCTAGCCAGGGGATTCAGAGCCAAGCAGTTAATTTTTAAGCTCATTCCTGCTAACTCATAAGCTCACAAGCTCACTCCTGTTAACTCTTTACCTGTCTCATCATCTAATACAGCATGTTTTGTAAGCACTATCTGCGATCCATGCTACTTTCACTTGAAAATAGTAGCATAGTATGGTATAATAGACAATTGTTATTAGTATTACAACCGCAATGAGGACAATGGCTGCCAAAAATAGCTCACATTCATAGAAAGCTTACCATGTGCCAGGCACTGTCACAGGGTTTCTCATGTATTAATTTACTTGTTTCCTAAGAGGTAGGTTTTATTATTATCACTATTAAGAGAAACAAGAAACGGGCATGTATAGATTTTAAAACATGCCTAAAGACACGCAGTCAAAGAGCCAAAATTCCAGCATCTTCATCCTTAAAATCCAGGCTACTTATCTATAGTGGAGAAATAATCAGTTCAGCTCTTGTTGTCTGTATTCACTCTGTACAACTAATTAGCTTCATGACCTCACAGGTCCTCAGTTTTTTTCATATGTAAAGGGATTAACAGAAACAGTAGCCTCACAATCGAATCTGCATGTTTTAGAAAACATATTTGTTTGTTTGTTTGTTTATTATGTGTCACTGACATAGGGAAAAAAATAGAACTATATAATAGTAAAAACTTTAAATGGTTCTTGAAGAGGGCTATGAACAATGAAAAGACCAAACTTCCTTTTATTTTTATAATCTATGTAAAAAAAAATCCACATTATAAAATATCCCTTAGGTAATCCTGTTTGAGATCTATGTTTATATTGAAACAAACACACAAACAAAAAGATTCCAGGGGCTTAAAGTCTTAAAGGAGCAATGGTGACAAATATTTTTCCAGGAATGTTTAGCGAATGTTGGCCCTTAGAAAAGTTTATCAAAAAAAAAAAAAAAAAGTTTATCGGTGTAAAAAAATGGGAATAGAGCAAACATTTTCTTTCCTCAGTTTCCCTTGAAATGGACTGTAAAGGTCTCTGACGTGTTTCAGGGACACAGGTGTCCTAGTTGCTGCAGGATGCCCCGATCATTGCAGACTAGAGATGAGTCGTGATGATGTTTAAAAGGTCACAAATTTATTCCCATCTTTCTTTCCCTAGCAGACTCAGGGAAAAACTATTTCTACACTAAGGATGAACAGCAGGGAGCAATGTATTATTTCTTCTAGTCACATAAGTGAGGATGGCATCATGACTTCCCTGATGGTTGGCCTTGGTACGTATTGCAGCCTTGCCTCTTGTATAGGAATGTTTATAGCAGCTCTATTCATAAACCAGAAAAATTGGAGACTACCCACATGTCCTTCAATGGTTGAATGGATAAACACATTGCGGTACAGCGATTAAATGAAATATTACCCAGAAATAAATAGGAATGAAGTTCTTTAACAGCCATCCACATGGATGAGTTTCAAACGCATGCTACTGAGAGAAAGAAAGAAGCCAGTCTCAAAAGGCTTCACAACGTGTGGTGACATTTACATGACATTCTGGAAAAGGCCAATAGAGGGATGTAAAACAGATTGGTGGTTGCCAGGAGTTAAGGCTGGGGAATGCTTGACCACAAGGGAGCAGCCCAGGAGAATTTGGGAGAGTAATGGAACCTGTACATTCCTGTATCTTGATTATGTTCATGGTTACGAAATTCTATGCATTTGTCAAAAATTCACAGAACTTCACCCTGAAAAAAGTAGATTTTATTGAATGTGAATTTTAAAATGAACTTTAAATAGGAAGTCCAGACCATTGGAATGACATATAGAGCCAACTGATTAGCCCTGATTATTATTATGGTTTTCTCAAACCCGAATGTCATTTCTTTGGATATCTCCCAGCAAAGAACTTGGTAAAATAACTTTCTAACTCAATAGTTCCCGAGCTTATCCCCACAATGAATCGCCTGGGGAAGTTTTTTGTTGTTGTTTGGGGGGTTTTTTTATAGCAAGATACATATAACATAAAATTGACCATTTTAACCATTCAAGAGTGTACAGTTCAGTGACATTTAATACACTCACAATGTTGTGCAACTATCACCTCTATCTAGTTTCATAACCTTTTCATCACCCCCAAAGACGACCTTGTACCCATCCCTTTCTCCATCCCCTCTCCCTCCAGACCTTGGCAGCCACTAATCTGCTTTCTGTCTCAATGGATTTGCCTATTCAGGACATTTCACATGCTGTATTGTGTGTCTGGATTTTTTCAATTAGCATAATGTTTTCAAGGTTCATCCATGTGGTAGTATGGATTAGAACTTCATTACTTTTGGTAACTGAATAACAGTCCATTGTATTGAGAACAACATTGTGTTTATCTATTCATCCATTGATGGACCTTTGGGTTGTTTCTGCCTTTGGGCTCTTGTGGATTGTCAGTCCTCCTATGAACATTCACATGCAAGTTTTTGTTTGAACACCTGTTTTCAACTCTTTAGGGTATACACCTAGGAATGGAATTTCTGGGTCTTATGGTAATTCTTTGTTTAACTTATTGAGGAAATTTAGGGAGTTCTTAAACATTCTAATGCCTGTGTCTCAACCCCAGATATTGTCATTTAATTGGTCTGCAATATGACTTAGGCTTAGGAATTTTCAAAAATCCCCCAAGTGATTCTAACTTGCAGACAAGTTTGGGAATTGGGAACCACTGTTCTGGGAGGCATCTTGATCAGATTTTAATATACACCCTCCTTGTTCAACAAGCATTTGGTAGAGAAAAACCTCCAAGTTATCCCACTGGGCAATTGAGTAATATATGTTAGTAAGATTCACATTTGGAGAAAGTGGATGGGGAAAAAAGCAGGACTGATAATATCCATGATTATGAATGGTTTTCAAATCTCCAAATCATCCACAGAACATGTGAGAGAGTCTTGTTACTGTTCTCAATAGTAAGGTTCAGATTTGGGAAATATGAGAAAAAATCATCAATAACTTCATGTACGAATGATAACATTCCTTCACATGACTGCCAGTGTCCCTACTAAATGTTCAACTCATCCTTTCCAGCTGAGAGCAAAGAGTCAGACATCAATTCCCGAAGAATTTGGCTGCAGTAGATGGGGAGAGGAAATGTCGTGTTTCCCCAAAAATAAGACCTAGACGGATAATCAGCTCTAATGAGTCTTTTGTAGCAAAAATTAATATAAGACCCGGTCTTATTTTACTATAAATAAATAAGTTATACTCTTTTTTTATACTTATTTTACTTATAGTAAAATAAGACCGGGTCTTATATAATATAATATAATGCAATGCAATACAATACAATACAATACAATACTGGGTCTTATATTAATTTATTTCCCTACTTATGGTTCCGTGGGTGTTCCTTTTTGGCCTAGACATATCCTGCGTTCTTATGTGGGGAGCGGGAGCTGAGACCCCGCAGGCCACCCCACATGACAAATGGCGCAGCGAGCAGGGTCCCCCGCACGACAAAAGTACACTCCAAAGGGTTAGGAGTGGGCCACAGCTCAAAGGCTCACAGGTTCAAAGGGCCAAAGGCGTCATTATTAGGAGAAAAAGTACACTCCAAATTCTTTGGAGTGGGCTCAGCAAAAGAAAGGGCTCAAAAGGCCCAAGGGATTCAAAGGCCCAAAAGTCCAAGGGCCAGAGCCAGGGCCCTGACTGGCGAGACCTTGGAGTTTTTATCCGTTTTTTTTCTCTAATGGGCTGTTCCTTTCTGGGTGTGGGACCACTTGATCGACACCTGTGATTGACAAGAGGCTATTACCTCATCCTTTTAGACTGTGCGTGTCCCTTCCCAGAATTCAGTCTGTTACAATGATATTAATGAACTTCTGGGCATATGTATGATATTATAATGATGGTAAATGAGGCCCAGGTGAAATGAAGGTCGTTGTGGTCATTACTGCACAGGTGTGAGTGGCCGGTTTAATGTAGTTGGGTACTTTGTACCCATTTGTTCCTCATAGGGGTAGATAATTACAATGAAAAGTGGAAGTTTTGGGTGGGGAGGGGAGGTCGTTTGGGCGGTCACATTCTGTGGGTTGTGTTGGACGTGCAGGAATGCAGAGACCCAAAGCCTATCTCTACCTGCCTGCCTTGTTTTCCCCTTGGGAAATGAGATCCCCATAAAATCTTTATGGGAAGTTGAGGGACAGGAGGTCTTTTCTTCTGTATCTGCTTCCTGCTGGACAGGGACATAGAGCTGCCCCTACCTATTAGGGGATTCATGGAACTCTTGCCCTATCTGATCTTAGATGAGAGGAAGGGGTCTTGAGATCCGCCTGGAAGATCGTGTTGGCTTCTTAGGTTGGGACTGGTAATCTTGCTGGGGATCATCTGTATCCCCAAGGCCCCTAAATGAGGAAAAATAGATTTCAATTAATAAATTTCTTAAAGAGCAAAGCTCAAAGCTATTGATGCGGGGTGGCTACGTGATGGAAAATCCGTCAGCTCTTATGGAGCCTGTGGTCATTCAACTGGTCACTCAGGTGGTGTCAATTGTCCAGGAGCTGCCCCCAGAACAGGTTAGAAAGAACATTTGGCTTCAACGATTACTATCAACAAGTATAAAACACAAGTTTTAGGGTAATTATCTAAGGTAGGGCATAGGAGCTAAAAAAAACTGGGGAAAAGGAAACTTTAAGAGAAAGGAAACTTAATCTCTATAAAAAAAAAGTTCAAGTTTTTCAGTGGTAGGGAGGGGGTTGGGAGGGGGCTACTCGCTTGGCCTGTTTTGATGTAAGGTGCTGCTTAGTGAATGCCGGGGTTCATAGTCTCATGGAGCCGAAGAATGGATACACGGACCAGGAAGAGGCAAAAAGTTGCCCAGGAAGATAGTTTATTATAGTCAGCAAAGAGTTACAGCTCCCTAGAGGAAAGGGGTACCTGAAGCGGGGATGCCCACTAGCTAAGGCCAAAGCTTGTGTTTATATACCTTTATTTCTACCTGGGAGGGGGATGTTGGGATGTGGGTACCTATGGATATGTCTCCTGGACTCACTCTACTGCTCAGCCTGGAAGCGGGCGTTGAGACAAACCCATTTGTGCCCGAGCATGATTGATGATATTTTTGTCCTGGAAGATTGCCCTCTGTTCTGTTTTTGCTCAGTCTACCAAGAAGTCTCTAACTGCCTGATATCATACTAACTAACCTGTCTCAGTATCACTCTGATAATAGACACTTAATCTATGGCCCAACTCCTGTGTCAGTCCATTGGCTGAGCAGTGCAGGCAGCATGAGGACTGGACTCAGCTGGCCTCCAGTTTCAGTTTCTGGCGAATCTGCTGGGACAGCCTCAGGGTTCCTCCAGTGAGTCTTTTAGCTTGCAGAGGGTATGGGGGGCTGACTGGGTAGATTCCTTGGTGCACAATTGACCTATGGAAGCAGATGCCCAGGGATTTTGCTCACTGAGGTGGGGGTTGCACCAGGGCCCATCCATCACCGGCGTCTTTCCTGCACCACTGGGATAGAATAACTGCTCTGTTTTCCTGCCTCTAGTTACTGATTCCGGAAGTGGAGTGGCCCCAGCATGTGTAGCCAGAGGATTTTGCTCCTTGCAATGCAGGGTCTCAACTCCCGTTCTCCACACAAGAACGCAGGACATGGTGAGGACAAAAAGAAACAACAACGGAGCCATAGATAGGGGAGCCACACCACCCCACTCTCGATGGCAACTGGGTGAGACACAAAAGCAAACATCCGCCAGTACCCCAACGAGGGGTCTTCCTGCACCCCCGCCTCACTGGCAGCCAGGCAAGACACAGGAAGTAGTATCAACACAATCCGAAATCCACAATCCGCTTGCTAACCACACTTTCTAGCCACAATCCGCAGTCCGCTTCTCTGCCAACCAACCAACCCCTCCAAGTGCAGCCACAGCTGTTATATTAGTCGCCAATGGCTAACCGGAAACAGCTGATAGCTATCTAATAACCGAGCCAACACCTTTCCACGTGAGGCCGAGAGCCTGGAAACTGTTCTCTGGGACTCTGTCCCCACATATCTTTGAGGGCCATCCGGGGGTTATACTGTTAGGTAGAACTTAGAAAATATAGAGAAGGAAGGATGGGAGGGGGTCCATAGTGCCTATGGAAAAAGCTCATAACTAGCTTTGATTAACTGCCTCTGACCACATATTTGTTTTTACAACAGATGACAATAGGTGGTCTGGAGCAAGATAAGGATCTGACTCAACAGACTTCCACCCATTTTAGGAGGTCACACCCTCCTGTGAAAGAGCATGCACCACCTTTTCCCAACAAATCTATATGTAACTCCCTCACCCACACAGCAAACTATAAGTCCTCCAGACAAAAGCTCTTTTTTTTGCACTGGCTCTCTCACCCACGTGTTCTCTCTCCCTCTCTCTCTCTCTCTCTCACCTGGCCTAGGCCCATTCTCTTCCCTGAGAATGTATCACTGTGGAGACAGAGTCCCAGAGAGCAATTTCCAGGCTCTGGACCTCAAGTGGAAAGGTGCTGGCTCGGTTATAAGATGGCCATCAGCTGTAATCAGATGGCCATCAATTGTGGCTGGGTGGCCATGAGCTGTTACCAGTTAGCTATTAGCCACTAATATAATTGCCGTGGATACGTTAGGGGGTTGGTTGGTTGGTTGGCAGAGAGGCAAACGGCAGATTGCGCATCGTGTGGAGCCTGCTTCCTGTGTCTCCAACCCAGCCGCCAGCGAGAATATAGTGGTATGAACCCCCTATCCATGGCTCTGTTGGTGTTCCTTTTTGGCCTCACCATATCCTGCGTTCTTGTGCGGGGAGCAGGAGCTGAGACCCCACATTACAATCACTAATAAACCCTGCTTGCATATTAATCAGCTTGCTGACCTTTGATTCTTCACTGCGGCAAGAAGAACCGAGACTGGGGGGGCCAGTTTGCTCAGTGGTTAGAGTGCGGTGCTCATAACACCAAGGTCGCTGGTTCGAGTCCCACATGAGCCAGTGAGCTGTGCGCTCCACAACTAGATTGAAAAACGTAACGACTTGACATTCTGAAAAAGAACCGAGACTCCTATAACAATACTGACCCATTGGTGCTAGTAGGTGAGGCTGCAATATGCAGCAAGGCAGAAACCCCCCACCACCACCACCAGTAAAGGGCTCTGGTTGCAAGCTTCCTCTGGTTCTGGAAGTGTGCTTGTGATTGGCAACATTGTTTCCCAGGAAGCGGAGCCCATCTTATTTCAGCCTTTGGGCATCTGGTGGTCTGAAGGCCACATCTGGTTTCTGGTTTTAGCCCACCTGCCAATTGTCTGATGATTGACGGACCATGTATATGGAGTAAGATGACGTTGCATCCAAATCTGGCACCTACCTAGGTCTAATTTATCTGGTGTTCGGATCCAAAACTGGTTTTTCTGGGTTTTGTCTGTGTTGAAAGTAAACTGACTCCTTGGGATGCTTAACCATGGAGATGGGAGGACTGTGGTTGGAGCTGGGCCCCTTGCTGACTCTCTGGTTTTGACTTCCTGTTGAACTCTGTGGTAACCTCCCGGGGGAGGGAGGTCAATATAGGAGCGAGCCATGCTGGACTCAGTTCTCTTTTTTTGCCTGGCCACGGAGAGCTGCCCTCCATGTGTGCAGGCGTCAAGAACCTCTCTTGACGGTTCAGTTTTCTTTTTTTCCCCCCCAAATAAACTCTTTTTCTTTTGGTGGATTATATGGAGAATTATTTTGGCAGACAACATTTGTCTGATCCAGGGAATACTTGGATCTGTCTGTGTGTTTAAATCTGTGTTAAATGTGGCCACATTTGTTCCAGCTCAATAATGAGATCTAAGTTTTCGATCCTGGACGGGAACCTGTTAGGCAAAATATTAGGCCACTGGCAAAACGATGGCTACGAGCCATTTCCATGGAAATGAGATGCATATAAACCTTAGCCCGGCAGATGTAGGGGGTCTCTCTTCCACTACCAATTACATTAGAGATCAACACACCGTCTGTGGGGCGGCCTTTTCTTACTCTCTACTAAATAAACTTACTTTCACTTTAAACTTTGTATGGGCTGGCATTTAAATTCTCTCCTACTTGAAGCCAAGAGCCTTCTTGGCCCAGGACTTGAGTCCCCACTTTGGAGGATTCGTCTCTCCAGTATCAGTAATGTGTTAATTTATAAGTGCCTAACTTTTAAAAATAATACTCAGCCATTATGCATAAAGATCAGTTAATTTAACTATAAAAAGAGCAAAAGCTTTGGAATATCATGCTGAAGGCGGAAATACTAAACTGCCATGGGGAACTTGCTTCTTTTATTTTGTGGGGTTATTTTACTTTTTTATTATTATTAATTTCAGGTGCACAAAACAAAGTAAAACTTAGACATTTATCATATTCTGTTTTTTAAAGTGGATCAGGTTCAAATCAAGGAATAGGACCGTGTGATAATACAGTCATTTTGCATTTCTTAAACGACACTCAATCATTACATAACAGAATTACAGAATCTGTTCTATTTGATTTCTTGCACCATTTCCCAAGTTGAAGAGGAAAAAACTTTTTCTCTCCCTCTTAGGTTCAGTGTCTGGAGGCCTGTGAATTAAACTAACAAAAGTCAGATTAACAGGAGAAAGGCATACAATTTTTATTAATAGTATGTTACCGTGCAAAAGTTCCGGCTGCTTGCCGCACAAAAGCCACAACTCGAGAGGCAAGGTTGATGGAAGGAAAAGTAGATTTTATTCCAAAATGACAGCATTAAGGGAAGACAATAGACTCCCTGTCACAAAGACTGCCTTCCTCTCTCAATATTGCCAAAAGGTTTTATAGATACACAAGGAGGGGTGAAACAAAGGAAGGAGAAGTTGGCCAGGCAATTTCAGGAACAGGCACTTCCTAGAGGCTGGTCTGCCCCAGTCTCAGGAGTGAATCCAGTACAGAGGCAAAAAAATCCTCCTAAATTACCAGGTCAGATGTGCACACTCATCCAAAGTAAACAGAACCATTGAAACTGGTATGCATGGTAAATGCCCAGTAAACAGTCATCAAGGTTTGTGGGAGGAAGGAGAGGGAAACAAAGAAAGGAAAAAAATATTTTCAAAAAGTCCCAAGCCAAACCACTGTCAAATTGAATGACATCAGAGGTTTAAATTTCAAAAAATATAAGATACAGGGTCACCATTACAGTTACATGCTGGGGAGTTCACAGAAAAGAAGTAAAACTCAAACAGGCAGACATGGGGGGCTTATAAACCATTTTAACAAAGGAAAGAGGGTTTGGGCTTCAAGAAGCAATAAACAGTGAGGGAGGAGACTAGGAAATATATGGGGGAAATGAGTGAAAGATGCAGACTAGTTTAGTAAGGTCTGATCATGCAAATTCTTGGTTGTTGTGGTTGTCCGTGGGTTGTGAAAGAATTCATGAGGCACACAGAAATACAGAAGGTTTATTAAAGCAAAATAGGAGGGAGAGTTGGCTGGGCAGAATCTAGAGTAGAAAGCTGTGGTGGGTTTCTGTTTAGCTGGGGATTTATATTTTTCTATTCAAGATGTAGGGTGTTTGTCAGCTTGCAGGGGGTTGCCATTACAATTGGCTTCTCTTGAGAACCATTCTGTTCCCACAGCTAGCAGGGGGATTCAGAGCCCAACGGTTAATTTTTAAGCTCATTCCTGTTAATTCCTGTCTCATCATTGATGTCAACTCCCCATCTTCAGTGATAAGAGTTACTTTTCTTTCCCTGGTACAAGGTTAGGGAAGGGCACCTTTTCATAGAGAAATATATGCCCTGATTTCTGGCAGATAAATTGAAGCCAGCAAACTTCCTGTATCTCAGTTCTCAATTGCCTTCAGCGCAAAATAATCCTTATGCAAAGTGGTATTTTTGGGGATGGCATATACTTTTTTCTCCACAGCTTTATTAAGATATTATTGGCGTATAACATGTAAGTTTAGGGTGTACAATGTGATCATTTGATACACATATATATTGCAAAATTATTTATGGGTGGCATATTCTGATCTCCTTTATCCACTGGCCAGCCGAAGTTAGGTCTTACTGTAGATGAGAGATAGGACTAGCTCTTATTTCAACCCATGCAGCAATCACTAATGGCATAAGTCTTGCCTTGAGAGAGAGAAATAATGGAGCTTTGTCATAATGGAGGCACAATATGAATACTGTTTGCCCAAAGATCTCTAGAACCAGGACAAACAGGTGTGTATTGGGACAGAAGAGTCTTCATTCCATTGATTACTGATGGAGCCAGGAAAGTACCCAGGTTCTGTGGACATTAAATCTAAA
Source organism: Rhinolophus hipposideros (assembly GCF_964194185.1). NCBI lineage: Eukaryota > Metazoa > Chordata > Mammalia > Chiroptera > Rhinolophidae > Rhinolophus > Rhinolophus hipposideros. Next base: position 43,297,199 of record NC_138067.1, read on the forward strand.
TTGGTGGCTGTCTCACTGCATTGTTTTGTGGAACTGAGGTTGGGGTATTAAGCAAAAATGCCACCTCAGTATGGAGCCTGCAGAGCAATGCAGTCCCTGGAGATTTGCCTCCTGGGACACAGACCAAGGACAGTGAAAGGCCAGAAAGTCAGAGAGTAAAATTAGAAGGCTGAGTGGAGACTACAGAGAAGACACATGTAATGCTCTCCTTAGCATTAGCTTGTTGTTTGTCCGGATAAAAATTCTTGCCCTGATTGCAGGGGATAAAACCCTATCAGTAAAGTTTTCTCATGGGGCAATAGCCAAAGACCCCGAACAATACTGGAGGTATCGCACTCCCTGACTTTAGCTTGTACTACAGGGCTACAATAATCAAAACAGCATGGTATTGGCAGAAAAACAGACACATAGACCAATGGAATAGAATTGAGAACCCAGAAATAAAACCACATAAATATGGACAGATAATTTTTGACAAAAAAGCAAAAAACATACAATGGAGAAAAGACAGCCTCTTCAATAAATGGTGCTGAGAGAATTGGACAGCCACGTGCAAAAGAATGAAACTGGACTGCTATCTGTCACCATGTACCAAAATTAATTCAAAATGGATCAAAGACTTAAGCATAAGACCTGACACAATAAACTGCATAGAAGAAAACATAGATACTAAACTTATGGACCTTGGGTTCAAAGAGAATTTTATAATTTGACTCCAAAGGCCAGGGAAGTAAAAGCTCAAATAAACGAATAGGACTATATGAAACTTAAAAGCTTCTGAACAGCAAAATAAACCATCGACAAAATACAGAGGGAACCAAATGAATGGGAGAAGATTTTTGCAAACAGTGCCTCCAATAAGGGGCTAATATACAAAGTATACAAGGAACTCATGCAACTCAACAACAAAAAAACAAACAACGCAATTGAAAAATGGGCAGACAACCTGAAGAGACATTTCTCCAAAGAGGACATACAAATGGCAAATAGACATATGAAACAATGCTCAACATCACTAATCATCAGAGAAATGCAAATAAAAACTACAATGAGATATCACCTCACCCCAATTAGAATGGCTATCGTCAACAAGACAAATAGTAACAAGTGTTGGAGAGGCTGTGGAGAAAAAGGAACCGTCATACACTGTTGGTGGGAATGCAGACTGGTGCAGCCGTTATGGAAGGCAGTGTGGAGGTTCCTCAAAAAATTACGAATATAATTACCATAGGACCCAGCAATCCCTCTCCTGGGTATCTACCCAAAAAATCTGAAAACGTTTAAACATAAAGACACGTGTGCTCCAATGTTCATTGCAGCTTTTTTTACGGCGGCCAAGACATGGAAACAACCAAAATGTCCTTCGATAGATGAATGGATAAAGAAGTTGTGGTATATATACACAATGGAATACTATTCGGCGGTAAGAAAAGATGATATAGGAACATTTGTGACAACATGGATGGATCTTTGGAGTATGACGCTAAGCAAAATAAGTCAGACAGAAAAAGCACAGAACCATATGATTTCACTGATATGTGGTATATAAACCAAAACCAACAAAAGAACAAGACAAACAAATGAGAAACAAAATCTCATAGACACAGACAATAGTTTAGTGATTACCAGAGGGTAAGGAGGGTGGGGGGTGGGAGATGAGGGTAAGGGGGATCAAATATATGGTGATGGAAAGAGAACTGACTCTGGGTGGTGAACACACAATGGGATTTATGGATGATGTAATACAGAATTGTACACCTGATATCTACGTAATTTTACTAACAATTGTCACCCCAATAAATTTAAAAAATAAAAGTGAAATAAATCATTTTAAGACAAAAAATTGAGAGAATGTACTGCCAGCTGCCTTACACTAAAGGAAAAAGAAAAATAATAACAGATGAGAGCAGAAATACAGAAAGGACACAAATAGCAATGGGAAGAATAAATATAGGAGTAAATCTAAATATCGTCTGTATAAAACAGCAATGATAACATCTTATTGAATTTACATTATGTACTGTTTCAAAATACATAACACCAATAGGTCATAATGATACTTACATTATCTTCAATGTAGTAAAACTACAATTTTATACTAGATTTTTAAGTTAAGGATGCATTTTGAGATCTCTAGGGCAACTTCTGAAAATAAAATTTTAAAGACTGAATAATTTAGAGAGGGATTATGGAATAATCCAAAAGTAGGCAATGAAGTAGAAATAAAGGAACACTCAACAATATGGAGAAATATAAAACAAATAGCAAAGTGGTAGATTTTGTGAAAATTAATAAAGGGAAACCTCACTAAAATTTGGGAGACCAGAAGGGGGAGCTCTCACACAGTACAGCTCCATGTTAATTACAGGAAGAATTGTCAATTACAGACTCCAACAGAATTGTCAACAGGAAAGAATTATCATTTACAGGTCTGATCAGGAAAAGACGTACATTGCATCTCCTACAAGAAATCAACTCCCCCAGCAGCTCAGCCAATGAGAAACAGTCATCTCTCTAAATGCTCACCTTTCTCTAATGGACTTTTGTTCAAAACAGCCCCTCCCAACTTTTTCCTTTTTCTCCATAAAAAATGTTCCTCTTCTTTCTTGGACTTGTCTATGGCTTTGCTTGCTTGTCCCGAATTGCAATTCTTTATTATTTCTGAGTAAACCCATTTTGCTGGGAAAATAACTTTTTTTTTAAGGTCAACAATTTAAATCCAATTATAACACTAATTACCTTACATATAAATGGATCAAATCCAATTCAAAGACAAAGTTTGTCCTATGGTATTTTTGAAATTCAATTATAGTGATTACTAGAGATTAGACTCAAATAAAATGATACCAAAATGTGGAAGGCAAAAACCTCAAAATAAACCATACCATAAAAACACTAACTTCAAAAAAAATCTGGTGCATTTGTATACCAATGTTCATAGTGGCATAATTCACAAAAGCCAAAAGTTGAAATAACCCATACACCCATAGATGGATGAATGGGTAAACAAAATGTAGTCTATCCATACAATGAAATATTGTTCAGCCACCAAAAAAAAAGGAATGGAGTACTGATACATGCTACAACACAGATGAACCTTGAAAACACATTAAATGTGTTGACCTCAAGAGCAAGCCCTGTTAAGAAGAGCTACTGGTGGCTAACTGGGCTCAAATTTATAAACAGAGCCTAGCAGACTGTTGCTAAATATGAGCCTCTCACACAAGCCACCCTTTAGAGAGAAAGCTGCACTAAACTGGGCCTGCTGCGTTCAACTATCTGCCTGCTCTATGTTCCTGAGCCAACCCTCATAAAGGAGTTCCTGGAATCGTATTTAACCAATAGCTTTTCTGTCCTTCAGAGCTGCGCACCTATAATCTCATTAGCATCTCCGCTGACCAATCAGAGCAGGTCTATTCCAACCAATCAGGACAGTACTTTTGAACCAATCAAACTGTGAGGATATGGAGTCATTTGCATTACAGCAGACCAATCAGGGCCTTCTGTCAGCTTCCCCCCACCCTCCACAGTGCACTTCCACTTTCCAGCAAGACAGAGGACTGTGTTTCCTGGGAAGACAGGAAGAGGCCTTGCATGTGTGGAGCAGAGCTGGAGAGGGGTCTCACCTAAGGGCTGCTTTCCAAGCCATCGTGTTCCACAACTGCTGCTTCATAATCCAGCTGTTTGCACTGCACCCCAAGTTGGGGATTCTTGTTGACATTGAATTGGTGCCAATGACCATCTAGTGCCAACGACCATCGGTTGACAAATGAAATAAGCCAGGCACAAAAGTACAAATATTATATGATTCCACTTCTATGAGGTATGAAGAACAGTTAAATTCATAGCAATGGAAAGTAGAATGGAGGTTTCCAGGGGCTGGGGGAAAGGACATGAGGAGGTAGAGTTTAATGAATACAGAACATTAGTTGGAAAGATGAAAAAGTTCTGGATCTGGAGAGCGGTGATGGTTGCGCAACAGTGTGGATGTACTTAATGTCACGATTTTACACTTAAAAATGGTTAAAGTGGAAATTTTTATGCGTATTTTATCACAATTTTAAAAATGTTTTAAAACTGGTATAGGTGGGATGGAGGGCGAGAGAGAACTTGGCAGAGCACAGGAATTTTAGGACAGTGAAAACACTGTATGCTATTACAATGATGGATATTTCGTTATACATTTATCTAAACCCATGGAAAGCTCAACATCAAGAGTGAACCTTAAGGTCAACTATGGACTCTGGGTGGTTATGACGTGTCACTGTAGGTTTACCTCTGGTTTAACATGTAGCATTCTGGTTAGTGATGTTGGGGGGGGTTGTCTAGCTATGCGTGTGGGGGTGGGGAGTAGATGGAAAGTCTCTATAGCTCCCTCTCAATTGTGTTGTAAACCTAAAACCGCTCTAAATAGTCTCTGTACTTGGTTGACTTTAGTTTTTTAACAAGGTGGTGGGTTTTTTTTCTTTTTGGTTTTTTTTTACTGGGGAATATTGGGGAACAGTGTGTTTCTCCAGCTCCAAGTTGTTGTCTTTCAGTCTAGTCATGGAGGGCACAGCTCAGCTCCAGGTCCAGTTGCCGTTTTCAATCTTTAGTTGCAGGGGACACAGCCCACCATCCCATGCCGGAATTGAACCGGCAACCTTGTTGTTGAGAGGTCGCACTCTAACCAACTGAGCCATCCGGCTGCTCCCAGCAAGGTGTTTATTAATATTAGACAAGTAAGATTTAGGGTAGAGTTGCACTACTAGAAGTGAAGGAGCATTTCATTAAAATGATTGTGCTTTGGGTTGATATGATTTCAAATCCACTTGTTTATGAAAAAAACGAGGATGTTTTTAAGAGTAAAATTGTTTTGATATCAGCGCGAAGTAAGGTGTTTTATCAGGATGTCATCTCATCTGTTGTCCCTGATAAAGTCTGAGTAGTTCAGCTGCTGAGGGATTCCACTGCGGGATAGGGGCTAATCAAACAAAACCTGTGGAGAAGGCATTTAGACTATAGGGAAAGCCTGTGAGGGAGAGCTACTCCAGAGTGTTCTTCCAGGCAAGGTTCCAAGCCTGAGAACACGCAGCTCGTGGAGGAGACAGTGAAAGCGAACCAGTAGGAGGCAGAACCTAGGCTGGAATGTCTCCTGCGTCCAAGGATCAGGAATGTCTGGTGAGAAAGTTCTGCAGGAAATGCAAATCTGCTGGGGGTGGAGTCAGACCCTGGGCTCCTGCTAGGGTGTGGGTCTCCGGAGCCCCTTCCTGCTTGGCTCCTCCCTTTACCCTCTTAACCCGTCCATTTTGAGGAGGGGTTCTGGAAGCAGGTACAGAATGCCTGGGCAGGACGCATCTTTGTTCTCGATCGTTGGGGGTGGGGCAGGGGAGTCGTTTTATTGGTTTATTTGATTATTCTTATTTGTACAGTTCCATCCCTCTTGTCTGCAGCTCTACAACCCTTCAATATCTGGCGTGAGCTCTTGGGCTGCGCCAGCCACGGATGCGCGTCCCGAAGCTGGTGTTGGGGAAATGGTAAGTGCAGCTGCCGGATTGTCGCACGAGTGCACACCGCGGGCGTGCCGAGTCCGGTGGGCCGGGTCGGTTCCGAGGAGTTGGGAGTAGCTGTGTGCAAAAGCCTATTCTCCGCCGGGGAGAAGGGAAGCCCCTAGCGGCCCACGTGTTGCGCTCAGGAGGCGCCCTTCACCTTGCGGGGCTACAGGGGGGGCTCTCCCCGCGCTGCAACCTTGCAAAACGCCGCTTACCCTGGGGGAGAGCGAGGACTGCTGCAGGAAGTGTTTTACTTGAACCCGTGAAAGTGTTGGAGTTGGTTGTGATTAGGGTGAGCTGGAAAATTCCAGGCAGTCAGAGAGGCTGTCCGTTGGGTTCTTCTAGAGAAAGTGCTTCGCGGTTTGAGTTTGGTCCGATGGGCACATGCTTCCTTTGAACTGAGACTGCGGTAGAAGTTTATAAAAGGCCAGGTTGAAGGGAGAGGCAGGGGAGTCGTCAGGAGCAAACCCCAGGGTCTGAAGAAGTTGCGTAATTGTCCTTCGTCTACTCCGGGGAGGTCTGGTTCGCGGGAAGCCCCGGACACAGGTGGGGAGCTGTTTCATCTGCCAGATGTGTATGGTTTCCTTCTGCCTGCTGACCTGAGCTGCCGCAGAATTACGCCTTCTTTTTCTTTGTTCCCGGTTGTCCCAAGCTAATGGGCCTGAGATCACCAGGGACGAAACCGGCGCCCCCGTTGTACTGGTTTGTTGCGAGAAGAGAGATTGCACCCCAGAGGAACCGGCCAGATAGCGGAAGGTTTGAGGTCATCAGATTGAGGAGAAAGGGTAAACTTAAATGTGCTTAGATAAGCTCAGGCTGAGCTGTGTGCAGAGGGTTTGTCGTCCGGCCTGGCTGTTTCCTTGGAAACCACAAAGTCGATAAGCTGTGGAATGCCGCGTCCCGAACTCCTGATCGGAAACTCTGCAAATTGCAAACTGAAGCTGTTTGCTTCTCTGTCAGAGTGACTTAGTTGCCCCAGCCAAAAATGGGAAGTTCCTTTCTTACTGGTCTGATATCTAACAGTCTCGTTTTGAGTAGGATATGATTTTTAGAGAACAAGGTTTCTCAGTAGGTAAGAAAACAGTATGTAGAAGAAGAAAAAAAACTTTTTGTGACCGGTGTTATCTGGGTCTGATTATCTCCATCTAATGGATAGCAGGGTAGATTTACACATCGTTTCACAATTTGTGGGCTGCTTATGTCTAGTTTTGCCCAAGCATTTCATAATTTTGTAATTATTTGAGTCAAATTTCCTTTTACTTTGTAAAAACCTGAGTTAATGAGCACTCTGGAGTAGCGAATACCAGGGGATCTTAGGACCCAGCATAGATATTTGAATTTTTTGATACCACACTGGTATAGTTGCACATTTCTTAAGAAATGGAGTAAGTATATTTTTGAAGGAGATGAGAGGATACCATTCCGGCTGGAAGAACACCGGTTTTGTGTCCCTAGAGAATTTTGAAATGAAATCTTTCAAATAGGAGTTCCTATTTTAGCTGTGTTAAAAAAACGAAATTCAACCAAGTATATTTAAGGATCTAATATGCTTTAATTAAACGATTCATGAATCGGGCAGCACTCCATCTATTAACTAGAAGGGTGCTCTAAGAGGTTGTACAAAATGGAAGGTTTTTATAGGAAGCAGGGTTGGGTGGGACAAGGCAGCAATTGACAAAAGGATAGAAAGGATTCTTCGGAGGCTGGTAATTTTTTCTTTGTTTTTTTCTTTGGGGGAAGAGAATGGCAAGGGATTTATAAAGCAGACTGCCTTTTCTTTCAAAGAAGGATGGAGAGGGCCCATGTGACAGATTACCTTTCTGGTGCTTGTTCAGAAAATTCCAGACTGGAGATCAAAATTACATTTCTGGGAGAGGTTAAAACTGCAGTTAGATCTGGTGTGAAATCTAGGTTTAGGATCATGGGCTTTTTCGTGGGAGTGACGCCATTTGGGGCCTGTGGGTTTTCTCTTTAACAGATGGAAAGTGTGACTTCAAAGTAAAAAATCAAACTCGTAAATTGAGTTGTAAATTCATTATTTAATTGAAAACTCAATTCTGTTTGGTAATTTATTTATGATCAATGTGTTTAAAAAATTAAAATGATTAGGGCAAACCTTGAAATCTTTCCTCTTCCTGTCCTGTTCTCAACTCCTGGCCACCCAGAAGTAACCATTTTGATAGATCCTTGTGTATCTTTTCAGAGCCCCTTATTTTCCCTTTATTTCATGAAAATGATCTTGTTTTACACTCTTCTGCAGCAAATATAAGGGGTTGCTGTCATAGATTTAAAAAGACTTAAGTGACCAAATACACATGTGGGTCTTGTTTGGGAAACTGACTAGATATTTGATTCTATAAAAACAGACTGCTAGCATTTCTCAGTGTGATGATGTCGTGATCACATTTTAAAAGATTCCTCATGCTTTATGAATACTATATACCAGCAATATTTAATGATGAAGTGCCAGAATATCTGGAGTTTTGTTTATAATCATTCAATTAGAGACGGGAAATGAATGGAGGTGGGAAAAGGGTGGGAGATTGAGAGTGTGGAAGCTGTGTAAAAGGTGGACCAGGCCTTGATTTTATTTCATTCTCACTATATTGTGTGTGTTTGACACTTTCCATAATTTAACATCACTGTTTAGAAAGCTTTTTTGTACTACTGAGCTCTTTAAAGAGTGGCTTGGCTGTAAGATTACATGGCAGAATAAATATAATATTATAAAATTAAGTTTCAATCCAACTTTGCTTAGTATGTGAGTTTTATGAAAAACTTTCACAAAGACAAGAGTATATAAAACTTACAAGTCGAATTTTTGAATAGTGTAATAAACATGCAGGTTCACAGATTAAGGAATTAGCTACTTGTATGGGTTAGGAAAGAAAAAAAAAAAAAAACGCCTCATAACCCCCATGGTCAGAGTTTGAATTTCACCAATTTCCACCAAAAATATCTTTTAAAGTTAGATTTCTTTTAAGCAGGGTGCAAAAACATGGCATAGATAGTGTTTCTCTTTCAGGTCTCATAGTCTAACTAGAACTTGCCTGCCTTTTGTTCATGACCTTGACCTGTTGAAGTCGCAGAGTTAATGGCAGTAGAAGAGCCCAGCTGCGAATCTGTGTGACAGCTCCCCTGTTAGACCTAAGGGTGTGATTAGATTAGGGCGGACATTTTTTGCCATGATACATCTCCAGTGATATGTCCTCCATAATATATCCCATCCCATAAGACATCGTATGAATATAAAAGCTCTTGCCATTATATAAGACACCTCCATGTATTAACATCCATTAATGTTTGTTTCTTGAATCAGTTATTTCATTTGGGTTGCAAAATGATAGCTTTTCAATGCAATCATTTCTTCTAAGTTTTTAGCCGGAATTCTGTAGTTTCCTGTCGTCAGCACTAGAAAGGCAGACTAAAGGCTTAATTGTGCCTCTTTATTAACAAAATTTCAGAATAAGGACTAAAGCCACCTCCACTGAGGAGAAATGCTCTTTTATTCCCCATTTGACACTCCCTTTTTGAGTATCATTGTGAGTTTGTGTGTTTTTAGTATTCAGTGTGTTTCAGTGAATTGCAGTTTTGTGGTTCAGAATATTCTAAATTGGGCCATTGGAAGACTCTTGCAGCTGACCTTACATCCTCATAGAGTAAAGGAAAGTTTCTCTGCCTTCTGGCACCACAAGATATTTTGACTCCCATTCTGTGTTTCCTGTTCCTGGCTCAGCTGTTTCTCTTGCTTCCTGCTTATTAATTTTAACCATTTTCTTAGCATAGACTGGTCAAGGGATCATGCTGATACTCAATCATAAAGCTGGCTGTTTAAAAACGTTTTTATTTTATATTTGAATCTTTCTTCTTAGACTAAAGATCTTGCTTCCTAACATTAACATAATCCCTCTATTCCTGATTCTGCAGTGGGTATAAAATTTTTGTAAGAAGCAGTGACCATGCTACTTTCTGCAGTAAAGCCACCTGGTAAGACGTCTGGTTCCCTTTCTTTTTATATGATGGAATCTTACACGTTGTGGAGTCCCTTTGATCAACTTTTTACCTCTGGTGGTTAACCTGCTGGCTTGATACATGCTTCGTTTCAGTTTTTCCATTTTAGGGTTTTTTTTTCTTATTTTTGAATATGTCAACACTACATGGTTCCCAATTAAAATCTATATAACTAGGTTATATTTAGACAAGTCTTACTTCTATCCCTTCTCCTCCACTGTTTCTTACTGAGAAGTCTGGTTTGCAGTATATATCCTGGGCCCTTTTTTTTTTTCTTTTTACTGAAAATATAAATTATAACCTGGAGACCACATTATACCACTTTGTATCCGTAGTAGAAGAGATTTTACTCATTCTTATCCATGGCTCTGTAGTTCTTTGTTATGTGGGTACAGCACAGATTTTAAGCAATCCGTCATTGAATATTTGGGGTAATTTCCAGTCTTTTGCTGTTATAAATCACCTTCAACACATAATTATACGTATATGTCACTTGGCTTTTTGGCCAGGGTATTTTTATAATACCATGTGTGCAAATGCTAGAGCGAGGGGTAAATGCATATAAAATTTTGGTAAATTATGCCTCATTTGCCTTCAAATTAGAGGTGGGACAATTTTGTACACAGCTTGTGAAGGCCTCTCCTTGGCGTTCCCTGGCTTGTGGACATATGACTCCAGTCTCTAATTCCATTGTCCTGTGACCTTCTTCCCTCTGTTTGTCCAAATTTCCTCTCTCAAGAGGATATCAGTCATTGGATTAGGGCCCACCCTACTCCAGTATGACCCTGTCTTACCTTCTTTGAGCCTTCAAAGGTCCTGCTTGCAAATCAGGTCACAAAAAGGTTCTGGGTGTTAGGGTTTCAGCATATCTTTGGGAGAGAACAAAATGGGTATGTGCTTTTAGGACCTGGTGACCTTCAAGGATGTGGCATTGAACTTCACCAAGGAGGAGTGGGCCCTGCTGGACGCTGAGCAGAGGACTCTTTACCGAAATGTGATGCTGGAGAACTACAGGAACCTGGCCTCCATAGGTAAGGATGCCCCTTCCTGCACCCCATCATGGCATATGACAAAACCAAATCAGGCACCTCCTATGTTCCTGGAGGCTGCTGAGAAATGGGACCCCACTTGTTAAGTTCCAGAGATACAGCTGCTGCTGTGGTGGGCGTAGGGTTTCCACCATGGAACTGGAAATGTGTCCGCTGCATTACATTTCTATTCATTTCGTGGTTAATAGCCTTTGGCAGGTCCTTAAGTGAGTGGATGTGGAGTACAGAGTTTCAGTGCATTCATGGGGAAAGTGGAGATTCAGTGCATTCATGAGAAATTCACTTCCTCAGCTTCAGAACCCCTGCAAACCAAAGCATGCACTGTTTCATGCAAAGTCCTGGCACCGTTCCCTTACGTCACGTACTCTCCCGTTTCCCAGTGACCAGAACCTCAACCAGGCGAACCCCACATTGCTGTCCATTTGGAGCATGAAGCAGGTCAGGGAACAGTACAGGGGAATTTTCCCCTGCACTTGGGCACCTGAGTACCAGGCAGATCTGAGTCCTTATGAGGAAGGATTTTACAAATGATGTAGAAATGTTGATTAAGAATCCATTTCATCTACTGGAAAATAGTGGGGCAGTTCCTCAAAAAGGTAAATATGAATTACCAAAGAACCCAGCAATTCCACACATTGGTATATATCCAAAGGAATTGAAAAGAGGTGTGCAGATAGATAGCAGCACTATTCACAGTAGCCAGAAGGCGAAAACAAACCATGGCATGTTATTCATCCATAAAAAGGAATGGCGTTCTGATACATGTGACAGCATGAGTGAACCGCAGGCATTATGTTAAGCGAAACAAGCCAGACACAAGAGGGCACATATTATACGATTACATTTACGTGAAATGTCCAGAACAGGTAAATCCATGGAGACAGAAAGATTAGTAGTTGCCAGGGGCTGAACATGGAGGGACTGCTGAATGAACACAAATTTTCCTTTTGGGGTGATGACAATGTCCTGGAACTTGATGGAGATGGTGGTACAACATGGCGAATGTCCTTCATGCCATTGAATTATGCACTGGAAAATGGTTACTTTTATGTTGTGTAAATTTGATCTCAATTTAATTTAAAAACCCATTTCATCTGCATGGAAAGCTGAGGCCCATCTATGTGTGTACTTTGTCAGGTACCTAGATTTTTTTATTTTGGTCCATCCTCTCATAGCTTTTTTTCCTCAGCTAAGGACTTGTCCCCCTTCAACTTTAAAATTGCACATGGACTCTATCTTTGTTCAGACTGATATGATAAAATGCTACAAATCAGGTGGCAATACACATTTATTTCTCACATTCTGGAGTCTGGAAAGTCCCAAGATCAAAGTGTTCGCAGGTTTGGTTCTTGGTGAGGGCCCTCTTCCTGATTTGCAGACGGCTACCTTCTCATCACGCCCTCACATGACAGAGAGAAAGACAGCTTGTTCTCTACCTCTGAGGACACCAATCCCATCAGGGACTGTACCCTTGTGACTTCATCTAACCCTAATTACCTCCAGAAGGCCCCACCTGCAAATGCCATCACATTGCGGGTTAGAGCTTCAACATACGACTTTGGGGAGGGAAACATAACAAACTTTTGTCCAGTTCTCTCCCACTTGGCTTTCTCACTCACACCCTCAATCTCCACAAAAGCATTTCTTAGCAACTTGCCGTCCATACTGTCCTTACCATAGTTACCCTGTGACCCAGTCCAGATACCCTCGTCTCTCTCTGTCTCTCAGCTTGCTTACTCTTGCTTTCTTCCCTTTCTTTCATATTTGCCTCTCATATGTCAAGTGAACATTTGAAAAGAAACTACATGGGCCTTTACCTATTTTATCTTCTCAAGCCTCCCTTTACTTGCAACAAAGAACTTAACTTTTGTGCCACTTTATTTCAGATGGTCAACATAACACCAAAGACCCCGTCCCTCAGCAGGACATTCTTGCTGAAAAGACATTTCATGCAGCCAGCAGAGTGTGTCTCATTAGCAACAGTTCCCAGCCCTCCACGTTAGAAGACTTGGAATGCCGCCAAACAGAGGAGCCACACAAACAGAGGAGGCAAAAAGTGAAGCAAGTTGCAGTTGTCCGAGAGAAAAAATCTCTGGTTAGAGTCTGTGGATGTCACAAAAAGAGGGAAAACCCTAAACCAAACTCAAAGCTGGTGCCTGCACAGGGCATATACCCCAAAGAATTGAAAACAGGTGTACCAACAGATATAGGTACTCTTGATTCCACAAGAAAATATGTCCCCCAAAATATTTTGAAACAAAATCGTGTCTTAATGAATAATCAAAAAATCTGTAAAAACAGCAAATATGATAGAGGACTGTGGCAGACCATTCAGTTGGTGCCAAGTGTGAGAACTCCAACAGAGCTGAAATCAAAAATGTGGATTGATAATCAGAACCATGGGCTTCATATATACGATCAAATTTATATGGAGGGGAATGTTCATGAATGGGGTCCATTTGGGAAAGTCTTCACTGAGGACTGTGTCCTTAGGGCACACAGGACTCGGGTTAAAGAAAACATGTCTGAGTCTAATGAATATGAAAACACCTTCCGAAATAACTGGGTCTGTGCTGCGCGGATGCAGTCCTATATGGCAGAGATAGATAATGAGAATAATCAGCATGGGAAAGCCTTTGCCCATGTTTCAAATTCTGATTCACATAAGAGCACTCGGATTGGAGAGAAAACCTATAAATGTCAAGATTGTAGGAAATCCTTTGTTTATCATTCATTCCTTCTGAGACACAGGAAAATTCACACTGGAGAGAAACCCTATGAATGTAAGAAATGTGGGGAAGCCTTTCGATATTCCTTACACCTTAATAAACACTTAATAAAGCACACTGTGGAGAAGTCCCATAAATGTAAGGAATGTGGGAAAGCCTTTCATAAATCCTCAAAACTTACCGAACATACAAGGGTTCACACAGGAGAGAAACCTTATAAGTGTCAGGAATGTGGAAGAGCCTACCTTAATAATTCAGGACTTAAAAACCATCTAAAGAATCACAGTTGTAAGAGGCCCCGTGAATGAAAGGAATGTGGGAAAATCTTCATTTTTCTCAAAATACTGAACACATAAAGAGGACGTATTGGAAGGGAGCTCAGTAAGTTAACATAGAGGAGAAAGTCTTCCTTGAACTCTTGTATCTTACAGAAATGGGAAAATTCACACTGAAAAGAAAGCCCTTGAAGATAAGGTCTGTGGGAAGTTGTTAATCTTCATTCATTACTAGATATTTATTCTCACACTAAAGAGAAACCCTGTGAATCTAAGGAATATGGAAAAGCCTTCAATGTTGTCTCAAATTCATAGTCCCTCTAAGAACTCTCACTGCAGAGACACGTTGTAAGACTTAAGGAATGTGGGGAAAACCTCTTTAAACATTCATTTCTTAAGTTACACATGAGACCACACCTGGAGACAGATTGATTGTAATAGATAAGAGAAAGCCTTCAGTTCCCAGCTCTTCACTTACAGGGCACAAGTGAGTACCTAGTAGGAAAGAAATACTGTAAATGTTATGATTGCTGCCTTTATTGTCTCATCCTTCAATGGAAATCGAAATTTATTATTTTCCAATTTTTCTTTTCTAATAAAATCCTATAAGATGATTATCTCTCTATGTACCCTCCCAGCTCTGCCACATAAACTTTGATATGTAGTGGCTTCCTTATAGTTCACTTAGCATACTAGTGTACGTCTGAGCTCACCAATATGTAGCCCTGTGGGAGCTGCGTTTGACTTAGATTTGGGTTGAATATGCTCTATGATGTTATTTTTGTCAGTTTGTTGTTTTTGGTCCAGATTTGACTGCATTACGATCAGAGTATGTAGTCCTTGTATGGTACTGACAAGGGGTATTTGTTCTGACTTGCACTGCAGTGTCATGTGGCTGATTCTGTCAATTACCTGGCCACACCCATTCTTCTCATCTTTACGAAGGGTAATTAGATTTATTTTTTTTCAGAGTTAACACTGTTTAATGTTTTCAAATGCATTTCCCAGTTTTCCTCATAACCAATGGTGGGCAGAGCTTTAGCCCTGGCCAATGAGGAAGCAATTCACTGGTGTGGATTCCTAAACCGCGGTCAGAAAGAGGACAATGTTCATCACTCTTTTTCTCTTAACTAAGTTCCCTTTGCTCTCTTTCCCTGTTGCTCTCTTGGAAACGGATGAAATTCCCTTAGTGAGCACAGGGTACTTTAGCGTCACAGTCCCAACACAACACTCAGAATACAAGATTTTTCACTCCCCAGTGGCATGTTTTTGTGTGTCCAATGCAATAGACTATTCTAGACTTCTTACATGAAGCAAACCCCTAGTTGGGTTAAAAGGCATTTTAGGGGAGAGTTTTATAGCTCAGAGTTAATGCTAAATGATAAACCTAGTATGTGGCCAGTTTTTTAAAAAATGGATTCTTGTGTGTTTCAAAATACTGTGTGTTTCTTTGGTGTTGGGTGGGCTCAGGGTTTATTCAGTACATGTTTGAAGGTCAACCTTCTTGAGTGTTTAACAATCTCTTATTAACAAAATGTTTGACTGTTCTATCTTTTACTGAGCAAGTTTATAATAAATATCCCACTCTAGAAGTGGATTATCAAAATCTTTAGTTTTGTCAATTCTTGCTTACTGTATTTCGAGACAGTGTTATTAGATACATAGGAGTTTCGGCATTTTCTTTATTACAGGAGTTTTCTTTCCAGTCTATGTTGAAATCATCTTCTCTACCAACAATGATTTTTTTTGTTCATGCTCATGTGCCCTTTACCATGAGTAAGTCTTTACATATATCACCTCATTTTGTTGCCAGAGGCTCACGGGGATGTCCCAGAGAGGACTCAACCTGGAGCAGCAGTGACTGGGGGGATTCTTGTCTCCATGCAAGAATTCAAGAGTGAGACAGATGCGGGAAGGTGAACGTGATTTATTGAAAATGAAAATACACACTTGACAGCAAAATTCCAGTGAACTCAGAATGAGTTGCCCATAGGAAGTCATGATCAGGGATTTTTATCCCTCCTGGGGCAGGAATTGGTGACATCCCATTGATGTGATTTATTCATCTCCTCCCTGTGGGGGGGCCGGGGGAGGGACCCTCCATTTCCTGCTTTTTCTTCCTTATTTGGTTCCTCCAGAGCTGTCATGGTGTTAGATGAGTGATGGGAGCCATAGTAACGTCAATTATAAATGACATTATAATTAGCTAAAGGTCAGGTCCTGGTCATAGGGATGTAGGCTAGCTGAATGGAACTGGTTCTTGTTTTTCTCCCATTGGAGGTACTGGATACAGTCACTTGTTACTTGTGTAACCAGTAACCTCACCTTGTACTAGGGGGGTGTCCATTTCTTAGGCTATCTATCCTGCCTCTATTATTCAGCACCACTCCAAGGATAAACACTTTTAGCATCTCCTTTTTTCACATATCATGAGATAATCATTTGATTATATTTTTCCAACCATCAAAAAATGTAAAAGCATTCTTAGCTCATAGGCCTGATTTGGCCCACAGGCCTGGTCTAAAGGAAAGAACGAAACGGGCTTTTTCTCTGCTTTCTTTTGTGCAGAAGACATACAAAAGCAGGGCTCTCTGTATCTTGATTTTTTATTTTTATTTTCAATTTTTAAAAAATGGGGAAATGTAGCTACCCAAGAGTGTATGGAAATGTACACAGAGTTAAAAGTCAGTAAAGTGATTACCACACACCTACCATATCTTCCCATAAACTGTTCATCATGAAAAGCCTGACAATCGTGTCTGCATCACGTGGCATCCCCCAACCCCCAAGAGAAAGCCACTGTCTCCCATCTTAGGTGATTCATTCCTGTGCTCATCTTTATGCTCACCACCTGTGCATATATCCCCAAATATCATATTTTCTGTTGTGGCTGATTTTTATACTACATACTCATATCACATTGAATATTTCTTTGTGTCTTACTTCCATTCAGAGAAAGATTAACCCAGGTGGATTGCAGGTGTCATTGTTTTTCATTTTAATTGCCCTGTAGGTTATTTTTTAGTTAAGTTCGTTTATACATGAGATACGTAAAACCTTGTTGTGCATCTCATGTAGACCTTGCAGAGATTGCTGCTGAAACCTTTTGCAGAGGTCTCTGATGGATATCTGTAAAAGCCACTCTTGACATAGAATTGCTGGGTTGTACAATCCGCATAAGTTCAACAGAAAAGTTTTTTAGACCTAATAGTATTGTATGACTCCATTTATATGGAATTTACAGAAAAAGCAAATCTGTGGTTGCCTGGGGTTGGAGGTGGGACAGGAAATTGACTGCAAGCTTGCAAGAGAGAACTTTTGGGATCATGGAAATGATCTAAAACGACGTGATTGCATAACTGTACAATTTATGAAAAGTCATTGAGTGGTACACTGACAATGGGTGGCCTTTACAGTCTGCAAATTATACCTTACGGAACCTGTGAAGGAAGAAAAGAAGGAGAGAGAAAGAAAGGACACAGGTCTTGGTGGGTGCCCACAGCTGCATGGTGCCCAAAAGCTCTGCTACGTTCAGCTTTTGGTGTTTGGGGAAGACCTGGGACGAGGTACCCCTGCTCCCGTGGATGAGAGGACTCTCCAGGTTGGCCCTGTCTCCCTCACCCCCACCGCCTTATTTTCCCCAAATCATTGATTTATCCTAGAATCTGGGTGCATCCGGGCCCCTCCCCATCAGCCCCAGACCGTGCAAAGGGAGCTGGGCCCACTTCTACCCCAGGGAACGCTACGTTGTGGAAGAGAACCCTACCTGGGAGTTAGAATCCCTGGGCTCAACTCCAAGAGGGGCAGGGAAATACGGCTTTGAGGATCCCCTCTCCCCACCCTCATGCCTTTGGTCCTCGGTTCCTACAGCTGTAAAATGAGAAATTTTAACAATTATTTTAACAAACATATGCCAGGCCCCTTTGAAGTGCTTTACAAATATTAATGCTCATGACAACCCTATGAAGTAGGCGCTATCATTCCCATTTTATAGCAGAGGAAAGTGAAGCACAGAGGCTTAGCAGGCTGCCCAAGGTTGCACAGCCGGCTGGGGGCTGGGCGGGATTTCACCGGGGGCTGTCCCGCACCCGTCTGGGCGGGAAGGCCTCCCTGTACTGGCAGGGTCCTGAATTTGGCATCTTGTCCTCCCCACCCGGATGTGAGCTCTGGGAGCGGGAGGCATTTATTGAGCATCGTGGAATAAAGAAGGGATGAATGGATCTCAGGATGGCCACATCCCCTTGACCCGAACCCTCCTGCCGCGCTCTGCTTGGGGGCTGTATTCATGATCAGACATTCTATTCCCAGTGAATCGGATCCTCCCTGCGAGGAGGGACCAGAAGGGAATCGCAGCCTTTCACCGTCTGAATGGAGGACGCAGGACCCGCTCGCGGAGCGGCACGGGCGCCACCTGGCGGCGGCGGCCTGTAAGTGCCAACGCGAGACCCCAAATGTTGGTTTTGGAGAAAGTGGAATCGGCGTCGAAAAGGGTGTCGCAATCCGGTATGTTAATGGTCAGTGGTCTGCAAATCAGTGTACGAAGCTGGGGGGCGTCTACCAGTGGCTTCCAAACTTCTCTGATCGTGAGGCATGGTAAGAAGTCATTTCACATTAACATAGTTTCATAAAATACCATCCTGACGTGCATAATGCTTTTTATTCCACTCTATTCCTGTCTTTAAATGCTGGTTAGATCCTCATAAATTGATTTCCTGACTCTCTGAGTCTCCACTGAGAAAGTAGGATAGTTTCCCACTGTCCTAGATTATCCTCCCCTTTTTTTCAGCTGACAAAGAGTATGATGGAGAAAGGGTTGGCACCCAGACCACACCCCCCAGTGAAATGTCTCCACAACGTTGTGCCGCCCCCAGGGATTCACTACAAGTTCTGATTTCAAGAGGAACTGGGCTCAGAACGGTGAAAACACTTGACCAAGGCCACACAGCTTGTATGCAGCAGTGCGTTTCTGCCTCGCTCCTGGAGAAATCAGTAAATGCTCCAAATTTCACTGCTATTGAGTATAATTTAATTCAGTGTTTTCTCTATTTTTGCCAGTAAGATTGAGCTCCGTGGATCAACTGGGTTTTTTCTCCTGCATGTGTAAATTAATGACACTCCACAGCTCAGGTTTAAAAATGCAAGTCTTCATATGGAACAAAATGAATCTGAGATGGCAATATTTACACCACAGAAATGGGTACACTACAACTCAGGATTTTTTTCTTTGCCTGAAGAGCCACTTGCTATGCATTTACCAGCAGAGCACTGGGTGGGCCTCACCAGATGATAGGGTTAGGTGAGGGGAGAGCAAGGCTGGATTATCCAAACAGGTGAGAAAACACTGTATTAATTTTCACGTTCATTGTCTATCATGCAGGGAGTCACGCGGGGTCTCTGCTCCCGCTCCCCACATAAGAATGCAGGACATGGTGAGGCCAAAAAGGAACACCCACAGAGCCATAGACAGGGAAGTCATACCACTATAGTCTCACTGGCAGCCAGGTTGGAGACACAAGAAGCAGGAGCCACACTATCTGCAACCTGCTGTCCACTTCTCTGCAATCCGCACCCCACACTCCGCCGTGCTAACTGCAATCCACACTTGCTAGCTCAGCCACCATCTTCTTGCTAGTCCCCATTATTTTGCTAGCGTAGCCACAGTAGTTATATTAGTGGCCAATGGCTCACTGGTTACATCTGATGGCCAACTAGACACAGCTGATGGCCATCCAATCACAGTTGATGGCCATTTACTACCTGAGCCAGCACCTTTCTATGTGAGGCTGAGAGCCTGAAAACTGCTCTTTGGGGCTCTGTTCCCACATTGTCATACTCATAATCACAGACATTTTTAAGCATTTACTATGTACCAGATACTGTTCTAAGGCTTTGCATGTACCAATTCATTTTATTCTCACATGAAAACAACCTCTCTGAGGTATGAACTATTGTCAACCCATTTTAGCAGAAGGAGACCCAGAGTATGACCTTCCTGGATTAGGAAGGTGGATGATGGATTATCTGTCTGGATTTGGTAGCATTACCTTTTGACAGGGCACCTAGCATGACTCAAAGACAAGAAAGAGTTATGCATGGCATTTGAATCCCTCTCGCTCCCAAAACCACCCCACAGCAGGAAAGGGACAGACTCTGCTTCATTTCTGTGACCCTGTGGTAGGCATTAGAGCCATGCACAAATATTCCTTTTCTTCTCTCACAGACATACAGAAAGATTGCACTTCCCACCCCGCTCTGAAGTTAGACATGGTCATATGTCCTATTTAGGTCAATGAATATGAGCGGAAGTGATGTATCCAGGTAGGAGCTTTAAGAGTCATGCAACTTTGCCGTTTTCTCTTTCCCAGTGCCAGAGATTGGCAACACTCCCATAGATGCTCTTCCATCTGCCTGGGACACAAGGATAAGGGGGGCAGAGCCCTTAGCTGACCCACAATAGACCAATAACACTGGCGAGTAATAAACCTTTGTTGCATTAGGCCACTGAAATCCTGGAGTTGTTTGTTATTGCAGCATAACCCAGCCTATCCTGACTGATACGGTGCCCAAGTTCTCAGCAGAGCCTGAAATGTGGAGGTCTCAATAAAATGATGAACAGGGCCATACATTTTCCCCCGGGCCAGAGGTACAGGAAACAGCCATATCTCTAGATTGCTTTCTCATATACACTTGTAACCAGGCTGCAGTAATAAAGTCAGGCTCTGACCTTTATTTCCTATGGTCACAGGTCATGCTGATCCTGACGTCTCTGCCCCACTGATCAGTACTGGGGGCTTTTGGGGCGGGCAAGGAATGAGAAGCTACAGAGACAGGGACATGAGATGCAGGGAGAGCTTGGAAGGCGGAGACAAGGAGTGAGAATTAGAAACGGGAGCAGAAACAGGAGGTGTGGGGAGAACCAGAGAGGTCAGAGCAGAGATGGGAAACAGACGTGGAGACAAGACAGATACACTGAATGGGAAACAAGATAATGGGAGAATGGGAGGCAGAATGGGAAGGGAGGGTGAGAAACAGAGAGAAAGAAACCAGGAGACAGATGAGATAATGAAGAGCTGAGGCAAACGAATACAGGGACAATGATGGAAAGGTAAAAATGTGGGGCAGAGGTCCAGAACTGGGAGAGAAAGATAGAGGGTCACAGGGAAAATAGGGATGCAGATACACGGAGAAGGCACTCCAAGGAGCCAGAGACAGGGTGGGGACTGAGTGCCCCTAGTTGAAGTTCTGGGAGTCTTTGCCAGTAGTGGAGCCCGGAGCAGTGCTAGAGGCTGGGCCAGCACTCGAGGCTTGGCCTCTGCTGGACCACAGGCCTCTGCTCGATTCTGACTCAGTGCCTCTGCTGTGCACACCTCCTAGGCTTCCATGGCCTCCACTGGACCCCAAGTACCCAGTGGACCCCAGGTAGCTGCTAGAGCTGAGGGATCTGAAGGTCACACGGCCCCCAGTTGAGCCGTGGCTGGCACTGATGGCACTGTGGGTCCTATGACCTGCACTGGAGGTGGGGTCACCTCCAGTGGGGCCAACACTGAAGCTGGTGGCGTGACCTCCACCAGACGTCAGGTTGCCGCTAGTCCTGTAGCTCAGGATAGACCCGGGAACATTACTAGCACTCTTGGCGATCGCCAGAGGTGTGCCTGAGCTGGTCTTCTGGGTACTGGAGATGGTTATGTTTGAGCTGCTGTCGACCTTCCTCACGACCTCAACCAGCTCCTTCAGATGCTGTTCCCGAGCTTGCTCCCGAGCTTCTAGCTGCAGGGGAAGGCGGCTTAGGGCCCCAGAGGAGGGCTAATATCCTTCCCCAACCCCCACGGGCTCCCTTTGCCAATTCTCACCGACTCCATCACTTGGCTCAGCAGCTCCTCCTTACTCAGAGGATAGTCTTCCTTGGCGTCAAAGCCGAGGGGGTCCTCCCTACAGAGGGGTAACACAAGGGGGATATGTTCTTGGCCCACTAAAGGCTGATGGCTCTTCATTGCTGTCCCCAGAGACCCTTAGCCATGCTCTGGCCAGCCGTGAAGACCCTTTCCCCTCTGACCTACTCAGGGTCCATTGTCCTAGAGAGACCCTACTCCTCTGGTTCGCCCACTTCACCTTCTACTTCCCCTGAGACACACCTGCCCTCAGGTCTCCAAGAAACCCCAACACCTCCGTCCCATTTGTCCCCTCCCTCCTCCCTCTAGCCCCATGCCTCACAGATTGTCAGGGAGCTGAGGTGGGGCCATCTTCTTAGGAAGATCCTCGGGACTCTGGCCCAGCACCAGGAGGGCGGCGTTGGCCAAGCTGGAGGAGGTGTAGCTCTGGAAGAGGATAAGCCAGGGGTCAGCTCAGGCCCATCCCCGTGGCCTGGCCGCCAAGGCTCGGGCTCCTTCCCTCTACTTGCCGCATCCCCACCTGGACGGCTAGGAAGGCCTGCACAGTTAGGAGCTCCACCAGCCGCTTCTCAATGAGGCCCAGAAAGAGGCCGATGTCTCTGTCCCGCATGCAGGTCTTGACCCCCAGGAGGTCATTGATGATGGTGCTGTCACACTGGGCCCTGGTGAAGAGCTGCTGGATATCTGGGTGAGGGAGGCGGTGCCACAAGCTGTCATGGATCCAGTGCCCTCTGGGTGCCAGCCATCTCCTCCCCTCAAGTCCCCACTGTCCCATTTTATGGAGACAGCAAGCAAGTCTCCAAGATGGAGAGGGACTTGTGCCAGCGCAGACAGCCAGGCAGTGGGCAGGCATTGCTGTACACTTGGCACAGGGCTCGGAACCGCGGAAAGCAAATGGTGAGGGCGTCGAAGGAAAACCTAAAGGCACCTCCCCTCAAAGACTTCTTCACACAGCTCAGTAAGAAGCACCTGACTTCCATCCGAGTCCACAGCTCAGCATCTCAAAGAAACATGCGAGCTCCATGGGAGACGTTGGACATTCATGGAAGCAATGAGGCTGCTTTCTTTTTGTTGTTGTTGTTGTGTTGCTTTGTTTTTAATACCAGACCCCAGGTACACACGACTAGATCAATCACTGTCTTTGGTTGAGCCACAGGTCATTGTCATGACCCACTCTCACACCTGGCTGCCTTGTATTTATTTAGTTAACTGGTTATTGTTAATGAAACGAGGCACCCGTGATCTTTATGAAAACCTGCACCCAACAGCGTGGCATTCCCACCGGCCATCCTACACCTCCTCCACCCGCACTCCAGACTCCTGTATATACAACTTCCTCCCGCTGTCCCTCCCTGAACATCCCCCAGACCGCTCACTCTCATCCCCCAAACCCACTCCTCCCCATCTGCCCCTCAGGGAGGGGGCCTCACCCTCACCAGGCCACATGTGGGTGCCCCTCGTTCCTCCTAGTCCCACAAATGGTGGAGCTGGAATTCAAACCCAGGGCAGCCTGACTCTTGAGCTCTGCACTGGAAGGATGATGGATGGATGGATACTGGATGGGTGATGGATATGGAACGGTTGGATTAATGGATGGTAGATGGATATAATGGATGATGGATGATGGACGATGGATGGATGGATGGGTAAATGGATCATGGATATGGAATGGTTGGATTAATGGATGGATGGATATGGGAAAGTTGGATTAATGGATGGTGGGTGGATGGTGGGTGGATGATGGATGGATGGATGATGGTTATGGGAAGGACTGATAAGCAAGTACACAAAGTCATCAGTGAAATGCCTCCAAGTGGCGGGCGTGGGTCTGGGCCCTCTGCGTGCTCATTGCATCCTCCCAGATGAAGTGGGTCTGGCGCTCACCGGCCTTGAGCTTCTCCAGCTGCCCCTGTAATTCCTGGGAGAGGGTCTCAAGGTTGTCCGCCTCTGTGCGCACCTCATCCATGCGTTGCTGCAACACCTCCCGCTGCTGCTTTTGCAGCGACCGCCGGGTAGCCTCGCTGCTGCGCGTGCTCTCTATGGCCTCCTGCATCTGCTGGGCAGGGGCGGAAGGCTGGGCCCAGCTCCCGCAGAGGAGATGGTGCGGAGGGAGGAGCGCGGGCAGGGCTGGGAGGACGGAGCGGGTCTCACTCACCTCTTTGATCTCCTCCTGCAGATGCTCCAGCTCCGAGTTCTGCTCGTTGATGAAGTTAAACTCGGCGAAGTTGCGCTCCTCCACTGGGGAAGGGCAGGGAAAGGCGGGGTCCAGGGAAATGCAGACAGAAAAACAGAGACAGAGAGGCACACAGAAGGACAGAGAAAGAGGTGTTTCGAAAGACAACACAGAGACAAAGGCGGAGCGATATAGGCAGAGAAAGGGGCACAGAGAAACACAGAGCGAGTCAGAGTGAAAGAGATGGCGATGAAGTCACACAGAGACCCAGAAATACCGAGAGAGACGGAAAAGCAGAGAAGTGAGGGAGAGCACACGGTGGCGGTGGGCAAAGACGAAACCAGAGACAGAAGGCCATGCGGACGCGGGGAGAGAACCAGAGCGGACGGAAGATTTGAAGAAGGACCCCAGGCCCAGAATGAGGCGGGGGAAGAGCAAAGGGGAAAGGAGAAGGGGACGGCGGGAGACACGCGCCCAGCGAAATCGGACAGGAACGCAAAGACGCAGATGCAGACGTTCCCGAGAGGACCGAGCGATGCAGTGTGTGGAGGGAGACAGACAGGACGGGGGCAGGGGGCGGAGACGGGTGGGGGCGGGACGGGGAGGGGCCGGCAGTAAAGTGTGTGGAGCGAGCCCGACTCCCGGTTCTCCCGCGCAGGTGGGCCGCGATGGCGCGCAGTGCGCACTGATCGGGTGCAGGGGGCCGCGCCCCGGTGTCTCCGCCGTGCAGGCACTCACTTTCCAGGTACTTGTCCACCAGCAGGTCCGGCTCGCTCTCCCCGGTCAGCTGGGACAGTTTATTCAGGGTGTCCTCGTAGAGCAGCACCAGCTTCTCCTGGGAGGTCTTCCGGAGGCCCTCGACCACCTCCCCGGCTGGGGGGAGAGGGTGCGGTGAGCGCGGCCTCCAGGGCGGCCACTAACACAGCGGGGCCTCGGGGGTGAGAGGCGGTGCCGGGATGAGCCGAGGCTGCGGCGCCCTCCAACCACCGGGGTCGGGGGCACTAGGGCGGCGCTGGCGCGCCAGGCGGGGCAGACCCCGCGCTCTCCCGCGCCCCCTGCAGGCCGGCCCCGGACCGGGTGCGCTGAGACCCGGAGCCAGGCGCGGCCGCGCCTCTTTCGATGCCCTGGCCTGCGAAGGTGGCGACCCGGCCTCACCGCGTTTCTCGCGCTTGTGCACGGCGGCCGGGTCCGGCTGCCGATCATCATTCTTGAGCTTGAGGAAGCGGTGCAGGTTCTCCAGGTGCGTTATCTGCTGCTGCAGAGTCTGCACCTCCGTCTCGTTCTGGGACACCTCCTTGTCCGCTCTCTCGCGCAGCATTAGCATCTTGGCCTTCGCCTCCTCCCTGGTCAGGGAGACTGGAGGTTGGATTGGGGTCCGCCTGAGGTCTCAGGGCCGGGTGGGGTCAGTCTGGGGTTGGGGTGTGGATGGGGCAGTCAGCCTGGGGTCCCAGGGATGGGGCAGAATCCGGCTGCAGTTACCCGGAGGTCACAAAAGGCAGGAAATTTTCTGTGTTTCTAGAAGTGCGTGAGAATGGGGTTGCGGGGCGGAGTCAGGGTCTGAGGGCGCTGGGCCATGTAAGGGGCTGACGGCCTTGCCCACAGTGCACGCTGATAAGAGAAACAATCACACGGAATAAGCATTGCTAAGGCAGTCACTTAAACCCCAGGTGGCCGGCTACAGGGAAGTGGTGTCTGTGCCCCTCTCCCGCCTCAGTTCTCAGGGCCGCTATCAATTGCTAAACCCATTGCTAAACTAAGCTTAAGGCAGAGCCGTAAACAGCCTGGAGCCATAAACATCTGGAGCAATAGCTGATGCATGGTTTATATGGACTTGGTCTCCTTGTGGTTTTCGCCCCCCTCGTTTGCATATTGGAACTAACCCAGCCATCTTTCTTGTGCATTAAAGAATTATACTTTGGAGTAAAAAAAAAGAATTATACTTTGTGGGTTTTGCCCTATAAACCTGCCTTTCTTTGTTCTCTGCGAAGCCCAGTTCCCATGGCTGCCTGTATCTGCGTCTCCAGATTGCAATCCTTTTGCTCAAATAAAAGAACGACTTCTTTGGTTAACAGTGCACAGGACAGCCAGGAGGCTGGGCATTATTATATGGCCCATGGAACAGGAGGCAAGACGGCGATGAACGCAGTTACAGATTGTACTCAGACTCTGAGGGGGAGACCCAAGTGCTAAGGTAACTGTGCTGGAGTTTGGGGGTCGTGTGGTTAGAAATATAAGAGGCTTGAACCACAGGGCCTCGTTGGAGAGGTAGGTGACATCGCCAGCTCTTGAGCACACACCCTGTTAGGACCTTGGAGACACCCAAGAAGCCTCATTCACAACCCATTCCTGGCCTGCTTATCTGAAAATGTAGCTTCTAAGCTTTTAATCGTAGTGCAGCCAACTGTAAATTCGTTGTGCCCCAAGCCTTCTTCAAAGGCCACAGGATCCAAAGTCAGAGCGTCATTAGGCTGGGGGAACAGCAGGCCAGGCTCCTCGGGTCCCTGCCTATAGACCATTCTAGTTCCCACTGCCACACCTTTGCCAGCCTTGGTTGTCTCCACCAGTTTCCTGCGCTATTCAAAGTCCTTGAAGGCTTGCTCAGGTCAACCCTCCTGAGTGGGAAGCCTCCCCCGACACCAGTGACCAGCCCCAGCCCCACTGACCCCACTAGGCTCTGGTGACAGCCCATCAGGGATTAGGACTCACAGTTCTTTCTGTGCTTTGGGCTCCATGCCAGCGTAGGGGCAGGGAAAATGGAACCCGACTTCCTGAGAGCTGCTCCCTCCAGGGGGTGCTCTACATCAGTGTCTCTGTGACACAGGTATCATTATTATTATTGCCATGTCACAGTGGAGGTTCCAAAAGGGGATGTGACTTGCCCCAGGTCATCCAACAAGGAAGCGCAGGAGACACTGGCTGATCTGACAGGAAGTGTCAGTGATGACACCTGCCCCGCCTTCTATCTGAAACCACCCTGTCCTTGACCCAGTCAGGCTGCTCACTGTCATCAAGTGGAGGAGTGCTGGTGGAGGCTTGATCTGGATGATGCAAGACAGGCCAGCAGGCCATCACTGTGGGACTGGGGGAGAAGATGGGCCTGGCCAATCAGATTCTCTCCCCCAGGACCTGAACTGGGAAATGCTTAGCATGGGACAGCAGGAAGCTGACACTAGAAGCATGTATAGTGAGAAGCTACAAAAGGTCATGTTATGAAGAAGCCAAAGCTATGTGTGAGCAGAAGCCACGAGGTACAGTCAGGGCTCCGAAAGGGTCATGGAGGACCACAGGTAAGTAATGACAGAATTGGCCATAAAAAGGAAGTACTGACACATTGCTATGTGAATGAGCCTCTAAAGCACTACACTAAGTGAAAGAAGCCAGACACAAAATGTTACACATTGTGCGACTGCATTTACATGAAATGTCTGGAGTAGGTGAATCCATAGAGACAGGGAGTGAGCTAGTAGTTTCCAGGGGATTGGGGAAAAGGGGAAGACAGAGTGACTGCTTACTAGGGAAAGGTTCCTTTAGGACTGAGGAAAGTGTTTTCGATCTAGACAGAAGTGATGACTGTTCCACATTACAAATGTACTAAATGCCACTGAGGTGTATGCCTTCAAGTGGTGAGTTTTGTTTTGTACATCCTGACAAATCACCAAAACCATAAGTGGATTTGGGCTAGGACTGATGTCATGAGGGATCATGAGCCATGAGTAAGCAGAAGCCAGGAGATAGAAACAAGAGACTGAATAGAATAGGGAACCATTTGGAGCCAGACAACAGGGCTGACGCGCAGAAAGAAGTGGGAATGGCGTAAGAGGGAGCATGGAGCCCATGCGCCCCCAGAGACAGAGACAGACGCCAATAAGCAAAGCAGCATGGAGTCTTGATTCCACACGTCTCTTGATCTGAGTATGGCCTGAGAGACTCTGTCCCTGTCAACCAGCACTGAAAAATAACAATCTAATTACTCTCATTCACTGATGCTCCCCGGGTCCCAGGCCCCCGGTCACGTGCACCGTCTTACTTAATTCTTTCTCCATCCCTATGTGCTAAGTGCCAGGAACAGACTGGGCCCCAAGAGGTTGATTCATACACCCAAGGAGCAGGACCTTGCCCAAGGAGCTGGAAAATCGGTGCAGGAGAGAAAGGGGCACCTTATGGGGAAAAAAACGTAGGTTCTAATGATCAATTTCTTGAGTTTGGAACCCTTCATCTACTGCCTTAGGAAAAGATGTGTACTGAGTAATCCGGGCCCTACCTGATGGCGTAAGCCGAGGTGGAAGAGACTATGAGGGCTCTGATGGTGTCCCGCAGGAGCCGGATCTTCTGCAGAGAGAACAAAGCAGATCTCACTTCTTACCACCTCATGGCTATGGGGCTTTCCTTCAGGCTCCGCGTTCCCGAGTGAGAAGTGGGGCTCATGTGTAACATGGACTTTCCTAATTAGCAGCAGCTGGTAAAAGGAATTTTCAAAAGGTAGGAAGTAAACAGAAGCCAAACCCAGCTCAGAGGGCTTGTCCTGGAGAAACCCTCAAGCCAGAATATTCCTAAGAGCACCGACCCAACTTTCTGGTCGGGCTCAGAAATTTGTGTGAATTTCCTTATTGTGACCACATTCATCTGTTTCTAGTTCCACGGAAATGTCTTTGCAGTTTATGGGTAAAAAGGGTTCTTTCAGGTGAAAGAAGGGAGGAAATGATATACATATATATATATACATATATAATGTGTATATATATATATACACTAATGTATATACAATATACATATACACACACATATATACACATGCATACACATATATAATGTGTGTTAATACACAAACATACACATACGTATATGCTCATATCCACAATACATACATATACGTATGCATTATGTAGGCATACACACATACACACAAACATACACACATACACGCACACACACATTTACTTTTGCAAAAACAAACCCAAATGGATAGCCAGAAACTACAGGGGCTGGGTGGGAACAAAGTGGAAGAGATGGTGAAGAAATGGTTTTTCTCTGGAATACCTGTTGGAATAGTTTTTGATCTGGGGACACTGTTAATGGTTTACATATTCATAAAGAAACTTAAACCAATGATAGAGGAGAGAACTAAAACTAGATACAAACAGAAGCAAATGAACCTAACTGTATTTCAAACAAAGAACATAACCACATAGAAGACAAAAAAAAAAAAAAAAGAATTAATCCAAGTGACTTCCAAATACAATCATTTGAATAGATAAGTTCATCACCATACCCTTACGTTTGAGGGGTGGTGTACAGCTGTAGCCATTCTGGACCTCTTTTGTGTGCACTGTAGACTAAGCAAATGAGTAGGTATAAGAGAGGTAGAAAGAAGAAATGGGGAACATTCCGGAATATACAGTGATGTTGGATTGGAGTTAGAGGTGTCAACATGAACTCACGAATTTTAAAATTTAAAATGTGTGAGTTTCGTAGCTCTCTCCAGAGAAAGGGCTTCAAAGCAAAGACACCCCCATAGCAATGAGGACTCTTAGTGTCTGTATTTTGGCTTCTCAACACCTTCTCTGCACTAGGAAGAACCAGAACTCCCTGGAGAAACAGCTAATTCAACAGAACACATATAAGAAAACCTGGAATATCTTCCTAGGCCAGAAAGTAAGGAAGCACTCAAAGAGATGGTGGGCTTATAGAAAGGACACAGAAGTCAGCTTTGAGGGGTTCTCGCTAGCCAAATCTGGGACAATTTGAACATCATAATGAATAATTACCACTATGGATTATGACCCATAAAATAAAGTAAGAATACACGAATGCTTACTGATAACCCATAAATCTACAGGGAAGATGAGAAGGTCTTCCTTAAGTAAACTGCCATCTGATGAATGCAGGAGAAATGATAGAGCTGGAAAATCACCATGTGGCAGCCATTACAGTAATAATTATTCAGGCAAGAATCATTCACAGATATTGAAACAATCGAGTGACAGTGTGTCAGGAATAGAATTCACATAGTCTCCAAGAATCTCCCCAGACCACTTATTCATTACAGACAGGAAAACTACTACCGGAGAAGCCTGGCTAACCAAGTGACCAAAGTCTATGTCACTGGTTATGGGACACACTGACATCACGTGCTTCCCCCTACAGTGGACACAAAGGACACAATACCACTTCTGCAATATTCCACCAAAAATGCACAACCTGCCTGAAATCATGAAGAAAGACCAGATAAACCTATATTAAGGGACCTCGTACAACACAACTGGCCTGGGTGCTTCCAAAATGTCAAAGTCATGAAGACAAAGAAGGGCCAAGGGATGGTTCCAGATTACCGGAGCCAGGACAACCAAAAGCAACGTGGGGTCTTGAACTGGAGCCGAAATTCAAATTAGCTATAAAGGGCATCATTGGGACAATTATGAACTCTAAATATGGACTATTTAGAATTGTAACAATGTTAAAGCCCCTGACTTAGATAACTGCACTGTGTTTATGTAAAAAAAAATGGTCTTGTTCTTAGGAAATACAGGCTGAAGTTCTGAGGGACATATTGCCTGCAGTATTCTCTCAAATAGTTCAGCAAACATGATAAATGATTTTTGATTAAAATAAGAATTACATACACACAGAATAAACGTGGCAAACTATTAATCTTGGTGAAGGATATATAACCGTATTTTGCCATGTAAAATGCACACCCACGTTTTTGGCCCAAACTTTCAGGGGAAAATAGCTTTTGTTTTAATTTTTTAATTCAAATTTTTATTTGTTTACATTTAGGTACTTGTTTTTAGTATTATGAAGGAATTTTAGCATTTATTTTTTAACATATTATGGTACAAGAAATTTTATGTAACAAATAATTACAAGACACAAGAACAGAAACAAGGTACAAGAAATTTTTTGTACCCCTAACAAATTTAGGATATTTACACATCATAGAAGGCCAAGAACTCTTTGTTGTTGCAAGTTCGTCATAATTTCAACAAAACTGATGATCCTATTCCAGGGTATTATTTTGCATATAGATATTATTGATTTCTAGAGTTACACTTTTACTTATAAGCAGAAATAAAAGAGTTAAAAACACTTATATAGATACAGAATTAGTACTACTCATGTATAATGCGCATCCTTATTTTTCCCTCACAAATTTAGGCCAAAAGGTGCACATTATACAAGGCAAAATACGGTAGTTCTTTGTTCTATTCTTGCAGGGAAAGGAAGGTGGGGGCTGGAAGAGAGCACTCTTCAAAGGACTTCAAAGGTTATTCAAAAACCCACGGAATGTAAATGGTCTGGCTTGCTCAGTGGTTGCCCTGGGTGATAATAGCCAAAATGACATCTGTGCTTTCCGCAAATCTAAATGAGGTTGCTTCTTTGTTGGAGGCATCCTGGAACACTTTGACGGGTCTCCATTCCCTCTGAACTCAAGTAAACCTATGGCTCTGTCGATTCTGTATTTGAGGCCCAAGTGTTGGAAAAGGCAGGGTGGCTCCTGTCCTCCCCTCCACCCCGGCTGAGCCAAGGAGTCCTGGGTTTCAGGGCCACTGACCTTCTGCAGCTTGCGGTCCACGTTCAGATAGCGGGTCCTCTCCACCCGCAGGAGATCCAGCTCCTCCCGCAGGGCTGCGTTCTGTACCAGCTGGATATCAAAGCGACAGGTGACCTGGGAGGTGGGAGAGAGGGTGCAAGAGTCTGTCTGAAGCCTGGCCAGCCACCCTACTCCCCACGCAGCTGAGGAGGGAGCACCTTTCGGATATGGGGCCCATTCCCAATTTGGAAATCCTGAGAGCATCACCTGGCTATCTTTAAGGGCCCAGGCATCAGTCTCCTTTCCTTAGGGACCCTCTGTCTCTCCAGGATCCTGCCTCCTGACCCCATCAAGGAGTCCAGTGTTTCAGGCCCTCCCACATCTGGGAATCTGGTCCACTGCTTCCAGAACTTGACACCATGTTCCATCTTCCCCGAACCCCCGAGTTCAGTCCTGGAAAGAGCCAAGAGGCTGACCCTCACCCTATCCAACTGGTCTTCCAGGATGTTGATCCTTCTCTGGATCTTGGCCTTCTGGTCCACAATGACTCCCGGGGCCCCAGCAGCCTTACTATGGGCAAAGATCCGGGTCTCCCACTCCTGGATCTGGAGGAAAGAGAATGGCACCTGTTTGTTGGCTGAATGCCAGAGAAATTGAAAAACTGAGGGAGGGGATGAGTGGGAGGGTGAGTGGCTGAATGTGACTGACAGCTGCCACCCTGGTGGCCCCATCCATCTGCTCTACCCTTCTGCTGACAGTACTCAACCTTCCATGTGTTTCTGGCTTCCAACCACAGGCCACCCTCCCAGCCACATGACACGGGTCTAGACAATCACAGTGATTGGCCTAGAGATGGACATGTGACCCAGGCTGAGCCAACCTCAATCCTTTCCTAGTATTTGGGGGGAAATGCATGAGCTGGGTGGATGGGACTCCAGGATTCCCACTGTCATAGTCCCCACCACACAGAGTATCCTGGGAGAAAGAGGCCAATAGACAAAGTGGAGACCAGAGGCAAGAGACGATGAGAATGAACCGTGATGCCATTAGGGTCCCCAAGTCTGTTGTGCCTGAAACCAGCTTCCTACCTGTTCTCATGTCCACATTCATCTTTACTGATTTGGGGTATGCAGTCTCCCCAACTAAACTGGAAGTTCCATGAGGGCGAATTTTTGTCTTTTGTGCCTGACAGAGTAGGTGCTCAATAAAATGTTCAGACTAAATGAATAATGAATTGCTTAAGACTGTGTTTCCCAACTTGTATGCTGTTAAGGGTTGGATTGTGTCCCACAAAATTCACAGTTGACATTGTGAAGTGCCCAGGACCTCAGAACGTGACCTTATTTGGAGACAGGGTCTTTACAGAGGCAATCATTGGGGGAGGGGCCTTCATCCAGTATGACTGGTGTCTTTATCAAAAGGGGAAATTTGCACACACAGACATGCACACGGGGGGGGGGGACGCCATATGAAGATGAAGGCAGAGATCGAGGTGATGCTTCTACAAGCCAAGGAGTGCCAAAGCTCACTAACAAACCACCAGAGGCTGGGCGAGAGGCATGAAACTAACTCTCCCTCGCAGCCCTCAGAAGGACCCAACCTTGCTGACACCTTGATCTTGGACTTCCAGCCTCCAGAACTGTGAGACAATAAATTTATGTCATATAAGCAATCCAGTCTGTGACCGCCGCTCCCAGAAAATGAATGCATCCACCACGACACCCCAGAGCATGGCAACAAACTCACAGGGGACACCACGGGGCTGTTTTAAATTTTTGAGGGAGACACACTGACATTGGTCAGACACCACATGAACACAAGCTCAAGTTCGTCCCTTGGTTCAACAGGAGATGCGGCTGTATTCCTTTCAATGCTGTCACGTTTGTGACTTGAGTTTTCAGCAGTTGCTATGATAAAAATCAAATACCCAAAAATGTTTCCACTGTGGGAAATTGGATAAAATGCACAAGAATCTCTGTAGTATTTCTTCCAACTTCATGTGAATCTACTATTATCCCAGTAAGATTCCAAATTTTAAAAGAAAGGCAAGTACCGCACAGAAATCCACATGGAATGAGAGTGGTCATGTCCAATCTGACGTCAAGATCTGAAAAGCAGGACAGTGCCCAACAGGCACAAACAGCCCACAGGTAATGGTGGTTTTGAAGGATGAAATAACGATTTTTTTCAATGTATGTATATTATTTTTTCAAATGGTTTCTAGGTTGTGAGGATGAAAACACTTACTGGGTTGTTTGGTCCAAACTACTTAAGAAATGGAACTGTCCCCTCCAGGACAGTTCTTGAAGCCGGTTGTTACATTTTCAGGAATTTCATGAGTTAAATTGTTGGTAGCTTCACATTAACCGTTGCGTTAGTTTTCTATTTCTGCACGACAAATTGCCACAAATTTAGTGGCTTAAAACAACACTCATTTATTATCTCGAAGTTTCGATGAGTCAGGAATCCACACAGCTCAGCTGAATCCTCTGCTGAGGGTGTCACAAGCTGCCATCAAGGTGTCCACCAGGGCTTCAGTCTCAGCTGAAACTCATCATGTGGTTGGCGACAGAATTCAGTTCTTTGCAGCTATAGACTGAGATCTTCAGGTTCTAGGAGCCCCTGAATGGTCCCTGCCATGTGGCCCTCTCCAAGGCCAGCAGAAGAGTGTCTCTCTTCAGCCTGCTGAGGTGCAGTCTTATATAACATAACCTAATAAGGGAGTGACATCCCATAACCTGTGCCATATTCTATTGGCTAGAACCAAGTCACAGGTTCTGCCTGAACTGAAGAGGAGCGGATTATACAGGTGCATGGCTCTTTGAGGGTCACCTTCGGATATGTTCACCACAGTCAAGATGAGAGCATTTATGTTTGAAAATCAGCCAATGCTAACTAATCGGGGCACTTTTCCCAAAAAACTGGTTTCCCAGCACACCTTGACAGAGGTTTCTCTAGGGGCTAAAATATTGCGAAGAAATTATGGATTCCAAGAACAAAGAAAGTTTAGGAGTTGCTTGTTAAGAAATTCTTCCCAAGATTAGAAAACACTCTCCTCCAATTTTTAAAAGTATTCAAATTCTGCTTTTCACATTTAGGTGTCTAATCCCACTGGAATTTATGTTTTATATGGTGTGAGGTAGGAAATTTTTTGGTCAGATTTGCTGAGGGACACATGACATACAATAAAACTGCATATATTTCAAGTATATAATTTGATAAGTTTGACGTAAAAGTTTCATTGTGCCCCTTTGTAATTCCCCCCACTTCCTTCCTACAGCCCCCTCCCCCAGGCAGTCACCCATGTGTTTTCTTTGTTTTATTATTATTAGTTTCAGGTATACAAAGCAACATGATAGACATTTAAACCCCTCATAAATAGCACCACCCCTCAAGCTGCTATCCCTCTGACATCTTATATAGCTGTTACAATACCATCGACTATCTTCCCTGTGTTGTACTCCACATCCCGTGACTACATATACCTATATATTTAGTTATGGTTGACATTCAGTATTATCCTACTTCAGCTTCAGGTGTGCAGCTCATTGGACACAGTCCATGACGTGGTCCCCCTGATAAGGCCAGTGCCCATCTGGCACCTTCCATGATCTTTACACCATTGTTGATTATATTCCCCATACTGTATTAACTAGCAATTTACATTTCTTAATACCGTCACCTTTTTCACCCTGTCCCCCCTTCCCATCTATCACTCTGGTAGATCTAGTGCCTATCTGACACCATACATAGTTATTACAATATTATTGATTATATTCCTTATGCTGTACCCTACATCCCCATGACTACTGCATAACAACCAATTTGTACTTCTTAATCCCTTCCCCTTTCACCCATCCTTTACCCCCCTCCCATCTTAACGTCCCTCTAAGATTCCTTGTAATACTGGTTTGGTGGTGATGAACTCCTTCAGCTTTTTCTTGTCTGGGAAGCTCCTTATCTGTCCTTCAATTCTAAATGACAGCCTTGCTGGGTAGAGTAATCTTGGCTGTATGTCATTGCTTTTCATCACTTGTAATATTTCCTGACACTCCCTTCTTGCTTGCAAAGTTTCTATTGCAAAATCAGCTGACAGTCTTATGGGGGCTCCCTTGTAGGTAATTAACTGCTTTTCTCTTGCTGCTAAGATTCTCTCTTTGTATTTAACCTTTGGCATTTTAATTATAGTGTGTCTTGGTGTTG
The DNA here is from genome assembly GCF_964194185.1 of Rhinolophus hipposideros. NCBI lineage: Eukaryota > Metazoa > Chordata > Mammalia > Chiroptera > Rhinolophidae > Rhinolophus > Rhinolophus hipposideros. Next base: position 43,332,590 of record NC_138067.1, read on the forward strand.
GCCTCTTTGGGTACATCTTGTTTGGGACTCTCTGTGCTTCCTGGGCTTGAATGTCTATTTCCTTCATCAAGCTAGAGAAGCTTTGTCATTATTTCTTCAAATAGGTTTTCAATTCCTTGCTTTCTCTCTTCTCCTTCTGGTACCCCTATAACGTGAATGTTGGTGTGCTTGATATTGTCCCAAAGGTCCCTTAAACCCGCCTCAATTTTTTGGATTCTTTTTTCTTTTTCTGTTCTAGTTGGGTGTTTTCTACTACCTTATCTTCTACATCGCTGGTTGGATCCTCTGCTTCTTCTAATCTACTGTTGATTCCCTGTAATATATGCTTCGTTTCCATTATTATATCCTTTATTTCTGACTCGTTCTTTTGTGTGGTTTTCATCTCAATTTTTATGCTTCCTATCTCTCTGTTGAAGTTCTCCCTGAGATCATTGAGCATTCTTATAACCAGTGTTTGGAACTCTATATCTGACAGATTGTTTATTTCCATTTCACTCAGTTCTTTCTTTAGAGCTTTGTTCTGTTCATTTATTTGGGACATGTTTCTTTGTCTCCTCATTTTGGCTGCCTCCTTGTGTTTATTGCCATGTAATAGGTAGAGCTGCTATGTCTCCCGGTCTTAATAGAATGGCCTTATGTAGTGGGTGTGCTGAGGGGTTCAGTGGTGCAGTCTTTCTGGTCACCTGAGCCACACGCTCCACGTATGTCCCTTGTGTGGGGCATGTGTGCCCTCCTCTTGTAGTTGAGCCTTGGTTGATAATTGCACATCAATGGGAGGGACTGACCCTTGGGCTCACTGGTTGTGAGGACTGGCCTTGACTACAGTGGAAGAGTTGTTGTGCAGGGGCTGACACTACGGAGCAGGATCTGCCTCAGCAGGACTCTAGTGCCTGCCCAATCCACTCCTTGGGTGTGTCATACTTGGAGGCAGCTGGGTGATACTCCAGCTCTTTTTGAAGCTGGCCACTGGGAGTGGCCAAGACCACCTTGGAGGTGATCCACTGTAGGTGAAGTTCAGCCACAGCCCTTCCCCCACCCGGGGCCAGCCAGTAGGAGCCAGAAAGAAATCCACAGATGGTTGCCACCCGTGCTGTGCTTGGAAGCACCTTCAGAGGCCAAGCCATGAACCAAGGCCAGGCTGGGATCTCTCACCCTCCTAAGGGATGGGGAGGGACCCCCATAGCCAAAATAGCCCTTCCGATCTTTAATGTCTCTGATCTTCCTACCAGTCTAGAGGTGGCTTCTTCTGCACATTCTTAGTTGAAAGGCTTCAGTTCAGCTTGATTTTAGGCGATTCTCAATAATGGTTGTTTTGTAGATTCATTGTAATTTTGATGTAGTTGTGAGAGAAGGTAAACACAATGTTTACCTACTGCGCCATCTTGATTGTTCCCTCCACCCATGTGTTTTCTATCACTACAGATTACTTTGCATTTTCTAGTTTTATATTAGATGGAATCACATAATGTATACTCTTTTTTTGAGGGGGAAATTTCTGGCTTCTTTCACTCAGGACAATTAATTTGAGATTCATCCATGTTGTTGGGTGTATCAATAGCCCATTCCTTTTCATTGGTGAGTAGTATTCCATTGAATGGATGTACTACAATTTGTTTATCCATTCACTGGTTGGTGGACATTTGGGTTGTTTCCATTTTGAATTTTACTTGTACAAATAACATTTTTATGATCATTCACATACAATTAATTGTATGAATATATGCTTTCTTTTCTCTTGGGTAAACACCTAGGAGTGGAACGTCTGAATCATATCAGTTGTACATTTAGATTTTAGTGATTGTACCATTGACATTCCCATCAGAAGGGTACAGGAGTTCCAGTTGCTCCACACCTTCACCAACACTTGATATGGTCAGTCTTTTTCATTTTAGTCATTCTAATAGGTGTATAGAAGTAGCTCATGATTTTATTTTGCATTCCTCCAATGACTAATACTGTTGAGCATTTTTCAGGTGTTTATCTTTGTCTTATATATTTGGTGAAGTGTCTGTTCCAGTCTTTTGCCCACTTGTCTCATTGGGTCATTTGTTTTCTTATTGAATTTGAGAGTTTATAATATATTCTGGACATAAGTTCTTTGTCAGATATATGCTTTGCAAATATTTTTCTCCCAATGTGGGGCTTGCCTTTTCATTCTCTGAACAGTATCTTTTGAAGAGTTTTACATTTTTAGGCAGTGTGATATATCAGTATGTCCTTTTATAAATCATGCTTTTGGTGTTTTATCTAAGAAATCATTGCCCAAGCTCACAAAGATTTCCTCTTATGTTTTTTTCTAGAAGTTTCATAGTTTTAGATTTTACATTTAGGTCTATGATAGTTAACAGTTAACATTTTTTTTCTTTAAAAAATGTTATTGTACATAGATTGTGTATGTACATATTTTTGAGTGAACATGCTTGAAACACCACCCAGGTCAAGAACTAGAGTACTGACCACATTGTAGATATTCCCTTCTCATCACTACCATCTTTTTTTCCATAGAGAACCCTTATCCTGCCTGTGTTAGTTCCTACTGCATCTGTAACAAAGCACCACAAATTTACTGCTGTAAAACAAACAAATTATTCTCTTACAGTTCTGGAGGTCAGAAGTCTGAAATCAGTTTCACTGGGTTAAAAAATAAGCTGTCAGCTGGTCTGCATTCCTTCTGGAGATTCTATGGGAAAATTCATTCCTTGCCTCTTCTAGCCTCTAGGGGCTGGATTCCTTGGCTTGTGGCTACTCCAACCTCTGCTTCTGATGTTACACCTACTCTCTCCATCATCACATCATCTTCTCTGATTCTGATACTTTCTCTCCTCCTCCTCCTCCTTTCTCTCTCTCTCTCTCTCTCTCTCTCTCTCTCTCTCTCTCTCTCTCTCTCCCTTGTGATTACATTGGGTCCACCCAGATAATCTCAACATCCTTCATCACCTCTGCAGAGTCTCTTTTGTTATGTAAAGGAACATAATCACAGGTTCTGGAGATTGGGGGGGGGGTGTCATTATTCTGTTTAGTATACTTTCTTAAGTGACATTCATTTCTTTACTTTTCTTTATTGTTTTATAGCCTGTGTATATACTCCCTGAACAAGTTTGGTTCGGCCTGATTTTGAATTTTATGTAAGTGAAATAATGCCACCTGTATATTTTATGTCTTGCTTCCTTCAAATGTAAGATTCATCCTTATTGCTCTGTGTAGTTGTGATCCATTCACTTTTCATTGTTGTATACTATTCCATTATACAGATACACCAAGGATATTTATTCATTCAATATAGATGGACATTTTCGTTGTATTCAGTTTGGAGCTAGCGAATATGAGTAACACATCTCTCAACATTCTTTCCCATGAATCCTAGTTCCAGGGTCTATATCCAGAAGTGTAACTGCTGGGTGGGAGAAAGAGTTAACAACAGATCTAAACTTGTTTTCTGTTGGAATATGACTTTGGTTTACTTTCTTCCAACACTGTTCCCGTGGTAACGTACTGTGTTAAGGTAAATATGGAATGCCAGCTGTGTTCCAAGGAAACAATGTTTATGATAAAAAATGACCCCTGAAAGGATTGTGAGTGGGTTCATAGACCCCAAGGGCCTACAGGACCAAGACTAAATAGAAACCTGGTCTCTCTGGGGTGGAGGAGCTTACAAGTTACCCTCATGAGCTGCGACAAGAGGTGGCTTCTCTTGTGTATGAAGCTTCACTATGCCAGGGTGGGCAGCACCCATCCATGCATGTGGTATCACCCAACTGGAGATGATGAGAAGCAGATCCTGGACCCTCCAGAAAGATGCATTTGATGCTGTCATGCCAAGATGCTGTTCTTTTCTGTCCTCTAACCTTCTACAAAGTTAAGTGAACCTGGTGCCAAGTTATAGCCTATAAGATCCCATGAGTGTGAATGTCAGATGGAACCCAAGACTGCTTCTGGTGACCATGCTGAGTGGATGTGATGCTGTGTCAGGCTGTAAGGTGTGTCTATTTCAAATGTAATAGATAATAGGGGAAAAACTTTTCAGAATACATACAATTTATACCCCTACCAATAGTTCATAAGAGTTCCCACTGCTCCTCCTGTCCCCAACACTTGGTATTTTTAGACACCAACTTTTGAAAATCGGGTTAGTGTGTAATAGTATCTCATTGTGATTTTCATTTGCCTATTTGCCTTTCTCTGATTACTAATGAGTGATGAGTAATTCCTACATTTATTTGGACATCTGAATTTCTTATTTTATTCATTGTCAGCTCAAATCCTTTGATTATTTTTTAAGTTGGGTTGACTCTTTAATGATTTGTAGCATTTCCTTATATGTTCTTGATACTAGTCCTTTGTCAGCTATATGTGTTGCAAATAACCTTCTATTCTGTAACTTTGTACACTCTTTCTGGTTCTTTTGACAGACGCATTATTAACTTTAAAATCATGGGATATATCAATCTTTTCTTTTAGAAGTAGAGATTTCTGTAACTTATTTGAGAAATCCTTCTTAATTTAGAACTTTAATCCATCTGAATTAGTTTCAGGGGTACAATAAGAGGTAAGGGTCTGGTTTCACCTCACGTTATCAATATCTGATTTTCACAGCAGCATTACTAGAGTCCTTCTTTTCCTATTTCTTGAAGTCATATATCAAGTGTCCATATATGCGTAAGTCTCTTTCAGGGCTCTCTGTTCTGTCCTGTTGATCCATTTGATTAGCCCTACAACAATTTTATAAAAATCTCAATAATTGGTAGAGCAAATGCTTCCACATTGTTCTTTTAAGCCAATCTTAGCCATCTTGTTCATTACACTCCCATATGAAGCTTAAAATATGCTGGTCAATTCCATCCATTTAAAAAAAGAGCTTTCAGTATTTTGATTGGGATTACATTGAATCTATAAATCAATTTGAAGGGCAGACATTTTTCAACACTAATTCTTCCAACACATGAATACAGTACATTTCTAAATTTATTAAGTTTTTTTTTAATATCCTTAAATAAAATTTATAATTTACTGCATAGAGGTCTTGCACAATTTTGTTAGATTTCTTTCTAGGTATTTCTTTTGGGTATTATAAATGTGTCTTGTCTTCTTTTATTTTCTAATAGTTATCGCAAATACGGGGAAATATCATTAACTTTGTATGTTAATTTTGTACCCAGCCATACTGTTAAAATCCTTTGTTAACTATAATTTATCATCAGATTCTTTTGGACCTTCTATGCGTTCAAATATACCATCTACAGATAATGACAATTTCATTTCTCCCTCTCCAATATTTTTTTATTTTTTTTCAATATTATTTTATATTAGTTTCAGGTGTAGAACATAATGGTTAGACATCTATATTATTTATGAAGTGATTCCCCAGATAAGTCTAGTACCCACCTGGCACCATACATAGTTAACACAATATTATTGACTACATTCCCTATGCTGTACTTTATATTCCCGTGACTATTTTGTAACTACTAATTGTGCTTCTTACTCCCTTCACATTTTTCACCCTCCAATCTTTAAATTCTTTTCTTTTCCTTGCCATAGGGCACTGGGTAGGATCTCCAGTACAATGTTAAATAGAAGTGGTGCTAGCTGACATCCTTATACTGTTACTGATCTCAAAGAGATTTTTTTTCATGTTTTGCTATCAATTGTGGTGTTTGCTGTAGATGTTTCATAGTTGCCCTTGATCAAATTTCCTTTTATTCCTGGCTTTCTCAGAGTTTTTTAACATGAATGGATGCTGAATTTTATCAAGTACATTTTTGTATCTACATAGACTGGTGCAATGAACTGGGGGCAAGTCCAAGGACTGTCTGTCATCAGTCTTTGATGTGATTGGTTCAAAAAATGAGAGTAAGCATTTAGAAACAGTTTTTTTGGGGGGTGCTATTGAATTCACAGGTCAAGTCACACAAGACACAAACCTTTTGAGAAACACCACGTCTAACTCCACATTTTCCTTTGCCAGAAAATGTCTATTCTGCTCTCTCATTTGTGAATGGTATTTTCACTGGGTATGGAATTCTAAGTTGACAGCTTTCCCTCTTTGAACAATGAAGTTATAATCTCATTCACTAACTTGTGACTTCCAATGTTTCTTTTGAGAAATCCGCTATTAGTTTAACTATGGCTCCTTTGAAAGTAGTATCTTTTTTTAATTTTCTGGATGCTTTTATATTCTGAAATTTCCCTATAAATTTTCATTCATCCTATCTTGGATTCTAAGGCATCCCTGAATCTGTGGATTTGTTCTTTCATTAGTTCTGGAATATTCTCAGATACTATCTTGTCACACATTCCCTCTGTCTCATTCTCTTTCTGTTCTTCTGAAACTCCTATTAGACATATATTTAATCTCACTGTATCTACAATGACTCTTAACCACCCTTCCATATTTCCCAACTTTTTGTCTCTCTGTGCTTGATTCTGGATGATTTTTTCTAAACAAATTATTTCTTCAGCTTTCAGTTGGCTTATTATCTGTCTCACCAGTAGAATGTAAACTACATGAGAGCAGGGTCCTTGTCTGTGTTGTTCACTTGTATCCTCAACACCTAGGACAGTGCCTGGCACTTAGTAGGCACTCAATAAACTTTTGTTGAGTGAATGTCACCAGATAACTACATCCCTTCTTGACCTCATGGGGAACTTTACAGAGCTCTCTTCCTATCCTCCACCTGACCTATAATTCTCCGTTTGTTAGGGCAAAGAAATCCATGGGGTCAAGACAATAAAATCATCCTGTTTGGGCCAGACTCTGGTGAGTTTCCATGAAAGACCAAGGAAAACCAATTCAAGCAGCCGGCATTCATTAAACCACTGTACTACCATGAAACAGCCAAAAGTTTGGCATGTATGAATCAGAATTCAGCTTCCAAAAAGCAGCTCAGGGTCATACTGAGAGCTCAACAAAGTGATTGATTAGAAGTCAAATGTAAAATAAAACAGACTATAGATCATGTGATAGACAAAACAATGCCCCCCCCCCCGCCACCAAAGATGTCCACTTCCTAATCCCTGGAACCTGTGAATATGTGCTGTAAAAGGCAAAAAGGACTTTGCAGTCGTGATCAAGTTAAGGATATTGAGAGATGGGAAGGTGATCCGGGATTATCTGAGTGGGTCCAATGTAATCACAAAGGTCCTTATAAGGACAGGCGAGTCAGAATCAGAGAAGGGGAGGAGATGATAAAAGCAGAGATCACAGTGACGCTGCCTGAGAAACACTCAAGTGTTCATGGGTGGCTTAAAAGATAAAGAAAGGAGCTAAGAGCTAAGGAATGCAGGCAGCCTTTAGAAGCTGGAAAAGACCAAGAAACAGATTCTCTCCTGAAGCATCCAGAAGCTTCACCTTGCTGATACCCTGATTTTACCCAAGTGAAACCCATTTTGGACTTCTGTCCTCTAGCACTGTAAGATAATTAATGTGTATTATCTTAAGCCATCAAGTTGGTGATGATTTGTTACAGCAACAATAGGAAACTGATACAGACAAGTAACTTTCAAACTCCTGTTTGTGATCCCATAGTGTGCAAGAAATCACTTGCTCTAGAAAAGCAACTTTTTAAAATGAAGAATAGAAGAGAAAATAACAGAAAGAATTGTACATAGAAAAAAAGTACGATTTGGTGAAGGTTTTGTTTCAGATAAACGTGTATGTGCACATGTGTTTACCTCCATCTGCATCTATGTGTGTAAGAACTGCATCACCAGTCATGGTCATAAAAATGTGAAAGAACACTGGCATAGAAAAGTTACGTGTTTGTTTCAAAATTGTTTCCATGGTCACCTAGCAAGCTCTTGAGGCAGGTAGGATTAGACACCTGTCTAGACTGCTCCATTATCAACATCCTCCTTTTGCAGATTAAGGAACTAGGGCCCAGAGAAGTGAAAACTTGCCGTGGTCACACAGCTCTGATGTGGCAGGACCAGGATTCTAACGCAGGTTTCATGGACTCCAGAAGGTGAACCTTTCCCCTTAACTGCACCAGCCCCCCTTTCGAATGTGTGGGATTGTGCTCAGCACTACACACCCACATTCTGGAGCCTTGGCACCCCAATGCCAAGCGATGCTTTCGATAACCCCATTTTTCATATGAGGAAGCTAAGTCTCAAAGCAGTTACGACACTTGCCCCTAAGTAGGATCCATAGTCTGGTCTCAGAACCCACCTGCCTGTCCAAGGTCCTGGCCTGCTCCTGCAGCTCCTTGATCTCGGCCTGCACCTGGGCCTGGCACTTCAGCAAGTGGCCCATGTTCTCCAGCCTCTCATTGTCCCGCAGCCGCTTGGCCTGGCTCTGGGCGACGCTGATCTGCACCTGAAGTTTGTCCCGCACCCCCTCTAGGCGGTGGATCTCCTCACTGCCCAGGCAGGGAGGTGGAGGGGAGGCCAGCAAGGGGCAAAGGTCAGCATCGCTAAAGGCCGGATACACGGGGCCTGCCCCGGCTTCAGACCGGAGTCTGACCCCCAACCCTTCCACAGCCCCCTTCCAGCTCTGAGACCCAGGCGCTCGGCTCACAGTTGCTTATTGATGCGCTGGTGGACTTCCTTGCTGTAGGCCCGCCTTTCACCCTCCATCACTTTGCACTGCCGCTGCAGTCTGCTCAGCTCCCAGTCCACTGAGGGACAGACCAGGCAAGGGACTCAATAGGAATCCAGGCCCAGCCCCTCCCTCCCTAGGACCCAGGTAGGAATCCTAGCTCCCTTAGGGTATGACAAGCTGCAACTGCACTGCAGACCCAGTCCCCAACACCCCTCTAGGACTGCCTCAAACCTCCTCATCCCTTCATACTCCTCTGTACCCCAAGCTAACCTTGAGATTTCCCCTCTAAAACCCACTCCTTCTCCGGTTTGGGCATATATCTGTTTCCCCACTAGAGGGCGCTCCTGGAGGGCCTCACGGTCCTCAAGGATCCACTGCACAGGACCTGGAACTTGGGAAAGCTGAAGACAGGTGACCAAAGCAGCAGTCTTGCTCCCTCCTTCCCCCTCACCCCTCCGCTGCCGAGCCACCCTCAGTCCCACCCTCCTGCTCCTCACGCTCAGGCCCTCTCCTAGGCTCAGGCTTCATCCACTCCTGCCTGGACTATCACTCCAGCCTTCTCCCCAACCTCCCAGCCTCCCCTCACAGCCCCAGGGGCTCCTTCTACACTCAGAGCGGACTCCTCCCCTGCTCCCAGGCCTTCCCTGGCACCCCGGCGCTCCCAAGATAGTCTCAACACCTCAGCCTGGTGTTCAATGCCCCATAGGAGCTGATTATCCACTTCTCCATGTCTCCACCAGCTCCCCACCTCCCACAGCCCAATGGTTCTCAACCTGGAGCTATTCTATCCCCCATGAGCATTTGGCATTGTCTGGAGGCATTTTTGATTGTCACAATGTGGGGCAGGTAGAGGAGGTGCAGAGGGTGCTACCGGCATGTAGTGGGTAGAAGCCAGGGATGCTGTTAGATATCCTACAAGACACAGAACAGGCCCCATAACAAAGGATTACCTGACCCCCACGTGTCAACAGTGCGGAGATTGACAAACCCTGCTCCAGCCACGTGCTGTTCTCTCTGTTGAAACACTCTCCCCTTTCTTTTCCCCTTGGTGATTCCAGGGAGGAGTTCTGGGCCCCACTCAAACTTCTCCTGCAGCAAGTCTTGGCCCACCCATATGCCTCCCTCCATGTCCATTCCCACACTTGTGCTCCCCACTAGAAGGCTCTCCTAGAAGACCACCCTGTTCCCATGGCTCTGAAGCACAGGACCTGGAATTGGGAACCCTGAGAAAAAGAATGAGATAAAGAAAAAGAATGAGTGAAATAAAAGATCGTATGAATTACCCATTCCCTCTAGGTAGGCCTCGCTTCCATTGTCGGAGCGGTTGCTTCCTGCAGAGAATCCAAAAGGCATCTTTCCCAAAGAGGGTGGGACTCCTGTAGGGGTAACACAGGACCCCTTCAGACAGCAAGCAGGAGAGGGCGGGGAGGAGGTAGGCAACGCACAGTGAGGGATGAGGAATTGGAAGATGACCCCAAAATCAGCTCTGGCCTCTCTCTGAGTCTCAATTCCCCCAATGGGTTAGAGGGGGGACACTTCTCTGGCCTCTCCCCACACTCCTTCCAACCTCCCACCTCCCACATTCTCTGTCTTGCATCTTGGCTCTGACTCCGGCGTGGGGGACAGGTCCCTTAGGCTCTTGATATCTCTGAAGGGGGCGGTTTGGGGAAGGGATCACAGAGGAAGGACTGCTGTAGGGAACAAGGCCCCTTCCCTACCTGCTGGAGTGCTTGCCCTGTCCTTGGTGCTCCTAGCTCACTGTTGTGGTCTGGTTACTGGGGAGATAAGGGGAGGGATCGAGGCTGTGGGAGGGGAGGTTGGGGAGGAGTGGCGGAGACGGCGGCGAGAAGACCTGCTGGGATCTCCCGGGCTTTAAACAGAACTGTTGGGGAGCCCCGTGAGGGGTGAGGCTGTGGGCCTATAAGGGGCGGGACCAGAATGGCCCGCTATAATCCGGGCTTCGAGGTTTGCAGGTTTGCGAGGGGAAGGCTCGGAGATCTGTAAAGGGCGGAGCCGGAAGGGTCTGTGAGGTTTGGGGCTGGGGAAATCACCGGTACCTGGGAAGGGCGGGGCTGCGGGGACTCTCGAGGGGAGGAGCACGGGTACCTGAGGAGGGCGGGGTTTCTTGGGCCGAGGAGGGCGTGGCTGGAAGAACGCGTGAGGAGTCGGCGGCAAGGACCGTGGTCCCAAGACTTGTGGGGGCGGGGCCAACCAGGAGGCACTAGCTGGGAAGGCCTGCGGGCGGTCGGGAAGGGCTGCAAGGGGAACACGGGCCTGCGAGGATCGGGCTGTGTTTCCGGGAATTGGAAGGAAGGTTGAGAGCAAAACGTCTGGAAGACCGAGGTCGTTCGGGAAGGGCCGGAGAGAAGCTTGTCTTAAGCTGATTAGGACCACGTTATTTTGAGGATTCATTAGCAGGAACGCAGTGCCGGCGCCGGGACTTGTGAGGGGGAGTAATGCTCACCACCGCCTCAGGTCCTCCCGGCACCTCACTACGCATGCGCGGCCAACGGCCTCTTAAGGCACGAAAAAACCCTTTGCTGCCCACGGGGTCCGCAGACTGAGAGGCGGAAGTGGGCGGGGCACCAGGCTCTTCGCACCGCCCCCGCGTTCCGGTCACGCCCCTGTCTGACCACACCTCCTCGCTCCGTAGGGCACGCCCCTTTAGTGGTCCGCTGCTGCCCACTTGGGCCTCCCCGGAGATGGCGGGCAGTAGGCGCTCCTCCCTGCAGGCTGGGTGTGCCCAACGCCTGTGGTTTCCTGTGGGAGGAAACCGCCCGCGAGGCGCTCCGCTAAGCTCGTAGCGTTGGAGGCCCAAGAAGGGGAGATCCCGCCACTGCTCTCGGGGCCCCTGATTCTCCGCCGTCAAAGGGCCCTAAATGGGAGACCCCCTGAACATCCCCAGGATATGAAAGTCTGGCGCTAATACCACTCAGGGAACTTGATTCAGAGTCCTGCTCTCCTATTCTCCACCTACCCCTCTCAAATTTCCATCTCCCTAAACTCTGGTTGCCAGACTCGTCCCCTGATCAGTTAGGGGAGGGGGGCTGGCCTCCCTTTGCCTGCACTCCCTGAAAAGCAGTGACCCTCTAGTCCCTAGTTTTTCCTTCTGTGACCCAGACTTTCTACCTTCCTTGAGGTTCTGACTTCAGACCCCCAGTTTCTGTCCTGCTCAAAGACTTAAGTTTGTGACTATCCACATATTCCACAAAACAGGGACCCTCATTTTGTACTCCCAACTTTTTAGTCTTGGGACCCAATGGACCCAAGAATTTGCCCCTTTCCCAAATCCTAGAGACCTTAATCTAGGGTCCCCCAGTACAGACCCACCCAGGGCCCCAATGCCTAGTATAACTAGCACATACAGCAGTGCTTACGATGTACCGGGCACTACTCAACTACCCTAATGCATTCACTATTATTATCCCTATTTTACAGGTAGAGAAAATGAACCATAGAGAGATTATTAGTAACTTGCCCCAAATCAGAGTAAAGCAGCTTGGATTTGAATCCAGCCAGTGTGTCTCTAGCTTTTGTGCTATAGGTACCCCAGCTTCCAGGTCTTCGTGAGTACCCACCCAGTCGCTAAACTGCCTATTCCTCATCCCCTCTGGGAATCCACATAACCAACCATTCTCCCTCCCCCAGCTCTGGGACCATCAGATACCCAGACTTGCTATGGTCCAGTTCCCTTCCTTTGCAGGGACCCAGAATTTTAGTCTGCCATCTCTCAGATTCCATATCTGGATCCCAGACACCTGGTCCCCTGTCCCTCACTATTCACCAGCATTCAGCTCTTCCAAGAGACCCAGGTACATAGTACTCATCACCTCCCACCCTAATTCAATAACCCCCCAAATTAACAATAATAATAGTTAACATTAGATCCCTGGTACTGTACTTCTGTTTAAAACCTTCAGTGGCTTCCCACTGCACTTAGAAGAAATTAGTCCAAACTCCTCCCCTAGTCTTCAAGGGCCCTCTTTGATTTCCCTTCCTTCCACTCCTTCTAACTCCCTGTATTCCAGCCACACTGGCCCTTCTGTCTGCTCCCCAAACAACCTGCGTTTGTTCTCAAGAGCCTTTGCACTTCCTCTTCCCAGTCTTCAGGTCTCAGCTCAGATGTCACCTCCTCCTCGGAGCGGCCTAGTCTGACCACCCAGTTTGAAGTAGGTTCCACATACACACTCACTATCTCTGTCACTCTGTTTTGTTTCTTTCAAGCCCTTATCGCTATCTGAAATTTATCTTCTTCATTGATATGTTTTCTCTTTATTCTGTCTCCCTCTACTAGGTAGGTAAGCTCCACAGTAACAGAAGGGTCACATTTTGTTTTCTTTATTATTAACTATAGATGTTCAATAAATGTTTGATGAAAAAAGGAATAAATGTGTTAGGTGTGTAAATGTACTGGTATTACCTTATTCATTTAGAATAAGTATCAGACTTATTATCAGTATTAGCATATTGTCAGTAGTAATATCATTATACCCACCTCACAGATTAGGAAACTGAGGCTCAGTAAATTGACATAATTGGTCAAGGTTCCCCAGGCAGGAAATAGTGGCGCTTGGATTCTTAACTTCCACCTCCTGCCCCCTTTAGAGTTCACACTTCCCCATTTCCCATCCACTGACACACACCATGGTACCAATTTCACCAGTCTTCAGCCTACTCCACATGGCAGGAATCTGGCCTCCTCCCTCAGACTCTCATCCCTGAGTATCCAGTCCTAAACCCCATCAAGGAATGTAGACATCAGATCCCAGGTCCCAGGATAAGACCCAGAGCAGAGGCCTGAGACTTGGACCCTCCCACTCCCTGATGCTTGCCCCACCCCAGGGTCCTGCTCTGCTCTGTTCCCTCCAAGGACTTCTCATCTCAACCCGGAGGAAAACCCAGAAACGATGCCTGTCTGGGGGCGGTGGGCGGGGGCTCAAAGAATGAAGAACCCAAGTGCCTGGGCCCTCCCTCTAGCTGCAGACTTCAGCTGGGTGCGGTGAGGGTGGGTATAAAAGGGTCAGTATATATTCAGAGGAGCAGAGGAAGAAAAACCAGGAAAGTGAGAAGAGTGAAAGACAGGGGTATAGGACAGGAGAGAGAGACAAGAGGTAGAAGAAAGAGAGAGGAAGGAAGGAAGGGAGAGAGAGAGAGGGAGGGAGAGAAGGGGTGGAAGGGGAAGAGGGGGAGAGGGGGAGGGAGAGAGAGAGGGAGAAGGAGAGGGAGAAGGAGAGGGAGAGAGAGAAAGAGAGAAAGGGTTCCAGGATTGGAGGGGAGAAGGACGGAGAGGGCCAGAGAGGAGAGTGCGGGAGGGAGGAAGGCAGCGAGGGAGGCGGGGGCCTCGAGAGGGTGGAAGGAGGGAGGAGAAGGGCGGGGCACGGAGGCCCAAGCGAGGAACAGACTCCAACTCTGACTTTTTCCGCTGCTCTCGGTAAGTTTCCAGTCCGTTATCCGAACTGGGATTTCTTTATTTACTTGGGAGTGCAGCTGTTTGGGAAGGACACCCCTATGGAAATCCTTGTAATTTCAGAAGTAATCTCTTAGCACTTGGGTGGGGATTCAGGAAGGGGTGGGGCCCGGCAAAGTTTGGGGGTTCCCAACAGAGCCCTCCACCTGAAAATATCCTGTAGTTTTTCCCCACAACTGTCCACTCTCCCTTGAGGACCTGGAGATCAGGGCTTTGCATGAGAACACCCCAAGTCTGGGGAACCTCCAGGCCCCTTCCCCTTCTGTTCACTGAAGGGTAGTGGGAGGCTGGCTCCTTCTTCTCAGGCCTCTCTCCTCCCAACAGGCATCTCATCCATTTTTGCCAGGCACAAGTCTGGCAGCAGGGTGGGGTGGGGTGGGGATCTCGTGGGCAGCCAGGGGCTGGGGTTTCCCTGGTACTTGGAGTCAAGAGTGGGATGAGTCACCAATGACTCACCCCGTCTCCCTCACCCCCCCTCACCCCAGGAGAGGGGTGGGGTGAGCCAAGGATGCCTGTCTCTGGGGACAACCCTTAGCTTCTGATGAATCTGGAGGGCTGTACACTTGAATTTTCAGAGCCTGTTCCATATGCACCCAGGGACAGGGCTCTGAGGAGATGCTAGTCCTCTGAGACACTGCTAGTCCTACTCATTCCTGGACCCAAGAGTCCATCCCTGGCCCTCTCCAGCCCCTGTGGAATTCAGGAGTCTGGGCCCTCAGCCCACCTCCTCCCTCCAACCCAGGAGTCTGGACTCAACCCCCCTTCTCCAGGAGGATTCGGGCATCTCACCCGCCCCTGTGCCAACCTCTTGAAACGACCATATCCTGATGTCCCCTGCCCCAGGCTTCCACTGCAGCCATGTCACTCCTCCTGCTGGTGGTTTCTGCCCTTCACATCCTCATTCTCATCCTGCTTTTCGTGGCCACTTTGGACAAGGTAAGCCTATGGAGCAGCAGCAGCAGGGCCTCCGCTCTCCTGCAGACTCCCGACACGCCCCTCCTCGAATGTCACTCCAGTCCCACCCCTTTCCCCTGCCATCTACCCCTCTCAGTTCTGCCTCTAATGCCCTGACCTCCTCCCCTTTCCTACTAAACCCGTGCTTTCCCCAGTTCAGCCCCTTCCCTCACCCTTTTCCTCACCCTTCCCACAGACTCCCTGACCACTCCCACTTTCCTTTCATATCCCTACCCATTTCTCTGTCCATCCCAGTCCTGGTGGACCCTCCCAGGGAAGGAGTCCCTGAATCTCTGGTATGACTGCATGTGGACCAATGACAACAAAACGTGGACCTGCATTAATGTCAGCGAGAATGGTGAGGGGCATTGGGGACTGGTCTGCAAAGGGGAGGGGTAACCCCAAGTCTCCTTCTGGGACCAAGGATTGGGACTCTGCCAAGGTTTGAGTTGGCAGATCTGGGTCTCAATGTTGAGTGAGTAGGACTGATGTATGACCCACCTATCTTGGTGGTGGGGGGCAATATGCTCCTATTCTAAAGAGTATGAGCTAAAAGCCCTCCTCCCTTATGATCCAGAAAGAGTGGAGGCCACATGCTATAGGCTTAAGGAATGAGGAGAAAGCTCCCAAGATTCTGAGAAGATAGGATTATGTTTCCAAAGTTCTAAGGAGATAGAACTGGTGTTCCGAATGAATGACTGGGACCAAGTTGTCCAAGTTCCAAGGGGGTGGGGCTGGAATCACATTGAAGTTCTAAAGAGATGGGATTGAATCCTTTCAAGGTTCTAAAGGAGGGGTGAGGGATGCGTCTGAGTTCTAGAGGGGAGGAGTTGCATCCATCGAAATGTCTAAGTGGAAGAAGGTGAAAGATGAAATGCTTTTCCCTTAAGAGTGAAACAATTTCTGTTCTCAGCACTTCTATTCAGTAGTGTTGTACTGGAGGTAGCCAATGCAACAAGGCAAGAAAAAGTAAAGGAAGAAGTAAAAAAATAAAAATGTCTCTATTCCCAGTGGGCTTGTTTATGTAGAAAATCCTAAAGAATCTGCAAAGACACTTCTAGAACTGATAAGGGAATTTAGCAAAGTTACAGGTATCAAGGTCAATACATGTGATACTAAGTATCCAAACTTGTATGGCTCTAAATGGCGGTGTGTGCAGGGGTGGGGGTGGGGGTGCAAATGATGAATAAGCAGGTGGAGCTGGAAATCTGGACCTGCTGTGACTTCCACCTCTATCTCCTCCTTGTTGTAGGCTGGCTGAAGGCGGTGCAGGTCCTCATGGTGCTTTCCCTTATCCTCTGCTGTCTGTCCTTCATCCTGTTCATGTTTCAACTGTACACCATGCGCCGAGGAGGACTCTTCTATGCCACTGGCCTCTGCCAACTTTTCACCAGTGAGCACTGTTCCCTGGGAATTGAAGGGAAGGGGGGGGGTGCCTGTCAGGCTGCTGGGGCCCCTGAGAATGGATGTCTGGTAAAAAAAAAAAAAAAGAAATCAGCAGCCTCTCGTCTGCCTGGCACCTGTCTCCCTCCCAGGGACTTATGGGAGTTGTGGTTTTCAGTGACTCAAAAATGGTTTGTATCGTATATCTCTGAGTCATGGGGGAGCTGGCACTTGGGGCTTCAAGGAGCCAGGACTGAGAAATGTGGTGTGGGCAAATAATTTAAATCCCAGGAATGGGAGGTGGGTATAGGTAGTCAATAACCCAGGTGAGAACTCTAAATCATAGTAGTGGTGGTCTTACAATGGCAGCCAACTGCTGTTTCTGCTGGACCTACTGCACTTCTGGGAGTTTTATGTATTTTTCAATTTTATGACTTCAGGTGCAAAGGGCTAAGTTAATTATAGCCCTCAGTTTGGGGAACATTATCTTCCCAGGTTCCTGCGAAGCCCCCCTCTTCTTTTATTAACATTAATTCACTCTTTGTGTTCGTGGCTTGTAGAAAGACCCTCGAAAATGTTCCTTATGTGGGTGGGTAGATGAGTAGATGTTATCGTCCCTTTTTTGTGGATGAGTAAAAGGGACCTGGAGATTAAATCGCAAAGCCAGTCTGCAGTAAACTGGTTGCTCTGCGCTGTAAGCGAACCGGGACTCCCAGCAGGCAGCGCGGCCACCCACTCGCCCTCCGGCGGCTGATTGGCCCCATGGGTTGCTGGGCAATGCAGTCTTCTGGAGGCTACAACGTGACACGGGGTTCCCGTCTCCCCACAGGCGTGACGGTTTTTACCGGGGCGCTGATCTACGCCATTCACGTGGAGGACATCCTTGAGAAGCGTGCCGCCAAGGGCACCTTCGGTTACTGCTTCGCTCTAGCCTGGGTGGCCTTCCCCCTCGCCCTGGCCAGTGGTGTCATCTACATTCACCTGCGGAAGCGGGAGTGAGCGCTCTGCATCGCTGTGCCGCTCCAGCCCCCTCCCGGACTCTCTGCCTCACCCCGCCTTGGGAAAATAAAACCGTTGAACTGCCAGCTCTGCCTTTGCCTCCTTCCTTTCTTCCTCCAGGGACCCAGGCTGCTCACGCCTGAGCTCCTGAACCTGGGGCAGCCCCCAGCAGCAGCAGCTTCGCCCTCAGAATGTCCAGCGCCCTGCCCCCAGTCCCTGCTAAACCCGAACCGGGTCCCTGGCCGCCTTTCCCTTACACAGACCCCATGCCCTAGGCCCTTCTACCGAATATCAGGATTCCTCCAGAGTGGAGACTTTCAGGCACGTCTGCAAAAGAACCAGGAGTCCTGGTTTCCAGTCTTCTCTCTCCTTGTGCGAGGGTCATCAACGAGGCTGGATGTGCGTGTGTTGTTCTAGATTGTTGGTCTCTTTTTCTCATTCTGTCCCTCCCTCTGGGAAGACACCTTTCCATTTCCCTCTTAGAACCCAGTCTCCTTACCTCCTTACAGTCCAACCTCTCCTTTCCCCTCGTCCCCAAATGCTGCCTCAAGCTAGTATGACACCTTACTAAGAATCAGATGCCACCCCACTCCTCCAGGCTTACCCAGCCCCACATTAGGACACATGGGGAGGGGGAAACTGAATTTTACACTCACTCATCCCCTCGCTGTGTGCCTTTGTGCAGTGAACACAACTGCACATGGCCTCCCATATTCAAAAGATTCAGTATTTGGGGGGACCAGGGCCTCTCCTCAACAATCAGGTCCTTTCTAAGATCCTCTTCTGTGATCCACAGCCAGTCTGTTTCACAAACTACACGCCCAGTCTCTCTCTAGGATTACAGCTTCTTCTGACTGGGACCTACCAATGCATTCCCCCAAGACCGAGTCTCTTCTTTCCAGGATTCTGATGCTTTTTCTCTCCAACCCCTGCAAACTATCCCATTCATCCGGATTTATTAACCATGATTTATTCCTTTGGGAGAGGGGAGTGGGGAATTGATAGCCCAATAAATATTGCACAGGCCACTGCTGGAGCGAAGATCCAGACCGAGGTAGTTTCTGTAGAAAGCTTAAGGGACCTGGGCAGGGAAGGCACCGGAGATTGTTGGGGCCTAAGTGGAAGTGCATCTTGGGATAAGAATGGTCTCTGGTTCCTCCTGGCCCACAACTTCCTTCCTGGCAAAAGGCTCCCAACCCCTTCAGCCTGAACAAGCTGATCAGTAGTTGACCAGATGGCCTGACTTACATGCAGCTGTAATTGATAGTTTCCCTTAGAAATTCTGATTAGTTGCTTCTATGCAGCGACAACTGGCTACCTAAGGTTGAGAATGCACAGAAATTCATTGGCAGTTTGCCAGAGAGCAGGGCTAACCGGCTCTCATTGGCTGCAGGCTGGAGCTCTGCCTTGGTGAATATGATGGGCAGTTTGCCCGGAGCAGGCTAAAAAGACAATGATATATAACCTCAGGAGAGCACAATTTAACAACTGTGCCAGGTGGTTGGTAGCGTTGAACAGCTGTGATTGGCTGACACTCCCTCCTCAGCCAAACCACGTTCGGATGTTCAGCGGGGGTGGGACTCAGAAATGGAAATAAAGCAAAACCAAAAAGCTTTGACTGGCTAGCTGTTCAAAAGGGGTGGGGCTAGCAAATGTAGGCTGTCTTGATAGGCGGCTTTCTGAATACACTATAATGTGATTGCCCGTCGTTGGAAATTGAGGCGCTGCAAAGCGTAGCCGTGATTGACAGCTTGTCATGGAGAAGGCGGAGTTTAGTTCCTAACCAGGTGGCTGGGTGGGGCTGGGTTGAGAGGTTTCTGTCAGGGGTTGTCACTCCTGGGTG
The DNA here is from genome assembly GCF_964194185.1 of Rhinolophus hipposideros. Taxonomy (NCBI): domain Eukaryota; kingdom Metazoa; phylum Chordata; class Mammalia; order Chiroptera; family Rhinolophidae; genus Rhinolophus; species Rhinolophus hipposideros. The sequence continues at coordinate 43,351,775 of NC_138067.1, forward strand.
CGGTCTGGGGCAAAGTAACTGTAGCCAACGACTCTAGTTTGGGGAACCCGGGGGGCGGGTACATCCCGTTGCTGGAGGTCAGAGCTTGCAGGTGACCCAGAGCCCGAGCTCCGTTGAAGGCCACGTCACAGCCTGACTGGGCCAGGAGCCAGTTCTCCACCTCGGACTGGAGCCACTGAGAGGTCTCTGCAGGGGGAGAGGAAGGTGTTGTGAGGTCAGAGGGACCAGGAAGGACTGGGAGGGGGCAGGGCAAGGAATATTAGGGGCCTGGGTTTGGGAGAAGCCTAGGGGTATAATGAGGCTAGGAGGGGAATGGGGAAAAGGCTGAGAGGCTCACCTCTGGGGTTTTCATCTGGGGACAAGCCAGAGATGGGTGGAGGCTCCTGTTGGGAAGGGCCGATCTGGGGCTTATACAGGGAAGGGACAAGAGTCTCTTGTAGGGAAAGTGGGCTCATATATTGGAAGGAGCAGGCAGGGAATGGGGCATGAAGAGGGGTATGCAACAACAGGAGTCTGTCTGATCCAAGACCCCTACTAAGGCTGAGGTCAGGAAAGGGAGACCACTGCAAGAAAAAAACACTTCTATCAAGATCGTAAGCTGGGTTCAGGGGTCCCTGAAGCTGAGAGCCGGGGTCACCTCGGAAATCGGTCAGGTTCACAGTGGGAGCAGGGAGTAGGGGGCAGGCAGCACGGGGATGCTATCTTACTGGGGCAGGGCCATTTGGGACTAAGGGAGTCTCAACCCTGTAGTAACAGTGTAGAGTGGGTTCTGGGTGGGGCCACGTCAGAATCAGGCCAAGATGGGATGGGTGGGGTCCCAGGGCCAGGTCCTACCTTCCGGCCCGCTGTGCCTGTCCAAGGGCCTACGGGCCAGGAAGCTGTGCGCCAGCAGCGCTTCCTTCGTATGCTCGGCATGCGCACGCAGAGCCAGGGCGCTGAGCAGCTCCGAGTTGTTGGAAGTGCTGCGGTAGTAGAGCATGTGCGCCAGCTCCAGTGCCTGCACGCTGCGCCGCTGTCCGAACATCTGCAGGCCAAAGAGCTGCAGCTTGGCCACCAGGACGGGTAGGGTCGTGCTCGGACCCCATACATACACGTTTCCCTGGTCACTCACACCAGTGCGGCCCTTCCCACGGAACCCGTGGCCCTCCCCAGACCTCTGGTTCTGATCTCCAGGCCCGGGGCCCAGCTATTTGTATTTTTAACCCACACACTCTCGCCCCAGTGAGTCCAAGGCCACCAACAGTATTTTGCAACTGCTGTGCTGGTTTCCTCACCTGAGACACACATTAATGTATTTTGTTCAAGGATTTCCAGACGATACGAGGTTTAGACTTATTACTTCTTGTTACAATGACTTTTTAAAAAAGTCTTTATCTTTTAGACACATACTAAGTGTTTACAAGTGATATGTCTAGGATTTGCTTTAAAATAATCCAGTGGTGAGAGAGCCGGGTGTTTAGGTGGAACCTAATTGACTACTGCTAACTGTAGACGCTGAATGCAAGGCTACATGGGAGCTCATCATACTATTCTATTTCTGCATTTGTTTGAACTTTTCAATAATAAAAATGGTTTAAAATATTAAATCGTAAAGAAAAGTGTTAAACAGCAAATATTCCAAAAGCAGCTTTGAGGATAGAGGAGGGGAGTGGTGGGTCTGGGACCCAGCTGTCTGCTCAATGCCGCATTCCCCACCCTTGGCCCTCTCCCGGCCTGCACCTCTCTCCCCATACTCGGTGTCCCTAAGGAGGGAAATTAGAGCCCAACAGTGTCCCCTGGGGCTCATACTAAATCCTCTTCCCGGATTCCTCCTTACATTCACAAAATGGGCTCAAAAGGAGCGTCGAGGCCTGGGAACCAGTTCTAACTCTGCCCCCTACCGGCCATGAATAGGTTTCTAAGACCTAGTCCTTGGGTAGGGCCGTCTGAAAGGAGGTAGATGACAGGAAATGTTCAGGAAGTCAATATACGGTTAATGAAACCCTTGGCACAGAGCCTGGCATGACAAGCATTTAAATATTAGCTACTACTGAACATTCGTCCACACTCCGGCCTTTTAAATACAAGTAAGTATCTTCGGCCCTTAGAGTGTTGGTGAACTGCCTCTGAAGTCAGTACACGCCTGCAAAAACACTGAAATGACCTGCATGGTACCAATGACATGGCTGTGTGTGGACTGTGCTCTCTTCTTACACGCTCAGCACAGCAGGTTTATGTCCCTACGTTGGAACAAATCGCCATTTCTACGCTGAAGGCAAGATTCAGAAATTGCATGCGTTAGGAACCATCTGGTATGAAAATACATTGAGTTTCCTGGCTGTTTCTACCAAGCTGATAGCAATGAGTTCTCATAGGTTAAAGGAGCAGGTCACGCCACTCCCACACACAGATGAGATCAGACCTCCCTGGAGTGGGCTCACCGCCTGCCACCTGCATGTTCCCTTCAGCACTCACCACAGCCCACACTGAGTGCAGGGTCTCTCCTCACCTAACCCCCCGTCCCCGCCCACTCCTCCCTCCTCCCCTAGGGTTCACATCTGGGGCAACCCCATCATTTACCGAATCACAGGTCACACCTCTGGCACCATCCTCGCCCCCTCCTTACCAGCCTGTCAGTCCTCAGCCCCATCCTCCTGCCCTGACTCTCTCTGCCCTATGCCTCCTCACTAACCTACCTAGTTCATCACTCGAGCCTCATCCCCGGCTCAGTTTCCCTGCTCCAGTCTGTCCTCTCACAGCCCCCATGCTGACACTGCTCCGCCCCTGCTCAGAATCCTCCCATGGCTCCCCAGTGCCCTCAGAGTGTCTGAGCTCCTTGACCTGGCACAGAGGCGCTGCATAGCCTGGTCCCTAAGGATTCCTCCCACTCACATCCCACTCCTCCCCTCTGAATGCAGCCCATGTTGAACGAACCAATTAATCCTGAACATCACCCTGTGCACACCCCACTCTAGGCCTCTAGGCCTTGGAACGAGCCCAGCCATCTGTGGTCCATTCTATAAAAACACTACCTCATAGTCAAGGTTCAGGATGGACATCACTTCCCACCGATGAGCAGCTGTGTCCTCAGATTCTGAAAGTGCTCACTGTGACCTTCATTAGGCATGTGGAGGTCTTTCCGTGTGCCCCACACCACTCCCTCCAGGACAGGACCACCCTGATGTGTCTCAGGGATGCCAGCTCATCAACCTCCTCAGGCTGCCCGCCACCCGGCCTACTCAGTGCTGGGCTAGGGGCCCACAGTGAACCAGGGTATGGCGGGAGCCCAAAGGCACACCATCCCAGCCTGAGACATCTGGGAAGGCTTTCTGGAGCAGAGCCTCTGAGCTAAGGGTAAGGGGTGAGCGGGGTTGGTCAGCCCAATAAGGGGGGAAAGACATTTCAGTAGGAGGAACAGCGTATGCAAAGGGAGGGAAGGGAAGGGCCGCAGAGGAAGGAGGCATTACCAGTATATTTTGGTGGAGCTGAAGCATAGAATTGTGTTGGCTGAGGCTGGAGAAGCAAGGGCTCTGATGCCAGGTTGTGAGCAGGAGAGGAGCAGGGCCAGTCTGGGACCATAAGGGCTGGGCTGTAGGGGACAAACTGGGAGGTTGGGAAGTGGGTCTGAGCTGGGGCTGGGACAGAGCAGAGAAGATGGCGGAGAGACTCAGAAGGACGGGCTGGGGACTGACGGATCGGATTGGGGAGCAAGGTGAGGGGCAAATTACAAGGTTGTAGCCAGTGACTAGGGCACAGCCATGAATAGATGGAGAACCAGGAGGAGGAGTGGGTGTGTGAGAGACACTACATTCCGCCTGGCAGGGTTGGCGGCTCCAGGCTGAGCACTGAGCACAGTCTAGGAGATGGAGGAGAGTTGCTTGTGGAAACCGCAGAAGTGGATGATGTCTTTGAGAGCCAAGAAACAGGGGTCCGCATCCTACAGCAGGACCAGCCTCCCAGCTGTCTGATCTGAGCACGTGTCCCAACACAGAAACTCGGGAGGAGAAAGGGGTTTGGGGAATATGGATGCGTAGCTCAGTGTGGATGCTGTGTGTGTGGAAAGGGCACGGGGTGTCCAGAGAGCAGGTGGGGACGGGGGCTTGGGGTCTGGGAGAGGCGATCTAGGAGTGAGTGACGCACTGGAGGGAACAAGTTTGCACAGGGAGGGGCAGGTGGACTGAGGCTGGGGGCGGGGGGCACATTTAAGGCTGGGAGGCTCAGCCTGGGGCATGGGAAAATGTTGAATGGATGCACTAAACTAGTGAACTGGGTTTTCAACTGGGCGCTTCAGAGCCAGGATGTCATGCACTCCCTCCGTGCTTACAACCCTTCCACGGCTCCTACTGTCCTAAGGAGAAAGCCGAGGGCCCCTACCTTGGCATGCAAGGCCCCTGCCACCCACCCTCGGGGGCCTCACTTCTCCACCCTGCATCCCGGATCCCAGCCCTGTGGTCCCAGCCCCCTCGCCCAAACCCTGCTCCAACAGGCTCAGTCCTCCCCTTCCTCAGCTTTCATCAATCCCGCATGACCCCTGGTTCTGGGCAGGAATTGCTCCCCGTACTCTTCCCCAGCCCTTTCTCCTCTCAGCCAGCACACTCTGGCTGTTATCTGCGGAATTTATTGCCAGCCTTCCTGAGAGCCCGTTGGGATGGCTTAAAGCAGCTTGAAAACCAACGAACCAGCGAGTGAATGATTGGGTACAGCAGACGCCTCACACCAGCCCACACCCCGGGGCCAGTGCCAACCCTGGGGATGATGAGTACAAGGCAGCCCCTCCAGGCCAACTCAGCCTTTTAACAGGGCACATGGCTGGGTCAGCAAGGCACAAGTTGGATGTTAGCCCTCACCTGTCCCCTCAGCCTCCTTGGATGGTGAACAACCTGCACAACTGTATGAAGCGGCCCCACACACACATGTCGCAGAATCAGGAAAGCAGCTTGTTAAAAACAGCTTCCTGGACCCCAGTCCCAGAGTTTCCAATTCAGTCCATTTGGGTGGGAGCCCAGGAGGCTGCATTTATAAAACAGTTCCCCTGATGATAATGACACCTGGCCAGGATGGGGAAGCCCAGACTCAGGGCACAACAGGCCAGGTAGTAATGATAATAACAATGGCAATATCTAATACTCATATAGTACCATCCGTACTACGTGTCAGGCTCTGGTCTCAGCAGCATATGTGTATTAATTCATTTAAAGTCCACAACAACCCTATGAATTAGGTCATATTGTCATCTCCACTTTCCAGATGCAGGAGCTGAGGCACCAAGAAGTGAAATGGCTTGCTCAAGGTTGCACAGTTAGAAGACAGTAGAGCTAGACTCTAACGCAGGCTATGGTTCTAAAACACACTAAGCGCTTCTCCAAGCAGGAGCTCAGTGAGTGGCTGTGAACACTCAAGTAGCACCTACCACTTGCCAGGCACAGTGCAGTGCTCTTTGTGGATTTACTCATTTAATTCTCACAACCATAGTGAGGTAGGTCTCATTATTATCCCCATTTTCCAGGTGATGACAGTGAAATACAGAGATGACGGAACCCACCCCCCCACACACACACACAAAACCCCACCCAAGATTGTATTGAGTAAATAAGGTAGAGAAGGAAGACAACGAGGGAGGGATGGATGGAGGGAGGGAAGCCAGAAGGGAAGGTAGGAAGAAAAAAGCAAGAAAATAGAAGAAAGGAGGAAGGGAGCCAGGAAAGGTAGGAAGGATAAAGGAAAGGAATAAAACACAGCATGAAGCAGGAATAATGCATGAAATAAAGAAAAAAATAGGGTAGCCTGACCTTCTGGCTGAACACCAAGAAGCAGGGACCCAGGAGGCATGGTGTGTGGCCCACTTACCTTGGAGGCCCGCAGGCCCATGAAGGCAGCAAAGAGCAGCAGCAGCAGGGAGGTGGCCATCTTGAGGTCTGAGAGCACCACCATGCCCACGTTGACGAAGAACGCCACGCCTGAGACTACAAGTGTGACATTGAGCAGGGCGCGCTGCAGGGTGGGCGTGCGCACCTTCAGCTCAGGCAGCAGCTGCTCCAGGCCCTCCAACGGTATGTCCTTGAAGCTCTTCAGCACCAGGTGCCCCCGTTTCGTTCGGGCCGCTAGCACGACCCGCTTAAAGTATCTCCTGACGGATAGAGACAGAGAGGCCAGGGTGGTCAGGACTGCCCCAGGGAGCCCCCTCTAATCCCAGGACACTCTCTTTTGACTCTGCAGTCACACAGTCATTTTAAAAGCTACTTAACAATGGTGGGAGGAAAATCAGAAATAGGCTAAGTGCCCAACAATATGGGATCAGTTATATAATGCAATCCCCTACTGTTGGACACAGGTTGCTTCTGATTTTATATACTTGATAAAAGAGAGCTGAATAAAATTCTTTTGTTTAGTTCATTTTCAAATTCAAATTCTACATATATTTTAGAGTGTCTGCTAGGTGCCAGGGAGTGCTATGAAGCTCTGGAGAGATAACAAAATGAGTCAGTCACTGCCTCTGTGAAGCTCATAGTGCAGTGTGAGAGACAGATAATTAAATGCACACTCTGCAAGTATAAATATCTCCTTGGAATGGATTCCTGGAAGTGGAATTACTGGTTTAAGGAATATGAGGGGTTCTTTGTCTTTGATTTTTGTTTTGTTTTGTTTTTGGACTCGTGACTACATTTGATAAACTAATTTCCAGAAAGATTGGTAATTGACAGGCCCACTGGCCGACAATGATAAGATCTGGCTCTCCTCACCCTACTCTGAATTTGAATATCCTCTGTTAAAAATATAATATTCATCAGAATCCCAGCAGCGCCACTTTTTCAGAATATGGCCTTCCTTCTCTGAGCCTCAGTTTTCCTTATTTGGAAAATGGGAGAAGTGTCCCTACCCTTTCTCTTCCCCTGGGAAATACAGTTCTTACTTTCCCTTGGGAAGAAAAGGTAGCATTTGGATGATTCACCTCTCCCCCTTTCTTGACTTCCCATCCAGGCCCCAGATACCGAAATCCAGACACTGACCTGTCAGTCCCCTCTCGACTCTAACCTTGCTCCCTCTCGCTGCACCTGGAGAACAAAGGCCACCTCACCTCTCTGCGGGGGGAGACTTGAAGAAGCCACGCTTGGAGCCCACGGTGGACTTACGGGGCATCAGCCCAACTCGCTGGCCCAGGGCCCAGAACTGTATGTAGATATACTGATCCAAATTTATTGTCACCTGCCAAGGGGGACAAAGGATGCAGAGACAGCTGAGCATGGGCTGGGGTGTGGGTGCAGAATATTAAAATTAGAGGTGTTTTTCCTCCCAGTAATTTGGCCCCCTCTCCCAGGCTTATCATCACCCAGTGTCTGGGCAGGGCAACCATGTATGGTTGTTCATGTTGTATACTGCACAAGGGCACACCATCTAAGATGGCCCATTCACATGATAGTCATCTGTACTACCATATTTCCTAGAATCGATGATGCCACTGATTTTAAGACACTCCATTATTCTATGAAGCAACTAAAAGAGAAAACATTGCCAATTAAACTATGTCACACCACCATTCACAAGTCATATCCCAATTTCAGAGACAATAAAAAATGACTTTAGGAAAAAAGTACATCTTAAAAATCACAAAAATGTGGAACTTTGGAAGATTTTAGTAATCTTATTATAATTTTGTTCACTTTAAGGATAAGCATTTTGTATTATTTATTATTACAATTATCTGGCAGATGACAATAAAGTCTCTAGTCCTAAGAAGATCCATATATTATACTTTTCCAACAGATGGCAGTGAGGTGACCTGAGAAAGAGGTGCTTTTTTCTGATTTACCAAAGGCACCACATGGTCTAGTGCCTGGTGTTCAGGACTATAACTCCCAGCAACCTCTGCCTCCCAAAGGTCCACCCCCACCCCAAGGTTTTCCTTTGGGGTTGTTGGTTTTCCTTTGGAAGACAGTACCTGCACCTCATCCTGAGGGTGGTGGACCACCAGAGCGTAGGCCAGGGTGTCCTCAGAAAGTGGGGAGAAGTTGGCCTGGGCCAGCAGGGGCTCCAGAGCTCGAAGCACCTCCTGCTCATTGGACAGACGCTGAGGGTCTGTCAGCGAAGGCTGGTCAAGCGTCTCCCTGTCAGGATTGATGGGGTCATACAAAGCCTGAGGAAAGAACCAGAGAGGAAAATCAGTCTAGGTCATGGCATGAGGGATTGTGGGTACACTTCAGGATGTTCTTGGCCCCATCCTTTAAATGATGGGTACTCCAGGGCTTAATTCTGGGCCCTCTTCCCTTTTCTTTCTTCAAATTTGCTCCTAAATTGCCTCACCATTCCCATACCTTGCAGATAACTAACCATCCATATTCCAGCCCGGACCTCTCCTCCAAATCCCAAACCTAATATCCTGTTCCGGTCTATAAGCTTCCATTCTCCCTTCTCTCACAGTAATAGGACACAGGCTGCCCTGAGACTACATTTCCTAGCCTCCCTTGAGGCGAGGTGTGGCCAGGAGACTAAGGTTTCATCCACAATGTAAATAGAAGTGATGGGTACACCTTCCTCCTCACTTCTTGCCCCACTGGACCTTTCACTCTTTCCTTGTTCTGCCAGCTTAGAACACTGTTCTATCCACGATCCAGTCTTGACCACACAGAAATGAAGACAATGCCCTAAGGGAGGCAACAAGATGAAAGGAACCTGGGTCCCAGCATAATCTCATGTGGAACAGGGCCAACTATGTACCCTGGCCCACTTACCACAGGTATATTAAGGGAAAGAGAAATTATTCCCCACCTCCTTTAAATCATCATGTTGTGGGGTCTACTTGTTACAGCAGCTAAGCCTCTATACTAACTAATACAAACTCTCTACTTGACTTTTTGGATATCACCGTCACCACAATCCAACATGTCAAGCTCACATATCACAGCCCCACATCTCCAACCTTCCAAGAAAACCACCATTCTGGATTTCCTGTCTCAAACCGATTCTCCTCAACCATCCCTGGCCTCAACTTTGACTGCCAGACTCATATTTGATGATCTCTTTGACATCTCCAATTGGACGTCTAATGGTACCTCGTATCTAACATGGTCCAAGGAAGATGCTTCATTTCTCCCCCTTCCCAGTCTTCTCCTTTCAGGAAATGGCACCACCATCCATTTCAGAGGCTCTGATCAGAAACCTTAAAGGCATCCTGATTCCTTCCTTATCACCCCCATATCCAGTCCTCTAGCAAGTTCACCGGCTAAATCTCTGAATTGCTCTTGACTCCATCTTCCCCTCCATCTCCACTGCTACCTTCTCAGCTAAGCCACCTTGGCCTTTCCTCTAAACAATTGCACTGGGGTTTTGTTCTGCCTGCTTCTACTCTCACCACCTCCAAACCAATCTTCACACGGCTGTCACAAAGAGCTTATTTAGATTATAAACAGATCCCACATCCTATCCTTCCAATGGCTTCCTACTGCATTAAACTCCAGAATCTTCCCATAACCTTCAAAGTTCCTAAAGAACTAGCCTCTGCCTTGTCTACCTCACCTTATGTATCCAGTCACCCAAAAAATTGTTGAATAAATGAAAGAATGAGCTTCCAGTTGCCTGGCCTATTTTGCTCATGGAGAGATTGAGTTTCAAGATGACAGATGACTGTCCGGGAGCAAAGAACAAACCTTAGAGGGAAATTACCCCATAAACAAGCCCATAAACCCGTCCTCTGTGTCTCTCTCAGGAGAGGCAGCCTTAAGGAGCAATGTGGTCAGGCCAGGTGTGGCTTTGAATTAGTGGAAGGAAAGAGGGGAGGGTACTCTAAGTGGAAGGAATGGCCTGGGCAAGGGTTTGGAAGTGGAAAGGCCCAGAGACTCAGCAATAACTGAGCAAAAAGACAGGTGACACAGGGGAGAGTCAAATCCGGTTAATCCTCTTCTGAACTAACTCCCAGGGCTGGGAAGTGCTGGCCAAGGATAGCACCTGAGGCCAAAATGAAGTCCTGTGCCCGAGTCCTTCAGCCCTCGCTGACAGAGCAGGTCCCACAGGCCACAAGAGACTCATGGAGTGACCTTGAGAAATTCCATTTTCAGGTACGAGCTGCACTTTGAGAGTGAGGGAATCTTAGAGCTGGAGGAGAGAGAAATCTGCATTCATCAAACGTCCACCGCGAGCCAGATTCTTTTCTGGGAACTTCACATCCACTCAGGGCTTCAAGCCAGAAACCTGAACGTTGCAAATGACCCGAGCTGCTCCCTCCCCTAGCAAAATAAATCCTGCAGATTCCATCTCCAAAACAGATCACCACTTCGGCCAGCTCTCTCCTCCCCATCCATACCACCATCGCCTCCTCATGCCTGGATGAGTCCAACAGCCTTCTCAACAGTCTCCCCAAATCCCTTCCCACCCCTCCCCTATCAATCTGTTCTCTACACAGCTGCCAGGGAGCTCTCATCAAACAGTAACAGTAATAAATGAGAAAGGCACACATTTATGTAGCACTTACTAAGTGTCAGGCATTGTTTGAAGCACAATGTGAGAATGGTACTATTGCTATCCTCATTTATAGATGTGGAAACTGAAGCACAGAAAGGTTAAGTAACTGTCCATGGTCACACAGCCACGAAGTGGTATATCAGGAATTACACACCCAGCAATGTCACTCTCCTGTTAAAGTCCTTCCAGGGCTCCTAAAGCCCTCAGGAAGGACTGTGCTCCACACTGGGGCCTGCAAGCTCTCCCAGGGCCTGACACCACAATCCCTCTTGGTTGTTCTACACTAGCCACATTGGCTTTCATTCCTCCAGGCACAGGGACTTTGCACATGTTGTTAGGAGACTCTCCCTGGTCCCCTCCCTGCCTCCTCCCCTTTCCATTACTCAAGTCCTACTCCTCCATTGTATTCCAGCTCCCTTATCACTCTCAAAAAGCCTTCCTTTACCCCCTAGGCTGAGCAGGGCTACCCTGTGTGGTTGGGCAAGGTGTGCATTATACAAAGGTGCCAGATCTAAGAGGTACCACTGCAGATGGTGTAGACCTGTATATTTACAGGTCACCCTTTCCAATGGAAATAAAGGGTATAGAGCAGCATTATCCAGTAGAACTTCCTTCAATGATGGAAACATTTAGACCTGTGCCAATAGGTTGCCACTGGTCACAGGTGGCTACTGAGCACTTGAAACATGGTGAATGTGACTGGGGAATGAAATTAAAACTTTTTATTTAATTTCAATTCTTTAAAATGTAAACAGCCACACGTTGATAGGAATTCGACAGTGCCAGGATAGGGCCTTCCCTGACCCCCCTACCTAAAATTGCAAAACACCTCTGCTTTCTTTATCTCTGTCCTTAGGATTACTAGGTTTAGGCTAAAATAAAATAAAATAAAAATAAAATAGAATAGAATAAAATAAAATACAAGACACCAAGTTAAATTTCATTTGCAGATAAACAAAAAATAAGTTTTCCGCTTAAGTATGTCCCATGCAGTATTTGAGAATGATATTACATGGGCCATCGATATACTTAGTCACAGCTTAACTGAAATTCAAATTTAACTGGATGAAGAGGGTTGAATAGTGTCCCCGAAAAACTTCGTGTCCCCTCAGAACGTCAGAGTCTCATTTGGAAATAGGGTCTTTGCAGGTGTAATTAAGGTAAGGATCGAGAACATCCTGGATAAGGGTGAGCCCTCAATCCAACAGGGGTGTCCATATAAAAGACTGAAAAGGACACACAGAGGCACAGAGAAGGCGGCTGAAGATGGAGATGGAGATGAGAGTGACGTGTCCACAAGCCAGGGAACACCAAGGATTGCCAGCAGCCACCATTGCCAGGAGAGGGGCCTGAGATAGTCCTCTTCTCAGAGCATCCAGAAGAAACCACCTGCCCAAACCTTGATTTCGGACTTCTGGTCTTCTGAACTCTGAGAGAATAAATGTCTGCTGTTTTAAGCCACCCAGTCCATGGTAATTGGTTACGGCAGCAATAGCAAATGAATAAACTAGGCAACCCTATCCTTAGCAGTTAGCATCTCTGAATATATTTTCCTTCTGTACCTTGTTGAGAGTCTGTCTCCCTCAGTAGAACGTGACCCCATGAGGCAGACACACACATCTGTCAGACTCACTGCTGTGTTGCAGGACCTGGAACCATTTGGGTGACACGGTAAGTGCTCAGTGAACATCTACTGAGCAAATTCATGAATAAGGGAAAGGAGGAGCAGAGAAAGGCCACTTCCCAAGGTCACCTCCATGGTTAGTGTACAACCAAGCCGCTAGTGAACCGGGGCTGTTCTAATTCTTTTCCTGCCCCAGGCCACTTCCTCAAGGGACTGAGGTCATCAGCAAATGGTAACCAGTGTGTCACATCAGCCTCTGGTGCTTCCACTCAGCACCTTAGTTTAAAATCTCCTGCCTCAGTGGGAATATGCATCTTCCCCGATTATTCTTTCTATATTTCTATATATTTAAGTGTTTATATAATAAACATTTTTTAAATAACTTAAAAAAAAAAGAAAACCCTGCCTCCAGAGAGCATGGGTGTCCCAGGGAAGAATTTGGAGGCAGGTGGACAGGGGCGCCAATCCTGGCTCTGCCACCTGAGAACTGTGCAATTTTGGTCACACCTGGGGCCCCCTCAGAGCCTCGGTTTCTGCCTCTGCAGACGGGGCTCGTGGCAGCTGCATCTCGGTGCTTCAGGAAGGAGTCAATGAACCCAGCACAGAGTGGCCTCTCAGCAACAAGGAGGGAGGAGCCGCTGTCCATTGCTCCTATTCAATGCAAAGAGGGGCCCGGTAGGAGGGCGTGGCAGTGTGCAGTGAAGGGTTTACTCAGCAGACCTGGACAGTCTCAACCCTGAGCATTTCAAACAAAGGACTAGCCCCTGCCCAGTTCCTGGGAGGGAACCTGTAAGCCTTTGGAATGTCCTGCCTGATAAAGAGTGTCTTGGCTTTCCTGGGGCCTTGGGACACATAGAATAGCTTATGCTAACAAGGTGATTGATGGTGGGGGCCTTGGGCCATAAGGTAGCAGTCTGACCTCTGGAGGGGCTGGAGACTAAGTAACTACACCAACCATGCAGGTGGTCGGCCAGGCCTAAGTGTCCAATCTCCAATAAAAACCCTGAACAAAGCTTAGGTGAGCTTCCCTGGTTGGCAATACTCCCTGTGTTGTCACATATCGCTGGTGGGAGAATTAAGTGCTATTCATGTGACATTACTGGGAGAGGACAACTGGCAGTTCTCGCCTGGCCTCTCCTGGACACTGCCCCATTGCCTTTTTTCTTTGCCGACTTTGGTCCCTATCCTTTCCCTGTAATAAACTACTACTGTGAGCATAACAGCTTTTCTGACCTCTGGCAGTCCCTCTAGAAAAATCAATGAATCTGAAGGTGGTCTTGGGACCCCCAACACAGGCAGGACCCTGAGAGGAGAATACTGAGAATTTGGCTTCCAACACCACTCTCTCCTGGGGTTTCACTTCTCTCTCTGGCCGCTCCTTGCCCGTCCCCCTCCCAGGTTCCAGTTTCCCTTCCTGATCTCAAGGCCAGCACACCCCAGGGTGCAGCTAATTCCCCTCACGGTCCCGTTTAGCACATTTAGACCCTCCCAGGATTGCTTCTCAGCCCAGACTCCTCCCTTGACCTCCAGACCCCATATTCAAGTCTATCTCTTTACCTGGCTGTCTGATGGGCAGCTCAAATTACTAAGTCCAAAACTGAGCTGTGTCTTCCCCACAGATCAGCCTCCTGCCCTTGCCCCACCCTCCACATCTCAGTAAATGGCAGCTCCATCCTTCTGGAGGCGCAGGCCAGAACCACTGGAGGCACCCCTGACTCTTCTCTTTCCCTCATGGCCCTGCCTGCACAGCTGAATGTTGATGCCTTCCATTACCAGCGTCTGACCACTTTTTACCACTTCCACTGCTATTTCTCTTGTAGAGCTGCCATTACCTCTTGCCTGGACCAATATAATAGACTCTAATAGATCTCTGCCTCTGACAGTCTGTTCCCTACACAGCAGTTAGAAGGATCCTGTTAACATCTAAATCAGCTCCTGTTCCTCTGCTCAGAGTCTTCCTGTGGCTCCCAGCTCACTTAGAGTAAAAGTAAAGTCCTCACCACGGGCCACAAGGCCAGGTACAATTTCTCCCACTCTCTCTCTGCTCTCATCTCCCACCCTCGCTCCCTTGCTCACTCCTCTCCAGCTACAGTGGTCACTACAGTGGTCACAGCATTCCAGGCCCTCTCTCACTTCAGGGCCTTTGCACTTGCTTTCCCTCTGCTTGGAACATCCTCCCCCAGACATACACCAGGCATGTTCCCTTTCTTCACTCACATCTTAGCTCACCTGTCACATTCTCATCAGAGATGCCTTCTCTGACCATCCTGTCTAAAAGAAGTCCCCATCTCATCCCTGTCTATCCTGCTTCAATCTCTGATTTATTGTTCTTCATAGCACTTACCACTCCTGGGTACCATATTTTATGTTTATTTATTGTTTCCCCAGCTGGAATGTTGGCTCCCAGAGGGCATGGCTTCATCCATCCTGTTCACTGCTGTATCTGCAGGACTTAGAACCGGGCCAAGCTCTATATAGGTGCTCAGAGAAGTTTTGCTAAATGAATGGATTAGCAAACAAGCACAACAAGACTGGAGGGGCCCCGTCCTCACCTGCAGCCGGGTCAGGATGTGCTGGTAGTGGAACAAAGTGCAGAAGTCCACATGGGCCGAGAACTCCTCCAAAGCCTCCTTCTCCGCAGGACTGGAGTGGAATTCCTGTTACCTCAGGAAGCAAAACTGCTCTTTAAGCCTCTTTCCCTTTCCTCATGGGGAGGAATTCTGTCCCTGGCAGCTCATACCAACAGTCAGAGCTGTGGGGGTTTGATTTTTTTATTTTGTTTTGTAGAGGGGTTGGGCATTAATTTTATTGACAAAGAAACTGAGGTAGCCCAGTATTAGTGAAAAACAGATAGCTGAAAGAGCTAGAGGTTCAAGTTCCCACTTTGACACTTAACCAACATTCACACAATGCTTACTGTGTGTCAGGCACTACTCACCAGCATGTTATCATTCTCCAGAGCTACAAGGAGGCCAATGGAATTATAACCCCCATTTTTCAGAAGGGGAAACTGAGGCTCAAGGAAGTCACCGGCTGAGGGCCACAATGTCTAGATAAAGGGAAGCTGAGATTCCAATCCAGGGCTGTCTGACTCCAGAGCATACATATTTAACCAATTATTTATGCTTGTCACTTTCCTTCTCCTGCTTCAGTGACCTCATTTGTTGATGATTCAATAATACATGGAAAATGCTTAGCCCAGTTCCATATAGGAAGAGATCAAACAATATAATTATAGCTTCGTAGGTATATTAATAATTATTATTAGGTAGTAGTAATAGTAATGATGAGGATTATTATGCCCATTGTGCAGAGGAAAAAACATGCCCCAGAGAGTGCTTGCCCCAGAACAAGCTAGAGTTGGGAATTGCAGCTACATCAGCATCTTAGAGGTCTTCCTACGTTCTAACTCACTCCGCGCCCACTTGGGACTAGAACGGGAACCGGAACTACAACTCCCAGGAGGGGCCAGGGCAGCCTTCTACAGCATGTAGGGCCATGCCGCCGCAAGGCCTACCGGGAGTCGTAGTCCCCAGGCTCCTGCACCCAGACGGACGGGCGGTACCTGTATCAGGAGACGGAGCAGCTGCTCCTTGGAGAATGGGATGAACCGCTCGCGGTACTGCTGGGCCCAGTCGCGGGGCTCCGTGGGGTTCCACATCTTGCGGTACACCCCCATCTTAGCCGCCAGCGACGACAGGGCCCGTACTTGGACCCTGGATCCCCAGACCCCCCGAGTCACGTGCAGCATGGCCAGCCCCTGTCCCGGGAGCCTAAACGAGGGAAATGACCATGGGTCAAAGGACATCTGGAGGAAAAGCGCCCTATCCCAACCTCCAGGCGCTGTCCCTACCACTGGCGGAGCGCACAGCCCATCCGCCCGCCTCGTAGCCCTTCTTGCCCATCCCCTCCCACACTGCTCAGTTGATCTGGGTCCCAAGGAAGAGTCAAAGGTCTTAGTTCCTGGGGTGTTTTGAGGACCCAGACTCCCTTTAGTGGTACAACTGGTTTCTGCGGGGTCTAGGCGATGAGGTGGATTTTAGGAGCATAGAAGATGCGCGGAAAGGCTACATAGAGGGTGCAGGGCCGCCCTCCCCCGGCCATGCAATCCTCCGCCCTTCCCTCACCTTAACCAACGCTCGACTGTCATTGAGCCTCCTGCGCATGTGCAGGAAGGCGTCCTGGGTCCTCGAGGATGGGCTTCAACCAGCAGTAAGAGGAATGCGCACAGACGCATGCGCAAACCCTGGGTCTCCGAGCACTTGTCCGTCTTCTAACGTCTCAACTGCGCACGCGCGCTATGCCTGCCTTTCAGCACCGTGGGCCTTGTGTGGGAGCAGCGCATGCGCAGCAGAAGTGTCTCTTTTTCCGCGTGCTTCAGAGGGAAGGGGGCAGAGCCGGCACGAGACTCCTGGGAGGACTGGGGCGGGACCAAACTCCCGCGCGCGGCCATCCAACGGCGGGCAGCCCAACGTCCGCTATGGCCACGCCCCAGCTCGTGTCAGCTCCTGAGTAGGCGGGAAGAGAGGGGGCGGGACTTGGGCACACCCAATCAGCTGTGGAGGGACGAAAAGGCGGGAAAAAGCGGAAGCAAAAGAAGGCTCGGGGACACCAAGGACCAAGTGGGGAGGGTGGGCGGAAGGAAGAGCAATTCTCCAGGTGATGCAGCCCGGGCCTCCAGAATAGGGTGGCTCTTTGTCAGACAGCGCCCCCTACAAGCCCCACCACTCCCATTCCGAGTCCTGAAAGGGAAGAGCGGATTCTAAGAAGGTAGCCTAGTGCGGGGGTGTATGGCCTTCTCATTTTGAGGGGACAGCTTAGTTCTGAGCCCATGTCCCCTCACATCTGAAGTCCAGACCCCCGACTTGAGGAAATACGCTTTTATGAAGGTGAAGATGAATTCTGAGGGCCCTTATTCTACATAAATGACTCCAAATCATAAGGACAGCCCAAAAACGTTCCCTGGGTTCTCCGTTATGGGTGCTGTCACCCCAAACCTGAAGAGGATTCCCTTTGTTCAGACCTTCCAATGGTTCTGATCCAGCACGCCTAGTCCCTGGAAAATGCCACTTGTGTCCTCTTACAGGGAGAGCAGTCCTTTAAAGGGGGCCCTTTCCAGGGGCACATCCAATGTCGGGGATGTGACCCCAATATCCCAGTCCTTTCTCTGCCCTTTCTCCCTCCCTACCCGGGGTCTCCTCACCCGGCACCTCTACCTCTGGCCCCCCAGCTGGGCCCTCACCTCATACCCCTACCTCTGGAATTCTCAGGAGCCCTCTTACCCTGCACCCCAAATCATGGGACCCTCGCTCAGCAGCCCTCTCCTCCTGCACCCCCTCCTCTGGGGCCCCCAGCAAGCCCTTCACTCCATGCCCAGACTCCTAAGAGCCCTGGTAAACCCCTCACCCCACACACCCCCGTTCCTGGGACACCCCAGCACCTCCCCATCCCATGCTCCCTATTCCTGGGACACCCGGCAGCCCCTTCACCCCACGCCAATGACTCTAACCACCCACTATGTGTCTTGTCTTCTCTTGCAGCACCCAAGCCCCAGGGTGTGCCGGGAGCCTCTGGACGGAGGCAGCGCATTCCGGCTCTTGCCTCCTGGAGCCCCGGAAGCAGAGTAGCCGCCATGCACATCCCCGAAAGCCTCCAGGACCTGGCTGACAGTGAAGCTGTGCAGTTTCTGAAGAGGCCAAAAACGATCCTGCGGCTCTTGGCAGGGGTGAGGCTTTCCTGTGGCCCAGCTACCCCATGGGTGACAGAAAACAGGTCTCACCTCTTAGACACAGTGCCCAGGGAATGGGGGCCCCAAGAGGACAGATGGGGGGAAAGAAGCAAAAGGGAGATAATAACTGAAGTCACCTTTTTTAAAAACTTTTGCTTCTTTTAAGTATGTGTTTCCAGGACCCATCAGCTCCAAGTCAAGTAGTTGTTTCAATCTAGCTGTGGAGGGCGCAGCTCACAGTGGCCCCTGTGGGGATCGAACCGGCAACCTTGTTGTTAAGAGCACCGCGCTCTAACCACCTGAGCTAACCGGCTGCCCCCTGAAGTCACCGTCTACTGAGCGCCTACTATAGGTCCTATGCTATTCTAAGCATCTCTTACTCTCATAGGAACAAACAAGTCTTCAAAGTAGATGCTATGAACCCCATTTTTGAGATAAGAAAACTGAGGATCAGAGAAGTTAAATCATGTTTATAAGGCTGCACTGTCCAAGGAGGTAGCCATACGCCACATGTGGCTATTTCAACTTAAACTAATTAAAATAACATGTTCCCTTCGTCAGTCATAGGGGCCACATTTCAGGTGCCCACCAGCCACATGTGGTTGATGGCTCTCGTATTGGACAGTGTGGCTCAAGAACATTTCTATTATGACAGAAAGTTCCAGTAGCGTTGTCTGAAGTCACACGGTAAGAGGCAGGATTCAAATTGGTGTCTGTGAGGTGCTAGAGTCTGTTCACTTTCCATCTCAGACAAGGGACAAGGAGAGGAGCAGTGGCTGGAGCTGCTAGGAAGAAAGCAGCAAGCAGAGGTGGAAAGATAATATATAACATAGAAGTAAGATACCAGGTGTTGCGTGATCACTATGCCAGGCACTGTGCCAAGCAAGAGCTTTACGGGCATTTGTTTAATTATCACCATATTCTCAAAGAGTCAGGACACCTGAGCTCAAATCCTCATTCAGCCCAGACTTGGCTGTGTGACCTTGGGCCAATCACTGTTCCTCTCTGGACGTCAGTACCTGAGGGGTCAGATCAGTGCTGTCAACATTGCTCTCCACTGACAGGAGAGCAATGACAGTTGGAAACTGAAGCCAAGGAAGATAATGAGACTTGATACGGGTCATGGGAGTAGGTGGGGTGCCCTGGATCGAACCCAGGGTCCTAATCCAGAGTATCTCCTTCCTACCCCTTCTGGAACCTGTGGTCAGAGGATCTAACAGGCCTGGCTTGGAATCCTGGCCACATAGGGTGACACTCTTCAGTTTGCCTGGGCCAGTCCTGACTGTAATTATCAGTAGCACCACCTTTCATTCTCAAAAGTACCTCCTTTTTGTTTGATAACTTACCATGTCACCCTATGTCTATGTGACCTTGCGCAGGTGACTTGATTTCTCAGAACCTCTGTATCTATGTGTGAGGAGAGGACACTAATATCCTGTTCACAGGAAGGACTGTTGTGAAAACGAAACAAGTTAATGTCCCTAAAGTGATTAGCATGGACCTGGCACGTGGTAAACTTTCCTTAAATAGCAGTTATTATTGGGACAAATCATTACTTGTGAACGAGGAGAAAGTTGGTGTTCCAGGGCCTAGCATAATGGGGACTCGTGTCCACTGTCATTCTCACCCAGGGGAAGAGAGGAATTACGAGTTCCATGTCCTAGTTCCAGGTCCCTCACTGGTGTTAGCTCTTCTGCTCCTCACCACGACTCCATGACATGGGCATTATTACCCCCAGTTGACCCAAGGGGAAACTGAGGCTCGCAGAGTTTGCGTGATTTGTCCAAGGACATCATGCAGCTGGTGAGCAAGTCAGAAAGAACCACACACCTCCAAAGCTTTGGAAGCAAGGGCCGGTGGCAAGGAAGAAGGAGGCTCAGCTGGTGTGGACTGGTGTGGGGAAGGGGGAGGAAAGGGCGGCCTAACAATCGAACAATCGTGCCAGACGGTTTGGTCACAGACTTTGCCCGCCGCCTGCATCCTCCCACCCTTCTCCCTCCCTCCCTCCCGAACTCTCCTCCTTCCCCCCTGGCCTGGCTCCTCAGTAGGGACTCTCTGGGCAGCTGGTGCGCTTGTCCTCACCGCCGCTTGCCAGCTGGTGCCTTAACTGATGAATCTTTGCTCCCTCCCTGAGGACAGGCCAGAGAGGGCGTGGAAGGAGGTTTGGACTCAGGCTTCTGAGGGCTAGGATCCCTCCGGCCCAGCTGAGCCCCCTCCCCACATCTCTAGTGCCACAGCCCAAGGTTTTCAGGGTCAGTGAACAGAGTCAGACAACACACCGGCCTGGAAGTCAGGAGGGCTGGATCCCAATCCCTCTCCCCCACAGAATGACCTTGAGAGGATACTTCTCCTCTGGGTGAATCATGAGAACTATCATTAAGGCTAAGTTCCCACCCCCGCATGCCCCCTCTTGGCAGCACGGAGACAGACTGGGAAACTGAGGCTCGAAGAAGTGAATGATTTTCCCAAAGCCACACAGCTGATGGAGTCAGCCATGTTCTGGCTCTTTCCACTCTACCATAATGGCTTCGTTTATCACCTGTGAAACAGAAATTAATTACTAGCATCTAGCACGTGGGGCTGGTGTGAGGCTTCAGGGAGATGAGGCAGATACAATGAATACAGATGGGCTCAAAAATGATCGGCGGGGCTTCCTGTCCTTGACCTGGCCCTGCCTCAGACCACCAGGGCAAGACTCTCTCTCCCCTTCTGTGGACTCGGTTCTTCAGCTCCCAAACAGAATGGAGGCAAATACCTGTGGTTAATGCAAACATGCTAGCCAAAGAGAGCGACTCCTTAGTGTCATCGTCATCATCATTATTATTATTTAGAGAAGGCAGTTAAGGTAAAGGAGAGAGGAAGATCAGCAGAAGCTGAGGAGTTTAGGGGTCGATCCTTTGCCTCCCCCGTCCCCGCTCCGAAGGGCAGGGCAAGAGCAAAGAAGAAAGGCCCAATGTCATTTATTCTTTCAACACATTTACTGAGGTCCAATCTGGTGTTAGCTGCCAAGGAGAGAGAGAAGGGTCCCACGTGGACCCTGTCCAGGAGGGGTTCAAATTCTAGTGGATGCCAGTACCCCTCACCTTGCTCCTGTCCCCAACACTGCCACATCAATTAATCCCCAAGTCCAATTTTACATCCTAAATATCACTGGATTCCCCAGAGCCCAGACCTCAGCTCAGACCTCAGCATTTCTAGCCTGGGCCTTCCCACCAATCTCCGACGATCTGTTGGCGTCTTGTCTTGCCCCCACCAATCTATCATGACCCTAGAGATTTGCTTTAATTCCCAGGTCTGACCCTGGCCATCCTCTGCTCAGAATCCCTCCATGCATGTAATCAAATCCAAGTAAGAAATTTCACTTTCCCGACCAACAAGGCGGGGGCCCCTCTGGTGGTCAAGGCCTCTGAGGGTCGGGCCCCGCCCACTTTTCCAGCTTCCTCTCAAACTGGATCCTGGATCCGTGAGATTTCTCCCCGTTGCTGAAGGAGCCCCGCTCTGCAGATCTGGCTTTAGCACACATGCCCTTCTGTTTTCTGTCTGCCTGGAAAACTCCATCTTTAAGTGCAGTTCAGATCTCACCCTGTTTCCTCCCGAATCCAGCCCCACAACTTTGGTTTCTGCTAAAACCTCAACTCTCTCCATGACCCCAGGCCCCAGCCTCCTCCCTGGCCTCCCAGCCTCCAGTCTCACCCCCTCCAGTCCATCTCTACATGGCCCCAAAGGGGCCTTCATACACCCAGAGCTGACTCTGCCCGCCCCGCCTCACAGCCCTGCTATTGCTCCCTATTGCCCTCCTGGCAGCGTCCCCATTCCTTAGCCTTTCTCACCCTGCAGCACTCCTCACAGACATCACCTCATCCAGAAAGCCTCCCTGGACCAATGTCCACTGCCCAACGCATACGCAAGCCAGTTCCCTCCACATCTCACATAGACCTCACCACGCTGCACTGGGACTGGGACAAATAATTGGGGCTCCCAATTTCCACTGACTGGCATTGATAGGAACCCCTGCCCTCAAGGCGTCTGGTCCAGCTGGAGGCAGTATAGGATGGGGTTAAAGCAGACAGTGTGCTTCAAATCCAGACACTGCCACTTACCAACTGATTGACCTCTCTGTGCCTCAGTTCCATGAGCTAAAAACCAGGGCCGTTTGTAGTGCCCACACCCTAGGGTGGTTGTAAGGATGTCATGGGCCAGTGCTTGTGTAGTACCTCCGTGCCGTGAAGCAAACACCATGGAAGACAAGCACAGCTGTGGACAATTGTACTATAATGTGCTGCTGGCAGCATACACAGATGAGAGGGACGGGGCTACCCTCTCAGTAAGGTTTATTTGCTTTTTTAAAAGTCCTGAAGCAAAAGAAAAAAAAAAACCAAAATGTTCATTAGGTCCTGGGTGTTTGTTACATTGATCTCCGTCCTTTCCATGTTTTTAGACTATTTCACAAATTTATTTTTTAAAAAAGAAATGGGAATTAGCTAAACTGGGAGGAAGGAGGAAGTTGCAGGCCGAGAGTAGAGCTTGGAGGCAGAGAGAAGTATCATGATGGAAAATACTGAGCTCGTCATGTATACCAGGCAGTATGCTTAGCATTTTAATTGGTACCAGGGTTTGGTGACAGATACCAGTTTGGGGTGGTAGAAGAGGAGCATGGGTGAGGTGGGGTGAGTGGGGAGAGCACAGACCATGCAGGGCCTCAAAGTCTGGCCTGAGGGGCTGGGATTCTGACCTGGGGACACTAGGAAGCCATGGGGGGCTGTGAGTAGGGTGGGGGGGAGGGGAAGGTGTGGAAAGACTCCTCTGGGCTGTGGGGATGGGCTGAGAGGCTGAGACTGGAGGCAGGGAGGCCTGAGAGGAGGGCGGGGGGGGGGGGGTGAGGGGGAGCAGGCCTGAGCTAGCATGGAGATGATGGAGGAGGGACAGGCTTGGAGGCGCTGAGGACCTGATAGGGAGGGAGGGGCCAGAACTGTCCACTGGATGTCAGCAGGATGGGGCCACAGATGGAGAGGATGAGTGGGTTTGGGGAGACACTGAGCTCCTCTCCGGGCCCTGGGAATGCCCCTCCCGCACCCACAGGTCTTCTCCCTCATCGTCTTCTCCTCCCTGCTGACCGATGGCTACCAGAACAAGACGGGCTCTTCGCAGCTCCACTGCGTGTTCAACAGCAACAACGTGGCCTGCAGCTTCGCCGTGGGGACCGGCCTCCTGGCCTTCTTCAGCTGCCTGACCTTCCTGGCCCTGGACGCCCACGAGAGCCGCATCGCCAGCACCCGCTTCAAGACAGCCTTCCAGCTCCTGGACTTGATCCTGGCTGGTGAGTCCTGGGGACCCCCGCCCAGAGCTGCCCTGCTCTCGCTCCCCCAGGACACCGCCCTTCGCCCCTCAGCCAGCCTCTGACCATCCTCCACGTGTGACCCAAAGCTCTGTCCCTCCCTTCTCACGGCTTGTCTACACCTGCAATTTCCTCTCTGGGGAATTATGTCTCACCCTTTAGACTCAGTGCAAGGGTCACCTCTTCTGATCCCCAGGCCAATTCTAGAGGCCTCCCTTCTGCCCAGTTTTTTCCTTCCATTTACCTCCTTTCTTCACCTCCCATTTCTTGAAAAGCCTCCGAGTGTTAGGAGATGGAGTTCAGAGCCCTAAGCCAGACAGACCTGGGTTCGAAATTTCAACTCCGGGGCCCTCTGTAGGCTCACATGGGTCTCCTCCCCTCTCTGAGCTTCACTAGAATCTGGGATGAAAACCCCACCTTGCAGGGTTTTTCTGAGGATGCAATAAAAGAAAGGACATCTCTAGTAATATTGACCTTTACTGGGCACTTCCCGTGTGTCATTTACTCCTCAGAACCACCCAAGAAGGTAAGCCCTGCTCATATTCCCGTATTACAGAGGAGAAAACTGAGGCTTAAGGAGGTTATGTCATTGGGCTGCTGAGTGGCAGATCCAGGCCTCCAAACAAAGTCTCGCCTCGGTTAGCCAAACACCCTACATAGAGCCTGGCACTCAGTAAGGGCTAAATAAATGCTCATTTCTTTTCCTCACAACCAGGCCTCCTTCTTTCAGTCTGGATGACCTTATCCTCCCCCTCTCCCCTTCCTCCTTCTCGGCACAGGGCCAGTCCAGTGTCTCAGGGCTGGGAGGGCCCTCAAAGGGCATTGAGTCCAGCACTGTCCAAGAACTTTCTGTGAGGGTGGGAATGTTCGGTGCCCACGCTCCCCGATATGGGCGCCACAGGCCATATGTGGCCCCCGAGTACTCGAACTATGGCCAGTATGACCATGGAGCTGAATTATTTTTAATTCAGTTTGAATTAATTGAAATGTAAATAGCCATGTGTGTGGACAGCGTGGCTCCACTCCAGCGCCAGCAGTCCTCCCTGAGCCTGCTCTCCCCCCACCCCTCTTCTCTCCTGCAACCCCAGTCCTCTGGACAGGCACCTGGTTCGTGTGTTTCTGCTTCCTGACCAACCAGCGGCTGCGTTCGCCACCCAAAGAGTTCCTCCTGGGGAGCAGCAGTATCAAGGCCGCCATCACCTTTGCTTTCTTCTCCATCTTCATCTGGGTGAGGATGAGCCTTCTGTCCCCAGCATCCTCTGCAGAGCAGGGGCGGGAGGGCTAGAACAAGCTTGCTCTCACTCAGCAACCCTGGGCCTCCACTAGCCCCTTCCGAGACTCTCAGGCAAATTGAAAAGAAGGCATCCCTTCCTCCGAGCAGACGCAGCCCAGCACCGGGCATCGTGCCGGTGCCCTTGTCCAGTGGCAGTGGGCACAGCCACACCCTGCATCTCCCTCCCAGGCCAGGCCCCAGCCCGGGTCCCTCTCCTCCCTTGTCCAATCCAAACCAGCCTCCAGCACGCCCCTCTCTGCCCACAGATATTCCAGGCCTACCTGGCCCTCCAGGACCTCCGGACTGATGCTCCAGTCCCCTACAAGCACTCCCTGGATGAGGGTGGCGTGGTGCTGACCACTCTGTCCCCCCCCTCTGCTGCCAGCCCCATCAACACGCCCAGCACTGGCCCCAACAACGTGAATTATGCCAGCTCTGCCCTGTCCACTTATCTGACTGCTCCGAAGGTCCCCCGCCTCGTTATGATGCCCGACAGCTAGACAGCCTCATGCTCAGTAAAGACGTCATCCTCCCTCCAGAAGGGTTTCTGAAAACAGCTCTGTCCTTCTCTTGTCTGTTCCTCTCTGGTCTGTCAAGTGGCCCACGATGGGGAGAAATCCTACAGGGTCACTCCAGGGTCTCTGCAGTGGGTCCGTAACAGCTCCTGGACTCTCCATCTGGGACCCACCATGATAGTGGCAGATTAGGCAGAGGTGATGACAGGAAGGGACATGTCTTTTGGACCCGTTACACATCCACACTAGCCATGAGAGGGAGGCACGAGGCACCCCCCTGTACAGTGAGGAAGCTCAAGTTCAAAGAGAGAGAATGCTCCCGCTTGTGGAGACAGCGCTAGAACCTGGACCAACACGGGGCCGGCCTGTCACTGACACTGAAGCCCAAGCCCTTTCACTCACCCCAGTTACAAGGGACCCAACTCAAAACCAAACTGTGTGAGGAGTCATTAAAGGAACAGGATGGCGAGTCCAGGCCTGAGCTCAGGGAGATCCCTGTCTTCAAATATTTGGAAGACTGTCTTAGGGGTGCGGAGGGGGTTTTATTCTAGAACCCTGAAGCTCATCGGGGACTTGTGCATAGGCTTCTGCTTGTAGGGTAACCCCAGTGGGCAAAGCACCCACTAAGGGACTGGTGGGGACAGGGGCAGCCTGCACTCAGCACCCACTATTCAGTACCATGGGCCTGGGGTGTCTAGAGCTACGCTGTCCGATTGAAATACAGTGAGAACCACAGAGGGCGGAATTTTAAATAGTAAATAGTAGCCATGTTAAGAAAAGTAGAACAAAACAAGTGAAATTTTCATATATTTTATTTAACCCAGTATATCCAAAATATTATTTCAACATGTCATCAATATAAAAAATTAAGTATCTTACATTCTCTCATACCAAGTTTTCAAAATCCTTTGCATTATTTTACATCTCAATTTGGACTCACCACATTTCAAGTGCTAATGGTTGCATATATCTGCTGGCTACCATATTGGACAGTGCAACTCTAGAACCTTCTGGTTTTTCTAGAACAACTGGACATCCCTTTCTTTTTAAGTGGAATTAGTTGGCAATGAATACAAAACAAAAGTTTTTTTATGCAGGCCAAACCAAACACACCCACACGTGTCACGGTGGCCTTCATTCATTTACAAACTGGATGAAGGGATATAAATTGTGGGGAGTCAAATGTGGTTTCTGTGGTCCCTTTGTGAGGTTTCCCATGTGGCAGGCCCTGTGCTCAGATCTGGGGGTACAGCATAAATAGGATGCAGTCTCTGGGCATCTGGAGGTGGCAGCAGTGCGGTGGAGTGGGCAGCATTGTAACCTGGGTGATGGGAAAATTTGAGCTCTAGTCCTCACTGTCACTAGCTGGACAAGCTGGGACATCACTTAACTTCTCTGGGCCCAAGCTATGTTGGTTGGAAAACTAGAGACTCTGACCAGATTGAGATTGATGGTTTTCAGACTGTTTTCAAAGACGTGCCACCTGCCAACTCCAAAGCCACCCTAGCAGCCCTGTTCCTGCGTTTTTCCTATCAGATTTCTGGGCACCATTCCTCTAAATAGAAGGTCCCTCCACTTAAAAGAAAAACATAAACAGCTGCAAAACTCTACAGCAGTGGCTAAATATACAGGCTCATGTCAGGACCCCCACCTATGACACTCGCCCTCTAAGCCTCAGTTTCCTCCTCCAGAGTGCCCGCACTTCAGAGAAGCTGTGAGGGTCCAGTGGGCAGCTCTGTATAACCCACATTGCCTAGCATTTATGAATGCTAGGGAAATGCCAGCTACCTGCCTCCTGCAGCTTCCAGAGCCGTCCTACAGACCTGGGGGCGGTTAAGGAAGGTCTCAGCAGACATCTAGGGAGTCTGACTGAAAAAAACCCCAAAGATTACAAGGTCCGGGCAGGTAACGCAAGTGAAGGAAACAGGCCAGGTATGAAGTCAATCTGGAGGGAAATGTGGAAAATATCTCACTTTCCTTTTAACTCCACCAAACAAAAATAAAAAACAACCATGTCAGCCCGATAATAAATGGTAACAGCCCCTCAGCCAAATCCTGGGGACTGTGGTGGAAAGCTCGCATCCCATCCGTTCAGCTCCAGCCATCTGCTGCCACCCAGAAACGAGAACCCGGCATTGTCAGACTGATGGATTTTTTTTTCAAGAGAAGCCAGAAATTTGGATTTTAATGCAAAACTCTGTTTTTTAAAGACTGGCAAATGATTCTTTTCTTTCTTTCTTTTTTTTTTCTTAAAGAAAAAAGAATGGCTCAACAAAATGCCAGATGAAGGTGGGACGGGGCCTGCCCGTTGGTGACATCTGTAGGTCCTCTGGAACCCTGAGATTCAGGAGAACAGGCAGGGAAGTTCTGTGCCAAAATAAGAAGAATCTTTGAGATTTTTTTTTTTCTCCCAAGTGTCTTTCTCAGTGGAGCTGCGAGGAGTCAGGGTGCAGCTCAGTCTTGGGAAACCCAGTTTCTCATCTTCCTGCTCCTCCCAGGCCTTAGTTGCCTAAGGACGGGTAACCGGATAAAGCAAAAGCAGAGGAGCGGGCCGGGACCCCACAAACGCCAGAGAGAGAGAGGGCAAGGAGTAGCCAAAGAGAGGCACCATTTTCCTCGATTTATTTCAAGAGAACAAAGAATCAACCATCAATTCTGTACAAAAACATGGCGGCAGAGTCATGGTGACCCTCTGGCCAGGCCCCTCCCCACACCGGCCCCTCGCCCCCTAAATTGCCCAAAAAACGACAAGACTAAAAAACCCCGAACTCTGGGAAAAAATTATTATGAAAAACCAGTGGAGACCTTTCCTCCCCATCTCACTCTCCCCAGCCCAGAAGTTTGGGGGCTGTGTTCATGACCTGGGTGGGAGGTCGGGGAGGCAGGTGTAGCAGATTTAGTGTTTGGCAAACAGTGGGGCTCGGGGGGTAGAATCTGAAAGGGAGTTGAGGGACTTGGGGAAGAGACAAGATCTCGGACCTGGTACCCCCCCCCCCATATCGGACATTCGAAACAGTTTATAAAAATCAGGGCCAGAGTAGAAGAGAAAGGAGTCATCAGAATCAAAAACTAAATAGCAGAAAGATTTTTTTTTTCTTCTTCTCTAAAAGGCAAAAAACTACAAACAGCCCAGGTCCTGAGCTCCCCAAGTCCTGGGTCATCCACCGCCCCCTGAAACCCGGCAGGAGGGGGATGGGAAGCGGAGAGAGGTTGGTTCTTAACAGAGTCACCCTGGACAGGAAGGCTCTTGTCTTTGTCACCTTCCTCTGCCTCTGGCCGGACGCTGGAGGAGAGGGATGGCGAGGACCAGGGCTACGCTGGCAAACTCAGCTTCTTCCCCTTTAGGACTGTGAGGAGAGAAAAGGGGGCGGGCATGACCATCGGGCCACAGGCAGAGGGGACAGCCTCCCACAGCCAGAGCAGGGGCCTGGACACTTGGGCTGGGCAGAGATGCAAGGACAGTCGGCCCCACGACCCTGGATTATAAACGGGAATCAGCCTGAATTACTGAGAGGTAAGGCGGGGAGAGCCTAGTCTCATCCCAGGGGCTGCGCATTTAGGCTAGAAGAGGCCATATTTCTTCTTGTGCAGGCTGTTCCTCTTCCACCCTCAAGGGACTCTTAGTCTAGGGACCTTGGAGCTTGATGGGAGCTGGGGTCACAGGTTCTGGCAACGTTGGCTGGTGAGACCACCATCTTCCACCCTCACAGCCTTAATCCTGAGGGGTCTCGTGGGGCCTCCAATCTCTGCCCTCCTGTATCCTTTTTCCTTCACACCGACTGACTTCTGATTTCTCAGGTCTCTGCTTTACCCATCACCTCCTCTAAGAGGCCTCCCGACACCCCCTTCCCATGTGAAGTAGCCCCCTCACTCTCCACAGCTGTTCACTAACACATCCTGGTTTCTTTCTGTCATAGCCCTTTGCACTACTTGCAATCATCTCTCTTTACCGGTTCATTCACCAGTCCTCCCCACTAGAATTATAAGGGGAAGGGAAGGCCTCGTCCATCTTTTGTCCTGCGGTTGCATCCCCAGAACCTAGTGCTGGCCAGGGACATAGAACATGTGCAATAAATGTGTTGATTAAATGAATGAATGAGTGGATCTCGGTGGGCCTGAATCCCTGAGGGTGAGGATAGAGATTAATGAACTGAGAGGAGGCCATCCCTTTTCTGAGCACTGCTAGGGCTGGGGAGATAGGAATTCTGGAATCTTGTGGGTGTAAGACTGAAACCCTATGGATCTGGAACCTCAGGGCAGGAGGGGGGTTTAGGACAAATTCCGGGAGAGGAAAAGTCAAAGGCCACCCTTGTCCCTCTCTGTCCTGTCTCCTCCTCAACACGCAGAGGCTGGGTCTCTGTGTGTGGTCCAGGGAGGAGGCAGGAAGGCGGCCCCTGCTGCCTTGCTATCCACTCAGAGACGTGGGGGGCGGAGGAGAGAAACTCCTTGGTCCTCAAGGAGGCCGTGGATGAAGGGCTGAATTCCAGGGATGGCAGTGAGCCTAGGACCCTGGAAGATGGAAGAAACTCTCCCTCCCTTGAGTGATAAAGGGCTGAGGAGAAGGAGGGCAGGAGAGGGAAGGGAGCAGGACCCTTTCCAGCCGGGCCCCCCATGCTGGCTACCTTTGGTAATGTAGAGG
Organism: Rhinolophus hipposideros; assembly: GCF_964194185.1. NCBI lineage: Eukaryota > Metazoa > Chordata > Mammalia > Chiroptera > Rhinolophidae > Rhinolophus > Rhinolophus hipposideros. The sequence goes on from NC_138067.1 coordinate 43,381,320, forward strand.
TAGAAGAAATCGCAGTACAGGACTGTCTGGACAAGGCCGGCCACAATGGCGATGAGGTCGAAGAAGCCCTCGAAGTGATAGCGCCAGATCCAATTAAAGAGATAGAGCGTGCGGTAGACGCCCAACGCAAACAGGTAGTGGCTGGTGATGGTCTCTGCCTCGCCTGTCTTGCTCACCATGAAGAGCTGCGGCAGGATGGCCACCGACTCCAGATAGATGGAGAAGGTCCAGAGGATCTGCGGGGAGGCCAGGGAGCAGGGGCAGAGGGCAGGATGAGGCGGGAGGGGACAGGGTGGGAGAGAAGGCAGACTGTGGTGACAGGTGCAGACAGTGACGTTGGGGAGAGAGGAAAACGGGACAGTGAAGCCTGCTGGGCACTGACTGTGTGCCAGACACCACTCTGCCCATGTCATGCGTATTCTAATTTAATCCTCACAACGACCCCATGGGGGAAGGGCTATTTGAGCTTCCCCATTCTACACAGGAGGAAACTGAGGCCCAGAGAGAAAAAGAGACTTGCCCAATACCGTGCAGCTAGTAAGTCGCAGAGCTGAGATTCAAATCAAGGGCTGAGAGTCCAAAAGGACCAGGCTGGAATCTTGGTTCTGAGACTTTCCTTCTATGAGACCCTGGGCAAAAGACCCAGATTCTCCAGGTCTCCACTTATCTGTAAAATGGAGATGATTTTCCTGCCCTCATAGGAGCGAAATTTGATGTGCAATCCTTAGAGACATTAATCAGACTGGGCCACCCCCTGGCTTAAAACCCTCCAGTAGCTACTTCTTATCACAACCAGAATAAAATCCAAATCTAACCTTGGTCTTCAAAACCCTCCCCAATTTAGCCTCATCTCTTATTCCTGCCCCTCTCTCTCTGGGCTACAGCCAGGACTTCTTTCTGGTCCTCAAACATGCCAGGCTCCTATCCACCCCCAGGGCCTTTGCACTTGCTATTCCCTCAGCTCTTCCCTCAGATTGTCACATTCTGCCTCTTCTACCTCCTTCCAGCCTCAGCTCACCAGAGAGAGCTAAGAGAGGCCTTCCCTGACCATCCTCCCCCAAGGGCTGTCACATCACCCCATTTATTCTCTTTCTTGGCAGCTCTCACCAAAATGTGAGCCATGAGGTGCAGGATCCTACATCTTGTTCAGCCCATGACCCCAGTACCTGGCACAATGCCTGGCATATATTTGATGCCTGAATGAATGAATGAGTGAATGAATGGAAGTGATCTCCCCATGTGCTTGTCACAGGCCAACATTTAGGGACCAATAACTATCAGTCGTAAGCAGGACAGGGCATCATGGGAGGGGGAAGAGGCTACAGACATCTGTTGGCCCTTTTTCAGTCCTTAGCAATCTGAAAGTCCCACCTGAGGTGATTTGTGATCTGGAGATCCACTGAAACCTCCCCTCAGAGAACCAGGCCAGATGGCAGGTATGGCTCCTCCCCAGTTGTTTTAGTTTGTGGGAGGGAAGTGGGGAACATCAAAATATATTCATAACAATGCAGGCTTACATAGCATTTACTACACCCCAGGCATTGCTCCCTGCACCTTATAGGTATTAACTGGTTACTGCCTTCACCTCTGAGGTTAAGTCCTATTCTTATCTCCATTATACAGATGAGGAGACTGAAGCCAAGGTCACACAGCTAAACTGTGATAGAAACAGCTTCCTACCCAGGCAGCTGGACTCCAGGGTATGTTTCCATAATTGCTCAGAGTCCTCCAGCAAGGCTCTTAGCAAGTCAGGTTAGTGGAGGCTCTCAGAAAAGGTACCCATTAAATTGACGCACACCCAACTGTTACCCTGGGGTTATCCTTGGGAATAGAATTGCAACATAAGAGTAGATGGAAGGTCATGTTTTCATCACATTTATTTTATCTATTCGTGATGTCTGAATTTTTAAAGAACACTTTCCTCTATGATTAAAGAATAATTGATCTTGCACCAACTAATAGCGTGGGCTTTGAAAGCACGAGGACCTGGGTTCAGATCCTGTGAGTTCTCCCCTCTGAGCCTCACCTTAGTCCTCCAAGATGTGGGGTTGAAGATGTTTGCTTCCCCAGGTGGCCGAGGGATCAGACAGGATATTATATTAAGAATGGCCAGCATGGAGCCAGACACACACTTGACACAAGTGACCTCCCCCACTGTGAATGAGGTTAACCAAAATAGCTGGAGTCAAAAGGCCTGGGTTCTGGTGTGGCCTCTTCCACCTGGAGCAAGCCCCACTGCCTCCCTCAGCCTCAGTCTCCCCATATGAAAAATGGGCCCAGCTTGGGTGAGTGCTCTGGGCAAGGTGGTGACAATGATATGTCTAAAAAGTCTAGGGCCTGCAGCCACACCCAGGGTTCCCGCCACAGCATGGTGCAGCCTCCCTGACATTTCTGGGACCCATGGGCCAAAGTCACCCTATGTCAGATTTGTCTGGCTTGCAGGGTACTTTTAAAAATACACCTTGAATCTGTGGCCAAAATTTAAAGAGATCTTGCAGGAAATCTTCTGAATTGTGGCTTCTTTTGAAAATATCAGCCCACCTGGTCACTCAGGGGCAGCTTCCTACAAGGCAGGAGTGGGCCTGCGGGAGGAGAGCCTGATCTGAATTTGATTCCTGCCAGGCTCCAGGAGCCAGGAGATTGCAGACTTAATGCAGGCCCTCCCAAAATTCCTCCCAGGAATTTGCACAGGTCTCACCAAAATGCCACAGAATAAAAACCACGACAGCTAATGCCTAAAAGTTACCAGCATGGTATTGAACAATTCAGTCTGAACAAACATTGACATAGCACTTCCTACCTAGTGCCAGACACTGTGCTTTACCAATATTAACTCCTCATTAGAACCCTCTGAAGTAGGAATTGATTATCCCCATTTTACAGGTGAGGAAACTGAGGCACAGAAAACCTGATTTGCCCAAAGTGCCACAGCTGCTAAGTAGGCTTCGAATCACTGCTCTCTGGTTCTATAGTCTATGTGTTTCACTACTAGGTGATGCTGTCTAATTTCAGTAAATCCTCACAATGAACTGATCTCGACTTTACAAATGGGGAAACTTCGGCATGGAGAGGTCAAGTCACAGGCCCAAGGCCATGCTACTAGAAGGGAACAGATCTGGGATTCAAATTCAACTAGCCTGGCTCCAAAACCCCTGTTCCCAATTCCTAGGCTACCGCCAATGACTTTGGACGAGTCATTTAGACTCCATACGCCTCAGTTTCCCCACTTGTAAAATGGGGCTGGTGTGAAAAGTAATGAGTTAATACACGCAAAATATTTAGAGCAGCACTTGGCACACGGTGAGTGCTACTGCTGTGGCATTAATACCACCTGAGTCCACAGCCCTTGCGCTGAACTTTATGTCCTAAAACAAGGAAGTTTGAGCAATCCTTGCAGAAGGAAGCCTCTGAGAGGGTCCACTGTCAACAGCCACTCTGGCACAACCCATCCCCCCACTACAAGGACCCTGCCAGATAGGCTACCTCTAGAGGGGTAAAGTCATGGTTGACCAGGAACGCCAGGATGGCCGTGGGAACAACAAGGAACTCCACCCGAAATGTGTCGTGGTTCCCATCATAAGTGGCTTTGAACTTGCTGTAAATCATCCAGACTGTGGTGAAGGAGCAGGCAATATAGACCACCTGTCACGGGGGATGAGGAGGAGGACACTTCAGCTCACAGCACAGGGCCTGTGCCCCCAACAGGCTCAGTCCCAGAAGTCTGGAACCCCAGGCCCCTTCTCCCTCAGACCAAGGAGTCTCAGCCCCTGTCACCTCCTCCCACCGACCATCCATCTGTATGCCGCCAGCCCTCTGCTCCCTCAGAGCCACAAGTCTTGGGACCCACACTTCCCCCTCCCTGGGATCCTCACCTGGGTCCCCCCTCAAGAGGGCACAGTAGGTGAGGTAGAGCCTTTACCTTCATGCATGTGTTGTAGAGTGAGATGTAGTTGGTGAAAAGGTCCAGGTAACGGGCAGTGAACACCACAGCAAACAGGACCTGGCTCTTGCCTGAAATCCCTGTGGTCCAGAGAGAGTGGGGGAGTCTGGGGGTGGGCTACGCGGGGAATAAACCAAGGCCCAGCACCTGGGACCGGCCTGGAGGCAGCTCTGGAGTGCAGCTGTCCCTGGAGGCCGCCCCAGCCCGCCTGCCTGAGCAGGGTCCTTTCCCGCGGCTCACAGACAGGGGGCAGCCGGGCCCCAGAGCTAATCCAGGCCGAGGCTCTGTCCCAGGCTAGGCCTCATGGCCACCCTCGGTCTCCTCCGGGTCCTCCCAAGTTCAGACACCAGGTGGGGTCTCGGGAGGCCCCCACTTGACCTCAACGCCCCCAGAACCGGACGCGTCCCTTCCGCTCTCTTCCTGGCCTCCACGGTCCACGTCACCAACTCCCAGCCACCTCCCTGCTAGCCACGGCTCCCTGTTCATGCTCCGGAATCCCGGCGGCCGCCCAGATAGTGGCTGGAGGAAGGCTGAATTGGGTGCCTGGAGCCACCCCCACCAGACTGTATGCACCCCCCAGTTTGGTGAAGGGAGCTGACCCTCCGGTGACCCCGGCCTGGAAGGAGAAACCCCAGCAAGTGGCAGGGGGAGGGACTGGTCCCCTAGCGCCTCCAAACCCTTCCCCGAGTCCTGGGATGTCCCCCGCACTCGCCCCCCTTTCTCCCGCCCCCGTGGGCGTCTCACCGGCACACGAGCGGGACTTCCAGATTTTGAGCAGTAGCAAGATGATGGCTAGGAGGTGGGAGAGGTCTCCCAGGAATCGGAAGAGATTCATGGTTGGGGGATCTGGCAGGGCTGGAGGGAGGCAGGCTGGCGGGGGTCTGCCCCCTGGGGTTGCTGTTCTGGCCGGGCGGCTGGGCTGGAGGGCGGGAGAGGGGCCCTCGGGTGGGCTCCGCTCCTGGGAGGGGGCGCTGGGAGGGGGAGCCGAGGCGGGAGCTGTTGGCTGAGCCTGAGCTGGGGAGAAGGGGGAGAGCAGGAGAGGGAGGAGTCTGGGCGGGGAGGCTCCGCCCCCGAGGGCGGAGTCCTGACTCTCTGGCGCCCCCTACTCTGCACCGGCCGGCTTGCAGAGTTGGCGCTGAATGCACCCCCAAGGCTACCTCCTAGAAATTTGCGGGTTCGCTGGGATCTGAAACTCCCAAATCCGGCACCTGCTCTTCCAGGCAGTCTATGCCCAGACTCTGCCCTTGACAGCGATTCAGGAGGCTGGCCTTTGAGCTTTAAAAATCTTAGACAGGGACCCAGAGGCTAGCTTTTCATGGTCCTCTAGCTCTAATCCACCCAAAAGACAAGAAAGCAGCCCCCCAGAGCCTCTGTCAGACCCAGGAGTCTGGGACCCCAGCACATTCATCCCCCAGGCCTCATAAATCTGGAACCCCAACGCTTCCACCCTCAGACCCAGAAGTCTAGGGCCCCAGTCCCACTCCCAGGACCCAGGAGTCCAAACCCTCAGCCTCTTCCCCTCCCAGAACCCAGAAGTCCAGGCTGCCAGCCCCTCCCCCCTCACACCCAGAAGTCCAGGATCTCAGGACCCAGGAGTCCAAGTCCCCCAGCCCACTCCCCTCCCAGGATCCAAGAGTCCCTGCCCCCAGCCCCCTTCCTTAGGGTCCCACCTCAACCATCTTATGCCTCCAGCATCCTGGACCAAAGAATCTAGGTGCACAATCCCTTCCCCTCTCTGGGACCCACAAATTCAGGCCCCAGTCTTCTTCTTCTGGAATGTAAGCCTTCACCCCTGCTTTCCCAGACCCTGGAGTCTGCAGCCCACAGCCCTGGCTCCAGGCCCACTCCAGAATTACCACACACACACACACACACATACACACACACACACACAAACACACATACACACACACTCTGGGCCTCGGCCCTCAGGGACCCAGGTGTCCTGTGCAACACTCCACCTCACCACTTTATAGAAGAGCTGGGCCCAGCCTCTCTAGCAGGAGTGGTAGGAGCTGGGCAGCTGGCCTTGAGGGACCCTGCAAGGGCCAGGCTCTGCCTAGTAAGGGATAGATGCTGTTTTCCTCCTGGATGTTTGAGTACCCACAGGTGATGCCAGGGCCCCTCAATAAAAGAAGGGGTACAGATGTATTGTTTCCTCAGAGGGTTGGATGGATTAAGTGCCTAAGGGTGACATCCAGATGTCTTGGACTTGTGGACGCTGAGGGTAGTTTGTGCTAGAGGGTCAGGTGGTCTGAGTGCCTGAAAGGGATTCGGGAAGAGGGAGCCTGTATTACTGGGTACCAGTGGAGAAAAGAGCCAGGGACTTGGACTCCTGGGTCTGAGGGAGGAGGGATCTGGCGTCCTGGGCTTCTGGGTCTAAAGGAAGAGAGCACCAGTCACCTGGAGTCCTAGGTCTGAGCAAAGAGGGGGTTGGGGACCTGGACTCCTGGGTCCTGGGGGAGAAAGGGTCTGGAGACTTGAATTTCTGAGTCTGAGAGAAAAGGGACCTAGGAGCCTAGACTCCGGCCTTCGTGATAGAGACCTAGTTTGCAGGCCTGGCCTTCTAGAGCAATAGAAGCCAAAAGCTGGGTGCTAGCATCTTAGAGACCCAACTCCAGGAATAGCCTCCCACTTCCTAAGCCTCAAAGTGGGGAAGGGGCAGAGGGCAGCAGCCCCTGGGGCCCTGAAGTCCAGGTCCCCAGGTCCAAAGCTAATGTCTCAATGCCCGATTATGAGTTCCCTCTGCCCCCCCCTTTTTATTTGCAACCCCTCACTCTTATTCCAGGAGGAAGGCAGGGGCTGGAAGCTGGAGAGGGGGAAGAACCCCTCCCCCTGCCCTGGCAGGAGGAGGGGTCCCCAGGGAGGCCAAGAGTGGGGGCTGTGGGTCTCCTGGCAGGGACGGACGGGGACTGAATGTTAATCGCATCCTGAGTGAGTGTGTGTGTGTGTGTGTGTGTGTGTGTGTGTGTGTGAACAGAGCGAGTGTGCGAGTCCCTCCCGCTCCGGCTCCTCCAAGCCGCGGCCGCCACCACCCTCCACCCGCAACCTCCCTCCGCCGCCGCCGGTGCCCAGCTGGGGGGGTGTCGGCCTGGGTGAGTCCGCCGGGCCCCCAGGGGTCTCTCGTGCGTCTGCCATCTGCCGGGTGAGGATCTGTGGGTCTGGGTGTCTGGGGTTGGGCTGGTGGAGGGGGGGGTGTGTCTGTAAGGGCTGCAGCGCGCGGAGAGGGAGGCAGGGAAGGTCTGTCTGTCTGTACAGACCCTGAGCCGCCTACCTGGGTGTCGTGCGCCCCCCCAGTTTCCTCCCCCAGACCCCAAACCTGAATGGATGGTGTGTACCTGGGCGTCTGGCGTCCCCGGCTGCCTGTGTCCTCCTGTCTGTCCGTGCAGCCCCTGACGGCAGTGGCAGCCTGGCCCCATCAGACCGTGTGTGTGTGTGTGTGTGTGTGTGTGTGTGTGTGTCCCTCCTCAAGCTCCGGGGGTGTTGAGGGGAATCCCAGGGAAGTGAGGTTGTGCGTGTGTGCGTGTGTGTTTCTGCATGTGTTTGAGAGTGGGGGCGCCCAGGGAGGGGGTCTGGAGGTGACCAGGCGAGGAAGGGGCAAGCAGTTCCCCAGACAGGCAGTCTCCCGCTCCTCACACAAACACACACACCAGCCATCGGCTTCAGAGGTGACCCAGACAGACAGACAGACAGACAGACAGACACAGACGCGGGGGGGGGTCGCTGAGGGCACAAAGGGGGGGTGCGAATGATCCAGGCAGAGGCGGGACCCAACACATGGACGGGGGGAGGAGCCGGGGCTGAAGTGGCAGAGGGGGGCACCCCGGGTGGGCGGAAGGGGGATCCCCACGGGGTCGGGGCGGTGAGAGGACACCCCGACAGCCTCCGCAATGTCCGGGGCCCAACTTCCAGCGCAACATGTGTAGCGGCGTCCTCGCCTAGTCGGGGTGGCCGCAACCTTGGGGGACAGACAGGGCAGGACAGACCGAAGAAGAGGGAGAGCCGGAGCCAGGGACAGGCAGGAGGTCTCCACCACCGCTGCCAACGCCGCCCCAGGGCCTGGCCACCCCCAGCGGCTCCTGAGCCCTCCGCTAATCTTCGGGCCGCTGGACTCCGGGTTCCGGTCCTAGCCCCCAGCAATTACCCCCACAGGACAGGGTCATGAAAAGGTAAGGCCGGGGTCGGGGATGCAGGGGTGGGGGTGGGGTCGTGGACGCCCAGATTTTGGACAGGGAAAGTTGGCCACCGGCCTCAGCGAAGGACTGAATGGGAGCAAGGGTCTTTGACCCCCACCCCCAGCTCCCTGTCTCTTGGGACTCTCCTTCGCCCCTTCTCTAAGCCCGTTTTTCCTGGATTTTTACACCTCAGACCTAACGCCCCCGTTTCTCTGATACTTTGCTCCCTCTCCCTAGCTCCACATACCTGACACCCCATATATCTATACCCCCATCTCTCCATCTCACCTTCCCTCTGCATCTCCTGCCCGCATCAGTCTCCCCCTGGCCGGCTGTCCCTCTCCCTCTCTCCTCTCACTCTCCCCTCCCTTCTCAGAGCTATGAGTCTGCTATTAATACCCCTGCCAAGGACCTTGAGGGCACCCAGGCCCCTGACACCCATTGTCCCAAGCTACCACCCCTTCCTCAGGGTTCTGGAATACCCTTCCAGCCTCTTCCAAGCACTAGGATTAGGGTGGGGAGAGAACGATGTTGAGGTGGAGGGGAACGGGGTGCCACCGTCTGCAGCACCAGAGGGGGGGGGCGGGCTGTTGATCAAAGTGGCCTCTCATCTCTTCTGTGACGGATTGGGGGAGAGTGATGGAGACAGGGACACCCCAGGAATCTCTGGCACCCTCCTCTTCCTCAGCGGGGGGGGGGGCGGGTAGGCTATGCTATGTATGGGACCAGAGTCGGGTGACTGGGGAGGCTAGAGCTGGAGGGGGGCATGCCTATGATGTTGGGACTGATGGGGTTTGAGACAAAACGGGGTCCTTACGGGAGGAGAGGGCCATAGGCCTGGACTCCAGTTCCTGGGCATGGGAGGCCGGGCACCCGATTCGAGTCTAGAGGCAGGAGGGGGCCAGGACTCCTGGGTCCCGAGGGAGGAGGGACCGAGAGTGAGGACTTATGAGTCTATGGGAGAAGTTGGAGGGCAGGGCATCTGTGTCTGAGAGAGGAGGGGGTTGGGGCTCAATCTGCTGAGTCTGACAGGGCAGGGGACAGGGATTCTTTGGCCCCATGGGGCCTGAGACTCAGGAGGAGGTAGAGATTGGGGGCCTGGATAATGTGGTTCTTGAGGGTGCAGGTTCTGGGCATTGGGCCTCCAGAGACCTCTGGAGCCTGAGGATACTGTGTCTCAGTACCGGAGGGGTAGGGGCTGCCCTCTGAGTTCCTCGGGGTTAAGACCCAACATTCAGCCTCCCCAGACTGATGGGCATGGAGCTGCCCTCCCGGGCTTCAGCAGGGAGCAGGACCCTGGGTCTGAGAGAGCAGAGGAGGGGCTGAGGGTAAGCAGCCACCCGGAAGGGAGAACAAGTGTTAACCCCACGGGGGCCAGGCCACAGCTGTGGGTTATTTTGGGGCAGAGGGGGGCTATTCTGAGCGCTGATTGAGCCAGCTGCTTGGGGAAGGGCAGAGGAGAGGAGGGGCATGGGGAGGCAGGATTTGGGAGGGATGAGCATGTTAGTAGCCCCCACCTGCATTCCTGGGGAGACATGGCCCAGGATCTCTGGGAAGGTGGATGGGGTGGGAGGAGAGGCCTCTGGGCAGAGGAGAGGGTGTGGGCCTTTCCCCCACTCTGGCGGTCAGTGGGGCCTGTGCTGCCATGGCAACCAGATAGGAGCCTGATTGACAGCCAAGAGAGAACCCTTCCCTGTATGGACCCTCACCCCTTCAGGAAGCCCCTAGTGTAGGCTGCAATCCCTCTCTGAGAACCAGGAGTCCAGGCCCCCATTGGTCTCCTCCCTCGGAGCCAGGAGCCAGGAGTCTGGGCTCCCAGCCTGATCACCCCAGGCAGCTAGCTAGTATTCAACAGGGGACACAGGAAGAGATGCTGTATTTCCTCTAATTTACTAAATTGCTCTGGGCTGGGAGCCAAGGACCCCCATCCCCCAGCTCTCCACAGCTGTGCCCCCCAACCCCACAGCCCAGCCTGGGCCATGACTCTCTCTCTCTAAGAATGGGGGTACAGGGACAGGAGTAAGGGAACAAAAAATGGGCTGGGGGTTGTGGTGGAGGGAGGGGTCAGATCACGGGGGGCATTTTCTCTCCTTAGGATGCCCTACTAATTTCTTTTTTTTTCTCTCTCTCTCTCCCCGCACACCTGACCCCTTTTCCCTTTCTCATCTTTTTTCCCTCCTTTTTCTCCCTTTTATTTTTGATCCCTCCTGTCACTTGCCTTCCCGGCCTTCCTTTCATGTCTGTGCTGGGCACGTCCCTGCTGGGGGTCTTGATCTCTGCCTTGCCTCGCTATTTCTGTCTTTCTGTTTTCTGTCTGCTCTGCTGCCTCCTCCCTCAACCTCTAAATCTGCCTGCTTCTCCATCTCGTGTGTGCTTGTCTCTTGATGGCTGTGGGGTCTCTTTCTCGGTCTTCCTTGGTTTCTTTCCGTCTTCCGCTTTCTGTCCAACTTTCTCATCACTCTTACCTCTCCTGCCTTCCTTCGTCTATCTCTGCATCTCTCCCTGCTTCCCTAATATTCTCTCCCTATTTGTCACTCCATCTTATCTCTCTCGGCTTCATCTCCCTGTCTCTGTCACTCTGAGCCCTTCGACCCCTCTCTGGTTTTCCTTCCATCTCTCTCCTTATTCCTGTCACTCTTTCCCTGACCATTTCTCTGTTGTTTGCATCTCCGTATCTCCCTGGGTCTCTCTTTCTGCTCCTATTCTGATCTCATCTCTGTGGGTCTGTTTTCCATTTGTCCTGTCTCATTGTCCTGCCCATCTGTACCTTGTCTATTTCCCCCACTTCTGTATCTTCCCTGTCCCCGTTACCCATCTGCACTCTCCGTCTCTCCCTCTGCGTCTCTCCCTGTTTCTCTCCCTCTGCCTGCATCTCTGTATCTATCCCCCTAACCTTTCCCTCTCCTATCTCTGAGTCTCTCCCACCCTGTGTCTCATCCTCGTGTCTCTTTCTGTATCTTGTCTCCCTGTCTCTGTCTTCCCACCTGTGTGTCTCTCTCTCATTTGTGTCTCTGCTTCCGGTGTCTCCCCGTCTCTGTGTACCCCCCTTCCTCCCGTGTTCCTTCCCGGGCCTGGGCGCTCAGAGGCCGCCCGGCGGGGCCCGCAGGCGATGCGTGGCGCCGGTGGCCCCGGCGGCCCTCGGGGCCCCGCTAAGATGCTGCTGCTGCTGGCCCTGGCCTGCGCCAGCCCGTTCCCGGAGGAAGCGCCGGGTCCGGGCGGGGCAGGCGGGCACGGCGGGGTACCCGGCGGGGCGCGGCCGCTCAACGTGGCGCTCGTGTTCTCGGGGCCCGCGTACACGACCGAGGCGGCCCGCTTGGGCCCGGCCGTGGCGGCGGCTGTACGCAGCCCGGGCCTGGACGTGCGGCCGGTGGCGCTGGTGCTCAACGGCTCGGACCCGCGCAGCCTAGTGCTGCAGCTCTGTGACCTGCTGTCGGGGTTGCGCGTGCACGGTGTCGTCTTCGAGGACGATTCACGCGCGCCCGCCGTCGCGCCTATCCTCGACTTCCTGTCAGCACAGACCTCGCTGCCCATCGTGGCCGTGCACGGCGGCGCCGCGCTCGTGCTCACGCCCAAGGTGCGCGCGACCTGCAGTGGGGGCGGGGCCGATCCTCAGGGTCAGCATCTGGTATGGGTGGAGCCAGATGGCTGGGGTCAAGTCTAGGTAAGAGGAGGGGCGTGGTCTATAGGATGAGCAAGGGCCTGCCTCCGGACTCATCTAGAAGGAGGGTCTGAGAGAAACCAGTCTTGGATGATCGAAACATGGGGAGGGTTGAGGGTCTGCAAAAGAGATGAGTCAGGGGATGGGGGAGACTCGCCAGTTGGGGGCGGGACTGGGAACAAAAAGGGATCAGCCTGAGATGGCAAGATCGGAGGGAGGGGTAGGATCTGGGATCAGCGAGGGCAGAGTCAGTTGGAAAGGAATGGAGTTCAGAAAGAAGTTAAGTCTAGTGAGGAGTGGGAGCCAGGAAGGCGGAGACAGGAACCAAGAAAGAGAGGTATTAGGTACTGAGGAAGGCTCGGCCTGCTGAGCATGGAGTCTAGGAGGAAAGAGCCAACGGTGAAAGGAGGAGTATGAAAAAGGGAGGAATCACTAGTGAGAGATGGGCTGTGGATGTGTAGAACCACCAAGCAAGCAAGTGGGTTTTAGGGTGTGGTCAGTCGGGGAAGGGCGGGGCTGCCGGTGAGGGGCGAGGCCATGGAGAAAGCAGAGCCTACGCTAGTACTACAGGAGCGGGGTCTAGAGAGGAGGCTGGTCCTGGGAGTGGGGTTGGGGCTGGGGCCTACCCAGCTTAAGATGTGGAAAACTAGAATCCAGAAGGTGGGCCTGGAAGGATGAAGGCCCAGCCAATGAGAGGTCAAAGCCAGAAGCCTTCAGGGGAGGTTGGGGCAGACTCTGGTGCTGGCTGTGGCCTGGAGAGAAGCCTGCCTCCAGAGGGTACAGGAGTGGCCTGCTGGAATGGACTTCTGGTAACGAAGGGCAGATTTGGAACAAGCCTAGTGTGCAGACTGAGAAGGAAAAGGGGTCAGCTAATAGGAGGTGCAGAGAAGGGGCGGGGCCTACTCAGGGATGGAACCAGTGTGACAGTGGTGGGTTGCGCCTGAGGATAGGGCCACCTGTGTGGGTGGAGCCTAAATCCCCACCAGTTCCCTGCTGTGAAGACCAGTGGCTTTGTGACTAGATCACTGTTGCATGCTGGGACTTGTAGTTCTCTATTGTCCAGAGCATTCTGGGAAAGGCCTCTGTCCAACTTCTTTTCTTTGGCATGGAGTTGTCCAGGGAATTGTAGGCAGATCACCTTCGGGGTGAACTTATTACTTCCTCGCTGCCAGCTCCATGGCATCAAGAGATGTGGTCCCTCATGACTCCATTGCTGATCAGAAGTGTGGTCCACTCTGGGTACTGTCTGCTGAGCATTGCTCTCTGTACACCCGTTCCCTTCTGGGAAATGTAGTCCCTCAGTGTCTTTGGATGAAAGTAAGAGTGGTCCTCATAGCTCCATCTGTGCCCTCACTGAATGCTGGGAACTTGGTCCCTTCAGCACACCTCCACCTGCCAAGGGTGAGGTCCTCTTTCAGGGTTCTCATTGCATGCTGGGAGACCTCATCCCCTCAAGACAGCTGCTCTATCCCTTGTACATATAACCAAGGGCACATGCCTAGGGAGTAAGTACACTTGCTCTTCTCATTGTGTTACTGGAAGATTTAGTGAGGGCTGATTCTGTGCCAGGGGTATTTTACGTTCTGGAGACTGCAATTGTAAAAGGAAATGTATTGCATTCTAATGGGGAGACAGACAAAACAAATAATGAACTCTATCCTAGAGAAAAACAACAGGATGTTGCAATGACTAACGTGGGGCTTCAATAGATGATGGTCAGGGGAGGCATCCCTGAGATGGTGACAACTGAGCTGGACCTGGGGAATGGGGAGGGGTAGGCCCAGAATGGAGGAGCTGGGGGAAAGTCTCCCTGGGAGAGGTAACAGCTAATTTGAACAGCCATAAGTGGCTAGTAGCTATCATATTGGAAAGCCCCTGAATCCAGAAGAATCTTGATATTTTTGAGAAAGAGCAAAGAGGTGGGGGTGGCGGGAGATGAAGTCAGAGACAATGGGGGCCAGTTCATGCAGGGCCCTGTGGGCCATAGTGAAAACTTTGGCTTTGACTCTAACATAGAATCATTGGAAGGTTTTCAAGCAAAAAAGGATGCAATCCAATTAATATTTTGAAAAGATCACTCTGGCTGTGTCTGGAGAATGGACTGGAAGATCCAAGAATGGAAGCAAAGATCTATTAGGAAGATGTTGTCATTGTCTAGGCAAGAAAGTGATGACAATGGGGATTGTGACAGGGGCAGTAGTAAGTAGTTACTACTGGGGTTATGTTACAACTGGGTTATGTATTGAACAGAGAGCCAAGAAGAGTTGGAGATGGCCTGAATGTGGGTGAAAGGGAAAGGATGACTTAGCTTTGAGCTCTGAACATCTGTGTGAATACAGAAGACAGGGAACAGATTTTGTGGGGGGAGGAGGATGGGGGCGTAGAAGGTCAAGAATTCTGTTTTTGACATGCTAATTTTGAGATGCCTCTTGGAAATCCAGAGGCGGATATTGAGGAGAAAGGTCCAGAGCTTGGGAGAGAGATGGTAACTGAGGATAGGAGCCATCAACACCTCTAGTGCTATCCAATAACTTTCTGCAGTGAAGATTGTTTAGATCTACTCAGTCCAGTATGATAACCTTTAGCCATGTGTGAATGTTGGGCACTAGATGTGTGGTTTGTGCAACAGGGAACTAAATTTTATTTAATTTTATTTAATTAAAATTTGAATAGCCATAGGTGGCTAGTGGCTACCATATTGGATAGCACAGGAGACAGTATTTAAACCCATGGGTCTAGATGAGATCACCAGGGAGAAAGGACAGAGTAGAAAAGGGAAGACTAGGGCACTCCTATGTTTAGAATTCAGACTGAGGAAGAGAGTCCCGAAAAGGAAACAGAGAAGGAGGGAAAAGAAAGGTAGGAGGAAAACCAGAGAAGGGCAAGCCCATTCAGCAAAGCTTCTTCCAGTTGGGAGAGACAGCACTTTCAGTACCCTCATTGCATGCTGGGAAATGTAGTCCCTCTCAGTAGATGCTGGGAACTGTAGTTCACTCCCTGGATGCTGAATGTATTCATTATGGTAATGTTACTGCTCTAACGGATAAACCCCCGTGTCTCAGTGGCTCACTCTAATAGACGGTTGTTCTTCACTCATATAAAATCCAAACATTTATACCTGATTGGAGGTGGCATGCCTCCAGGTGGTGGCTCAGAGACTCAGGCTCCTCCCTCTTGTGGCTCTGTAATCCCCCCGGACTTCAGAGTTCTCTTCTGGGGCCTCTCTATCCACGCACAGACCGGAAGAAAGTAAGGTGCATGGTGGAGAGTTGTTATGGATGAGCCTAGAACTCAGTCACAGTACCTAAACCTAACCGAGGTCTAGCTCTGTGCCCCAGCAGGATAAGGAGGTGGGTTTTGTGGACAGCTAGTCAGTCTGCCCTCTTGAGAGCTGTGACCCACTGGTGGTGGCTGGGAGCGGTGGTCCCTTTATCAGCTTCTGGGAGATAAAACCCCCCTCTTGACCACTGGGAGCCGTGACTTCCTTGTTGGTTGCTGAAGGTCCCTACTGACTCCTGGGAGCTGTGATCACTGCATCAGGAGGCCTGACATCCTCCTCCTTTCCCGCAGGAGAAGGGCTCCACCTTCCTACAGCTAGGCTCGTCCACAGAGCAGCAGCTCCAGGTCATATTTGAGGTGCTGGAGGAGTATGACTGGACATCCTTTGTAGCTGTGACCACACGTGCCCCTGGCCACCGGGCCTTCCTGTCCTACATCGAGGTGCTGACTGATGGCAGTCTGGTGGGCTGGGAGCACCGTGGGGCGCTGACGCTGGACCCTGGGGCGGGTGAGGCCGTGCTGAGTGCCCAGCTTCGCAGTGTCAGCGCACAGATCCGCCTGCTCTTCTGTGCCCGCGAGGAGGCCGAGCCTGTGTTCCGGGCAGCTGAGGAGGCTGGCCTCACAGGGCCTGGCTACGTCTGGTTCATGGTGGGGCCCCAGCTGGCTGGAGGTGGGGGCTCAGGCAGCCCTGGGGAGCCCCTTCTTCTGCCAGGAGGAGCTCCACTGCCTGCTGGGCTGTTTGCAGTGCGCTCGGCTGGCTGGAGGGATGACCTGGCCCGGCGTGTGGCAGCTGGTGTGGCTGTAGTAGCCAGAGGTGCCCAGGCCCTGCTGCGTGACTATGGCTTCCTACCTGAGCTCGGCCATGACTGTCGTGCCCAGAACCGCACCCATCGAGGGGAGAGTCTACATAGGTGAGTGAGGCCGGAGTGGGAGGGGCGTGGAAAGACTCTAGAGCGTAACTATCTAAGGTACTCACTGCCTGAGTGGCCTCAAATGGATCGCGTCTCCTCTCAGAGCATCAGTTTCCTGTTCTGTAAAATGGGTGTAATTGGGTTTCCTTTCTGGGCTTAAATCATGTAATTTGGAAAAAACACTTGAGACACAATGAGTGTATTACTATATTTTATGATTTTGCGATGTACATTTTTTCAGTTTAATGTCTTTCGAATCAAGATGTGTCTCATAATTCATGGCTTTTCATGGTTTAATGGGCAGTGCTTTTTTTCTCTTTATGGTACATGGACATAGTGATACATCTTCTAATTGATAGCATCTTAGATTTGATGAAATACCCCAATTACAGTATAAACAACTTCAATAACAAAAAGACCTAAAAATCCAATGGCCCAAACAAGGTAGAAGTTTGCTCCTCTCTCACTTAATAATCCAGAGATGTGCCATCCAGGATATCAGGAGACCACATTGCTCCATGTGACCATTCAGGGAACTAGGACCCTTCCAACTTGTTGCTCCGCCATCTCCTTTCCACACAAAGCTGGGTCATGGGCAAGCCTGAATTCCAGCTCTTGAGAAGCAGGAAGGAGTGGGGGAATGGAAAGCAAGCAATTTCATTTTGGGTGAGTGAGGCAGAAGGAACGAATCTGACATCCCATTGGTAAGAACGTAGTCACGTGGCCAGGACTCGCTTATTGGTTGTTTACAGCCACATCCATGCAGATTGGTTAGACGTGGATTTCAATCGACTAGTGCCCATACTGTACTGATTGTTAGATGTTTTGAATGTCGCCCTGCACATGGCCTGGGCTAGCTGCAAGGCAGATTGGGGAATATTGACTAGCTGGGTAGCTGTGCCCCCAGCATATGTGCTATTATTTTAGAAGAGGAGAACAGAGTTTGGTAGAAAACAGCATATCCACCATAGGAAGCTTTGTGAGTGGGAAATTGATGAGTTGGGTGACAAACAGTGGAAGGAGAGGCCTGTATCCTGAAATGAGCTCGGAAAGAGGCAATGGGTGGGGAAGAAAGCTAGGGGGAAAAATGAGAAGTGGTGAGTTGGGAATCAGGCTCCAGGGACAAAACGGTGAGAAAAACATCCCTTGTTCATAAATACTTACTGAATGCCCGCTAGGAACTAGGGCTCATGCTGGGCTTTGGGAACACAGGTGAAAAAGACCATGGACTTCTCTTCAAAGAATGCAGGGTCCTGTAGGGGCGGCTTACACGGATGGGATAATGACAACACAGCATGACGCTTGCAATAATGGAGGTTAAATGGGCATCATGGGGGCACTGGGAAGAGTACTGTCGAAGCCAGGACATTTTTGGTTGCAAGGAGCAGAGTCTCATTCAAGTTTCCTCAGGGAAAAGGGGCTTTATTGGTAAGATGATCATGCGCAGAAACCCAGATGTCAGGAATTGAGGCCAAGACGACCCCCCGGCCCTGCTCGTCACTCCCAGAGGCTGTCCAGTTCCTCTTTTACTACCACTTACCCAGGATTCTGTTCCTTTCTAATACTCATAATTTCAACACATCCTGTCCACTACCCATCCCTCCAAATGAGAAGAATTTAATTGGCCCCAATCAGCCTTCCAAATTAAGTTACACAAGTCATGGGTCAGCCTATGGAGTCAGGGAAGTTTCCGGGAAGAGGAGATATCTAAGCTAAGACCTGAAGGATGAATTGCTCATTCAGTCATTCATTCATTGAAAAGCCCTTTATTGAGAGTCTACTATGTACCAATCACTGCTGTAGGCACAAAGGCATATAGTGCTGAACAAGGTCCCTGCTTTCATAGAGTTTACAATCTCATAGGGGACAAACAAGAAAGAAGAAAATTCTAGCATGTACTAGTAATGTCTGAGAGGAAAATAGATGGAATGTGATAAGAAATACCTTCGATGCTAGGTTAGGTGAGGTTATCAGGAAAGGTGTCTGAGTAGGTGAGATTTGGAGGTAAAATAAATAAAGTAGTGAACTATGGTAGGTCTGAGTGAAGAGAAAGGAGAGGGAACGGCAGGTGCAAAGGCCCTGGTGGCTGGAATTACCTGCTTGGGATCCTGAAAGAAAGCCAATGTGGCTGGAGCTTAATGGGCAAGGAAGAGAGGGTAAGACTAGGGGATGGGAAAACACATGGGGCCCAGCTCATGTAGACCAGATTAAGGGGTTTGGATTTGATTCTAAGAGTGGTTGGGAGTTCACCAGAAAGAGTATTCCAGGCAGTGGAACAGCATGTACAAAGGCCCAGAGGGAAGAAAAATTTGGGCAGGTTGGTGGCTCATTTGGGCAGACACGATAGCTCAGGGTGGATAAAGGCAGATAATTAAAGGTTGGGGATGATGAGGCTGGAGAGGTAGATGAGGCCAAACCACAAGGGCCTTGAACACCAGGTGGAGAGGTTTGAACATTATTCTGGGGCACAGAGGAGCCATGGGAGGGTTATGAGCAGGGGAGCAGTGGAGTCAGTTTGGAGTGTAGAAAGGCCTCTCTGGGGTGGAATAGGGAACAGACTGAATGAGAAAGAGATTGGAGGCTAGACGTCTGCCAGAAGGCTGGGGCAGGGGTCCAGGAGGGCTATGGGGATGGGTAGGAGGGGATGGGGCAGAGAGATCCCAGGGGCAGGAAGGATGGGGCTTGGGGACTCATGGCCTGGGCAGGGGAGTGAGCGGGAAGCTGAGGATGTAGCCCAGTGACTGGGGCAATGTGACAGGCCTTCGGAATACAGGGTGCCATCGCATAATGAAGAGATCTGGGGATCCCTTGGGGGCTTCTTCCTAGAGGAAGGGACATTTGAGCTGAATCTCGAAGACATAAGAATTGGTCAGGATGAGAAGGGACAGAATAAATGTTTTCCAGGCTGAGAGAACAGCACTTGCTAAGGCCTAGAGATAGGAAACCACTTGTTATGTTTGGGGACACCTTGCATTCAGTTGGTGGGGCACAAATTGGGTTTGGAGTGGAAAGAGTTTGAGGGTGGGAAGGGATCAGAGAGAGGGCTGCAGAGGCAGATGGGGCTAGAATATACAGGGTCTCTAGCACGTCAAACCAAGGCCGAGGGTCTGGGACGTTGTGTGGGAACACTCGGTAGTGAGGGGAGAGTGCCTAGCAGAAAAGAGGCATATTTGGGTTTTCACGATCTTGGATGAGAGATTCCAGCTGGCGGCTGGGAACTGGTCAGTAGACAGAGGACTTTCTCTGCCTTCAGCTGCCAAGGTCCAGTCCAGGTCCCCATATGTCACTGCCCTTCCTCCTGGACAGGTACTTCATGAATATTACCTGGGACAACCGGGATTACTCCTTCAATGAGGATGGTTTCCTGGTGAACCCCTCTCTGGTGGTCATCTCCCTCACCAGAGACAGGACTTGGGAGGTGGTAAGTCTCAACCCCGATCTCAGGCATTGGAGATTGCCTAGACTCCTGAATCCAGAGGAATAGGGTGTGAGGACCCAGACTCTTGGGTCCTGGCAGAGACGGGGGCTGAACTCTGGCGTCTGAGGGAGGAAGGGGCTAGGAGCCCAGACTTCTGGGTCCTGGGAGAAAAAACTGGGAGGCCAGACATAAGTGGAGGAGGGAGATGGAGCCCAGACTCCTGGATCTGAGGGAGAAGGAGCTGGGAGCTTGGAATCCCATGAAAGCCAGGGCATCCTAGAAGTGCCCCCAGGAAGCCTGAATCCCCATTTCTTGGCCAAGGTGGGCAGCTGGGAGCAGCAGACCCTCCGCCTCAAGTACCCACTGTGGTCCCGCTACGGCCGCTTCCTGCAGCCAGTGGATGACACGCAGCATCTCACGGTGGCCACCCTGGAGGAGAGGCCCTTTGTCATTGTGGAGTCCGCTGACCCCATCAGCGGCACTTGCATTCGAGACTCCGTCCCCTGCCGGAGCCAGCTCAACCGCACCCACAGGTGACCCAACCTGGGATCCAGGAGTTCCAGCTTCAAAATCCTTCTCCCTTGAAGCCCAGTAGTTCTGGCCCCAGCCCCCTCTTCCCTTGGGACCCAGGATCCACAAAGCCCTCCAGCTTGGTGACCTTGGACAGTTACTAATTCCTTTGAGCCTCAGTTTCCCCAGAAAGGGCTAACCTCAGTTTTAGCTGCTGCTTGTCCCTCCCTCCATGAAGCGGGGGTCCCCAACGTCCCCAAGCCTGCTCACTCCCCGCAGCCCTCCGCCGGATGCCCCCCGCCCAGAAAAGCGGTGCTGCAAGGGCTTCTGCATCGACATTCTGAAGCGGCTGGCGCATACCATCGGCTTCAGCTATGACCTCTACCTAGTCACCAACGGCAAGCACGGGAAAAAGATCGACGGCGTCTGGAATGGAATGATCGGGGAGGTGAGGCGAGCAGGGACAGTGTGGGGGTGTTGTCAGGACAGGTGGGGGGCGGGAAGCCTGAATCCGAGGGGACAGGGCCGCGAGGGGGAGAACTCTGGCTGGAGGGACGTGGCTAAACAGACCGAACGCCTGGATTTGAAGGGGCGTGGCCACGAGAAGGACCCCCACCCCACACTTGGCGGAGCGGCGGGGCCAAGAGGACACTTTGGGTCGGAGGACGTGGGGTGGGAGGGTGGAACTCCTAGAAGCGGGTGGGGCCGAGAGGGTGCAGCCCAAAACCTTCTGAGGGCTTGCAGAGCTGGCGGGATACGGCCTGAGCCGCCTCTTCCCACTCCTGGTTGCTAGACTCTCACCTCCATCTTTCCTGCTCCACTTCGCGTCCCCCTAACGTCCACTCCGACTTTCCTAGCCTCTCTCTCACTCTGTCACTGGTCCCCTCCCCGGCTGGTCTTGCCCGCCTCCTGCCTCTATCCGCCTAAGCTAGGAGGGTTCCCTCACCCGCTTCACTCCCTCACCCCAGGTATTCTACCAGCGTGCAGACATGGCCATCGGCTCCCTCACCATCAACGAGGAGCGGTCCGAGATTGTGGACTTCTCTGTCCCCTTCGTGGAGACGGGCATCAGCGTGATGGTGGCGCGCAGCAACGGCACTGTGTCTCCCTCAGCCTTCCTTGGTGAGTTTGGGGCCCAGGGACGGGCGGTCGGGCCAGGGCAGCTATGTGCCCCAGTCTCATCTGGTATTGCCTGTACTAGTGATGTGACTGGTAAAGTCGCCTTACATCTGAGCCTCAGTTTCCTAATCCGTAACATGAAAGAAGTAATTTCTCCTCCCAGAAGCATTTTGCCCATGAAGTTAAGGAGCTTCAGGAGCCTTCTTTTGCTCATGCTCTTCAGGGCCCTGTACCGGATTTTGTGTTCCTAAATTTGTATTCTTTATTTCTTAAAGAGAACCGTTCAAATTGTATAAGTTTCAGGTCCCACAAAACCTGTTAACCTCATATACAAATATGAAGTGACGAAAAGAAATTAGCATGGCACTGGCACATGGTAAGTGCTCAATACAGCCATCAGACAGTATTTATTGAGCACCTACTATGTGCCAGACTCTGAACTGCACACAAAGCCTTACCCTCTAAAAGCTCTTGGCCTGTGGGGGAGACAGAAAATAAAGGGATACAGGGACAAGATTACTTAAGATGGTGACAAATACTGGGAGAAATTAAGCCAGAGGAAGAGAAGAAAGGAAATAAGATTGGTGCTACTGTGGGTGGGCAGGCAGTCCCCTTTAAGTAGGTGACCTAGCCCATTGTCGACCTGGATGGAAAAGTGTTCTAGGCAGAGGGAACAACAAGGACAAAAGCGCCAAGGCAGGAATGTGCATGGAGTATTTGTGAAATAGCCTGTAAGGTTGGAGGAGGGGTGGGAAGTGAGGGCTGAGGGGACAGGGCAGATTGCCCAGGGCCTTGGTAGGAAGACTGGGTTTTACTCTTACAGAAATGGCAAGGGTTTTAACTACAGGTGGTGGTAGGAAGATGGCAATGAGGGTGAGACAAGGAGACAGGCTTGGGGTGTGCTTAGGAAGCTGGCACCTGGATTGGTTTGTGGCTTTGAGGTGAATTGGAACAGTATAGAGATCTCACTTACGGAGCTTGGAGAAGACAGAGAAGTGTACATCCAGCCAAGGGCCGCAGTTCTTGTCAATTCCCGCTTGCTCTCTGAAGTCTGAGCAAAGCTCCTGGGAGGAGGAAGGGCTGGGAGAAGGTACAGCCTTCCTTTGTGTTTTGTTTCTGGTATATTTCCCCATCTATGTCTTTTGTGGCCTCTTTTCACCAAGGGCTGTGCGGGCACCTTGAGATGCACCACGTGGGGCCCCTGCCTTCAGCAGGGGAGTGACAAGGTCATAAAAGTATGCCCCACTACATTGCCCAGCAGAGGCGACAAGCATGTCCCCAGATGCTGCAGTGACAGTCCAGGGTGGTGATCCTGCTGGCCACTTGCACTTGGCCCAGGGAGGTCAAATCAGCCAGTACTAATCTCAAGGAAATGGTGATTTGGGCTTATTGTCAGTGAACTCCCAGAAGCAGTATGAGGCAGGGACACATGAACATGACCTTGTCTGATGAACAGGTCAGGGTGGCACCTCTGGCAAGGGAGCTGTAGAGACTGAGGCAGAGAGGGTGTGGCTTGTTCAGGGAACTGTGAGTTGTGGGCCGTTAAAGCAATGGGTTTTTAAGAGAGTGATCTGACCGGAGAGGAAGGTGGAAGCAAGGCTGAGGGGTGGGAACTTTGTCCTGGGGTACTGGGGAGCCATTGAGGGCTGCGAGCTAAGGTCACTGAGAGCCAGGTCATCTCTGGGTGTAGAAAGAGACGCTAGGGCCATGGTGAGGGAGGATGGGCTGGTGGGGGAGAGACTGGGGAGATGATCTAGGAGAGAGAACAAGGCCTGAGGCGGGGGCAGGACCAGGAGGATGAGGCTAGGGACTGACAGGGTGTGGTTGGTGAGGAAGAGGAAGGGAGGGGAGAAGGACAGGAATTGGGAGGTGGGGGTGGGTTTGCATTGTAACTGGATGGATGGTGGGACTCCCAGGATGGGGAACGGGGGAGTTGGTGCTGGGCTCAGTGTGGGACATGAATGGCCTGGGAGGATGGCCAGGGGGAAGGTGGAGAAGTGGATCTGGAGCTCGGGAAACATATTTAGGTGGTTGAAACCACGGAAATGGTTGAGATGGCTGTCTTTGAGAGAGACTGGCTCCCAATGGTCTAGGTGGACAATGAGGCTGTTCCCAAGATGGGAAGGGGGTAGAGTAAGATAAGGTCGGATCTGGGCTGCGTCTTGTTCACATATCTGTGGTCCCCCAATCCTTTGTTTGGCTGAGCCATGACCACGTGACCCTTGTCCCCAGAGCCCTACAGCCCTGCCGTGTGGGTGATGATGTTCGTCATGTGCCTCACCGTGGTTGCCGTCACTGTTTTCATCTTCGAGTACCTCAGTCCCGTTGGCTACAACCGCAGCCTGGCCACGGGCAAGCGTGAGTCCTCTTCCTCCATCACCCTACCTCAAAACCCCCAACCACTGATAGAACATTTCCCAGCAAGCCTTGGGGTAGAGCCTGGTGGCAAAGGCCTTGAGGGCCACTGGGAATTGTAGTTCTTTCTGCTCCCTCATTGAGCAAAAGGGATTTGGGGTCCATGTCCCCCCTCCTGGCCCCCTGCAGGCCCTGGCGGCTCAACCTTCACCATTGGGAAATCCATCTGGCTGCTCTGGGCCCTGGTGTTCAATAACTCTGTGCCCGTGGAGAACCCCCGGGGGACCACCAGCAAAATCATGGTGCTGGTGTGGGCCTTCTTCGCTGTCATCTTCCTCGCCAGCTACACAGCCAACCTGGCCGCCTTCATGATCCAGGAGGAGTACGTGGACACCGTGTCTGGGCTCAGTGACCGAAAGGTGTGTGTGTTTGGGGAGAGCAGTGCTGGCTGGGGTTGGAGGTCACAGAGCTTGGCATGTGGGAGGGCCTAAGGGGATTCTGCCCTAAGGAAAGAGTTCCACAGTGGTAGAATGGAATGTTCTGAGTTCACAATGAACTATTTAAATATTTCCAGGGAAAGAGAGTATCCCCAAATGCTGAAGTAGTGCCAAATGCGATATTCTAGACAACCATTCCTCTCAAACCATGAAGAAGGACTAATTTTTGAAATTTCTAATCTTTTGTGAAATGCAGTAGAAATGAATTACTGGAAAAGCAAAATTTAAAACAAAGCCATGCAAAATTCAAACCCAAATTTTAATATGTGAGGCTCAACAGCCATAAAATTGTTCTGTCAACATTGCCCTCCATGTTGACCCTCTCGATTTCTGTATTTGCCTCGTCGTAGGTCACACTTTGTTCAGGGACTGGTGGTCAGCAGAGAATGCTTTGAGACTAAAGTGGTTCACCGGGTGTTATGACCTATTAGAAGTTTGAGACATCAATTCAATGGGTGTCCACAGCAATTTTTTTAAATGGAATGGAATAGAATAGAAAATATGTTTGACTGCATCTGCATAATTAGGATGAGTATGGTTTTATGAAACATTTGTTTTAGTCATATACACACTTGACATTGAAGCAGCAGACACCTGTCTGGCTGTATCTGTTGTTAAAATAGTGAACTATTTCTGAACAGATTGGAAAATAACTGCTCCCAGCCCCACCCCCCAATGCCAGCCGCTGCCCGGGGACCTCTCATGATCCAGCAAGTTAAGGGTTAATGCCTGGCCCATCAAGGGCCTCTGGGAAACTTTCTTGAGCTATGTAGCCAGTGTCTTTTCTGATTGGACCACGATCAGGCCATGCAGGGTGTTAAATATTTCAATATCACTCCTGCTTATGTGTACCTATGTGCCAATGTATAGATATCTGTGGGTGGGGAGCAGTGTTTCCCACTGTGGGTCACGGTGAGCAAGTTTGAGAAACACTTCTGCACTCGGGTGTCCACCAGTTGGGGAGTGTCCCCCAAAATGGAGCATCTGGTCGAGGACATCCTCTACCCAAAAGCCCCTAAGGGGGCACCCAAGTAACTCCCCATTCTGCCCCAGTTCCAGCGGCCCCAGGAGCAGTACCCGCCCCTGAAGTTTGGGACCGTGCCCAACGGGTCCACGGAGAAGAACATCCGCAGCAACTATCCCGACATGCACAGCTACATGGTGCGCTACAACCAGCCCCGCGTGGAGGAAGCGCTCACTCAGCTCAAGGCAGGGTCAGCGCAGGCTCCGGGCGGGGCTGGAGGGCCGCTGGGAGCCCTGAGGATGCTGGGAAATGATGAGGGGTCAGAGCTCATTTATCAGCCTCAGAGGTCAGCCTGGGGTGGGTCAGCTTGGAGGACAAACGTCATGGAGGGTGGGAGTGAATGCCTTCTAGAAGTGGGGTCCTTGTGATGTTTTCAGGAATCCAGTAGTTATGGATTCTGGGGCCAGATGTCTAGGGTTCAAATTCTGGCTTTGTCCCTTCTTGTCTGTGTGACCTTGGACGAGTCACTCAATCTATCTGAGCCTCAGTGTCCTCCTCTTTAAAATGGGGATAACAAGAAGACTCACCTCATAAGGTTGTTATAAGAATTCTCATAGTTATTAGTTAATATTATTATTATTAGTTAATCCATGCAAAACACTTAGAGCAGTGCCTGGCACACTGTAGGTGTTTGCTGCTATTATTATTATTCTTATCATTACCATTAGAGCTGAACTCACTGGAATCAATATTTGGATTATGTTTGGTTTTTTTAATATCTGTTTCCCAAACATAGGGATTAAGTTCTGGCCCGAAAGTGCAGTCCAAGGTTACAACAAAACTGAGTGCAGTAACTCTCCCCCGTCCGTCCTTTATTTAGTCACTCAGCATGCATTTACTTTCTTACTTCCTTTTTTTTTTTTATTAAAGATTTTATTGGGGAAGGGGAACAGGACTTTATTGGGGAACACTGTGTACTTCCAGGCCTTTTTTCCAAGTCAAATTGTTGTCCTCTCAGTCTTAGTGGTGGAGGGCACAGCTCAGCTCCAGGTCCAGTTGCCGTTTCTAGTTGCAGGGGGCACAGCCCACCATCCCTTGTGGGACTCGAGGAATTGAACCGGCAACCTTGTGGTTGGGAGCCCACTGGCCCATGTAGGAATCGAACCGGCAGCCTTTGGAGTTAGGAGCATGGAGCTCTAACCGCCTGAGCCACCGGGTCGGCCCCTTACTTCCTATTTTATACCAGGCGGTGGACAATTAGACCATAAGTCCTGCCCTTAGGGAACTTAGTGTCCAGAGGTGGGAAATGAACTGTAAATATGCAAGCAGAAAAATTAGCAAGATCATTTCAGAAAGTGATGGTGAGCTAGAGCATGACTGAGCTGGGATGTAATCACCAGCGTGTTCAAGGAGGGCCTCTCGGAGGAGGTGTCTTGAGCAGAGTGCTGAAGGAGATGAGGGAGCTAGTCATGTGGACTTATGGAGGCAGAGCTCGCAGGCAGAAGGAACAACATGTGCAAAGGGCCTGAGCCAGGAGTGGTCTTCGCTTATTGGAGGAACAGCAAGAAAGCCAGTGTGGCTGAAGGGTAGAGAACTGAAGTTAGAGGGTAGATGAGAGGAGGACATGGGGTGTGACCCCTGAGGTCGAGGTCAGGGCTGGGTTTTATTTGAAGGATAGTGCAAAGCCATGGAGAGAGGGGACTTTAAGTAGGGGAGGGGTACTATTTGATTTCTGTTTGTAAATGCCCCTCTGGCTGCCATGTGGAGAGACGGATGGAGGGGGATGTCAGTGGGACCAGTGCCGAGGCTATCATGTCCTACTTTCCCCAAAGCCCACCTTCTGCTCACCTCTCAAGTAGCCACTCCTAACCCGATCCTGTTAACCCCTTTGCCTTGATTAGAATTGTTGGGCTGCAAGAAAAGAACACAATCAATCTGGTTTATATAAAATAGACGGGTCAGCATAAGAATATAGCAGTGTGTCTCAGAACCAGTTGAATGAAATTTAAAATATTTTTGATTAGTACCAACTCTGTGCTAGGCACAATTCTGCACTGGAAACAATAGTCAACAAAATAGGTAAGTTTTTTGGATCTGTTAGGTATGCTTAAACAGACTGAGGTTTCTGTATGGCTTACAAAAAGAAGTTCACGACTGGTGTGGTAGCTCAAAGATACCACCAACAATCCAAATTCTCTCCATATATTTGTTCTACCAAAATGAGCGTAGACCTTCATGCTCATGTTGGTTGTCTCATAGTTACAAAATCGCTGCTGCCCCTCTATGAAGCACCTCTTGGTTCCAGGCAAGAAGGAGAAGGAAAAGTGAAAGAGTGGAGGATTTTCCTCCTGGCAAGGCTTTTCCTTTTTATTGGGAAAAGTATACCTTTCACAGGGACTTCTAGCTGCTTCTCAGAATGTGTCAGATGGTCACTCCTAGCGGCAACGGAGGCTGGGAAATTGAGTATGTTAGCCTTCCAGCCTCTGTTATGGAAAATGGCAAAGGAAAAGGTTGTGTACAGTGATTGTGGTAGCCAAGCAATCTACCAGAGTCCCGCCCTCGTGGAGTTTGTATTTTGCCACCTAGCAGCTTCTGTCTTGCACTTTGTCCTTCTCTAGTGCTCTATCTCCTCTCTTCCCCCACCCCTCTTTTTTCCGCCTCCCCCGGCCTCTAGTTCAAGCTGTTATTTCTCAGTCTAGTTGTGTAGGACACAGCTCCCTGGCCCATGTGGGAATCGAACCTGCAGCCTTCAGCTTAAGAACACGGCGCTCCAACCGCCTGAGC
Organism: Rhinolophus hipposideros; assembly: GCF_964194185.1. Taxonomy (NCBI): domain Eukaryota; kingdom Metazoa; phylum Chordata; class Mammalia; order Chiroptera; family Rhinolophidae; genus Rhinolophus; species Rhinolophus hipposideros. The sequence goes on from NC_138067.1 coordinate 43,408,930, forward strand.
CACCAGGCCGGCCAATCTCCTTTCTGTTTCTGAGGGTCACATGGTCTCGTCTCCCATCTGTGTGTGTGTGTGTGTCCTCTGTTTTCCCTGCAAGCCTCTCCTTTCTGATACTGAGAACTTCAGCACTTGCCAGTGACCTCTTCTTCCTGTTAACTCCCATAACTGCTGTTCTCTCTGCCTCACTTCACCCCCTTTAGGGAACTGCCTTTCTCTTTGACCTTCCTCCTTGAAGCACCATTAACATGAAGTGGTTTGGCAACAGGCTTTTCTTCTTTAACTGATACTTTGGCCAGGCCCACCACTAAGATTTGCAAGGCCGGCCCAAGAGTATACAGGGAGGCTCACATACCATATGTCTAATTATTTAAACTTTATAAAATCAAGCCAGCAAACCATTCAATTTGTTGGGTCCTCCTGCCTTGACAAATATACCCTAACAGACAGAAAGGCTACGAAGTTGAAGTTTAGGATTCTCAGAGTTCTATGAGAGAACTTGACTCCTTGTCTTCACACCCGAATCCATTTTCTTGGTTTTTCCAGCTTCTGGAGGCTGTCTGGCCTCATGGCTGTGACTCACTGGAACTCTGCTGACATTACCACACCTCTCTTCTCTGACCCTTCCCCTCCCCTTATAAGGATGCTGTGATTATGTTGGGCCCACCCAGATAATCCAGGATCATCTCCCCATCCTGTGGTCCTTAATTTAATCACATCTGCAAAATTTCTTTCACAGGTCCCAGGTGTTAGGGTGTGGATATCTTTGAGGACATCATCCTGTCTACCACAGGTTCCCAGAGTATAATCTCCAAGGGAGGTTTAGATTCTGGGTGGACACAATCCCATTGGTCACAGGGATTTGGTGGGGGGAGGGAGTCCTCAAAAGCATGGGGTCCAGAGCAGAACTCCCTTGCTGGTGGCCTAAGGCAGGTATTGAGTTTGGAGAATCTTGGGCAGAGATGTTAGGACAAAGCACAGAATAGGGGGAAAAAATTTTTTTTTAATTGTGCATTCATCTATTCAGTCATTCTTTTCTCTAGAGACCAGTTTTCCATATCTTCCCAGAGTGCTGGGGTTCTGATATTCCCCCATAGCCAGTGAGTTCCTAACAGTATCCTGGGGGTGTTTAATAGCACTGGTTTTAAAACCAGAGGGTCCTGGGTTCGAATGGGAGCTACCCCCCCCATACTTACTATGGACCCTGAGGCAAGTCAGTTCAGCTCCTGAGCCTTAATTTTCACCTCCACAATCCCACGGGGTTACAAAGTGGCTCTGGGAAATGTAGCATCAGAAGCCAAGGCTCCTTTCTTCTCTGTCTCTTCCTTTCCAGGGCCACGGGCTCTCACGCCATTCTCTCTGTACAGATCTGTTCTTGTACAGAAGCCATCCGTTCTTGGCTTCAGCGGAGCCCATGAAATCTGTTACAGTCCCCAGTTTCCGTGCAACCTCTTAGCTCCAAGCTCCTGGCTGAGCACATGTGCACACTTAGGTTCAATTTTATACCCCGCAGGTAAGAATCCAGTTGGTCCAGCTGGGGGTCAGGTGTGCATGCTGGGCCAATCAGCAGCAGACAGGGTGGGACTTGGTCCTGTGTTTCCCCAAGCTCATACTTCCGTGTTCCAACGCAGGTTCTCAAATCCGCGCCTGAGCCTGTGGGCAAGAAAATCCTCTCACAGGTTTCTAGAACACCCTTCCTCCACTGACCTGGGCCATTCCTTTTTGCAAACCCTGGTAGGCCCCTCAGCTCCCCAGGGCTCCCCTGTCTGGAGGACACCCCCTTTCTCTGTGCCTGGCACCCTTCGCCTTCAGGTTCCCAAGCCTCTTGAGCGAAGTTTCCCCTTCCCAAGTCACATACCCCTCTCTTCAAAGGTTACATTTGCTTGACGCCTGCTTATTGTTAAAAATAATACGGTAAAAAGAGATCTCTCCCCTCCCCC